>NC_090324.1:149569821-150211719 GCF_040869045.1 Eurosta solidaginis | reverse complement strand
TCGACGAATACATGTAACTGTAGAGATTTCGGCGCACCATTTCGGAAATAGAAGCGAGGGCAGGCACACTCCATTACCTCTGGCAGTTGCTTTCGCCATCTTTCCCATGATTCGGCTATGTTTGTTGGGAGTGGATCATCCCAATGTGTTTCGTGCCTCCACACTTCTCGCATCAATAACTTTGCTCCTATCACGAAGTTACCTAGAAATCCCAGTTGGTCGAATATGGACATAACCACACTGAGAAGTTCCCTCTTTGTAGGGCACCTACCTCCGTTCACTACCGCCTCGCTTACTTTGTTAAACTTCAGTCCAAACTTAAAACAGTCCGTTGTAGAGTGCCAATGTAACCCAAGAACTCTCTCAGTCTGCAGTCCATCTTTTAATCCGATGGCCTTGTCGACGTCCACTCCACCCAATGCTGCAATCACTTCCTCCGAGTTTGATGTGAAATTACGGAGCTCAAAGCCGGCATCCTTGTGGATCTCCCTTACTTGGTTTGCAACGGTTATGGCTTCCTTTGCTGAGTCGAAACTATCTACCAAGTCGTCTACATAGTGATTTTCCAAGATCGCAGTCACGGCCCGTGACGTACAACGATTGTCATCGACGTGTTCCAACGCATTTCGCGTCTTAACATAATGAGCCGCACAAGGGGAGCAAGCAGCTCAAAACGTCATGACACACATTTCGTATATATCGGGTGGTTGGTGAGAGTCACCACTGCGCCACAGAAAGCGCTGGGCACACCTATCTTCCCGACGTATTAATATCTGGTGAAACATTTCCTTAATGTCGCCACACAGGCCCACCGCTCGTTCACGAAAGCTGAAGAGAATCGAAGGCAAAGGCTTATACTCCTGCGGTCCCTTAAGTAAGCAGCTATTCAAGGAGATACCATTGACCTGGGCGGCGGCATCGAACACGAATCGAAGTTTTCCAGGCTTGTTCGGATTTGCCACGGCAAAATGGGGCAGGTACCAGGTACGCGGCGATGACAAGATAGATTCCGACGTAGTGAGTTTACGTGCGTAACCCTTCCCTATATAGCTATCAATGATTTGTTTATACGCTTTAGCAAACTCGGCATCGCAGTTCATTTTCCTTTCAACGCTCTTTAGTCTCTTGAGCGCCATATTGTAACTGCTTGGCAACTGAATATTATCATCCTTCCATATAAGACCCGTCGGAAATCTTCGTCCAACACGACAAGTTGTCGACTCCAAAATAGATCGTGCGCGGATGTCGGCGTCGCTTTCGATTGGTGGCGATGGTCTAACGCCAAAACTTTCGGTCTCGAAAAAATCGGCAACCATGTTATGAAGCACTTCATCTGGATTGCATTTCAAGAAAAGACATGTAGCTATCGAAGGACGGGATTTGCTGACAGGACCAAACACTACCCAACCCAGTTCTGTTTTGGCTGCAAACGGACCGTGTTTCCTCATCGTGATGATTTTTGAACCTATGCCCAAGTGGCAGTTATCAATCCCGATGAGAAGTCGAGGTGTGGCTCCTGAGTGCGGCTGCACTGGCAGTTGACTTGCTTCCTTGTCGTCCATTTCCAGGTCACTCCAACTAAGGCTTTGTGTTGGCAGCTTTAGATTACGTACGGCATGGACCTGTCGCAGCTTGTGTTTTTTGTTCATACCAGCACCGCTTATTTGTAATTCGACTAAGGTGGCGGGCTCTTGAACCGAATGTCCCCCAAACCATTGAACGTTCAGACTGTAAGGCCGTCCTACTAGGTTTAACTCCTTCACGAGGTTGTCTTCCATCATCGTTATAGATGAACCTTCATCTAGTAAGGCATATGTATCCACGCGACGTTGCTTTCCGTACAGTGTGACAGGGAGAATGCGGTAGAGTAACTTAACCTTTGGCAAGTTGGTAGAACAGCTTAAAACGGTCGCTCCCTTATCGCTGCTGTTGAGCATTGTTTAGTGGCGACGTAGACCTGGACGTAACAAGGGAGGCGCTTCGTGACGACGATGTTGATGGAGCTGGCGGACCGAGACTAATGAAGTAATTTATGATGTGCTCTACTGCATCCATCGATGCCGCAAACCTTTCGCCTTCTGCAATTGCTGGTGATGTGACCCCCATTTAGGCAGGCAAAACATAATCGTCGAGATTTAACTAGGGTCCATCGATCGGCTACCGTGGCTCCAGTTAGGCGTTTTCACTCTGATGGCTTGTGTTGACCTTGGCAAATAGGACAACTCCGCAGAGTAGTATCATCTACATACTGTGACTGTACGGCGTTTAGGTTCACGAGCAGCGAGTTGGCAGTCATCATCGATGGTGCAGATGACATTGGCGAGTGAGGTGAGCCAATCGCTAAAATGTAATATTGTGGCTCGAGCGGGTATGGTGGCTGCATGCCGACCCCACTCAATGCGTTTCTCATGGGTAACTGGGCGATAAGTTCGTCGAGTAGCATAGGGTTGGAAATATGATGCTCGGCACCGGCAGATTCCAAAAGTGCGCAGATGTTTTTTACCTTCATTGCAAATGATATAACTTTCCCTAACATACTCTCAGAGATTGGTGCTATCTCTTTAACCTGCGCTAACTGACTACGAACCAGTTGTTCTGGTCGTTCAAATCTAAACTTCAACTGTTCTAGAATGCAATTTACATTGTTAGGGTGGATGAGTAGTGACTTGACCGTTTCACGTGCATCGCCCTTAAGGCACTTTTGGAGACGCTGGTTATTTTCGAAGTTGCTATATCTGTATGCCGCCGTCGACTCTACGAAAGATGCATAAAACATAGGCCAGTCCTCAGCCCTACCGCTAAACTCAGGCAAATCTAACAATTTTTTGGGAGGGTTTAAATTATAGGGTACATACTGTACGTTATTGCAAGCCCCACTGACTTGAGGCGTCGACGTCGGAGCGGCTGACGACTGAGCTGAAAATAAATTATTTGAATGTAGCGCGGAGGTATAGCGCAAATCATAAGGTGTTGCATTGGGTTGACAAAAATTGTATAAATTTCTAGAATTGTGCGGAGGTACACAAGGGGCTTCGATAAATTGCGTAGAGGCATTCGACTGTGTGCTAGTTGGCATTGGCGACAGCTCAATCCGCGTCTGCGTTGACTGTGGTAGCACTGGAGGTGCTTGCGTAGACTGCGGCAGCATTAGCTGTGACTGCGCGACGACGCTGCTGGCGTAGGTAACAGCAGAACTACCGTTATGCAATCCCGTTAACCGAAGGGCATAGTTCTGGGACTCCCGTTCTTGTAACTGTAACTGAGTGGCTTTCAGATGGAGCTCCAACATGGCTATACGTTTTTCCATCTCGTCGTAGTTATGACCACCGTGGTTACTTTGGGCATGGCTTGGCGTCAGAGAAGTACCCGTGGTTATAACCCTTTGGCTGGCTGAGGCAATTGGGGCTCCATCATGGATATGTACTTGTTCGGTTACCGCGGACTTACTAGGGGCACTGTATACCTGTGTTTCTGAACGTGTCCTTGTGGCAAATTCAGATATGCTGGACGGCGTTTCCGTTATTGGGGATAATGTGGCGTTCTTATCCATGTTGTTACTACTATTCATAAGGCGAGCACTTCTACGTAGCGGTGTGTGCAACATATGTAGCAGGTGTATTGAAGCAGTTAATACAGAAGCGTGGCTATTAAATTACATATATGTATAGGGGCAGACCCGTGGCTTAACTACGCAGATTCGTGGCTCTAAATTTATTAATTACCAGAAACTTTGTTTGATATATATGGCACAAATAGCAACGTATTTACTGCTTTGTGGCGGCGATGTTGGGAAATATAGGCAGAAATATGCATACATACATTTACCTTGCGTTAGGAAGTGGTGCTACGACTTTGCTAGCGCTGCGACGATCCTGGCTGAGACGGCGACGTTGACGTGGCGTTGTAGTGGCTTTCACGGTGGTGTGTTACTGGCGGTAAAATGGCAAACAATTACAACATTGATATCCACCTGTTGAACATTTAACGGAGAATATTTTTTTGGCAATAAAAATAATCGCTGCTGTTATTGGCAAAGTATTACGGGCATGGCGTTGCTGATGTGACGGGCGCAATAAACGCAGCCCATTTGGTCAACAGCGAAATAAAGTTTTGTAGCGAAATAAAGTTTGCAGCGGAATAAAATTTGATGTCGTTGGCCCAGGCTTGCGAATTTAACGAACCCAGTTGTGAACAATTGATGTTGGTTTATTAGATGGTAGGTTGGGTGGGTGGTTTATTTCTAAATCAGGTTACAGGTTAACAAAATCACATTACAAAAAAACGCAAACGTCATTATAGCTGTGAAGTTGCATTTTATTTTGCTGTGTTTATTTTGCGAGTTTTAAATTATAATATCTAATTTGTAATACTAGTTTGTGACAAAAATAAATGCGAAAACCTAGAGTTCATTTTAATACAATTGGTTTGCTTTGAAAAGTTAAGATTTTGTGAATTTTTAAAGTTTTTAATCAATTTCTTATTATTCATTTTGTGTTTGCCGAGTCATTGTGCATTTGTGTTTTTGTTGCAATTTTGATTGGCACCTTTTCACCTTGCAATTGTTTTTGTGCGCACACTTTTTGTTTTTCTCGCAATTTACTGTCTTCGCAGCTGTTTGCGTCGCTTTTTAAGTGTCAAGTGACAGTGACTCTAAAACTGCTAGCTACCGCTAAGCTCCCAAAGTTTCAGAGTTGCTTTATATATAACCTTTCTCATTCTCAGTGCTATTTCAACTGTTTTTTCTTTATAATATACAAACATATCTCTACCATTTCTATATTCTTTTACTAGTTTCTTTTCACCTTTCTATAAAAAATGGCTTGCATTTTCAAAAACTGCCAGGTAAAAAGCGAATCCGAACGTTTTGTCTCTTGCTGGCTTTGCGATGGGCTCGCCCATGGAAAGTGCGCGGGACTGACGGCTAGAGTTGTTGACACTGTCAATGATGGGGAGAAGGGAGTACGTTGGTCATGCATTAAATGCAGATCAACTGAGGTTGACCTATTTAAACTGTTTAGACAAACACGAAATGCGTTTTCTGATATTGCTAAAGAGTTTTCCATAATCACGGAAAAGTTCAATCAATACGATAGCTTGTTCAAATCCTTCAAGTGTTTGGATGAGTTACCGCATTGTTTAAATAGAAATAAAGACAACCGGGATAATAATCAAAAACACTCTGAAGACTCACCTAACGCTTTGAATCTTAATCCTGCTCAGAACATTAATCTTCCGCAAGTGGAGCTCATAGACTTGGCTTCCCCTAATCCGCAAGCTGTGGTTCCATCCACTTCTAAGGCCGCGGAAAAAACCTTAGAGCCTCAAACTGTAACTTCTGAAACTGTAACTTCTCAATCTGTGACCTCTTATTCAGTAGCACCGGCTAAGAAGCTGGTTGTAGTCCCGCTCAAAAAATCGATTTTTGTATCTCGCTTTGACAAGGACACTTCCGTTGAGGATATCAAGTCTTATGTCACTTCGAAAATTAAGGCTGACGGCATGACTTTAAGAAAATTTAAATTTAATTACGAAAGGAACATTTCTTCATTTAGAATTGATGTCTACTCAGAAGATTTTGATAAACTTTTGGACAGCGCATTTTGGCCGCCAGGGGCTTTTGTTCGCGAATTTGTGCATAAGACTATTGAGATTACTCAAAATGTAGCAAACATTCCTCCTCAAAGTTCCGATCCAAAAAACTTAATTTAATATCTTGCTTAAGCATTTACTATCAAAACATTAGAGGCTTAAATACTAAATTAACTGACTTATATTTGAAAACCATTCACTGTAACTATAATATTATTGCTTTTACCGAATCATGGCTGAAACCCAATGTTTTAAATTCCGAAATTTTTTGTGGTGAGTATCAGACCTATAGAAATGATCGCTTAAATAGGACCGGAGGTGGTGTCTTGCTAGCTGTACATTCTTCAATTCCATCTGAAGATGTTAATTTAGCCGAAGTTGATTCCATCGAGTTTAAATGCATCCGAATCTTACTAGACCGGGGTCATATTTACTTAGCCGTTTGCTATATTCCACCGTCTTCTGATCTATCAGTGTATATGCACCATATTTCACTGTTACAATCAGTCAGTTCGATGATAAAGTCCACGGACTCAATGATTGTTTTAGGCGACTTTAACCTGCCACATATATCTTGGAATACCGTTGATCACAATATTGTCCCCGTATCATCCAAGATGCAAAACAATGACTTTTTGGATGGAATTACTGATCTTTGCCTTAATCAGATCAACTTCTTTCCAAATAAGTATGGAAAATTCTTAGACTTAGCATTTGTTGACGACATATCTAAATTCTCTATAAATCGGTGTGAGCCTCTTGTTTTGCCAGAAGACGCTTACCATCCTTCTCTTGAGATAACTTACGAAATCATAAGCAACGAAGTCGGCTGCACTAACAAAACATGTGCCTCTACCAGATGCTTTGATTTTTCCAAAACTAATTTCAACAATTTAAATAAAGAGCTTCCTGAGATAACTTGGCCTCGATATAAAGAGGATGTAGAGGAAAACGTTTTACATTTTAATAAAACCATTTATACTTTATTTGAAAAACATGTGCCCAAACGCAAATGCTCGTACATTGAACCAGTGCAAGCCTGGTTTACTAAAGATTTAAAAGCTTTAAAAAATAAGAAATCACGTTTTTTCAAATTATATAAGAGAACCGGTTTACATTCTCATTATGCACAGTACGATATTTTCCATCATAAGTATTTTGAACTTAATAAAAAGTGTTATAAAGCTTACATATGTAAAATTAAAAGAAACATTATTTGCCACCCGAAGTCTTTTTATGATTTCGTAAATTCTAAACGCAGAACTAACGGATTTCCTTCTGCCATGAAGTTTAGAAATAGCATTTCCAGCGACGATCAAGAGATTGCATACTTCTTCGCTCAATTCTTTCACTCTAATTACTCTGCTGTGGTTGATTCATCACCTACAAATTATCCGTATGAGCTCCATTCTAGTAACTCAATATATGCCCCACATTTGCTGCCTGAAGATGTTCTACTACATCTAAAGACCCTAAAAGAATCTTTCAAATACGGTCCCGATTTGATCCCAACATGTTTTCTTAAAAAATGTGCGGAATACATTTACCAGCCCCTTACTGATCTGTTTAACCTCTCTTTAAAAAATGGCATTTTCCCGATGGCTTGGAAGGACTCTTTTCTTATCCCACTCCATAAAAAAGGAAGCAAGTCGTCTATTGAAAACTATCGTGGAATAGCAAAGCTCTCCGCTATCCCTAAGCTTTTCGAAGCAATCGTTACTAATCACCTTACATTTTCGATTTCTACATTGATAGATAGTTCTCAGCATGGCTTTTGTAGGGCCAAATCAACCACAACCAATTTGCTTGAATTTACAACTCACCTTTAATGGGTTTAGAAACAATCATCATACCGACGTTATATACACTGATTTCAGCAAAGCATTCGACAAAGTACGCCACTCATTACTTGTTTATAAACTCGAATTGCTTGGTTTTCAACCTGCCCTAACTCGCTGGATCTCCTCCTATCTTTGCGGTAGAACTCAAAGTCATTTTTAAAAAAATTTGTTCGAATGTCATCGATGTTCCCTCCGGTGTGCCCCAGGGCAGCCATCTCGGTCCTATTCTGTTTTTGATCTTTATAAACGATGTTTCCACAACTATTAAATATTCTAAAATTTTAATGTATGCCGACGACGTAAAACTTTTTAAGTCCTACGCGTCGGTTGAAGAACGTTCTGTACTCCAGGCGGATTTAAATCGTTTAGTTACTTGGTGTAATGCCAATTTTATGCCACTCAACATAGAAAAATGTAAATCCATGTGTTTTTCACGTGGGAACATACAGCCAGCTTCCTACACAATTAATGGCCAAACTCTGGAAAGCGTTGATGTTTTTGTCGAGTTGGGAGTTACAATGAATTGCAAACTTAGTTTCAACCCTCATATTAATGCCACAGTCAATAAAGCGAGAGGAGTTTTAGCATTTGTGAAGAGATGGGCAAAGGAGTTTGGTGATCCTTACGTTACAAAAACCCTTTTTACATCATTGGTGAGACCGATATTAGAATATGGATCGATAATTTAGAATCCGCGTTATCAAGTTCATGTGGATAGACAAGAATCAATTCAAAAACAGTTTTTACTTTTCGCCTTTAGAAATCTTCAATGGGACTCTCCGTATAATCTTCCTCGTTACACTAATCGATTAAAACTAATAAATCTTCCTACCCTTGCAAGTCGTAGAGAAATGCTAGGTGTACTATTTATGGCTAGACTTTTAAATGGATCGATTTCAAGCCCATTTCTATTGAACGAAGTAAACTTGAATGTTCCATGCCGAGTTTCAAGGCATTATAAACCTATAATTCTTAAACAATGCAGAAGCAATTTCCAACTACACGAACCTTTTCTATGTTTGTGTGAAGATTATAACTCTCACTCGAGAATAATTGATGTTTCGGACTCGCTCTTTGCCATAAAAAAGACGGTTCTATCTTCTCTTAATAATTGAAAAATTATATTTATACCTTTAGTCTTTTTTATTTTGTGAATCTATATTTCTCAGCTGATGAGTTTCTCTGTAGCTGAG
This sequence comes from Eurosta solidaginis, assembly GCF_040869045.1. NCBI lineage: Eukaryota > Metazoa > Arthropoda > Insecta > Diptera > Tephritidae > Eurosta > Eurosta solidaginis. Next base: position 150,203,096 of record NC_090324.1, on the reverse strand, counting down.
CGGTTTTAGATCTCGGCGCTTAAGAAGCCACTGCCTCTCAAAGACTCGGTAACAAAAAAATTATAGGTAGGTTGAACTGGCCGGTCCATGAGGACCTCACATAGACTGATTGAGTCCGTAGTGTTACCAGAAGTTTGTTTTAACGACCAAACTGAAAAACCCTATCAAAAACCAGGACCTATGTTATAAAATAACTCCGTCCTCTTGGCAAATACTAGAAGCTTCCTAGGACTTAAGCCACTTGCTGCTTCTAGATCTGACAGCTGTATCACTCCTAATAGCTGGAGTCTTAGCCTGGCAAGTGCAGGGCACGAGCACAGAACGTGCTCGATCGTTTCCTCCTCCAACCCGCACTTCCTACACCTGCTATCACTAACCAAGCCAAATTTAAAGGCATGTGACGCCAGAAGGCAGTGTCCAGTCAGAATACCCGTCATGAGTCTACAGTCCTCTCTTTTTAATGATAGAAGCAACTGTGTTAGTCTAAGGTTGTAAGACCTACACATAATCTTCGACACTTTACAGCCCCGCGCTTGAACCCACGCCTTTTCTGCTTGGTCGATCATGTGCACCTCTCGCCTTCGCTTAATCTCGCCCAATCTAATTGGGACGTCTACGGAGCAAGCTTCAAGGGATGCGCCCTTTTTAGCTAATTCGTCCGCTTTTTCATTCCCATCTATTCCCATATGCCCTGGGACCCAATATAGATGTATGCTTCTCCCTGTACCGATTCTCTCCAGAGACTGCTTACACTCTAACACGCATTTAGATGCTGTGCTATGCGAGATTATTGCCTTAATTGCTGCTTGACTGTCAATATAAAAGTTAACACGGTTGCAGCTTAAGCTATTCTCTTCCAGGGTTTCTACTGCTTTGGTTACGGCTAATATTTCCGCTTGGAAAACGCTACAGTAATCCGGCAGCCTGTAGGATCTGCTTAATTCCGGATCAGCGCAGTATACCGCAGACCCTACTCCTTCCACTATTTTGGAACCAGCGGTGTACACATGTATCGCCTCGTCCGCCATTTGCGCACCCTTGCGCCAACCGTCCACCTCTATTGTGGCCTTAAGATCTCCCTCAAAGTGCAGGTAGGGAATCATGTAGTCTGTTCGTCTTGTGACTGAGGACGCTATACTACTATGGCCATATGGTCGGCGCTCAAGCTGCCCCGAAGCATCGAGCCTGGTTGCGGTCGTTAACGCTTTGTTCTTTGCTACCAGGTCTACAGGTGGAATGTGCAGAATGGCATACAGTGCAGCCGTCGGGGTTGTTTTCAGGGCTCCCGTAATGCAAAGCATCGATAGTCTGCATACCCCCTCTAATTTTTTGAGGTATGTTGTTTTTTGTGTGGCTTTCCACCAAACAAGAACTCCATAGTATAGAATAGGGCTTACAATCGCTGTAAAAACCCAATGAGAAAGAGAGGGCGATAGGCCCCACGTACACTCCAGCATTCTTTTACATGCATAGAGTGCCGTTGAGGCCTTCTTGACCCTCTCCTCCACGTTGAGCTTCCATGACAGCTTACTGTCTAGGATGATTCCTAGATATTTTGTGCAAGGTTTCTCCTGTAAGGTCACCGCTCCTAACTTAGGCCTGGTCCAATTTGGGACCTTGTACCTCTTTGTAAACAAGACCATATCCGTCTTCTCCGCATTGACTTTCAGCCCGACATTAGATGCCCAGGTATGAATATCCCGAAGCGCCCGATCCATCAAAGAACTAATCGTTGGAAGGCATTTTCCACTTATGACAATTGCAACGTCATTTGCGTAAGCCGTAAGTTTTACGGGTCCCTCATCGAATTGCCTGAGCAGTTGGTTGATGACCAGTGTCCACAGCAGAGGTGATAGCACCCCTCCCTGCGGCGTGCCCCTGTCCACTGATTTCGTGGCCTCGTACAATCCCCATTGTGATGTAATCTTTCTGCAATTTAACATGCAGCCGATCCATCTGATTAAGGCAGGATGTACTTTAATGTAATTAAGACCATCCATAATCACCCATTTTGCAACATTATTGAAAGCGCCGGCAATGTCCAAGAAGACTCCTAGAGCATACTCCTTATATTCCAAGGATTTCTCTATGCTTATTACCACCCTATGCAATGCGGTGTCTACCGACTTGCCTTTGGTGTACGCATGCTGTGTTGTGGAGAGCAGCTTTTCATCCACGTTGGACTTTATGTACACATCTATCAGCCTCTCAAAGGTTTTGAGCAGAAATGATGTTAAGCTAATGGGTCTATAGTCTTTGGGATACACGTGACCGATCTTCCCCGCCTTTGGTAGAAAAGCTACACGAGAAGTTCTCCAAGAGTGCGGTACATGATTCAGTCTTATGCACCCATCGAATATTATTTTAAGCCATTCCACGACCGCCCTACTTGAGACTTGTAGCATGGCCGGGAATATACCATCTGGGCCCGGCGATTTAAACTTAGAAAACGTCTTCACTGCCCACTCGATCTTGGTATAGGTCACCAAGCCCGGCACCACTAGCTCCGTGATCGAAGTGTGAGTGATGTCTGCTGGTTCTTCTAAACCGTCTCCCGATGGGAAATGTGTATCGAGAAGCACCTCAAGGGATTCCTCACTATCACGTGACCATTCCCCGTTCTCTTTCTTTATTAGTCCCTGGACTATGTTTCCCTTTGCTAGGACTTTTTTCAACCGTGCTGTTTCACTGGAGCACTCTATGTCCGTACAGAAACTTTTCCATGAGTTTCTCTTCGCCCTGGTAATTTCACGCTTGTAGATCCTCAGTAGATCCCTGTACTCGTCCCGACACGCTTCGCTTTCCGCGGTCTTTGCGAGTTTAAACATTTCTTTTACCTGTCTTCTTAGAAGATTCAGCTCATTGCTCCACCATGGCGGCTTTGCTTTTCCTCTGAATCTTCTTAGAGGGCAAGCTTTGTTATACGCAGTCATAAGCGTCCTTGTTGAGAATTCATTCGACTCCTCCAGTTCCTCTACATTAGCAACCTCTTTGGGTTGTCCCAGTTTCGTTTCTACATGTTTCTGGAATTTAGTCCAATTCGTTGCCCTAGGGTTTCTAAAGGTTCCTCCCTTCTCTACCCTCTTTAGTGGGATGCTGAAGCTTATATACGCATGGTCGGAGGATGGTCTATCGAGAACCATCCAATCATACCTTGATATATCACGCTCGGAGCTCAATGTAATATCCAGAACATTGCTGGATGTTGGACCAATGTATGTAGGAACATTTCCCCTGTTGGCTATCTGCAAATTGGTTTGCAGGATGTAACAAAATAGAGATTCGCCTCTCCCGTTCGTATCTGCTCCTCCCCACGCATTGTGGTGCGCATTTGCATCTGCGCCTATGACCAACCGCCTTTTGCGCCCTTCCTCCTGTACTAGCCTTTTGCACTCCATCGGTGGAACCTCCGCAGCATGGGCCATGTAGCAGGACGCCAGGATAAATGCCTGCTTATTCTTTTGCTCAACGGCCACCGCTACGAGATCCTCGGTGGTGAAATTAGGCAGCATATATGAATGCAGCTGTTTCCTTGCCATTACTACAGCTCGCACCCGTCCTTCCGTTTGTGCGTAGTAAACGCCAAACCCGCGCGCGCTAAGTCCAGAAACCTTTCCTCCCGATGAGAGCCACGGCTCCTGGATCAGCGCCACGTCAAACGAACCCTCCTCAAGGGTTAGGAGTTCGCTCGATGCCACTTTACTGTGTTGGAGGTTTATCTGTAGGACTCGCAGCACCATTGGGCTGTTTGTCCCCCTCCAGCACCTTCGCCTTGACGTCATCGTCCTCCCCTTGCCCTTTTGGTTTAGAGTATTCGAGGCCCCCTTCAGCCCCTCGTGAATGTTGTGCCGTGTGTTCCTCTGTGCGAGTCACAGCACCATTTAGCGGTTGGTCCTCTTCTAGCACGTTCGTGGTGACGTCGGGGACCTCCACCTGTCTTTTTTCCCTTAGGCTTCTGAGGTCCTTTTCGACTTCGCCCACTTCCAGCGTGTTAGGATTTTTATCCTCGGGACTTCTTTTCCTGAGTCGCATGTAAATTTTTCCAGTGCCAAAGGACATTTTGCCAAGCTGCGTGTACAAAATATCCTCCGCCTGCTTGTTTATTTGGAAGATGTAGAACTGACCATCCTCGGTAGGCCGAGATACAGTAAGTACCTTCCAATCCTGTGTCGGTATGTTCGGATTCTGATTCTGCAGAAGTCGCAGTGTATCCTCCGACTTCATCACGCATGGTATCCATACCTTAACTTTTGGTACCGTGGGGATTTGCGCTTTATCCACCACCTCAAACCGCGCGTTCGTGCCTTGCCTTTGGAGGTTTGGAACGACTTCCTCCAGCCACCGCAAGCTCGCGATGTTGTCGCACGCTATCATCTTCACACCATTATACAATCCCCCCGAATCAAAGGTTGGAAGGGGCTTACTTGGTTGTTCCCGCATCATCTTAAGCATTAAGCTAATAAGCTCCCTTTCCACAGATCTCCACCTTTCAGTAGTCATTTGTCCGAACGGACTGCTACGATCAACCAGCGCCACAGTCAGTGACTGCTTTGCTACATCACTCATCTTCTCGGGAAAAGCAGGAGTCTTAGTGTTATCTCCCTTTGGAACCTCCGAGAACACCGGAGTCTTAGCGTTATCTCCCTTTGGCTTATCTCCTTCTTCCGTAGTTGGAACTTCCCTCTGACTGGCAGCTTTCGAGGTAGTTGCTACCTCGCTATTGGAACCCATCTGTCTTACAGCTTTGGGCCTACTTGTCTTGTCTATGCGACTGCCCTGCCTCGCGGCTCTAGGACTGGGTCCTTTCTGCCTCTTGAAAGCAGGCTTGTCGCCTTCTGCCGAACGTTGCCTCTTCATTCTGCCATTCGACGCTTCTTCCTCCTCGTACCGGTTGCAGAACCGAGGGTTTCACGCAGCAAACCTTTTGAACTGCCTTCGACCTACTTCGACCGCTTCATGGGCCCATTCCAAGCGCTCGATCTCCACTTTTGTTGGGTCGACCACTGCTCCCAAGCGTTGTACAATTCTTAGTGCTGCACGGTACTGCGAGAGAGCTCTTTTACTTCCTCTGCTCCGTACCCTTTTCCACTCTTCTACTCCGTTTTCATTTGTGTGCTTCTCCAACACGGAGTTCATTGAATCAGCACTACTCTCGCTCCCCGAGTCCGACGCATCGCTTAATTCGTATTTGTCGTCCTTGGATTGCGACTCAGTCCTCCTCTTTACATCCTCCTTATTACATTCAGGTAATGAGTTGTTCATCTTGGTCGTACGACCACCTGGCCGACAAGGCGGGCTCAGCGGTCCAGTATTATATACGGAGAAAGAACCGTCCGCCACAGCAGCGCCCCTTACTGCGGTAAGGCCATAAATACTTCCCGAGATGGCCCGGTATCGGGAAGGCTCCGTTCGAATACAGCCGAATTTATCCCCTGGCCGAATTTATTCAGGCCTTTCCAAACGAAGTTCTTGGATATCAGCTTTACGGTCGACCTTGCACCTGGATGTGCTAAACCATGTACCGCATTAAAGACTCCTTGACGTAATGTTGCTGGGACGTACGGTCGCAACCTTCCTTGTCGAGTTGTCGCAAATTATTTCTTAATTCGTCCCTGTATATACGTATGTATGTGTTTAACTAGTTTTAGCGAAGTATTCCCATTTAGAAGTTCTCTTAACTCCTCGCTTTTCTTTTGTTGCTCTTGAAGTAGACCTAAATCCACGGGCGATGGTGTGTTTCTATCCTTGATAGTATATCGGCAACAAAGTTGTCTGCTCCACTGACATGTCTGATGTCCGATGAGAACTGACTAATAAAGTTGAGTTGGCGCGTCTGACGACCATTTTTGGTCGAATGCGTGAACCAACGGTTTATGATCAGTAAATATGATAAAGCTAGTCCCTTCTAAAAAAAACCGGAAATGTCGAATTTCCCTGTGTATTGCTAAGAGCTCGCGATCGTACGCGCTATATCGTTGTTCCGTCGTTGACAATTTCTGCGAAAAGAAACCCAATGGATGCCATGCACCGTCTATCATTTCTTGCAACGCTGCCCCCATAGCGAAATCTGAGGCGTCCGTCATTAATGCAATCATGGCTCCAGCAACGGGGTAGGCTATGCGTGCTGCGTTGGCCAATTGCGTCTTTCTTTCTTCTTAAAAGGACCCACCATCTTTTGTCAGTTCCAGGAGGTGCGGAAATTATATCGCCTGCGTGTGAAAGGGCAGTATAGAATTTCGTTGCATCTGCCGTAATGCCAGCTCGTGCGAACTGCGCCTCTACTTGTGCAAACCAAAGTATAGGATCAGGTTTCCAAAACGGTGTTGGCTTGACGGAGAGTCGTGCAAGTTGTGGCAAAGCGATTGCATCTTGAAATGCCTCCTCTTGTTCGTCAGGCATTTTGTATTCTTTTACGGGGTCACCAGTGGTAATGTATCGTGAACCAATATGAATAAATAGACCAACTTTCAACTTATACACTACTTTTTTGAACAAAGGATAAATTCTGTGTGGACTTTTTTCTGTCCAATTCAAATTACGAATGACAATTACAAGAGAAAGTATCAAAACAGTAATGCCTACTGATTTCTAATTAATGAGGTTGCCATCTGGCAATAAACGTAAAATGTGCGGTTTCGGTCGCTACAGACATATAGTTACGATTTATAAAACGCAACAAACGAAAACCAGAATTTATGTACAATGCCGTGCTTGAAGTTTCCCCCCTGGTTCATAATACAATTATTAAAGCAGAACGATTAAATGTAGATCACCAAAGAGTCCATGTATCAGACTACAGCGGCTTCGTACAATGCTTCCGATGCCTTCAGTTTGGTCACACTAAAACAAAATGCGACTCCCGAATCACACCATGTTCCCATTGCGCTAGCAAAGAGCATACATTTGCCAATTGTCCCTACAAAAACGACAGCAGCCCGCAACGAAAAGTCTGAAACAAAGGCAGATATTCATCACTCAGTAACGAGCATAAAATTCTGTCCCCAAATCCAGGCAGTATCCCAACGTATTAGTGCTCGCACCAATTATGGGCCCTAAGCCTCTGAAATATACATGTTATTGAAGTCATTTAAAGTTTTAGTTAATGATAATTAAATTTATTTGTAAAATGTTATTGAAATTTTTTTTCATTCCAATATGCAAATAGTAGTTGCAAGATATATGTATAAAATTTTGATATAAGTATTCAGCTTTTAATGAATTTTGTTTACTAAAACTATTAGTCAGAGTATTTTATTGTAAAGTTTAAGTATTATAAACTATAATAAAGTTTTTTTTTGTTTGGTTACAATTTCATTTATCTTAAGTGTATAGTTTAACACATTTTGTATTATGTTTTTAAAACTAGATTGTTTTTGTTATGCCAATTGGCATATTTGATATATAAGTATAAGAATTTTCGGTTTTTTTTTTGTGTTTAAATTTAGATTTGTATGATTTTTGTTCTGCCTTCTTGGCTGTTTGTAAAGGAAAAAAAATATTTTTTTGTATGTACGAGTATAGTATAAACAAGTAGTTATTGATTTACTTTATTAATTTTATTTTTGTGTACAATCCTTTCTTTACCTGTAACTTCATCAAAAATAGTTACATTAGGTTCGTTAATTTTAGTTATAGTGAACGAACCTTGATATATATTCTCGTGTTTATGATGTGGTTCTTTCTGTAAAAGTACTTTATCTCCGATTTTGACAACTAATGGTCGTTCCGTTTTATCGCACAGATTTTTAGTTTGTAACTTATTTTTATTTATTAGATTTTGTGCCATTTTATGCGTTTTCTGCATCCTAAATTTAACTTCTTTGTCATAGTTTTCGACACTATAAATTGGGTAAATTTTTTCTTTTGTCAATTCATTCGGCAAAGTTGCCTTTTTCCCAAAAACTAACTCGAAAGGAGAAAATTGATTGTCGAAAGCTGTGCTACTCGTAGTATTGTGTAGGAAAGTAAAGTATTTTAAATAAACATCCCAATCGGAAACAGTATTTTTCAAATATGCACGTAAGTATTCATTAAAAACTCTATGATTACGTTCAATTGTACCAACAGTTTCGTGATGGTATGCAGTTGAAAAATAATGTTTAATATGTAAAAGTTTGGTTAATTCTTCGAATAATTCATTTTTAAATTCTGTACCTAAATCTGATTTTATGGCATTCATTGTGCCGTATGTTAAAATAAATGTTTCAAAAATTGTTGAAGCGATTGTTTTTGCTGATTTGCCTGGCACAGCGACTGTTACCAGGTATTTAGTCATGTCGCAAATCATGGTAAGTGCCAACTTGTTACCATATTTGGACTCAGGTAGGGGTCCTATTGTGTCGATTACTAGTATATCGAATGGTTTACAAGGAGTTGGTGTTAAAATAAGTTTTTCTTTTGTTTTAGGCTTAACCCTGTTTAAATGACAATCATTACAACTTTTGATATATTTCGATATATCACGAGTCATATCTTTCCAATAAAATTTTGATCGTAGTTTTGCGTTAAGTCTTTTCATTCCGCAATGTCCACCAGAAATTGGATCATTGTGGTAAATTTCATTAGTTTTAATTTTGTATCTTCATCTGTTACTGTCTCCACTGGATCTGTTAAGATAATTTCTAATGATTTTAAAATTTTATTTCCAATATTTTTGAAATTTGTAATAGTACAATGTTCGAACAAAATATCGTTTTTAGGCCATCCAATCTGCTTAATTTTGCGTTTGCCGGCTTCTGATTCAAGCCTCGAAAGTAATTTCTCTAAAGTCATTATTTCGTCAACAAGCTTAAAACTAAGTAACTCGAGTTTCTTATGTTTAATATGCGCAAAAATTCTTAAACTTGTTGTTTTATTATTTTTATCGTACGTAATTGCAGATCTTATCCGTGGAACTTTTTCGAAAAATTAAATGAAAATTAAGTTGTTTTTCGTCGTTTTGTCTGTTTTGCTAGGAAGGTTGTTGTCGTTTTGCCGCTTTGTCATTGATCTTGTCTGTACTGCTAAAATTTGTTTGTTCGATTCCTCAATCTCATCGATTATAATACGCGATAGTGCATCAGCACCAACGTTTGATTTACCCTTTATGTAAACTATAGTAAAGTTATATTCTGCTAATTCTAACCTAGGTAGGTAGGTTGAACTGGCCAGTCCATGAGGACCTCACATTGACTGATTGAGTCCGTAGTATTACCAGAACGACCAAACTGAAAAACCCTATCAAAAACCAGGACCTATGTTATAAAATAACTCCGTCCTCTTGGCAAATACTAGAAGCTTCCTAGGACTTAAGCCACTTGCTGCTTCTAGATCTGACAGCTGTATCACTCCTAATAGCTGGAGTCTTAGCCTGGCAAGTGCAGGGCTATCACTGACCAAGCCTAATTTAAAGGCATGTGACGCCAGAAGGCAGTGTCCAGTCAGAATACCCGTCATGAGTCTACAGTCCTCTCTTTTTAATGATATAAGCAACTGTGTTAGTCTAAGGTTGTAAGACCTACACATAATCTTCGACACTTTACAGCCCCGCGCTTGAACCCACGCCTTTCCCGCTTGGTCGATCATGTGCACCTCTCGCCTTCGCTTATGCCCCTATTACCGTTTACAACTCAACTTTGTTGCGTTGTAATTAAAACAACTCAACTTTAAGACAACTCAACTCCCGTTTGGTATTACGAGTTACAACTTATTTCAGTTGAAGTTGAATTGAGTTGCCAACTTCAGAAAGTGATGATTTGACAGATAAATGAACAGCTGATCAATTTGTGGTGGAAATTTAAGCATTTGCAAACGTGATTTTGTTATTAAAAGCAAAACGGTTATTATATGAAATATATTTTATAATGGCGAAAATGTTGGCGACTGCTATGTCGCGAATACGAAAAACATTCGCGTGATCATTCCAATCCCTTAGAACTACCAATCACCAAGTAAGAAAATGTTTAAGTGACAAATGATGAGCTTCAAATGAAGTTATTTTGCAGATTTGAAGGAAGCATTTTGCTCATTACTAAACACAATTAAGAACCATTTCCGCAAACGCGTTCGAGGGAAGGCTTTATCCCTATTTTAAAATTATGCGCCACACTCAGATTCCTTGCTGATGGCACCTATCAAAAATACTTTGGAAATTATTTTGGTGTTGGACTGGTTTTAGATCTTTTTGAGGAACATATTTGTGCGAAGTCGATTAAAACCCAAACAGCAAAAATTGTATTTTGCTATAAAACAGGACTCCCAGGAGTAGTGGGTAGTATCGATTGGAGTAACGTTCGCATAATTTCATCTATTTTGGCTGCATCCGAACTGCGACCAGCCTCGTCCAACTTCGGAATGTCGCTCCATAAAGTTATTCAATGTAATCCTTCGTTTAAACGTTGTTTTTTCTATAAATCTGTACAAAATTGTTGATTATTGTTTGATTAGAAAAGGTTAAACTACCGGCTTTCAATTTTTTGTTTTTATTCGGTAATGTTTTATTAGACCGTGCACCATATAACTTTTATAAAAGGTGGTATCAAAAGACTCGTTTCGACCTCCGTTTTCAGGATCCGAAAGCGGAAATCAAAAATTTCTGTCGACAAATATTTATAACAACCCACAAAATTGCCCGAGAGGGTCAGAAATATGAGGCCCGATCCACAGTTTTTTTGCACAGAATATCTTTCTGCGTTGGCGGTCTTTGGCCGCGATTTGTAAAAATAACGCATTAGCAACGCATTAGTATGTACAAAAAATCTGGCAAAATACAATCACATGAAAACTCGAACCGAAATGATATGACAGAATTAAATTTTTAATTTTTGTTTTCGGATTCTTAAATCGGAGGTCGAAACGCGTCTTTTGATACCAACTTTGAAAATTTTTGTTAAAAATTAGGTGGTGAACCGTCTTCTAAAACGTTGCATTTTTCCAAAACAACTGCAAAATTGTATGAGACAACTGCTAGTAATCAGTTGTAAGATTCTGACGCGTTTGTCAACTACACTAACACAACGGTAATGCCACAAAAAGTTGTTAGACGAGACAACTCAACTGAATTTTTTTTTTGACAGGTTGAGTTGTAATCTGTGATACCAAATTGCGAAATTTCAAACCAACCAGAGTTGAGTTGTAAACGGTAATAGGGGCATTATTTCTGTCGAAAAATATTTACAAAAACCCACAAAATGGCCCGAAATATGAGGCCCGATCCAGAGTTTTTTTGCACAGAGCATCTTTCTGCTGGCGGCCTTTGGCCGCGATTTGTAAAAATAACCCTGGGTGGGTCCAACGCCTTTCTGCATTAGTGTGTACAAAAAATCTGGCAAAATACAACCACATGAAAATTTGAACCGAAATGATATGACAGAAATTAAATTTTTAATTTTTATTTTCGGATTCTTAAATCGGAGGTCGAAACGTGTCTTTTGATACTAACTTTGAAAATTTTTGTTAAAAATTAGGTGGTGAGCCGTCTTCTAAAACGTAACATTTTTTCAAAACAACTGCAAAATTGTATGAGACAACTGCTAGTAATCAGTTGTAAGATTTTGACGTCTTTGACAACTACACCAACACAAGGTTGTAAACGGTAATGCCACAAAAAGTTGTTGGACTAGACAACTCAACCGACATTTTTTTTGACAGGTTGAGTTGTAATCTGTAATACCAAATTGCGAAATTTCAACCCAACCAGAGTTGAGTTGTAAACGGTAATAGGGGCATTAATCTCGCCCAATCTAATTGGGACATCTACGGAGCAAGCTTCAAGGGATGCGCCCTTTTTAGCTAGTTCGTCCGCTTTTTCATTCCCATCTATTCCCATATGCCCTGGGACCCAATATAGATGTATGCTTCTCCCTGTCCCGATTCTCTCCAGAGACTGCTTACACTCTAACACGCGTTTAGATGCTGTGCTATGCGAGATTATTGCCTTAATTGCTGCTTGACTGTCAATATAAAAGTTAACACGGTTGCAGCTTAAGCTATTCTCCTCCAGGGTTTCTACTGCTTTGGTTACGGCTAATATTTCCGCTTGGAAAACGCTACGGTAATCCGGATCAGCGCAGTATACCGCAGACCCTACTCCTTCCACTAATTTGGAACCATCGGTGTATACATGTATTGCCTCGTCCGCCATTTGCGCACCCTTGCGCCAACCGTCCACCTCTATTGTGGCCTTAAGATCTCCCTCGAAGCGCAGATAGGGAATCATGTAGTCTGTTCGTCTTGTGATTGATGACGCTATACTACTATGGCCATATGGTCGGCGCTCAATCTGCCCCGAAGCACCGACCCTGGTTGCGGTCGTTAACGCTTTGTTCTTTGCTACCAGGTCTACAGGTGGGATGTGCAGATGGTATACAGTGCAGCCGTCGGGGTTGTTTTCAGGGCTCCCGTAATGCTAAGCATCGATAGTCGGCATACCCCCTCTAATTTTTTGAGGTATGTTGTTTTTTGTGTGGCTTTCCACCAAACAAGAACTCCATAGTATAGAATTGGGCTTACAATCGCTGTAAAAACCCAATGAGAAAGAGAGGGCGATAGGCCCCACGTACACCCCAACATTCTTTAACATGCATAGAGTGCCGTTGAGGCCTTCTTGACCCTCTCCTCCACGTTGAGGTTCCATGACAGCTTACTGTCTAGGATGGTTCCTAGATATTTTGTGCAAAGTTTCTCCTGTAAGGTCGCCCCTCCTAACTTAGGCCTGGTCCAATTTGGGACCTTGTACCTCTTTGTAAATAAGATCATATCCGTCTTCTCCGCATTGACTTTCAACCCGACATTAGATGCCCAGGTATGAATATCCCGAAGCGCCCGATCCATCAAAGAACTAATCGTTGGAAGGCACTTTCCACTTATGACAATTGCAACGTCATCTGCGTAAGCCGTAAGTTATACGGGTCCCTCATCGAATTGCCTGGGCAGTTGGTTGATGACCAGCGTCCACAGCAGAGGTGATAGCACCCCTCCCTGCGGCGTGCCCCTGTCCACTGATTTCGTGACCTCGTACAATCCCCATTGTGATGTAATCTTTCTGCAATTTAACATGAGCCGATCCATCTGATTAAGGCAGGATGTACTTTAATGTAATTAAGACCATCCATAATCGCCCATTTTGCAACATTATTGAAAGCCCCGGCAATGTCCAAGAAGACTCCTAGAGCATACTCCTTATATTCCAGGGATTTCTCTATGCTTATTACCACCCTATGCAATGCGGTGTCTACCGACTTGCCTTTGGTGTACGCATGCTGTGTTGTGGAGAGCAGCTTTTCATCCACGTTGGCCTTTATGTACACATCTATCAGCCTCTCAAAGGTTTTGAGCAGAAATGATGTTAAGCTAATGGGTCTATAGTCTTTGGGATACACGTGACCGATCTTCCCCGCCTTTGGTAGAAAAGCTACACGAGCAGTTCTCCGAGAGTGCGGTACATGATTCAGTCTTATGCACCCATCGAATATTATTTTAAGCCATTCCACGACCACCCTACTTGAGACTTGTAGCATGGCCGGGAATATACCATCTGGGCCCGGCGATTTAAACATAGAAAACGTCTTCACTGCCCATTCGATCTTGGTATCGGTCACCAAGCCAGGCACTACCCGCTTCGTGATCGAAGCTCTTCTAAACCATCCCCCGATGGGAAATATGCATCGAGAAGCACCGCAAGGGATTCCTCACTACTACGTGACCATTCCCCGTTCTCTTTCTTTATTAGTCCCTGGACTATGTTTCCCTTTGCTAGGACTTTTTTCAACCGTGCTGTTTCGCTGGAGCACTCTATGTCCGTACAGAACCTTTTCCATGAGTTTCTCTTCGCCCTAGTAATTTCACGCTTGCAGATCCTCAGTAGATCCCTGTACTCGTCCCGACACGCTTCGCTTTCCACGGTCTTTGCGAGCTTAAACATTTCTTTTACCTGTCTTCTTAGAAGACTCAGCTCATTGCTCCACCATGGCGGCTTTGCTTCTCCCCTGAATCTTCTTAGAGGGCAATCTTTGTTATACGTAGTCATAAGCGTCCTTGTTAGGAATTCATTCGACTCCTCCAGTTCCTCTACATTAGCAACCTCTTTGGGTTGTCCCAGTTTTTTCCGCACATGTTTCTGGAATTTAGTCCAGTTCGTTGACCTAGGGTTTCTAACGGTTCCTCCCTTCTCTACCCTCTTTAGGGGGATGCTGAAGCTGATATACGCATGGTCGGAGAAGGATGGTCTATCAAGAACCATCCAATCATACCTTGATATATCACGCTCGGAGCTCAATGTAATATCCAGAATAATGCTGGATGTTAGACCAATGTATATAGGGACATTTCCCCTGTTGGCTATCTGCAAATTGGTTTGCAGGATGTAACAAAACAGAGATTCGCCTCTATCGTTCGTATCTGCTCCTCCCCACGCATTGTGGTGCGCATTTGCATCTGCGCCTATGACCAACCGCCCTTTGCGCCCTTCCTCCTGTACTAGCCTCTTGCACTCCATCGGTGGAACCTCCGCAGCATGGGCAATGTAGCAGGACGCCAGGATAAATGCCTGCTTATTCTTTTGCTCAACGGCCACCGCTACGAGATCCTCAGTGGTGTAATTAGGCAGCATATATGAATGCAGCTGTTTCCTTACCATTACTACAGCTCGCACCCGTCCTTCCGTTTGCGCGTAGTAAACGCCAAACCCGCGCGCGCTAAGTCCAGAAACCTTTCCTCCCGATGAGAGCCACGGCTCCTGGAACAGCGCCACGTCAAACGAACCCTCCTCAAGGGTTAGGAGGAGTTCGCTGGACGCCACTTTACTGTGTTGGAGATTTATCTGTAGGACTCGCAGCACCATTGGGCAGTTTGTCCCCCTCCAGCACCTTCGCCTTGACGTCATCGTCCTCCCCTTGCCCTTTTGGTTTAGAGTATACGAGGCCCCCTTAAGCCTCTCGCGACTGTTGTGCCGGGTGTTCCTCTGTGCGAGACGCAGCACCATTTAGCGGTTGGTCCTCTTCTAGCGCGTTCGTGGTGACGTCGGGGACCTCCACCTGTCTTTTTTCCCTTAGGCTTTTGAGGTCCTTTTCGGCTTCGCCCACCTCTAGCGTGTTAGGGTTTTTATCCTCGGGACTTCTTTTCCTGAGTGGCATGTATATTTTGCCAGTGCCAAAGGACATTTTGCCAAGCTGCGTGTACAAAATATCCTCCGCCTGCTTGTTTATTTGGAAGATGTAGAACTGACCATCCTCGGTAGGCCGAGATACAGTAAGTGCCTTCCATCCTGTGTCGGTATGTTCGGATTCTGATTCTGCAGAAGTCGCAGTGTATCCTCCGACTTCATCACGCATGGTATCCATACCTTAACTTTTGGTAACGTGGGGATTTGCGCTTTATCCACCACCTCAAACCGTGCGTTCGTGCCTTGCCTTTGGAGGTTTGGAACCACTTCCTCCAGCCACCGCAAGCTCGCTATGCTGTCGCACGCTATCATCTTCACACCATTATACCATCCCCCCGAATCAAAGGTTGGAAGGGGCTTACTTGGTTGTTCCCGCATCATCTTAAGCATTAAGCATAAGCTCCCTTTCTACAGATCTCCACCTTTCAGTAGCCATTTGTCCGAAAGGACTGCTACGATCAACCAGCGCCACAGTCAGTGACTTCAGCCACATCACTCATCTTCTCGGGAAAAGCAGGAGTCTTAGTGTTATCTCCCTTTGGCACCTCCGAGAAAGCCGGAGTCTTAGCGTTAACTCTCTTTAGCACCTCCTCCTACTTCCGTAATTGGAACTTCCCTCTGACTCGCAGCTTTCGAGGTGGTTGCTACCTCGCTATTGGAGCCCATCTGTCTTACAGCTTTGGGCCTACTTGTCTTGTCTATGCCCTGCCTCGCGGCTCTAGGACTGGGTCCTTTCTGCCTCTTGAAAGCAGGCTTGTCGCCTTCCGCCGAACGTTGCCTCTTCATTCTACCATTCGACGCTTCTTCCTCCTCGTACCGGTTGCAGAACCGAGGGTTTCACGCAGCAAACCTTTTGAACTGCCTTCGACCTACTTCTACCGCTTCATGGGCCCATTCCAAGCGCTCGATCTCCACTTATGTTGGGTCGACCACTACTTCCAAGCGTTGTACAATTCTTAGTGCTGCACGGTACTGCGAGAGAGCTCTTTTACTTCCTCTGCTCCGTACCCTTCTCCACTCTTCTACTCCGTTTTCATTTGTGTGCTTCTCCAACACGGAGTACATTGAATCAGCACTACTCTCGCTCCCCGAGTCCGACGCATCGCTTAATTCGTATTTGTCGTCCTTGGATTGCGACTCAGTTCTCCTCTTTACATCGTCCTTATTACAATCAGGTAATGAGTCGTTCATCTTGGTCGTACGACCACCTGCCCGACAAGGCGGGGTCAGCGGTCCAGTAATATATACGGGGAAAGAACCGTCCGCCACAGCAGCGCCCCTTACTGTGGTAAGGCCATTAATACTTCCCGAGGTGGCCCGGTATCGGGAAGGCTCCGTTCGAATACAGCCGAATTTATCCCCTGGCTGCAAATCGTCCAATAGGCACGGTCCGCATAACACCCTGGATTAGGGGGTTGGCAGTACTTGGTCACCGACATCCCGCCGCACTCCTATGAGGCGAAACGGCGTAGATGTCAGTCCTAAACAGCTCCGCCTCATAGTCGGGCGCTATGGAGTTCGGCTAAGCCCTCACACCAACGACAAGGTGCCTACCCTAGTGAGGTAATTCTAACCTAGTTCTCGAAAGTTTTGAAGATGGGTCTTTCATATTGAAGAGGTATACTAGAGGTCTATGATCGGATTTTACAATGAAATGGGTGCCATAAACGTATGGTCCAAACTGCTTGATTGCAAGGTAAATAGCTAAAAGTTCTAATTCTATAATTGGTTTTTTCTGCTCTGCTTTATTAAATGCTTTAGAAGCGAAACAAATTGGTAAATCACTACCTTGCTGTTCTTGACTTAAAATAGCGCCACATCCAGTTGTGGAAGCATCAACGGTAATAATGAATTGTTTAGTAAAATCTGGCTATTGAATAAAAAATACCTTTTCGCACTCTACATCCCATACAAATTCAACTCTTTTCCTGCTTAATCGATTTAGAGGCGCTGCCAGACGCAAAATTAGGTATAAACCGTCTGTAGTAGTTTGCAAACGCGACGAATCGCCGTACCGCGTCTTTATCAGTTGGTCTTGTATACTTTTTAATTGCGTTTATTTTGGAGTCGTCTGGCAACAAACCATTGGCTGAACATTTGTGACCTAAAAATGTAACTTCTGGTCGTAAAAAGTTGCATTTATTTGGGTTAAGTTTGAGATTAAAAGACCTACAGGTACTGAAAACTTCTGAAAGACTTTTAATATGGTGTGCTTCACTACAACCTATGACGATAATATCGTCGACGTACAGGAATACGACGTTGGGTGGTATACCCGAAAAAGCTATTGTCATCATTCGTGGGAATGAATTTGGTGCGATATTTACACGGAATGGAAGCACTTTCCATCTAAATGCACCTCGGTCAGTGCTGAAAGAAGTAATGTCACGTGAGTCAGGATGCAAGGGGATTTGATGAAATCCAGAAAAAAGATCTAATGTGGAAAAATATATTGCTGTACCGAGATTATCTAAAATATCGTCAACTCTAGCTAGTGGCAATTTATCAGCAATAAGTTTTTTGTTTACTGCGCGAAAATTTACGCACATACGATATGCTTTCTGACCATTAGTATCCTTCTTTGGGACTACAATCAAAGGACTATTGTAATTCGAATAACTGGGTTCAATCAAATCGTTGTCTAATAATTTATTTACTTGGCGATTCATTTCTTCGCGTTGAGAGTACGGCAATCTATAGTTTTTAACATATACCGGCTCGTTGTCTGTCAATCTTAATTTTTGCTCGTAGAAGTTGTTTAAAGTCATTTTGTCCGTGTCAAGAGCGAAAATGTCGGCATAATCTATGCAAAGGTCAATTAATTTATTATGAGCATGTTGAGGTATATGATTTTTTAAAATTGAAATAAGTTTTTTCGTACGCTTGTCTTCTGTTTCTGTCTTGTTAATTGTATAAACATTATAATTTGAAAGTTTTTCTGTCTGAATACTGTTTCTTTTCACATACTTTATATCCGTGGTATTTATGACTTTAATTATTGGGTTACTGGAATTAGCAATGCACCTAGCTGTGAAAACGCATTTTTCAATTTCCTGCGAGTCCACGAAAAGTGGCTCGGGTGAATCTCCTAAATCAAACAGTCTGAATATTTCACATCTGGGAGGAATGATACAACTGTCCTTTCTGTTCCGTGCAGGATTGGTATCGCAACTTTTTCATTACCTACCCAAAAGGAAATACTATTTCTTTCATAATTAATAATGCATTTGTTAATTTTCAGAAAATCTTTACCCAGTATGCCATCGGATGGAATATTAAAGTCTTCATTTACTACATGTAAAGTATGTTTAACAGAAAAGTTTGAAAAATTTAAATTTGCTGTAATTTTACCTAAAGTAGAAACTGAATTAGAAGTGACACTGGTAATGTTAATAATGTCGTTTGTATTTAAGGAAATGTTACTGTCTATACATGATATTTTTATTAGAGAAATGTCTGCTTG
Organism: Eurosta solidaginis; assembly: GCF_040869045.1. Classification (NCBI taxonomy): domain Eukaryota; kingdom Metazoa; phylum Arthropoda; class Insecta; order Diptera; family Tephritidae; genus Eurosta; species Eurosta solidaginis. The sequence continues at coordinate 150,184,494 of NC_090324.1, read as the reverse complement.
AGTGTCTACTAGGAAAGAACAAAATTTTTGTGACTCGCTAAGTTGTAATTCTATGAAATCTGAATAATTTAGGTTTAAACAATAGATGGTTATTGTTGAGGGAAATTCGCTTACTCGGTTAGTTCGTCCTCCCCCAGTGTTCGCTCCTGAGGGGCACTCGCGTTTAAAGCGCGAACGTTTGTCTACCTCTACCGTTGGATGATCTAGAATTGTTACCTCTATTGTTATTGCTATTTGTATTTGAATTGGAATTTGGTCGTATATTATTATTGTTGTTATTTTGGTGTCTATTTCTGTTATCATATCGATATCTCTGATTATTGTTACCGTTATAGTTACTATTGTATGAAAATGAACTATTATTTCTATAACCAGTATAGCCACGTGAATTTCTGAATGCATTGTTACCACGTGCTCGGGAAGCTAAAACCTGGCGCTCTGTTACTTCGTTATTTTGTTCTACAATTAGTTTCGCTACTACGTCTTTCGGATCAGTAAATGCCGTTGAGGCTAAAATTGTTTTTACTAAATTTGATTTTGCATTTAAACGACACACGTTAACCGTTTGTTCGACTGCCATTTCATGAGCTTTCGCTTGAGTGATCCCTTCAATAATAAGAGACCGCTCAAAAATCTTCAACTTTTTTGGCAAAATCTGTGTAATTGTTATTGCTAACGCGCAATGCTGCAATTCTTCCTGCTACAACTTTCGAGTTTGATCGTACTACGTAGAGCTGTTTTAATTTCATTAAATAAATTTACTTGTCCTGGTATTGCTTCACGGGCTTTACCCTCTAGTTTTGATTTTAAAAACGCTATAAAGGTATTAGTTAAATCTGCAGTAGCGAACTGTTCAAATAATTCAATTTTGTCTATAAAAGTTTCAAGTGCTAGAGGATCACCACTGTAGTTTTCTCTAATAGAATTAGCACATGTGTTAATGAAAATTCTCTTTTCCTCAGCTGTTGCCATGATTTGATCGTTACGATCTGGAGCTGAATTAACAGAAGGTGAGGCCACGTTTGTACTAATTGGATCGTTAAGATCTGGGTTTACGTTAGAAGAAGGGTTAACTAAGATTGTACTATTTGAGTTGTTAAGATCTAATTTTAAAGTAGAAGAAGTTGAAGTTAATTTCGCACTATTTGAATCGTTAAGATTTGAAGCTATATTAGAATTTAAATTTTTACTAGCTTGAGGCTGATTTATCGGAATCGGATTCTGAGTCTGAATTTTTTTGCACTTGCTTACCACTTCTTAGGTACATATGTAGTTATCAGAATAGCAAAAATAATTCAGTTCAAACTATGAAATTAATGAAGCACTTGTTTGAATGTCTGAATTTATATTTGAAACTGAAATGTTGAGAAAAAAGAAAAAACAAATTTTGTAAAAGGGAACTGATTTACAGGTGAATAGTCGCTAAAGAAATATTTAACAATTTATTGGAAGAGTTAATTGAAACTGCAGTATACTTGTATGAAAAATCTGTAAGAAGTAATTGAATTTAAAATTTGCACAAAAGTATATAGGTATGAATTGGTAAAAATCTCAAAATTGTGATAATCTGTAAAAAAAAAAAATCGTATATTTTCATGGACGCACCGCTTTGTTAAAAAAAAATTCGTATATTTTCACTGACGCACCGCTTTATAAAAAAAATCTCACTTGGCTTTTCACGCAACCACCGTTTATATCAAAAAAAAATTTAATTGGCATATATTAAAAATCTTAATTGGTTTTTAACGGAACCACCGCATATATCAAAAAAATTTAATTGGTTTTTAACGGAACTACCGCATATTTCAAGAAAAAATTTTCAGTTTTATAGGGTACTTGCAGACTGTTTATCTAGTTCACTCAGTCTTATATGGTGATATTTTGTTGAAAAATGAATGTATTGAAGAAATTCTACCTGGAGTAAGAGAAATCCTTAAATGGGAAGATTTGTGAGATGATGATGGAAGCTTGAAAATATGAGAATTTGTAAGATGAATCATACATTTTTTTTATTTTTAATTAGAAATTTGAAAATAAGAAAAATTTGAAGAAAATGTAAATTTGTACAAATGAGTTTAAAAATTTGAGGCCAAATAAAAAATTGCAGACTTGAAAATGTCGATACTTATAAAATAGTTTGAAAATTTTGAAACTTGTTGAAAACTGCGGAAGTATTGCAACGTTTCAGTAAAAAAAAATCCAGGTGTTTTATATTAACATACGCACCGTTCTAATCAAAATCCAAAATATATTATGCGAACGCACCGCATTTAATTAAGATTGCAATATTTCGTATACATACATATGTGTCTAATAAAAAACGTAAGTAAAAAAAATGTAATACATACATACATTTTATATACATATTTCCTGCTGCTGGTCTTTGCTGGTTCCTACTGGTGCTTGTGCCTTGAAAACATGTCACTTACTGTGTTGTAGTCGTATCGACTAAAATTGGCATCCGGAAAATGTTTGGTAGAATGAATGTAGCATGAATTTGAGTTAAAGTTTGTGAAATGGTGATATTCAGAATTTGATGATATTGTGAAATTGTGAAGAAAATCAGGTGTAAGCCACCATTTTGTATTCCGCGTCGATGTCACGGTCGCCATGTGAACTCTACTTACGAGTTTGTTGAGAGAACTTTGGATGGATTCCAATAAAGCATGGATGCGCTCAATTATGCGCACAATTAATAACGTATAAATAAAACTTTATGTTTTACAATTTAATTTAAAATAGGTTTATTTGGTTGGAATATCTTTTATTTTCACAGTTTTACAAAATGTCTTTTTAAGTAAGTCGATCTCACTTTTTTAGCTGCCCAATTATAATTACTCACGCGCCGGGTTGCATTCGCCCGTGCGAGCGTGTTCGGTCAACTAGTACATATTTCAGCTGATGTTTGGTTGATGTGGTGAGTTGCTCTTACGCTGTCGTTACATAGTTCCCAGCAGAATAGAAGAATAAAATCATGTATATTGGTAAAAGAAAACGTGGCGGCACCACTAGGTATTACTCAAATGTCTACTCCAAATTTAAGTATAGTAAAAGTTCGTATTGGTCAGCGTCTATTATACGTCGGCAATGCATACCTAGAGCCTTTACTTAACGAGTACGATACTCTAAAAAAGCGAAGGCTCTTGTCCGGGCTTTCGTTTCATCATTGTTTTTGTTCTCTGATGTTATCGTGTAAGGTACTTTTTTAATTTTATATTGAATTTTGTTTTCTAAATCAGAGATTGTATTCCAATTTTCAAGGACTTCTGGTGACTGTGAAAGTTTTTTTTGTGCATAAAATTCAGATTTCTTGATAAATTATTAGTTTCAATTACGATAGTAAGATGGTGACTGCCTACTAGTTGTGTAATGTCAACTGTCCAGGAGAAGTGAAATATAGAGCTAGTGAAAGAAAGATCTAGCACTGCCGTGTTCTCGGCGCGTGTATCTTTAGGAAAGTGTAGCTGCCTTTGTTTAAATGGTGAAAGTTGGATTCTTGAATAATCTTTACTAATGTTTACCTTTACAATTTTCAACTCTGATACCATACAATGTAGTTCTTGCTCTCCAAGAATGAAGGTGTTTGCAAAAGGTTCTAGAAATTCCAAGTCTGTGAATTTCTGATTTGAAGTCTCCTATAGTGAGGTTGGGAGGAAAGTAAGTTGAACAAATTGCAATATTGGGTTGAATATTGGATGTTGTTATTATGAGCATATAATAGTCAGAATTTTAAGCTTTATTTTTGAATTCTACATATTTTCTGAGGGCGATGGTAATGCCACCATATCTATTTTATTTATTTTTATTTATTTATTAACATACAAATGTTTATCCTGACTCAACAATATAAAACAAAATTATCTTAAAGTGCCAGTCACGTGTTATACAATTTATTTTCTTAGGTGTATCTATCGTTTTTTTATGAAGGACGTCCCTTTATCCCTGGTTTTTCAGCAGACTAAACGCCCTTTATACCTCTTTTTAAAAAGTAATTGTAGTTTTTACTTTCAAAAAAATGCAGAATTTGTTATTTAAATCAAATTTGGATTACTTAATGCGTTAGAGTGCACTTAAATTCGCATCATCTAAGACACGCTCGATCCACACAAACTCGTGTCTAAAATCAGAATGCGTCTACAAACAAATAAATAACTTTTTAAAAGACTAAAAGGTGTTGTTTGTTTTCGGGACGGTTCTTTTTTATGTGAAACATCTATAGGCGCACGTAAAATCGGTTTCTGGCGCGGCTGTGTTCAGTAAGTGTGTTTAGAAATGTACATTTTTCTTTCATACAAATCATATGAAGGAAAAGTGTACATTTTAAAATTCGCACTTACTCAATCTACCCCAAGAGGATCTGGGGGCAATTTCAGAATGAGTTTGGTGACCGGGGTAATTTGCGGATTATTTCGCGATGATTTTGGAAACTCCCTTAGAATCTTCTGGGGCCATTTTGCGATGGTTTTTAGACTCCCTCGCTTTCTCCCGGGGTCATTGGGGGACCTTTCGGGATGATATATTATGGACTCTCTTGAGGTCCTCCCGGGGTCATTTGGGCGTAATTTCAGGGTGATTTTGGGGACTCTCTCGTGGTCCTTTCTGGATGATCTTTGGACTCCTCGGGATCTTCCCATGTCATTTTGGGGGATAACTTCGGGGTCCCTCTGGAGTAATTTATGGATCACTTAGGGATCGTTTGGGGGTTATTTCGGGAATTTTTTCAGGGTCATTTGGGGTTGTCTCCAGGATAATTTTGGGGACTCTCTCTGATTCCTGACGCGGTCATTTCGGGATCACTTCCGGTGCTCTATCGCTGTCCTGACGGGTTCATTTTAGGTTCACTTAGGAAAAAATCCTATTTTTCATTTTATAAGTGTCCCATATTCAGTTGCTATGGCAATCTAATCTATTCTGCATATAACTTTTAGAAAATATTGTCGATGTTTCACTTTTTATTTTTGCCTCTATAGGACCACCGCTATGTCTCCGATGCTGAAGTTAGATAGCATCCACGGGTATAGGTGTTTGTCCACCATGACCGCAGCTCTAACCCTGCCTTCAGTATTTGCGTAATAAACACTGAATCCGCGCGCGGTGAGTCGCAATTTGATTATTTTTTATAAAAACTGACAAATTGTAGATGAGGAACCTTCGTTAAGCTCACTTGTGAATATTTTTGCAAGCTGTTTACATCAATTCTTCAGTAAGTGTTACGTATTCTTGAGAATTTGAAAAAAGATTTGAAATCACAGGTGTTTGGTACAAATAGCCGGTCTGTGAGGACCCCACATAAACTGAATAGGTCCATGGTGCTACCAAAAGTTACAGGTGTTTGGTTGAACTACCCGGTCCGTGAGTACCTCACATAAACCGAATGTGTCTATGGTGCTACCAAAATTTTACGTGCTATAAAACAAACCTGTCCTCTTGGAAACTACTAGAAGTCTTGTTACTGCCTCTAGATCTGATAGCTGAGCCAATCCTCATAGCTGATATCTTGGTTTGGCGAGCAGAGTACACGTATACAAAATGTGCTGCAACCGGCCCTTCCTACATTTGCTATAAATGAATAGGCCTAATTCAAATGTGATGTGAGAGTGCAGTATCCAGTATCCTCTCTTTGTGGTGATAAGAGTAACTTTGTTAGTCTTAATTTGTAATGATCTTCGGCACACTCTTTGCTTGGTCGGTCATATGCAACGCTTGCCTTCTTTTTATCTCACCAATTATGATTGGGACTCCTACGATATAAGCTTCGAGGATTGCGTCCTTCTTAATTTCCATCTATTCACATATGGCCGGGGACGCACGATGTACGTTTATCTCTATCGCAACTTTACCTAGGGATCGCTTGTACCTTAGAATGCTTTTAGATGTTGTGCTATACCAGATGTTGTGGATGTACCAATTAAGATACTTCCCGAATGTTTTGGGGAGTATTGTCGCTGTAGATGGTCCTTTACCGGTTATAGAACCGGTACGATCTGGTAACTACCAATTGTCAAACTCACCTACGCGAAGGGAATCCTGTTACAAATATGATTGTATGTATGTATATCATACACATATTTAGCAGGCGAAGTTGTGGCGACCCCAAGTTCCTCATGGAACCAGGGCGTGGGGCGGGATTGCCTAGAAGGTTTAATGTGGTCATATTATGCGTTCCAGAGATGGTCAGGCTAGTACATTAATGGTGCTTTGTTACCGGAACGTACCGGGTCTGTATCCGGAAAAGGACCATCAGCATCGGTAACACTCCCCAAAACCTTCGAGGAGTGCCTTTATCGTTAATACAAAACCAACAACAACAAAAAGAATCAGCACTACTCATGTGCACGCGTCACCAGCTTGGTCGCCTGGTCTTAAAAACACATACTGGAGGGGCTGCAAGCCTGCCAAAATGCTGCACTCGGAACTGCCACGAGATGTCTCCTTATGACCCCTGAACATCACCTACACAGCGAGGTCAAAGAGATCAATATTAAAGATCACAACGAAATGCTGAACAAACAGTTGTTGTCTAATTGTCACAAACCAGGACATCCTAGCAAACAACTGCATGATCTAGTCCCACCGCCAAAAGGGTTAGCGTAACATCTTCATAAACACTATAGTGCGTTCCGGCACCTGCTAACACAGCCGTTTGATCCAGACAAGCATCACTGGGATTTAAACCAGGGCGTGTCCGGTGAACCCTGCTGCCAATATATACTATCCGACTTTTGCAGAAGAAAGCACACTACCAAAGGAGACACGAGTCACCCTGGCCCAACTTTGTCCTCACATGACACCAACCAAATTTTGAATTGTAATGTGGAACCTACGCCTTTAACACCAACTTCCCTATGGTCCACCCCAGTTGAAACTAGTTTCCTTAGACTCCCGTTAGAGGATTTTGATGACAATTTGTGAGTGGTCGTACCCATTGAATAGGGCGATGCACTGTTACCAAAACAATAAGAATTAGCGCTTTCAGAAGTTAATTTACACTAGTAATTACTAGTAATTAATTATTATTTTAAGCCCCTCTATAAGTAACGAATTGTATAAAAAAATATATTTACAATTCTTACCTGAGCAGGACGATGGTGGTGATAATTCTTGATGTTGCAGAGCTGCCCAACTAGTTGATACCAGTGGTATTGCTGCTTTTGAGCACAACTTACGATTTTGCATTTCAGCATACAACTCCTTTGTAGTTTTTACTTTTTTTTTGTTGGCACTGCCTAATGGAGTGATAAGACTTTGTGAAGTACGACACCCTTCCTTAGCGATAATGGAATCAACACCTTTAGACCCTTTTTTACGACCGCGTCTCTTCGGTAGTTCTTGCGTGGCTATATTAGGGGAATTTGAAGTAGCAACTGATTCTAAAACCAATTCCGAATAAATTTCTGTGTTTCCAGCGTCACTATTTAGCAGATGTGATTTGCAAACATCCTGCCTCTCGTCCACCTGGAAAACATAAACCACTTTTCAGATACATTCAACACGCTATCATAGCTGAATTGAAACCAACATCTCGAAAGGTACCGTATTTCGATGCTAGACCCAGTTTTTTATGGGGAGATACTTGCCTGTGTATTATAACAAACTAGATTGTTACTATGTGTTGGTATACCACTAGTGCTTTTCTTGATTTTGCCAGTAAAAGTTAAGTCAGTGGTTAATGGCTGATGTGATGTCGGACTGCTAATCTTTTCAGTCGTGTTCGTAGATTCTTCGGCGAACAAAATGGAGCTCATTGAGCTACTATTCAGAAGTGAAGGCATTTCTAGATAATCATAATCTGGATAAATACAAGGTAATTTGGAAAAAAAAAAATTGATTTCACCTGTATATGTTGACTGAGACTGTTCTCTGTAGACAAATGCTTCGAATTTGTCAGTACTCTCACTAGATTGAGGAGGGCATACACGATTGGACAAAGTATCATTTAACAAAATTGAAGCAACTTTCATGCCCCCGACTATATTGTGATTACTGTAATCGTTTTTTTCTCTACGTTTCCTCTCTTTTTTAACTTTTTTTGATTTATAACACGATGTGGAAATATTGTTATCAACGCCACTAACTAAGCAAGTGGTATTTAAAGTTTTTGTTTCAGTCGAAGGAACTTTATTCGACGTAGTCATTTCAATAGGTACGTTAGTGTCTAAATTTGAGCAAGAGTTTGAGTCTTGGATATTAATAACCACGGGGGCAATATAGGAAGATTGGCTCTTTTCTGAATTTGAATGTGAAGAGTGATCAATTATAAAAGTGTCCGAGTTAAAAGGCAAGACATGTTGCTGCATAGGCTTATTTTGCTTATTTGTTGAGCCATCAGCTATCATACCCACATTTATGTTATCCGCAACACCAACACAACTAAAAACATTCTTAAAGCTTGTTGGCTGTATTCCGTTTGAACTAGATACTATTTCAGCCGCCGACGATCCAAAACTTGCATCTCCGCTGGGATGCACCTTTGCATTTTCTGTAAATATTATATGGTCCGATGTAATATTGGTTAAAGTTGATATGCCGCTGTTAATTGCGGATGTTTTTTCAGTTACATTACTTTTTCGATGGCAATATAAATTTGGTGTTTGATGTATTGCATCAAAATTTGTTAATGGTTCCACTGGTAATGAGGATCGAGGTCGTAAAGTATGATACTGCCCATAAATTTTGGTATTATAACCTGCTACTGATGTCAAGCCTGTGGATGATTTAATATGCGATGTGTCCAATACTTGTTGCTGTTGAATACCAACCATTTCCCGCCATTTTTTTAATAATGACTTAGCCCGACGTGCTAAGTTCTCGTCCTTAGTACGTCTTCTTAAATGATTTATAAACTTTGCCAATCTGGTGGCTTCCAATTGCTCTCTGGTAACCGGTGAGCATTCCAATGAAGAAATAACAGACACGACTGAATCCATATTGACCACCTATTAAAATGGTTTAGGAATATAAGCTATATAATGTAAACAATAATTTAAATAAGAAGCACTTACATCATAATTTTGGTCCAGCGATTTACATAAACGTAGTGTTAAATCATATATATGTTGGGTGTTCATTTATAAAAGCCTACACGAACCCCAAAAATTGTGAAAGGTTGTAATGAAAGATAATAAATTTCTCCTTCCTTATCGATTATTTTTATAGCATTGATTTTCAGGATCTATAAAAGATATCCAATATATAATTTGTTAATGGTCTGCCAACAAAAATTAATTTTAGGGAGGGTATATATCAGTAGTCGCCAAAATTGAAGCTGTGGCTGGGTAGGTAAGGCCCAGTTTTTCAGTACAAGTTAAACACAGTTTGTCAGTTAAACTACGCTTAAACTTATTCTTTTTTTCGAGATTTGGTTGCATGGATGAGGACCTTCTTATATTTGAAAGTCCCAGTTCCAGGTTATTGTCTAATGTATGTAATGATTAATTACTGGATTAACTTTCCAATGTGTATGTGTAATTTTGGCTCCACTAGTGCACACGGGTAATACCATCGAGGCCAGAACCCTGTGTAGCAGCTTGCTATTTGTACTTTTTCACAATGAGCGAGTTGATGATGAAAAACAATGTAAAATGTATTGGATTTTGAGATCCACAGAGCGTTGTAGATGAAATGAAAGCAATATGTATTGCTTGGTTGTATATATGCATATTCTCTTCTTCAAGGTCTTTTTTGTGACTTTTAGTTATTTGATGATTGCAATGAAAAATTGCAGTTTGATGAATGCAATGAGAATTGCAGTTATTGATGAATGCAATGAAGATTGCAGTTTCAAATGTATGTAAAATTGTTTCGAAAAGTTTTATTCATAAAAAAAAAATTATGAGTAAGGTGGAATCGAGATTTTTGTACAAAAAACATAAAAACATAAAAGACGAACCCAAAATATGAACAAAATAAACGTTTTAATGTGTATTTATGATAGCTGATTTTTTATTATTATTGTTATAACTTTTTAATTTTTATTTATTTATTTTTCAAAATTGAAGATCGGCTTTTTGGAAAAAATTTACTAATTGAGTGATTTTGGCGTTGTTTTTGTCTTTAAAGACTTCTTTAAAATAATGTGCTTCATTAAAGACATTGAAGGTGCCTCTAATGTTGTTCAAAAGTGGACAGTGAAAGGTTTGGTGCTCATAGCAATCTGTATCACCGCAGTGACATAGAGACGAAGTTGCAGCTGTGATCTTTACTAAATATTTCCTATCATATGTATGACCGGTTAGTATACGGTTTATGGTTTTGATATCTTTTGGGTTAAATTTAAAATTTTTGAACCACGCAAAATTCCTCCTAGAAGGGAAGATGGTGGCATGCCGATTTTGGTTTGTATTAGAGTAATTTAGAAAATTTTGAAATGATTGGTCGTATATATAATTCTTGATACGTTTGCAAGCTTCATGTATCGCAAGTTTTACTGTTTTAAAAGAGCTGTTTATAATAGCTGATTTGGCAATAGCATCCGCTTTTCGTTGCCAAATATGTTCTTGTGACTGGGTATCCATCTGACAGGTACATTGTTAAAGTTGTGATTTGAAATTGTATTGAGAATTTTAGCTGCAATGCTATTCGTAGATGTATGTTTTTTAAGTGCTTGGCATGCTATTAGGCTATCTGTAAAAATAACGACGGATGAGTAGTTGTTTTGTATTGAAATGTCGATGGCTTCTTCTATTGCGAGTAATTCTCCAAAGGCTGAGGATGATTTAAATGGAATATGAAAAGAGTGTTCGGTGGCTGTGTTTAGTAAATAGATTCCACAGCCTGTTTTATCTTCACCTACTGAGGCATCTGTATATATTATGTTAAAACTTGTACTTCTGCATTCTGCAAGCAGTGATGAGTGCTGGGCTAGAATTTCTTCTTGGGTCATGTAAGATTTTTTAGTATTAGTAGTTTTTTCAAAAATTACAAGGTTGGAGACCGGGGGATGGGGTGAACCGCATCAATGTCATCAAGGATGTTGGAGAAAGTGTTGTATGCAATTACATAGCTGGTGTTAAGGTGTGAGCTAGATTTTATAGTTTCTGCTATTGGATTGTTAAATGCAATTAATTTGACTATTTCTTTGGCAACAAGCCATAGGGCTCGTTCATTGGGAAGCAGTTCATTGGCTAAAGCATATATTAATGGTACTGGTGTTGATGGTGTTAGCCCTAAACATCTTCTCAGGATTTTGTTTTGTAAGACTGTATACTATGAAATGATGAATTGGCACTGTTTGCAAGTGTAGTGCTGCAATATTCAATCTTTGATCTGACCATTGCTTTGTAGATGTTTGAACCCTTTTGTGGGTGTAAACCTGATTTGATATTGGTAATATATTTAAAAGGTTTAAAGTTGTTTGAAGATGATTCTATTACTTTTTTATAGTGTGTCTTTCCAGTTAAAGAACTGTTTATGACTCTACCTAAAATTGTTGGCGATTTTGTTTGTTCAAGTGTTGAACCATTCATAGTTACATTGACTTCCTTCGTTGGACCTTTGGTTATATGCATGAATTTAGTTTTGCTAGCATTAAAATTCAGATTAATAATAATTTATTTATTTACGGTCTTTAAGACCTAGTTCAAGGTAAAAAAAAAAAAAAAAATATATATATATAAATAAATTGTATACATTACATGCTTAATGACTTACAGTATAAAAATAATTTTGCTTTAAACTTATTAATATTTTCACAGTCTTTTATCGCATTTGGTAATTCATTGTACATTTTATAACCTATATATTCTAAAGTCTTCTTCGCGAACTCCGTTCTTACTCTAGGCAGTCTTATATTTCCGCTGCTTCTAGTTCCATAGTTATGTATTTCATGATTAAAATGTATTCTCCCGTTGAGATAATTCGGTGTTATTCCTAATTTCATATGATGTATAAATTTCAATGTGAAATAATATATCGACTGTTTTACACTGAGCCAGTTTAACATATTTAGCATTGTAGTTTTTGGTGTTCTAAGCGAACATTTTAAAATTAATCGCATTGCCTTGTTTTGTTGTATCTGCAGTTTTTTTATTTGTGTGTCATTTGCTAATAGCAGGATTGTTGGACAATAGATAAAGTGCGGTTCAATAATTGATCGATACACTAATAATTTGTGTCGTTGACTAATATATTTACAAGTTCTGTACATAAAACCAATTTTTTTTGCAATTTTGTTTTCTAAATAACTTATGTGTTCTCCAAATCTAAGGTTTTTGTCGATCCAGACTCCTAGGTATTTGATCTTGTCTACTTGCTGAATTTCAACATTTCTTATCTTCAGAGTAATATTGCTAAGGTTATTGGCACCCATAATGCTTTGATTTTTGCAAAATATCATACTTTTGGTTTTATCCACGTTCACTTTCAACTTTCTATGGCATAGCCATTTGTAGAGGGAGTCTAAGTCTTCTTGCATTTTCGATACCGCAAAGCCCGCACTTCTTTCACTAATGGTTATCAATGCATCATCCGCAAATAGTCGAATATTGCAATATTTCAAGCATTCTTTAATATCGTTAATATATATTGTAAACAATAGCGGTGCCAATACTGAACCTTGCGGTAGCCCAATATGTACATCAGCAACCGGTGAAACTGCACTTCCAATTATCGTCTTCTGTTTTCTATTACTCAAATAGCTTTTGAACCATTCCAAGGATTTTCCTCTTATCCCATTATTAAACATAACATTCAGCAGTTCCTCTCTATCCACAGTTTCAAAAGCACGTTTTAAGTCTAAAAAGACTGAGATCACAACTTTCTTATCAGTTATATCCTCTTTCCATTCCGCAATAACCATATTCAGTGCGGTTTCGCAAGAATGGCTTTTCCTAAACCCAGATTGTTCAGGTATAATAATTTGGTATTTATCTAGATATGCCACTAATTGATTTTTAACCACCGTTTCCATAATTTTTTCATCTGCGGGTAGCGTATTAATTGGGCGCAGTTCCTCTGGCCTTACTGTATTTTTGACTTTTTCCGCAGGTACTATAGTTGATACTTTCCAGCAATTTGGAACAATGCTACTGTTTATTGATTCATTTATTATATCTTTGTAGAAGTGAGCAATGTAAATCATGGCATCTTTAAATACCCCCTCCGACAAAAGCTTTTTTCCACCATATTTGTTTCTAAAAGATTTAGTAATGTTCATTATATCATCTAACTCTACGTCGGTGAATTGAAAAGTTTCAATTGCATTATTTACACTTGTTTCTGCCGCAATTGGGATTATTTTAATGCTATCATTAATTTCAGCTATGCTCTGTACAAAAAATGTATTTAGGGCATTGGCTATATCGTATTCCTTCTCGAGGCATTCACCGTTAATTACTATTTTGCTAACGACCTTTCTGTCATCGGTGAGCTCAGCAAGATGTTTTAAAGACTTCCACATCCGCTTCATGTCTCCTGCACTATCGAGCACTTTATCTTCCATATATTTCTTCTTTTTATACATAACAGTTTTTTTATATATTTTTTTTTATGCCATTATAATCCACCCAGTTGCCAGTATTTCTAGCAGTATTATAGAATTCAAATTTTCTTTTGTGCAGTTCCTTTAGCTCACGGTCATACCACTTATTCCTCAGTTGTATTTGGATCCTCTTCTCATACGTCAATGCTTGCATAGCTTCAGTTAAAATATTGTTCAGGATCTCAGTTCTACGTTCTATGCCTACATGAGACACAGAGCTAAAGTCGCACGTTCGCAGCAGATTTAAAAGATTTTCTGCGCTATAGTACTCCCAGTTGGTGACAGTAGCAACTTTTCTCATTTTGCAATATTTAGCTGTTGGTACTTTGAAATGAATTGTTTCATGATCGGAAATTTTATATCCACTTACATGTTCAGTTTTAACTTGCTCATTATTGCTGAAGAGTAAGTCTATTTTCGTAGAGGAGTGCTCAGTTATTCTTGTGTTGGAATTTATTCTTTGTACCATAGCCATTTGTGCAAATAAACTTATAAGCTGGTTTGAGTATGTTGATGATATATTCATATTAATGTTAAAATCTCCAACTATTATAATGTTGTCAGATTCCCTGAAGTGTTCATTGATGACATTGTTTAAGTATGTCATGAAGTCAGCATCACTGCTATTAGGTGAGTGATAGAGTACACCAATTTGCCATTTTAACGCATATTTTTTAAGTTTTATGACAATGCACCACACATTCCTGTCAATAGCTTTATTACACACTATGCTATATTGTAAATTTTCATGTACATACATTAGAACACCACCTGTATGTCTACTGTGGGAATCGCAGCGGATGAATTTATATGTGGAAATGCATAGCTCAGAATCCATGATTTTATCTGTTGTACATGTTTCCGCGCATAAAACAATGCTGGGTTTTTTTATTTCTATAAGATGTTCCAGCTCTAGCTTATTTGCTGTAATACTATTAATATTAAGATATATACAGTCCAAGTTGAGCTCTTTGTTACGCAGGTTTGTTTTAGTTTTTGACTTGTGCTTTGTGGTTACAGATTCCCTCGTTGGTTGCTAATAGCCAATCTTCCTCTTCCTTGCTATGAGCTTTTGTTGATACACAGGACACATTCTGTCCATGGAATCGTGATTTTCGTCCAGTCCCAAATTTAATTCTTTATTTGCCCTGATGCAGTTGATGCATTTATTTATTGCTTCTTTATTGCATACCACATATTTATGCTCACCCAAGCATTTTGTGCATACTTCTTTTTCTTTGCAGTCACTGGCTTTGTGATTGAAGCCTTTGCATTTGAAACAACATAGTACTTGCACTGCATCATATACTCTGCACCGCTCACAGCCTACATTGAGCCTTTCTCCGGCTAGTATATTCATAAAAGCTTCAACCTCCACTTCAATTACGGCATTATAGTAAATTTTCTCATTTTTTTTAACTTCATACTGCTTGACAATTTTTATATCTGTTTCGGATAGACAATTATTCTGACGTTTAATTCTCTGGGTAAGCTCATCATTATCATACTTGAAATTTATACCAGTTACAATAACGGTTGGTTTCACTTTCATAGGAATCTTCACATTGTAGTTATTTCCGAGGCTGTTCTCAATAGCATTTTTTATTTTCTCACGCTCATGGTCATTTGCACTCTCTACAATCACTACACCGCTTTGTCTTGCTACTATATTTGTAATTTGTAGCTCCTTTGGATCGACATTCAAGTTTAGATCATTTTTGGTTTTTTCAGCACCTTGCTTTGTATTTGGCTTAACTATTAAGGGAACAACTTTTCTAATCTCTGGCAACGCTTTTGTTACAGCTGCATACGATGCCTTGGCTTCAACATTGCCGTTTCTCTTTATTTCTGTGCATATTTTTTTATTTTCATTACTAATTGTTTCAATCATTTTCTTATTGTCATTTTTATTGCTTTTTAACTCTTCGCATACTTGCTCACTGCTTCGCTTGAACCGTTCTGCTATTTCACGGATTTTGTTTACTTCTTTCACACTTCTTTCGCAAGACTCTTGAGCTTTTTGCATTGCTTTGATTCTTTCACTAAATGCAACTTCCACTGCTTTAAGTACTTGTTTAATCTCTCTCTCATTTTTCTTTAGTGAATTATCAAACTCACTTCTATACTCTGCTAATTGTTGTCCATTCTGCTTTACCACCATTTGCATATCTTTAAGGATGTCATCAACGTTATGTACATACTGCACACAGTCAGTACACATAAACCTAAGCATCTCACATTCTTCAAGTTTGGTGACGCTGTATTGATCCAAGCCTGAGCATTTTGTTGTTAGGTGGTAATATTTACCACACACCCCTTCACACCGAATTTTTGACGCTTCTCCTCGTATATTACTTTTGCATTTGTCACATTTTTTCTCCATTCTTCTTTACACATATACAAAATTTATTATAAAAGTAGTTTACAATGTTTTTGCATCAAATAACTGCAGAACATTTATGTCCGCTAATTGTAGTTGAATTTTAGAGTTTTTATGTATATTTTTCACAAATATTTAGTGCGTATAACTAATTTAAAAAGATTTTAGAATATGCGCATATTTTTCACCGCTTTCTTTCACCGCTTTCTTTCTGTGTGTTGCAATTTGATGCAAAGGAGTTAAGAAAGTTTTGAAGATTCGATTTTGCATTTTCTAGTATAAATCCTGAGGATATGAAAAAGAAATCATCAGCAAATTGGTATACTTGAGTATTTTCATCTTGAAGATCATGGAGTTTGACTTTATATTAAATTAAATGGTGAAAGGCAGCTGCCTTGAGGAAGACCATTGAAAATTTCAGTTGTTTTATCGCCCATTTTGAGAATGCTATAGCTAAGGAAGTTTATTATCCATTCAGTATATATATGTTTTCTAAGCCCATATCAAAAAGTTGATCTTTTAAAATATTTATATTCACACAGTTATATGCATTTGAAATGTCTGTTGTGCAAAAAACTACATGTTTATTACTACTTTTGAGTAGAGTGATTTGATGTATTATGTGATTTAACAGGTTGATGTGGAGCTGTTTTTCCTATAGGCAAAGGTTGTGGGTGGAAGTATTTTGTTGTTTTCAATGTATAAGTTAATTCTATCCTTAAGACAGGAATTGATTATCTTAAGAAAAACTGTTTTTAAGGCTCTTGGCCTGAAATTTTCAAAATTGTTGAGATCTTTACCTTTTTTGGGTATAGGTACTTCTTTAATTAGCCTCCAGTGTTCTGGAATGGTGTTAGAAATAAAAATGTCGTTCAAACATGTTTTGGTGTTGTTTAAGGTTATATCAGGAAGTGATCTTAACATCCTGTATGATATTTTGTCAGCACCGGCTGCTGAGTTTATGTTCTTTTTAAAAAGTGTTTCTTTAATTTCCTCAAATGAAAACGTGGGATTTGGATTTGGTTCTACTTCGTTGTTAAGAGGTAGTCTTTGGACCTGAAATGGTACTTGTGGATTAAGCATATTTAAAAAAATTTGGTTGTTGGCTTCATTCCACATGCCTACTTCTATCTGATTAAAATCTCCCCTTAATGACTTGACAAAGCGCCAAGATTTCCTTCCCATATTGGTATTTATTTCTTCTATTTTTTTCTTAAAATTTTCTTTTTTGGCCTTTTTAACTGCCTTTTTCCATTTCTTTCTCTCAGCTATCATATTATCCATATTTTCCGGACTCGGTAAAGCTTTTACTTTCTGATTTGCTATTCAAAGGAAGTGGTAGCTCTTGTCAAGACTTTCGTTCCACCAAGGTTTTGGTTTTCTGGTGTTATCAATCGTGTAAGTTGCTTTTTTAATTTCATCTTGGATTTTGTTTTCTAAGTCCGTGATTGTAGTATAATTTTCAAGAACTTCTGGAGATTGTAAAAGTTTATTTCTAGCTAGAAATACCAATTTTTTGATTGCACAATAGTCAGTTTCAATTAAGATAGGTAGATGATGACTGCCTCCTATGCGTGTTGTGTCAACTTTCCAGGAGCAGTGAAAGGTGCAGTTTGTAAAAGAAAGATCTAGCACTGATGTGTTCATGGTGCGTGGATCTATTAGGAAGGTATGATTGCCATTATTTAAATGATGAAAATTGGATTCTTGAATCATACTAACCAAATGCTTACCCTTATAGCTGTCAATTCTATCACCAAACAAGGTAGCTCTTGCGTTAAAATCTCCAAGAATGAAGGTGTTTGAAAAAGTTTCTAGAAATTCTAAGTCTGTGAATTTCTGATTTAAAATTTCCTATAGTGATATTAGGAGGAAGGTAAATTGAAACTATTGTGATATTAGGTTGAAGATTTGATGTTGTTATTATTAAAATATCATAGTCAGTATTGTAAGTAATTTTTTTGAATTTTATATATTTCCTAGGGGCAATGGCAACGCCACCATACCCATCATTTCTATGTTTTTCAATAATACTAAAATTTGAAAGTTTTCTATGTGTTGATTCTGTTGAAAAGAAAATTTCGCTAAAAGCTGCAATTTCTATATTATACGTGTTTATACGTTAATCCATTGTATCTATATTTGCTTTAAGGCTTTGACAATTATATTGCATAATCTTCATGATTACAATAAGAGGAGTTGAGGGATTGTACGTTAGAATTTTCGCGACTCATTACTAGAGCCTCGAAAGTGTTTTTGATTTTTTGAATTTCTTGTAAGGTACCAGAGCTACCTTGTTGTTGTGAGAGTTTTTGAGTGATATTGATAATTTCACTCATTAGTTTTTCATATTGTGTAACCAAGTTTTATTGGTAATGAAATGAGTTAAAAACAGGACTTTGTGGTTTTGGATTTAACGTTTTGTAATTTTCCCTTTTGGGTTTTCCCGGACTAGTCTTCTTTACTATGGAGCTATATGATTTTGAAGTTTACTTCTATAGCGGCATGCATTTGAGAAAAACTGTAATGAAATTGGAAGACAACAACCATATGAATGTTGTTGTTGCGAAGCGACAACCACACCACACTCATATAGCAAAAGCACCATAGACAATCTTAAGTACGGCAGTTGACATGAAAATGAAAGCGTCAATATGGCTCATGTGGTAAGCGTGCGAATGAGCACGCAAAGGTCGCGGGTTCGACGCTGTGTACTGTTTCTAATTTTTGTTTTTTTTTTTAAGTATAAAATCACCATTCTTTTATTTGAGAGTTTAAAACCACACTCCGGCTGATTCTGCTAAAACTGGTGAAAAAATCAGAAGATAAGCAGCGGCGTTAATACATATGTACAATATTTCACAATTGGCAGTGCAAATAGACCGAAGAACTTCCTCTATACCATTAACACGCAATAAAACAGTTCTTGTAAAGCGAAACCATTTTCCTCTGGTCTCTGCGTGTGCGATAGCGATTCATAAGTCACAAGGCGGTACATTTGGTGAGATCGTCTACCAGTATGATAAATCACATGCTCAACAGCTACTATACGTCGCATTATCACGAGTAACATCGATCCAAGGGCTTCATCTTGTCTCAAAAAAAAAAAATGAACATTTTATCACGGCCGGAGACCAACAGTATCCACAATTGAGTTGCGAGCTGAATTTGAAAGGCTTAACTTGAATCGACTTGAAACAATTGAAAATGTTTTATATGATTTTATAAATGCGGGAAATGGATTGTCATTATTCACTTTTAATTGCCAAAGCTTACGCGCCCATTTACAAGATAGTTAACTAGACAGAATAGCATCATCGTCGGATTTTCTAATTCTTTCCGAGACGTGGATTGATAATGACACGTTTTTAGACATTCCCGATTTCGATAAAGTAATCCAATTTAAAATACCATATACAAGAGCTGGTGGCGTTGCAATCTACCATAACACACATGACCGGGGTAGTGTTGTTACTCCACAAACAACACTCAACGCAAAACAATTGGAATCAATGTCCGTCCAGATTTCTAAGGTGGGAGAAATATGTGCTTGTGAGAGTACATTGGGTAGCAACAAAACAATTGTAATTGTAGCAATTTAAATTTCTCCCAATAAAGCAATGTATAAAAAACTTCACTAAGCACTGTTCAAATAAAAGAGGGCACGCATGAGTTTAATGCTGAACTATTATTTTCTTTATTATTTTACTTCACTGAAGAGTTATATTAAAATTTAACACAAATCAAAATAAATATGTTAAAAATGCGCGGCGGCGGGCGAGCGATATCATAAAAAATGATCGAACGATTGCGGTCACGAAACGATGCGTGGGTGTGAGCAGGTTAAGGTGAACTAAAAAAATTGAGAGTGAGTGGTTGGCAAGCCACAGCTGAGCTGCACTGCCTGCGCTTGGCCGCACTGGCCGGGTGTTGCCAGACGGAGGGGCGGACTTAGTCGATCATGTCTTCAACATGCTCCCCCCCCCCCCCCCCCCCCCCCCGCCCGACGCGTTGGTGGGTTAAGGGCGGCATCAACCCTGTCCAAGGCTGCCCGTGCATCGGCTACTAATTCTCGTATTTTGTCGTCGCGCTGTCTAGCCGACCGGCTTTGAATTGCCCGTTGGCGATGTTGGGCTGTTGCGCGCTGTGGTCCTCTATCGGTGCGACGCGGGTTGGTGGGTGTGCGTCGAGCTCGGTGTAGGAGCGTGTGATGGCCGAGGGAGCATTTGCGGCAGCTTGATTTTGAGTCACATGCCCAGGTGCTGTGCGACACTGCCAGACAGTTGATGCAGTACCGGTGGTTCCTCGCGCACTCGTAGCGCTCCACCGGCTTCATCGCGAGGAACGCCCGGCACTGCCTTAGCGCGTGTCGCTGGCCACACAGCCGACATTTTGGCATCTCCGTACGTCTGCGGGTCCTGTAAAGACAAGAAAAAAATACGTATTTTTCAAAAAAATGGGTTGGTGAGGGTAGCTTAGATATCTTTCCAGATTGCTAGGGGCATGAAGCAGAGCGTATCAGAGGTAGGGTTGGCACTACTAGGCAGTTGGTAGCACGCACAGTTTGGCAATATTTTGGGTTATTAGTCCGTTTTGTGTTTTGAGTTCCACAACTCGAACATGTTTATCCGATCCAGGGTGTAAAGTGATTACCCGTCCCAAACGCCATTCGTTCGGGGGTAGTAAATCATCCTTTACCACGACTAAATCTCCAACTTGAATATTGCGTTGAGGGCATTTCCATTTGTACCGCTTATGCAGCTCCTTGAGATACTCGTTCTTCCATCGTGTGCTGAATTGGTGGTGAAGCACTTTCAGTTTCTGCCATTTGTTGACCAAGGTGAGATGCTCTGCAGTTGGCTCCGGTAACGACAAGAGCGGCGCGCCACGTAGGAAATGCCCTGGGGTTAGGACTAGGGGATCCATTGGATCTTCGGACATAGGCGAGAGCGGTCGGGAGTTGAGGACCGCCTCTATGCGTACTAAGAGGGTAGTAAGCTCTTCGAAGGAGAACTTCTGGTTTCCTGCTACTTTCGTAAAGTGTATCTTGAAGCTTTTCACGGCCGCTTCCCATAGACCACCCATGTGGGGAGCGTATGGTGGGATGAATTTCCATGAGAATCCGTGAGTTGCATACTTTTCGGCGACGTCTGTAGCGACTTCCTTGAGGAATGTGGTGAATTCTCTTTGTAATCCGCGTTGTGCGCCGACGAACGTCTTTCCGTTGTCAGAATATATCTGGTGGGGTAGGCCACGGCGGCCAGTAAATCGGGCAAAGGCTGCGTTGAAGGCATTCGTGGTGAGATCAGAGCACACTTCTAAATGAACAGCCTTTGTGGAAAAACAGACGAACACACAAACGTAAGCTTTGACATACGGAGCTCGGCGAAGGGGAGAAGTTTTTACCATAAATGGTCCAGCAAAGTCGACTCCTGTTGTATGAAAGGGTAGGGAATACGTTGACCTCTCGGCTGGCAAGGCTGCCATTATCTGCGTTTTCATCTGCTGTTTATAGATGGTGCAGGTTTTGCAGTGGAAGACGAGCTTTTTGACCTTTTGCTTCAAACGTGGAATGTAGTACTGTTGCTGTACCATTCGGATCATCAGCTTTTTGTCGGCGTGCAGCAGGTGCGAATGGAGGAAGTCTAACAGAAGAAAACAAAATCGAGAGTTTTCGGGTATGATAATTGGGTGCCGCTCATTAAAGCTATAGCTGGCATATGCTAATCTTCCAGAAACTCGCATGATTCCTGAGTCATCTAGCATGGGGTTTAATGTCAGAAGGGTGTTCTTTTTGGGTAAGGGTCCTGACGTTTGAAGCAGCTCTATCGTGTCTCCGTAATGATTCCGTTGAGTTTGAATGATGATTTTGATTTTGGCATCATTCACTTCGGCGTGGGTGAGGTTGAGCGTGGCTGGAACTTTCAGTTTCCTTGCTTTCTTGATAAACCGCAACATATAGGCCACGACTCTAAGCGCTCGAGAAAACGACGAAAACCGGTCGAGTATGTCTATATCTTCTTCCTGCAGGGTGTGGAATACGTCCACATGTCGTTGTTCGGGTGGAGTTGGGTGGTGAGGTGTATCCTTTGGCCACGAAGTTGATGGATTGATTAGCCAATTAGGTCCTTCCCACCATAATGGTCATTGGACTAAATCCTGAGGCTTGCAGCTTCGAGTGCCCAAATTCGCTGGGTTATTCTTACTGGAAACGTGCCTCCAAGTGGCGTTGTGGACGTTCTTAAGAATTTCGGATGTCCTGTTGGCGACATACGTTTTCCAGGTATGGGGTAGTTTGTCTAACCATGCCAGTACAATGGCAGAATCGCACCAGAGAGTGAGTTTATGTTGGGGTAGGTTCAGTTCACTTCGGAGCTGTTTCACTAATTTGGAGAGTAAGACTGCTCCACAGAGTTCTAACCGTGGAAGACTCACGGTTTGAAGGGTGCTACTTTGCTTTTAGCAGCTAGCAAATGGGATGAAAAACTAGTTTCATGGGTTTGTGCACGTAAATATAGTCAGGCAGAAAATGCTTTTTCGGAAGCATCTGAAAATCCACGCAGCTGGATGAGTTTATCCGGGGAATACTGTACCCACCTAGGGATTTTAATTTCTCTGATGTGAGGTCAATTTTCGTATATTGAGGTCCATTTTTGGAGAGCCTCGTGCTTCACGTCTTCGTCCCAATCCGTTCCTTCCATCCAAAGTTGTTGCAGAACCTTTTGGCAGGAATCATTTGGCGATAGTCATCCTGCGGGGTCAAACAGTTTCGCAACTGCTGATAAAGTCTGCCTTTTCGTAGTCGTGTTTTCTGCTGATGGTGGATCGTACCTATACGTAAGGTGTCGGTTAGCGCGTTCCACTGAATTCCAAGGGTTTTTGTGTAACTTGAATCGTGGAATTTAAGAAAGTCGACGTCTAGCAAATCAGGGTCGGGAACGGATTTTAAAATTTCAAGAAGATTTGCCGACATCTTTCTCAAAGGGAACCCTCCCGATTTTATGGCTTCGATAGCTTGGGTCATGGAGTTCAAAGTGGACTGTATATTATGACCGCCTCTCAAAATATCGTCAACATATGTTTCATTCAATGTTTTAGCGAGCGGATGTTCATCTTGACAGTCGTTGACAGGGTTCGAATTGCCAAATATAGTGCGCAATTTACACCAAAGGTAACTGTTTTTATTCGAAAATCTTCTATCGGCAGAGTTGGGTGTTTTCGAAAAAATATTCGATGAAAATTTTTATCTTCTTCATGGATGAGTATTTGGCGATAAATTTTCTCAATATCGCCGTTGAAAACAAACTTATAAAGTCGCCATTTAAGTATGACGAGCATTAAGTCATTTTGTAGAATGGGGCCTGTATGAAGCACGTCGTTCAACGAGTTGCCAGAATGCGACATTTTTGATGCGTTGAAGACGACTCGCACTTTTGTGGTTTTGCTGTCGGGTTTTATGACAGCATGATGGGGTAGATAAAATGATAGATATTTACCATCTCTAATTATCTCTTGTTGGGAGGCGGGTTCCATATGATCCATGGTTAAATATTCATTAAGGACTTCAAAATATTTGTCTCTTAATTCGGGTTTTCTTTCGAGGGTTCGTTCGATGCTGATATACTACTGTTTTGCTGCGGGTCGTGAATGACCGAGTGCCAGATTGGCTGGAAATTCCGATTTGAAGGGTAGTTTGACTCTGTAGCGTCCATCTTCCTCACGAATTGTGGTTGTCCGGTAGAGTGCTTCGCAGTATTCATCATCTGCTGATCGTTGTTGGGTTTGGTGAACTTCTTCCTGTTCCCAAAATTGTCTCAAAAGTTGATTGATGGGGTCATCGGTGCATTCCGTGACATGAGTGCTGAAGGTTGATACCTTTTCAGCTACAGGGCCGCTTAATATCCATCCGAATATTGTGTTTTGGGCAAGTAATGTTCCACTCACATTTCGTAGGAGCCCCTCGGTGAGGATTTGCGGGGTGATATCGCTGCAGATTACCACATCGATTTTCGATGGTATCGAATACTGTGGATCGGCTAACGGTAAATGGGACAGTTCTTCGAGATCGATGCTTGAAACTCTGACTGTGGGCAAGAACTTAGTTAGCTTCGGCAATATTATTGCTTGTGCGTCTATCATTTGGGTTAAGTCTGCTGAACAGAATGTTATGTGGCAGACTTTATTGGCATTTTTCACAACCGTTCCACCCATTCCAGATATCTGGTGGAGAGACTCTTTTGTGGGTAGACCAAGAACCTTTTGTATACGGGATGATACAAAAGTTTTTTGTGAACCTTGGTCTATTAGGGCACGAATTTTACGAAATTCGCCAGCAAAGTATACTGATACTATTGCTGTGGGTAATAGGGTGGTTCCATGATTACTCGAGAAGAGTGAAGAAACCGGGTTTTTGTCTTGAGACTGTTGGGAGGAGGTGGCTCTTGCGGCGGCTTTCGATGTTGAGGCTCGCTCGTCGTCCGTTCTCCTAGGGGTGCCGGCTTGGGCATTTTGAGCTCTGGGGTTTGGTTGTGATTGTTGGAGTTTGGGCTGCAAATGCAGTAGCGTATGATGACGCTTTTGGCAATAAACGCACGTGAAACTACTTTTACATTCGTTCTTGGGGTGTGACGTAGACAAACAGTTTTCGCAATAACTATTTTCTCTCACAAATTTGATTCGGTCTGATACCGATAAATTTCTAAACCTAACGCAAGACTTGACTGCGTGGTATTGATTGCATAATCTGCATGAAGCCGTTTTATTGAACTCCGTGTGATATGCATGGGTTCTATTATTGTTAGATTGGGTCGAGTTTTGATTCACCGTTCGTGGCGTAAAACTCGAAAATTGGGGTTTCGCCTTGCCTGGTCGATAGGTACTTATTCTCTCTACTACCTCGTATCTGCTGGTCAAAAATTTATTCATATCCTCCCAAAGTGGGAGTTCTTTTCGGGAGCTGAGGGATTGTTCCCATAGTGAAAGGCTTTCACTTGGCAGCTTGGATGAGCAGAGGTAAACGAGGATTGGGTCCCAGTCCGTTGTCGGGATTCCTTGGGTGTTAAGGGTTGACATGCAGTTGTTGATTGTTGTCTGCATCTTCTGTATTTGTTCTCCGTTTTCTGCGAATATTGTGGGTAGGTTGAACAGCGTCTTCAATTGGTTGTCGACGAGTATCCTTTTGTTCTCGTACCTAGATCTGAGCGCTTCCCAGGCAAGCTCGAAATTATTATCGCTCAGTGGGTATTGTTTTACAATAAGCCCAGCTTGTCCTTTTGTTTTCAGGCGTAGGTGGTATAGTTTTTGAGCGGGTGATAATTTAGGGTGGTTTTTATAGACTGCCGTAAACATATCTCTAAAGGATGGCCAGTCTTCGTATCCACCATGAAATACTTCGGTGTCGCATGGTGGTACTTTTAAATAAAAACCGTTTGCGTTTGAATTGTTCATTGGGTGGGCGGGTATTTGTTGTTGGTTGGTGCTAGCAGTATTAAAAAGCTGTAAGGCTTCTAAAATTTCTGATTTGCATGTTTGGTACGTTTCCATGCATTTAGCGAATTTTTGCTCAACCGAGCCGCTGACCTCTGTGTAATTATCTGAGAAACTTACTTCTCGATGAGACTCTAGCACCTTTGCCCATATTTTATCAAGGTCTTCTAGTTTGACCTTAAGCATACACTCTGATAAATCGGTAGCTTGGGAGGGTGACCATCTCGAGCAGTAAACCTCTAACTGGTTACCGTCATATATAAATTCCTGCAGGCGTTGGTCTGCAGTGGTCAATTTTTGGGTTTCGTTTGCTTTTGGCATTATAATTTAATGTAATTTACCAAGAAATGGGAGCTTTTATTAAGCTGTGAAAATCGAAAAAATGTTTTGTCAAAAGGAAAAAAAAATTTTTTTTTTTGAAACCAGCCTAATGTACGCTTGGTTCTTTATACGGGCTTGTCTCAGCGCTTCTGAGTACAAATAATGTGGGTATATAATAATATAAATATTATAGCATTTTTGTTCACTGGGATTTTATTTTTTATTTTTTTTTGAGAGACCGGCCTAATGTGTACCGGCTTTTTGCTTTGTTATATGTACTTGTCTCAGCGCGTCTGAGCACAAGTAATATGGGTATATAGTACGTATGTATGTATTTATATATATGGGTGAAATATATTTGCCGACAAACTGTGGTGTACCAACAACCTATTGTTTGCTGTGCCAATGCACTTGATCTGTATTAACAAAGTAAATGTATGCCAATATGTGATCGATGATCTTTTTGTTGCTTCCTTCTATTATGTAGTTACATATGGTCATGCAATTACTTTGTTGAGGGTGGGTTTTTGGCTTATGCAAAAAGATATACAAGTGCGTGTGGGTATTATGGGTGCATATAATTGTAGGTTTGTATGCAAAATTAATATTGGGTGCACCGGTAAAATAAACTTTTGGAAAAATGACAAAAATTTGGCAAAGTTTGTTGCTATGGGTTTTTTATAAAATATATATTATGTAATATATGTATATAATGGTAAACTGGGCAGCGGTGCTTTTCACGCTGGATAAATATGTAGCTCGGGTAATATTACCGAGCTAAGTGGGTATATACATATATTACATATATACGTATATATCTTTATAATTATGTAGATATTTAGCGCAACGAACTTATTGGGTATATAGAACCGGGCAGTGGATTTTCCGTTGGTACGGGAATGCAAATTTACTTGTTGAAAAATTTATATGGGTTTTTTGATAAGACTGTACCTGTTGGTAACAGTGAGTAAGCCAATGAAATATTTTACCGTTTAGGCTTTTTGATGTGGGTTATATACCCAGGGTCCGGATCTTTAGGTCGGAGGGGTATATAAATTTGGGGATTTACAGAATTTGGGTTCCGTACTTTAGACGGAGGGAATATATATGGGAATATATTGGGTAACGAGAGTACTTACTCAGACATTTTTATGTGACCTGTGTGTGACTTGTTGGTTTTGTGTTGTCCTTTAGCTTTTGTTGTAATGTTCCTCTCGTTGATATTTTGTGTTGTAAAATTGTACCTCCTTTATGTTGTGTAGTTGGTTTATGTTGTAATAGTGATGTTATTTTGATGTATGTATGTGTTTTTTCCACTTATGTTTTTCAACTTCTATTTTATTTGAAAATTTGTATTTTTCTTCTTGTTTTTTCAAACAATTCCCTTTTTTCGAGTAATTATATTTTTTTCTAATGTATATTTTTTCTTTATATTGAAACAAAAAATTTTTTTTCTGTTTCCACCAAACTTCTCTTCTGTTTTTACTTCTATTTTCCGTTTTTTGTGTTTTAGCCACAAAATTTATTATATATATTTTTATTTTTTTTTTTTTGTTTCACCTTATATCTTTTCTTTTGCGAGTTTTCGAAAATTTTCTTTTTTTCAAAATTATATTTTTTCTCCAAAACTTTTTTCCTTTTTTCAACTTCACCCTAATTTTTTTCTTTTGCCGTTCAAAATTTTGACACAAACGCAAATAATTTTTTTGATGATAAAATGTTGATTTTGTTTAAAATATTTTGTTGTTTTTTTTGTATGTAGCAATTTTCTAGTTTTTTTCAAACACTATTTTTATCACTTTTTGTTTTTTGTGTCCGTACCGGCCGCGTATTTCGTTTAATGTTAATTGTATAAATGTACACATATAAACTTTGAAATAATTTGTTTTTGCCGCTGGTTGCCTTTTTAGCA
Source organism: Eurosta solidaginis (assembly GCF_040869045.1). NCBI lineage: Eukaryota > Metazoa > Arthropoda > Insecta > Diptera > Tephritidae > Eurosta > Eurosta solidaginis. Next base: position 150,156,918 of record NC_090324.1, on the reverse strand, counting down.
CCAAAGGACCATGTATAAAAAACTTCACTAAGCACTGTTCAAATAAAAGAGGGCACGCATGAGTTTAATGCTGAACTATTATTTTCTTTATTATTTTACTTCACTGAAGAGTTATATTAAAATTTAACACAAATCAAAATAAATATGTTAAAAATGCGCGGCGGGCGAGCGATATCATAAAAAATGATCGAACGATTGCGGTCACGAAACGATGCGTGGGTGTGAGCAGTTTAAGGTGAACTAAAAAAATTGAGAGTGAGCGCGGTGGTGGTTGGCAAGCCACAGCTGAGCTGCACTGCCTGCGCTTGGCCGCACTGGCCGGGTGTTGCCAGACGGAGGGGGCGGACTTAGTCCGAAAACTCGATCATGTCTTCAACAAGCAATAACTAAAATTATTGAATTCATCCACGAGGCTTTAATAAAATATACCACAAAAGACTACCACAAAATGCCGATGATTTTAAGTGGAGATTTCAATGTAAATTTTGCCTCGGATACATCGATCTCATTAATTGAATTTCTCGCCACCAAATTTAATTTAAAGCTTTGCAGCAGTCGCACTGAATCCACAACGCGATCAAAAACAGCAATTGACGCCGTGTTTCAAAGGAACATTGATCAAATCGAAACTAAGACATATGTTTCATATTTTAGTTATCATAAGCCACTTGTATCTTTTGTAGAAATTTGATTAATAATAATAAAATTAAAAGTCTAAAAATATTCCTTAGTTTAATTTAAAGAAGGTTACACTTCAGAATTACCGATATCTGTCAACAAACGAATTTTCAGAGTATAAAATCACCATTCATTTATTTCAGAGTTTTTAGAGTATAAAATCACCAGTCCTTTATTTCAGAGTTTATAATTCAACATCACCACACTCATATAGCAGCTAGTGATGCTTTGTATGTATATGTGTGTGTGGAATTTTACGAACACACCACACTCATATAGCAAAACCACCATAGACAATCTTAAGTACGGCATTTGACATGAAAATGAAAACGTCTGTATGGCACATGTGGTAAGCGTGCGAATGAGCACGCATAGATGGCGGGTTCGAGGCTGGCTACTTTTTCTAATTTGTTTTTTTTTTCATATAATTTCTTTTTTTTTTCATACAATTTCTTTTTTTTATCTTTAATATATGTTTTTTTAATCATTTAATGCGAAACGTCACTTACATAATAATTGCATTTGATTTGTCTTTGTAATGGAATTTATTACGGTTGTGATATTTTGTGAGAAATAGAATTACCGATATCTGTAAACAAATGAATTTTCATAATTTTGTTGGTTACGTTTAGGGACCGATATGCCGAAAGATAACAACGGGGCTCGTGATAGACGGCGAAATGCTAAATTAAAGAAGTAAACTTCCCCTGGGTGTACACCGCACACACTTATTTTTTTAGTTAAATGCCTATTTATATATTTATTTGTGTCTAAAATGTCGTTTTCCTGCACTAAAAGAGGAAACTCTTTTTCATCTTCACTTAATATATCAAAACGATTTGCATTTTTTGGGAAGTATTTATCTAAAACTTCTTTCCTGGACAATTTTTTAACCGTTTTGATGCGGTTCACCTCCATCACCTTTTGCCAATGTGGGCAGTTATTTTTATTTTTGGCTGTATGTCCCTCCCTGCCACAATTTTTTAACCGTTTTGATGCGGTTCACCTCCATCTCCTTTTGCCAATGTGGGCAGTTATTTTTGTCTGTATGTCCCTCGCTGCCACAGAGAATGCAGGTGTTGTTACATTCGCCATTCTTACACTCACTTTTACCGCATTGAAGGCATCTTTCTTTGGATTTGCATACCCATTTTTTTTTTTTTTTAATCTGCCACATTTGCTACATTGTCTCAATGTAGGTACGTAGAACTTGACTGTCAGGCGAGCATATTCGAAAATGATTTCTTTGGAAATTTAATTTCCCATAAAAACTATCTTTAAAGTGGATGTTGGTATGTAGTCCACGTTTTCTCACTCTATCATCGATTATGAAGCTATTTGCTGCATATGTGGTTTTGAAGAATACTTTATAAAGGGATTTTCCTTTTGAGTATATTAAGTCAAGATCTTTAATACGCAAATTTTTTATTTGGCCGTATAAACTTAAGCCACTCGTTACTTTTTCATTTTTCATGTCGTGACACTCTGTGGTGTCTACAAGTACAAAAATTTCTCCGTGAAAACTTGGCGGGTATTTTATTGTTGGTTATACCGTTTCTTTTTTTGCATCTTCTTTTGGCTGAACTTTCACAGCCAAATTGGAATTCACCGCTATGTTTGATGTATCATTTGATGTCTCCATGTCGCTGCCTTGTACAGTTACATCGGTTGCGAAATGGTCATTTTCCATTTTTTATTTTCCACCAAACCGTTTGGTGATAATTCATAAAAACCTGTCACAATGGCGCTCTCTAACATTTTCGGCTTTCTTGCCGTAGTGGCTTTGTCTTTATCTTCACTAGAAAGTGACGCCATCGACTTTTGTGCCGGTGACGCCATTTTCAGTCTTGTACTTTTTAGCAGTGCTAAACGCACTTTATGCCTCTTTTTTGAAGGCAATGTATGTGCAGCCTTTTATACACAACACGTTAGAAATGATTTGTCGGCAGTGCTTAAGGCATTTAATGCAGTTTTATTAAGAACAGAAAATTCACAAAGGTTCTTTAAGGGACGCCAAAATCACTCACCTGACTGCAGCTTTTGTTATTTCAGTAAAAATTGCATTAATTAGTGCGTTTGTATTTAATATAAAAATTGCCGATAGATTAACACAATAAGTTTCCACAGAGCACTAAAATTTTTAAATCACAACTAATGCGCGCTCGAGACCACACAGACTCGTGTCCAAAATCAGAATTTAAACTTATTCTGCAGTTTTTCAGTGTACTTTAACTGAAGTTTAAGCTATCAGATACCATCTACTGTGGTACTGACTTGTCATGACAAGTGTACCACAGGAGATGGTATCGTTTTATTTTATTTTTTAATCTTATATATTTTTTATCTTTTATTCTTGTAAATTATGTTTTATTTCTTAAATTTTTTGCCGTAATTCAAATAATTGCTCTAGAAGAAGCGAAGGAAATTTGGCGAAACGTCGAGCTGTAAGGTGAAATAAATTGTTTTATTTGCACTACTCCTGAATAGATCGAAAAAGCTTACCAAAAATATATGAATGGTTCATTCGTTTCCAAGAATGGGTGTTAAATATCAGATGGCTATAGAATTGCATAAAAGTCCCCAAAAAAAATCCCAAGAAATCGGTGCGTTTTCATTATTTTCCATTTCAAGTTAACTCAACAAGCATCAACTAGTACGTCGATAAAAAATCTGGCTTTTATTAACATTGTGATATAATGTTTTTATATTTTTTTGCTAAGCTATGATTTGGTTTTTTTTTTTTAATTTTTTGGCCTTTTAATTTTTCGAAAATTCTGTTCAGCTTGGATGATTCTAGTATGAATTTACTTATATTGTTATTGTTATTATTATTATTATTGTTATTATTATGTTGCACGGGCGATATAAGCCAACTGGGGAAGTGAGAACTCAAAAATAACTTCTGTAACGCGCCTGATTTCATACCTCCTGATGGTGTGGAAAGTGCAAAAATTAATTAAATGAGTTAAAGCAGAATTATATAAACGCTTTTCTCGCGTTCCTGCACTTGGTGTCACAACCAACACTTTATAATATATGCAGTATTGATTAGTTTTGGTTTTTTTTTCACGCAATGAAAAACGCAAAAATTTACAAGAAATTACAAAATTAAATAAGCTGTTATGTTAACGCACGAAAACTGATAAGGCTCTGTGTTGACGTTATTGAGATATGTTGCGTTTACCTACGTACATTTTATCTTAGCTGTCAAATATGACATTTCATGTGTTGTAACTAATCAATTTTTAACGGGTAAAAAAAAGGTATTTTTTTGGATTTGTGAACCCCATTTGACCAGTTTAGGTAATGTTTCGGTGAAAATCATTACCATGTAAAATACCCCAAAAGGTATTTTAAAATTAACCAATTTGGTTTTAAGGATGATGGCATCTATGGTCAATGTTATTAAAATGAACCGTTTCACGCACTCTCAGAGAGTAAGAAGTTTCATATTGTAGGTAGTATTGATTCCTTTGCAATCTACTTCGTACGTTAAGTTGAATTTTATCTGTACTAAATTTTCTTTAGTTATCGGAAAGTTAGTTGGTGATCTCTAGAATTTGTGCAAAGCAGAAGTTTAAATTTGTATTGATTAAATATAGTATTTTATAAGTAATCAATGCATTATTTTATTGTTAGGGAATAAGTAACCCTACATTTGGTGACCCCGACGTGACCGCCTAATACATTAAAAAAATTGGTTGAAGATGTATCGGCTTTAACCATCAAAGTTGAGGAACTTGCTTCTGCAGTCAAATCCCTTAAAAGATATATATATCAAAGTTCAAGAGCCCGCAGAAGGAGCAGTGATAATAAGCAAGGAAAGGATAATGCTTCTTCACGAAGACATAACCCATCAATCTGTTTCTTTCACAACAAATTTGCCAGCAAAGCAAAAAAGTGTATCAATCCATGTCTAATGGCTGAGGGAGTTAAATCGGAAAACTAAAGAAACCATCACGCGTTCAGGCGGCACTTGGTGGAAAGCTACAAACAAACGGTCCGGCTCAACGTTTCTTATAGATACCGGCGCTGAACTTTCTCTTCTTCCAGCTTCATACGGAGTCAACAGAACTCAAAGCAGTTTCAAACTTTATGCAGCTAATAATACTACAATTCTTACGTACGGTGGCAAGCGTCTTGTTCTCGATCTCGGTCTTCGTCGGCCAATCGAGTGGACATTATGTATCGCCGCTATAACCTATGCAATTATAGGCGCTGATCTTCTTTCTCACTACAACTTAATCATTGATCTTAAAGGCCAACTTCTCATTGACAAGACTACTAAGCTAACGTCAAGAGGTGTCACTCACTAGCCATACAGAGCGTTTAAAAATGTCTACAATCAACGACAGTAACAACGAATTTATTAAAATTTTGAAAGGATTTTCCGGAATCAAGATATATCGCAAAATCACGCACCTATCGTGTAAAGTCGAGCATTTTATTCCGACCGACCCTACAAAAGCCCTTGGCCTAGCCCGATACATTTGGTTAAAAAGAAATCGGGAGATTGGAGGGTGTGCGGTGATTACAGACGATTGAACGATGTCACTGTACTTGACAGATACTCAATACCCCATGCTCAGGACATCACAAATAGTCTAAATGGGAAAACCATATTTTCAACACTGGACCTCGTGCGAGCTTATCAGCAGATTCCAGTAGCTGAAGAAGATGTACCCAAAACTGCGCTTACAACACCCTTTGGCCTTTTTGAAAGTCTGGTCATGCCATTTGGTCTCCGTGGGGCAGCGCAAATATTTCAAAGGTACATTGACGACATTTCGAGGATTACCTTTTGTTAAAACATACATCGATGACTTGTTAATTGGATCATCTTCAGCTGAAGAGCACAAACAACACTTGACGACAGTGTTCCAACTTCTGCAAGACAATAATTTGAAAATCAATGTGGACAAATGTATTTTTGGAGCCAAAGAAGTAAAATTTTTAGGTTATAGCGTTTCCAGTGGGGGTATCGCGCCTCTACCTGAGAAGGTGCAGGCAGTGCAAAATTTTCCAAAACCTAAGACAGTGGTAGAGTTAAGGCGATTCCTAGGAATGATTAATTTTTACCACCGCCCACTTCCGAAAGCAGCTATAGTGCAAGCCCCGCTCAACAAGTACTGGTCTGGTTCGAAAAAGAACGATCGCACGCCTATAGTTTGGACAACCGAGGCAGAATCTGCCTTTGAACAGTGTAAGGCCGATTTATCTAGGGCGACACTTCTGTTGCATCCGTAGGCAGATGCGAAACTTCGCCTAATCACAGCCTCTGACACAGCGATGGGGGCGGTCGTCGAACAACAAACGAAAGGTTCTACGTTCATTTTTTTCCAAAAAGTTTTATCCAGCTTAATCAAGGTACAGCACCTATGATCGTGAGCTTACTGCAATTTACGAAAGCATAAAATATTTTCGGCATTACCTTGAAGGATATAATTTTGCGATTCTCACTGACCACAAACCCTTAGTATATGCGTTCAAACAACGCATCGACAAAACATCTCCTCGTCAACAACGTCAACTGGAATATATATCGCAGTTTTCAACAAATATATGCCATGTCGCCGGAGCCGATAATGTTGTATCGGACGCACTTTAGCGGGTGGACGCATTCCATATGCCACCAAATTTCGATACTACAGAGCTGGCACAGTTACAACAATCCGACAAGGAGTTAGAGGAGATTCTTAAATCGACAACTACTTCATGCAAATTTACCAAAATGTATTGGGGTGCCGAAAAAACACATTCAATAGTTTCCACCGTTTGTCAAATCCTAGTGGTAAGGCTACGCTACGTATTATCCAACAGCGATTTTTCTGGCCAAATATGAAACGCGATATTGCTGGTTGGGCTCGTAGTTGCACAGACTGTCAACAATCCAAAGTAAGCCGACATGTACAAAGGATACCGAACGTAATTCAGGCGCCAGACGGCCGTTCCGACCACGTGAACATCGATATTGTTGGACCCCTTCCGCTCAGCCAAGGATACAGGTATTGTGTAACTTTTATTGATCGTGTTTCCAGGTGGCCAGTAGCGATACCCACAAAAGATCAAAGCGCAGACACCATCGCTAGAGCATTCTGTACTGGCTGGGTGAGCAGATTCGGCTCACCGAAATTAATTACAACAGATCAGGGTTCGCAGTTCGAGTCAGCTTTGTTCACTGCACTGCTCAAGTTTATTGGTATTAGAACTACAGCTTATCACCCCGCATCTAATGGTCTCATTGAGCGCTGGCACCGCTCCTTAAAATCGGCAATAATGTGTCATGAATCAAGGTTCAATTGGGTCGAAACACTTCCAACGGTATACGAGAAGGGCTAAACGCATCTCCAGCCGAATGTCTGTATGGCATGACATTACGGGTTCCCGGAAAATTTTTCAATCATGACATCGCGCCTAATTCGCAGACGTTTCTCGGTGAATTTAAAAAAAAACATATGCGTGAGCTTAAACCGGTTCCAACAGCGCGTAACTACAAACGTAAACCATTTTGTTTCAAGGATTTGACGTCATGCACTCATGTTTTTCTTCGCAAGAAGAACACACGCTCTCTTGAAAGACCATACGAAGAGCCTTTTGCAGTCATTGCTCAACCTTCTGACCGTATTTATCAAATTTATCAGAATGGCAAATCTGTGAGCGACTCAAACCTGCTCATTTGGAGCAAGTTGAACCAAACGAAACCTTTTCTAATCCAGCTACGCAAACACATACCGAGACAGCACCAGATAGTTTTGAGCAAGATTTATCACCGATGTTAGCGGAACAAAATCATTCTGCTCTTGAACCAGTTATAAAACCTCACAATCCTTACGTCGTCCGCAAGGACCATTGCTATGCCAAACCCAACAATTCCAATGTGTTACTTGAGGACCACAGCTATGCAAAGCAACAACCAACCAAACAGTCACAGGGTAATAATCCTACTTCAAAGAAAAAATCTGTAAAATTTTGTAAAATTAATATTAATTCTGTCAAATATGTTTTCTATTTGAAAAATTTTAAATTTTTATTTTTCAATGTTCATACATACAGTAAACCTTTGTAAAAATTAAAATTTTAGGGGGCTGTACTGTAGGTATTATCGATTCCTTTTCAATCTATTTGGTACGTGAAGTGGAATTTTATCTGTACTAGATTTACTTTAGTTATCGGAAAGTTAGTTGGCGATCTCTAGAATTTGTGCATAGAAGAAGTTTTAATTTGTATTGATTAAATATAGTATTTTATAAGAAATCAATGAATTCTTTTATTGTTAGGGAATAATTAACACTACAAATATCAGGTCATCAGTGCGTTCAAAAATGTATGCATGCTTAAAGCCCCGTCACATAAGAACTTTGTCATAGAGATATTTAACTCAATCTATGCATTATGAGTAGGTTGCACGAGAACGGATATGGAGCGACACTGGCGCCATCTGACGTGAAAAAGTAGCCAACTTCAAACTTCTGTTGCTAGCAAATCATAAGAAGAATTTGACATTTGCTTTGGTTAAGGGTGCTTTCACATTTTGCAAGTAAAATTATTTTTCCCACTCGTTGGTAACTTTTCTAACATTTTGCACAGTTAAAAGCCGCAATATAACAAATAAATGTTTAAACTTCCTTATAATTTGTAAAGGTTGACATGTTGCTGACAAAAATATATTTCAATCACTAGGACTTTAAATAATAACTAAACACATATAACAGATAATAACAATTAATAATTTATAATTTTCAACAAAGCATTTATTGGCTGTAATTTGGTGGTTGTATTATTTTCATGATGGTGTATCACGGTATTGTCTGGTACCGCTTACGTGCTCCACATAGATGTCCCGCGACCAACGGATGGTATCGCTTATCATGAGCCTCCTCATCAGGCTTGCATAATAGCGCGTGATGTTCAGAAGGTTGATGACTCGTTCGTTTGCCGGGTCCCATCCGCCCAGTGTTCCAACTATGAAGGCCTCCACTCTGACTTCATAGCCAAGTGTCGATACACTCTGACTTCATAGCCAAGTGTCGATAGCTGGTCAGCAAACGGCTGGTATTTCTGTAGCTTTTGCTGCCGAGCATCCTTAAAAGCCTCGCCTATATTTTCAAACGGAATAGCCACGTCGATCAGAGTGATTCGTCGGCTTACTTCGTCCCGTATGACGATGTCTGGTCTTAGGGTGCCAGCAGTATCGTGGGAGCCTTCTACTATTCTATTTACTCTCACGTTCCCGGGGCACCTCAGGGCTCTTACGAGTCTGTCTTGGACGTTGTTGTGGCGTTAATGTCGTGCCGCGGAGTGGGGGATGCAGTGGTTAAGCACACGTGGTAATGTCTCTAGGTCTCTTCCGCACTTGCGGCAGCGCTTGTCTGCGTCTATAAGCCACCTCTTTGCATCGTTCAAAGGGAGGACATTGAGACGTGCCCGGTGTATAAAACGCCAGTCGCAAAAGCGGGTGAATTTTCCCGAGCGGAGAAAGTGGTTAGCTGGTGGTGTCCTGCACGTCACTTCGAACACCTTACCTTGGTCGGGTTTGTTTATTAGCATGGCTTCATAGTGTTGTGTTACACACCGTCGCAATGTCGAAATGATGCGATGGGCGTCCCCAGGTTCGACAACTGTGAAGTTCGAATCAGTTGGTGTACCACACTGGATCCAAAACTCGGACTCCGGTGAGGACCATGTCCAGCGTAGCTTTACCTTGCTGCTAATTCTGGCCGTAGCCGTCCGCACCTTCGTCCAATAGTTCGCGACACTATTTGAACGTGGGACGTTGGATTCGCTGGACAGGTAACTCGCCATGTCTATATGACATGCTGGTTTTCTTTGCCTTTCCGCCGTAGCCTGTCTCAGCGATGTAACCGCTATATCACTCACTACGTGGTCTTTTGAGCTTAACATCTTAAATGCATGGGCCACGGTGAGGAGATCCGTCAGGTCTGCCAGGGGTAGCGGCCCGCCACCACCTTTGTGGGGCGGCATGAAGACGAGTTCTGGACTAGCCCGTTGGGGCAGGTTCATCCAGCGTTTGGCTGTTCTCTTTATTACCTTATCTGCCTCGCTCAAATACTCTTTGTCTACGTCTGCCCCTTTCAAAATAAAGTCTCGGCGTGGCAATAAAAACGTTGCCGTAGCGTCTATCTTCTGCCATGGGGCCAGCCGTGAGCGATCCAGTGCCCGCACGTCGCTCAGCATACCAGCTATGGTGCTCACCGGTGTCTGTCTAATCTGGAAGCCAGTGGGTACACCGAGGTGGTCGTAATACTCCCCTGGCTCCAGTGCTCGAACAGGCTGGCCCTGGACTAGGAAGTTCGTAGCCATTATGTCATTGCCCCTCCCTGGTATGTGGAGCGTTGCGCATTTGGCAGCATTATATTTAAGCCCAATAGCCTCACCCCCTTTTCAGCGGCCTCAAGCAGTTTTCGCAGATTTTCCGGGGTATCCGCTATTAGCACCACGTCGTCGGCATATGCCAGGTTATTAATGAGGGCGTTGCCCAGTTGGTATCCGATCCCTTCTTGGGCCACCGTGCGAACGACGACCTCTAGAATGAGATCAAACACTATAGGACTCAAGGGGCATCCCTGGCGAACTCCCGCCTGCATGTTGATGGGCGGGGACGTGCCCTCTGATACCTTGAGTCGTGTTGTCATGCCGTTGTAATTCTGATTTATTGTATTAATTATTTTTCTCGGTAGGCCATGTGCTTCGAGAGACTTAAAGATTATAGAGTGTGGAACGGATGTGAACGCGTTAGAAAAATCTAGCCACGCGACTACCGCTTCCTTTTTATTTTTCTTAGCGTCACGCAGTACTTCCTGTAGAACGTACTTGTGCTCAAAACACCCTTCAAATTCTAAAAACCCTTTTTGGGAGGGGCTTATAGGGCTATTGGCCATGGCCCACTTTTTTAGCCGGTCAGCTAGTGTCGCGGCAAAAAGCTTCGGCACCGTGTCCCCCAGGGATATCGGTCTCCAGTTTGCCACCTCACTCGAGTCGCCCTTTTTGTACAATAGAATTGTGTGGCTTTCTTTCCATTTTACTGGAACCGGCTCCATTCTCAGCACTGCGTTGAACCACGCTGCCAGCACTTGAGCCTTTGGGTCGGAGTAGGTCAGGCCATCAGGACCGGGAGATTAATTTGCCCGACCTTTTAGCCTGTCCATAACCTCCTCTCTGGTGAATGGACGAGTCAATGCCTCGTTGCTTGAGGTGGAGGGGTCTTCACGATCGAATATATTCGGCCAGTCTTCCTCGACGTCTCTGGGCGCAGCTAGGGTACGAAAGTGGTGATCGAGGGTTGCTAAGGGTATCTGGCAAGTCCTATTGGAACCTTCCAGAATTTCTTGCACCGCTTTCTTCCTATTGCTCCTATATAGACGCTGTAGTCTGGCGGCCTCCCGTATACGATCTGAAGCCCTCCTCTGCATGGGGGGGGGGGGGGGGTTTCTTCCACCACGACTTGGGTGAGTTCCTCTCACAGTTTGTCGGTCTGTACGGACGGATAACCTCGACAGGTATCTCATGGCTTCGACTGAGGCTTCTTCTAATTGCCCTTGGTCGTTTGATAAGTTCAAAGCCTCGATTATTCGTCGTTTATCTGCGTTTGTACCGTGGTGGGCAGTTAACGGCTCTACTGGTGATGGTGCGTTGGTTTCCACCATGGGTATGGGGTGTAGCGTAGCCCCTAACGGTTGGCTTGTATGTGGGGTTACCCTTTGCGAATTATCCTCCTCTGACAACGCAGGAGACTGCGCCACTGGCGGTGATTGCATGGAAATTAGTATGTTGCTATTGGTTATTGTATTTCCTGCTATTTCCGTTAGCGTAGGTGTTCGGATATTAATTGCGGGAGGGGAGGGTGTCGCTGGTGGTAAATGATCGGCATTTACCAGTGTGTTATCAGAAATTATGTTTTCCGTTCTTTGTGTAGCGGTAGCTGAGGTTGACGACGGGTTCAATGAATCCGAAGCGTCCACTGCATACACTTCGCTACTCATGAGAGGCTGCGTAAGTGGTATAGTCGCTCTTGAAACAGATGTTGAGCGTGTTCCTCTTCTTCTAGTTCGAGTATCAACAGTCGGCACTGGTCGCTCGGACATTGGTCCAATTTGTTGGCGAATATCTTGGCGGCGCTCACTGTCTCTCGCGCCTGCCGATGGTACAACACGCTCTGGTACGCAGGTAGCGCAGTGTTGCCGTACCACTTTTCTCTGGTATTTCGTTGTGGGAGGAGCCTCAAAAGAGCAACTCCAGCAGCGGAATCGTGGTGGCATGTCTGGATGGTGCTCTTTGAGATGGCGCAGGAAATTCTCCTCCTTTCGCGCTCCCGCATAGTGATCAATCCGTCTAACGGAGCACAGCGGGCACAAGAGAGCACGCTCATCCACTGGCAATAGGATGACAATGATGTTGCCATCAGCCACTACTTTGGCATCCGGCTCCTCAGCCATCCTACCAGAGGGGGATGGGATTTACACTTGGACACACAATTACAAGTCAGTCAGTGTCTCCGCCCCAAGCTGCCTTGGCGAGACGTTTTCGCTCCCCCTCTTGGTAGTCGGCTCTGAGCCTTCCACCGGGGAACCCAGTCATACACAAACAACTCCGCACCCTCCAACCAACAGGCTAATCCTGATGGCCCGATATCGCCTGATACAGTCAAACAGCTCTAAGCCGCAAGACCAACAAGCTCAGTCACACAGGACGGACAACAAACACAGCACACTTGACAGTCACCAGGCTAATCCTGATGACTAGTTTCGCTGCCCCAGGGTAATCCAACTCTAGAGTTGTCAAACCAGCAGGTGCATTCACACGTCACAATACAATAAAAAAAAGGGAAAAAAATGTAAAAAAAAGAACAACACAACTCAAACTCGCTTTTAAATGACTCAGACCGTATGACACACTTGTATTGATTATAGGGTTAGACACCGCGTTGATGAACAAAGCAATGTCTGATCAAACTTTTGAACACTTTTGATCTAAGCCATAGGCCGAGAAGCTACACAAAATATCTTAGCCAGGAATTTCATTTTATAGAGAGAATTTTCATAAGTGATTCGCGAAATTTTGTAAGTGAATGGGCAAGGCGAAATAAACTTCAATTGCCAAGTCTGAAGTTCCTTCATATTTACAAACGCAACATCTTGCGTGATTGTGGCGAAGCTACTGGCATTCACAATAATGCGTTTAACGCATTTATATGAAAAACCTGATTGTACCTCGGCCATTATAGTACACAAGTTTACAAATTCAGGTCAACTTTTGGATCTGAGCAGATAAGAGCGATTCTTAACTATATTTGATATGCTGAATTCGAATCTGCATTCAGTTTTTCAAGATTGATTCTAGTTTCCGAGATCTCGCATGATAGCACCATTGTGCTGTTATAGCAGCTTTTAAATCGTGGCACTGCTTGATAAGTAAGTAAAAATGGCAGAATGTTCATAAAAGTATGAACATATAACTACGCCGCTCTAAAATAAGTAAATTTATACAGTCCACTAGAATTTAAGATAATATTGTCATACTTACATACTTACAAAACAAATAGGATAAGGTACCTAAACCTATCACACATACACACACATATGTACACACATACAGTCCACTTGAGGAAAGATAAGTATAAACAACTCTCATACAAAACAGATGGTTTCTTAATATTCAAGCAATGCCCTTGAACAAACAAACAATAGAATCAATAGAACAATAGAAGCAAACAATAGAATAAACTAAGAAGATATTAAAATTAGTCCTTTGTCGAACATTAGATACACAAACGCACTTACAAGTATAGTTACGTTTAGGAACATAGTTTTAAGATTTAGTATATAAGCAAATGTAAAATAGTTTAAGACTCAGAATTAAAATATATTCTAAACCATCAACACCATTATATAAAAATAAAAATGCAGAGACAGTGTTGCAAAGTTGATCCAAAGTGTTTTTGTTACGTTTGTGGTGGTTATATTATTAAAAAAAGTGGCAAAATAATAACAAATGCGCTGAAAGATGCGTATCTGCACTACTTTGGTTTCAGCGTAGCAGACACTCGTAAGTCATGGAGACCGAAATTTATTTGTAACGCATGCAAAACAAAGCTGTATAAGTGGTCATCGGAAGAACGTGAGTCCTTTTCCTTTTCAATGCCAGCGCTCTGGAGAGAACCTAAAAACCATAAAGATGATTGCTACTTTTGTTTGATGAAAGTTACGGGTATAAATGCAAAAAAATTAGCAAAATATAATTATCCTGATGTATCATCAGTATCCAAGACAGTTCCACGTACTGCTAATGATCCATTGCCAGTTTATCGAAGTATAAGTGCAAACATCCTGGAAACTTTAACTCCATCACCCCGAGCAGTGAAAGCGACTTTGTCATGGAAGGGCCATATTTAAGTTTGCAAGATGAACTAAGCGATTTGATTCGTGATTTGAATTTGTCCAAACAAAAAGCAGAGTTGCTAGGATCACGGCTGCAGCAATGGAAAAATCTAGACTCCCGAACAAAAGTTACTGTATACAGAAACAGAAATGAGGCACTTCGACCGTTCTTCAAAAAAGAAGACAACATAAGTTTCTGTAACGATATTAATGGTTTATTTAATGAAATGAATGCACCCTACGATCGAAACGAATGGCGTTTATTTATTGATGGTTCCAAATACAGCCTAAAAGCTGCTCTTCTCCACAACGGGAATAACAAACCATCTATTCCGATTGCTCATGCAGTACAAACGAAGGAATGCTACGAAACAATGCGGAAGATCCTGTGCTTCATCAAATACAATGATCATAAATGGAAAATATGTGGTGATCTAAAGGTATAAACATTAATTCCAATTAAATCGAAAACATTTATTTTTATATTATTTCAACAGGCTATTGGCATCTTAACTGGGATGCAATCTGGATTTACCAAATTTTGTTGTTTCTTATGCTTGTGGGATAGCCGCGCAACTGAACATCATTATGTGAGGAAAGAATGGCAAAGTCGTACTCAATATGAGCCTGGACAGCAAAACGTTTCCGCTGAACCACTTGTAAATCCACAAGACATTTTCCTGCCACTTCTTCACATTAAAATTGGTCTTATAAAGAACTTCGTCAAAGCATAAAACCGTGAAGGACCGGCTTTTCAGTACTTAGTCAAGTTGTTTCCTAAATTGTCATATGCAAAAATCAAAGAAGGAATATTTGTCGGACCTGATATTAGAAAACTAATGGCTGATAAAGAATTTACAAAATGTTTAACGCCCGATGAAGCAGCCGCGTGGGCATCTTTTCAAAATATCGTTCACCACTATCTTGGTAATCACAAATCCCCTAATTTTGAGGAAATTATTGGCGATATGTTGGAAAATTATCGCAAGATTGGAGCTCGGATGTCTCTAGAGATGCATTTTCTGCATTCCCATCTCGATTTTTTTCCCGAAAATTTGGGTGATACGAGCGACGAACAGGGAGAGCGGTTACACCAAGATCTAGCCAACATTGAAAGACGATACCAAGGATTTTGGGATGAAGGCATGATGAGCGACTATTGTTGGACTCTAATACGCGAAACAGATACTAAATAATACAAAAGGCAAAGTTTCACCAATCTTCATTTCTGATTTGTTACTTTTAAGTTAATAAAATGAATATTATTTGACAAAAATCTTAAAAAATGAATTTATTGACTATATTAAAAACTAGAATCAATCTTAAAAAACGGAATGCAGATTCGGATTCAGCGTCATAAATTGACTTAAAACCACTTTTAGTTGCCCAGATCCAAAACCGTGTATACTTGTGGTATTATACGTATTAATTAGAATATGTTGCAAGGGAACTAGCAGTCTTACGTACATTAACAAAGGAAGCAGAACCACAATTTCTTTAATTTATGAATATTTGGCCTTTTTATTATTCAATACGCCATGCTTTCATTGACCACAATGAAGTTGTTCATATAGATGCGTTCAACGAAATCCAATACATTTTAGTAACATCGCCATAATCAACCAAGATGTTGCGTTTGTAAATATAAAGGAACTTCAGACTTGGCAATTGAAGTTTATTTCGCCTTGTCCATTCACATACAAAATTTCGCGAATCACTTATGAAAATTCTCTCTATAAAATGAAATTACTGGCTAACATATTTTTTGTAGCATTTATTTGTTATATTGCAGCTTTTAACTGTGCAAAATGTTAGAAAAGTTACCAACGAGTGGGAAAAATATACAAGAAAAATACTTGCTAACATATTTTGTTCTATTCATTTGTTAAATTCCAGTTTTTAACAGTGAAAAATTTTAGAAAATACCAACAAGTGGGAAAAATAGTTTCACTTGTAAAATGTGAAAGCACCCTTAGCCAAAATCAAATGCCAGGTTCTTCTTCCTATGCTTTGCTTGCAACAAAAGTTGAAAGATGGCTACTTATTCATGTCTGATGGCGCTAGTGTCACTCCATAAGCCGATCTACATAAAAATACGTGCAATCTACTCATAATGCATAAGATTGTGTTAAACGCATCTATGTGAAAAACTGCTTATGTGACGGGGCTCTAATGTCCGACAAAGCGATTACTGCTTCCATTGTACTAAAAAACTTCGATTTACGTAAACAATAGTTGCGTTCAAATGAAGCGTGATCCAGATACGAATAGAAATTTAACATGCATATGCAACAACAATGCTGTGATTCTGATATCTATCTGGATACATTGTGGATCAACAGGGTGGCTCTGCTGATTTGATTTTTTTGTAAATTTTTTGACAGTATACCCTCTGCACTTACAGACATATCCAATATTTAACATATTTTTTCCACTCGAAAACCCATAAATTTTAACTTTAAGTCTGAAAACATAAAATAAATTCATTACAATCATTTTTAATCATGATAGAAAAGCTATACATTTTTTTATTTAATAATTTGGGAAAAATTTAAACAACAAGCCATCAGGACGGATAAGGCGACTGCTGTTTCGATTATACGTTGTCAATCTCTTCTAAGCCTCTTCTCCCGGGAGTGGAAAGTTTGAAAACACAAGAACAACAACATAATGTGCAATTGCTTTTTGCACAAAGCTCTTGACAGAAGTAAAATTTATAGTATCAGCTTTGGGACGATAGTTATTTATTATATGTTTGTTTTGAGTGCTAAGCGACGCAAATATCTGGCGAAAACGAAAAACACGTAAAACTCCTTTTCGTCACTTAATATATTTTTTTATTGTATTATAAAAACAATAATACTTTCCAATACAAAATTGTTTCGGCACTCGCGTGGTGGCATCCTCAGTTGGTAGTGTTCAACTAAACATTGTCTAATACATATATCGCAGAATAAGTCCATAAATATTAAAAATATGCAAACATAATTTACTAAATACAGTAGCTACATATAACAAAAGTAATGAGAAAATGTGCAATGACAAGAACAATAACAATAGCAAGCAAATCATAAGTTTACTGTATGGCTGAAAAAAGAGTAGAGTACAGTGGGCCAATATCCCGATTCACCGCGACATTTTTGTTTACATAAATATGTAATGATTCTAAGATATTTAATCTATTGATATTAGATTCCGATTTAATCACTTTACAGTCATCCTCACTCAATACGTGCTCGTTCAATAAAGCGTGCTCCGCAATTCCACTTTTCGGTTCAATATTTTTAATGTACTTCAAATGTTCGCTCATCCTGATACGTACAGTGCGAGTCGACTGGCCTATGTATTTTGCGCCACATACATCTCCGTCGTTATTGATTTGTGAGCATGTGACCGAATAAACCCCCGGCATCTAAACTGTCACACTTGTCCTTCGTCGATTTAAGCAAAGATTTCAGCTTTGTCTTTGTTTTTGGAACAACCTTAAGGTGTGCTTTATTGAAAACTTTTTTAATATTGTTGAAATAATGTGGATCGTACGCGATACTACAAATAGCGTTGCCACCAGTTGCAGCCAGTGGGCAAAAATGGTGGCAACGCTATTTGTAGTATCGCGTACAATCCACATTATTTCAACAATATTAAAAAAGTTTTCAATAAAGCACACCTTAAGGTTGTTCCAAAAACAAAGACAAAGCTGAAATCATTGCTTAAATCGACGAAGGACAAGTGTGACAGTTTAGATAAGCCGGGGGTTTATTCGGTCACATGCTCACAAATCAATAACGACGGAGATGTATGTGGCGCAAAATACATAGGCCAGTCGACCCGCACTGTACGTATCAGGATGAGCGAACATTTGAAGTACATTAAAAATATTGAACCGAAAAGTGGAATTGCGGAGCACGCTTTATTGAACGAGCACGTATTGAGTGAGGATGACTGTAAAGTGATTAAATCGGAATCTAATATCAATAGATTAAATATCTTAGAATCATTACATATTTATGTAAACAAAAATGTCGCGGTGAATCGGGATATTGGCCCACTGTACTCTACTCTTTTTTCAGCCATACAGTAAACTTATGATTTGCTTGCTATTGTTATTGTTCTTGTCATTGCACATTTTCTCATTACTTTTGTTATATGTAGCTACTGTATTTAGTAAATTATGTTTGCATATTTTTAATATTTATGGACTTATTCTGCGTTATATGTATTAGACAATGTTTAGTTGAACACTACCAACTGAGGATGGCACCACGCGAGTGCCGAAACAATTTTGTATTGGAAAGTATTATTGTTTTTATAATACAATAAAAAAATATATTAAGTGACGAAAAGGAGTTTTACGTGTTTTTCGTTTTCGCCAGATAGTTATTTAGTTCAAAACACTTTTTTTGGTACCTCTCCCGACATTTTTGGACGTGTTTTAACTGCTGACCCCTTTGTTAAGCATTAGTACTCTAGCTTTTTTAAAGTGCAAAATCGCATAAAATTTTATATGGAAAAGGTATTGCATTTGTGGCATGGTTGACAGAACTAATGATACTAGTTATTAGTTTGATAATTTGCATTCCAGTTTGCTGGCTCAAGGTCTATGTTTTTCTTGCAAAAACTAATAAAACACAAGTTTTTCGTTCTGCCAATATATTTCGAATTACCGTCGGTAATCGTCTTCAGGATAAACTAATAACAACATAAAGCATTAATATAATAAATAATTACCCCTAAACAAATTTATTCATATATGTACATACATTTCTTTACACGTTTGTACTGCTTAGCGTGGAGTATAATACTAACACTTTTTTGATAACAAAAATCTGTACGCCTGTGCTACGTTCTCTACATCAGATTTGTAATTTATTCTCTTGTCTGTCGGTGTGTTGATTATGTGCAGCATTTCTAATGTGAATCTCTTCTTGTATTGTTTTTCTTGTTGGAGCACAGAAGCTTCATCAAAGTTTGGAGAGTGTTCATTGCTTGCACAGTGGGCCATTAGGACCGTTTTATGGTTCTGTGTTTGTTTACAATATTAAAATCAGATTTATGTTGTGCTAATCTGCTTTTTAATTTTGATTTTGTAGTTCCTACATAAAACTTGTTACAGGATTCGTTGTCATTAGTCATTACCTTTGCAAGGTATTTTATATATAATATTGCTTTTTTCCGCGGTTGGTATTTTTAACTTTGTTCTATTAAAAATGTGTTTCAGTGTATTTACTGGTTTATGGGCTATTTTTATTTCGTTTTTGTTGTAGCAATCTGATTTCGTAAGCCGCTCTGATAATTGTGGTACATATACTACTGACTTGAATATCTTTGGCTCGTCTACTATTTGATTTTGGGTTTCTGATACCGTTCTTTTTATTAAAGAATTTATAATACTATCCGGAAAGTCATTATTTTTTAATATCATTCTAATTTCAGTCTTAATTTCTCTGTGGTAAGTGTCGTCAGATATTTGTAACATTCGTCGAATGCAGCCTCTCGCTGTATAATTATCAAAGGCCGAAAGAAATAGTCTGATCACCACCACAGCCCTTTCCCCTAGAATTTGTGGACTCCCAAAAATCCATAAGGAAGGGACACCCCTTAGGCCGATATGTTCAACCACTGGATCACCATCGTTCGGTCTATGTAAAATCATTACAAATATTTAAAAAAAATGTAACAGAAAAGTCTAGTTATAATGTCAAAAATACACTGGAATTTAAGGAAAGAATAAATAATATTCATATTAATGATGATGAAAAACTAATTTCGTTCGATGTTGTCTCGCTGTTTCCGAGCGTCCCAACACAACTAGCTCTTGAGGTTATTCAAGAAAAATGGACAATAATAGAAATTTACACTAAAATACCGAAAAAACTATTCATGGAAATATTGAAATTTTGTATTGAGGAAAACCGTTATTTTAAATACGAAGATCAAATATACACACAAATAAGAGGATTACCAATGGGATCGCCAACGTCACCAGTTATCGCAGATATTGTTATGGATAAGTTGCTTCAAAGTTCGATGGAAAAAGTTAAACAAAAGCCGAGACTACTTACAAAGTATGTCGATGACATATTTGCAATTATAAACGAAAACGAAGTACAGAACACTCTTGACGCATTGAATTCTTTCAATAGATATATTAAATTTACTACCGAGCTCGAAAACGAAGGAAAATTACCGTACCTGGACTCAATCATAATAAGACATGGTAACGAAATAAAACTAAAGTGATATAAGAAACCTATAGCATCAGGAGGAATCATCAATTATAATTCTAAACATCCAAAAACGATGATAATTAATACAGCGAGAGGCTGCATTCGACAAATGTTACAAATATCTGACGACACTTACCACAGAGAAATTAAGACTGAAATTAGAATGATATTAAAAAATAATGACTTTCCGGATAGTATTATAAATTCTTTAATAAAAAGAACGGTATCAGAAACCCAAAATCAAATAGTAGACGAGCCAAAGATATTCAAGTCAGTAGTATATGCACCACAATTATCAGAGCGGCCCATAAACCAGTAAACACACTAAAACACATTTTTAATAAAACAAAGTCAAAAATACCAACCGCGGAAAAAAGCAATATTATATATAAAATACCTTGCAAAGGTAATGCCAACGAATCCTGTAACAAGTTTTATGTAGGAACTACAAAATCAAAATTAAAAGGCAGATTAGCACAACATAAATCTGATTTTAAATATTGTAAACAAACACAGAACCATAAAACGGCCCTAATGGCCCACTGTGCAAGCAATGAACACTCACCAAACTTTGATGAAGCTTCTGTGCTCCAACAAGAAAAACAATACAAGAAGATATTCACATTAGAAATGCTGCACATAATCAACACACCGACAGACAAGAGAATAAATTACAAATCTGATGTAGAGAACGTAGCACAGGCGTACAGATTTTTGTTATCAAAAAAGAGTTAGTATTATACTCCACGTTAAGCAGTACAAACGTGTAAATAAATGTATGTACATATATGAATAAGTTTGTTGTAGGGATAATTATTTATTATATTAATGCTTTATGTTGTTATTAGTTTGTCCTGAAGACGTTTACCGACGGTAATTCGAAATATATTGGCAGAACGAAAAACTTGTGTTTTATTAGTTTTTGCAAGAAAAACATAGACCTAGAGCCAGCAAACTGGAAAGTTAAGAAGAAAAGGTCGATAAATCAGTATTGTTTGATAATTTGTTTTAACTTTTTAAGTAAAACTTTATGGAGCGATTCGGGAAAAAGGTTGAAAATAACAGCAACGCTATTATGTGTACACATTCGTTGAGTGCTTCCAACTCTCATCGAAATGGTTGTGTACGCTGGTTAGTATGTTTATGAGGCTTCTGGACCACATTTTGTATGGAAAGCTCGGTGCATCTCTCACCCTAAACTCTTTACTTTTGGACCAGTCTGTCGCCAGTCTGGTCTTAGGAATAGGAAAAGTTAATTATTTTCGGACCAGTCTGGGTTGAGTCTGACCGAAGGAACGAAACCAGGTTTATATTTATCTTGACCTGAAATTTTTACCACCTCTCAAGTTCATTCAACATTTCCGCTAGGTGGCGCATACGTTTTTTCGGTTTGTGTTCTGGCTGATCTTCTGGTTTGTGTTCTGGCTAACTTCCGCTAGGTGGCGCATAAGAAAAAGCTTAGTGGTGTATAAGAAAAACCTTAAGAGCTTTTTACCTTTAGCAGAGCTTTACCGTAAACATGACAGCATATAACTTATATATATCAACAAACCGCAAAATGCATACCGACACAGACACACCCATCCATATACATACATTTAGATAAGGGCTACTTGTCTCAATGTATATAAGTTGGACACCTTTTGAGTAAAAAAATTAGGATCGTTAAATGGGGGGCCCTACATTTTTAAAGGCCGCAAATTTTTAAATGTTCCCTCATATCTCTAATGAGTCCTCGACTTCACCTGAGTCCCATACATTTCTAATCGAGCCACTGCTCCCCAATCCCCCCCCCCCACCCCCTCTTTTTTCTCGTCTACAAAAAGTAACAGTTGGACACCTGTAGTACACCCCAACCCCCTCCATTTGGGCTCCTTAAAAATGAGAGCATATACATAAATTATATTTTTTTAAATATGAATATTGAACATTTTGTGTATATGCCATCACATATGTTTGTACATGGGAATATCAACAAACTACAAAATACATACCGACACAGTCACATCCATCCATATACATACATTCAGAAAGATAAGGGCTACTTGGCTCAATGTAAATACTTACTTTTTTTTGTCAAATAAACCTTTTTCAAATAAATAAAAACAATTTTTATTTAAAATTAAAAAATTTTTTTTTATATTTTTCTCCATACTTCGGCGTGGTTAGCAATGCGTAATATACTTGTGTGTGTGTGTGTGTGTGAAGTTTCATAAAATTACTACTATTTTTCTAAATAATCTTTTTGACAACACTTGTAAATGGAATATATTCATACATTTTATCATGGATGAGTATTAGGGCGGGTCGATTGCATTGCGCTTGGAAAATCGTATTCTAGGGATCAAAATAAGAAACTTTGCCGAAGGAACCATACCTCTAAAACGAATTCTGATGTCCCCTAATTTGGGTCGAACTTTTGGGTAGGGGCAAATTTTGAAAAATCCCACATTGACCCATTTAGAGTGCTCCAATCGAGTCCAAATGTATGACCGACCCTCACTAACTTTGGAGGCCCGACACACCGCTGCCAGTGGCACACCCCCTGGAACCCCCTGGGGGT
The DNA here is from genome assembly GCF_040869045.1 of Eurosta solidaginis. Classification (NCBI taxonomy): domain Eukaryota; kingdom Metazoa; phylum Arthropoda; class Insecta; order Diptera; family Tephritidae; genus Eurosta; species Eurosta solidaginis. The sequence goes on along the minus strand of NC_090324.1, from coordinate 150,134,056 downwards.
TCACCATACAAACATTTCAAAAAATCGCCGGTTTTGCACTTTACATGAAAAAATCAGCGAAATGCCTATGCTTTTTCTTTTGGAGTTTATTTTTTAATAGAAAAGAAATTTAAAAAAATTATTAGAAATTAGCGCTTTTACAACCCTTTTAAAACCAAGGCATCACTGTGATGTATTTGCATGTCGTAAACATAATTGTGTGGGTTTTTTATTCAACCGTTTTAAAAAATGAAGGTATCACTGTGACACAATTGCAGATCGTAAAATTGCTTGTGTTGTTTTTTTAAGCCACCACAAGACACAGCAGGTAGAATTGAAATTACCATTTCGTAGACCATATACAACGAAAGAGTCGCCGAATGAGCCAAAACAATATTTTAGTACGAGCTATATTCCCAGGCTCTCAGAAAATCTAGCACAACACATAACAAAAAACCCAAAAGTAACACTGGCTTACAAATCTAACCACACTCTATCAACATTCTTTACAAAAACAAAAAGCCCGATCGACATACAACAACAAAGTAACGTGGTATACCAAATAGAGTGCAAAGGAAATGAAACTGAACATTGCAACAAAATATATATTGGCACTACGAAGAGGGCGCTAAACACACGACTTGCAGAGCACCAAGCCGATATCAACAAAGAAAAACACAGCACGGCGTTATCACAACACGCGGTAAACAACAAACATACAGTAGATTTCACAACAACAAAAATAATAGACAAAGAGACGAGAGAAAGAACAAGGTACACACTCGAGAGCCTAAGAATAATGCAAAACAGAGAAAAGGCAATGAACAAGAAAGAATATACACAAGACATAGCCGCGACTTACTTATTATGCCTATGACACAGATAATTAGTTTTAGTTTGACAAGTTTACCATATAGTGATGGTAGCATTTAATTTTTTTGTAAAGTAATAATAAAATCGTTTTTTAAATACCAATGTGAGTGAATATAAATAATTGTTTGTGAAGTAATATTTCATGTAAAATTCAAATTTATAATTGTGCAAAACTTTGTTTGAAACTATGTAATTTAGATCTTGTAATTTTATTTCTAATGTTGTTTTTGTCTTTTGTAGTTTGTTATAAACAAATATAGACCGCCCCGGAAGAAGATAAGGATAATTATCGAAACGTTGGGCTAAAGGGTGGAATAAATCACATTTTATTTGCACTTGACCCTAATAGATCAGTAAAGCTGAAAAACTACATATAAATTAATAAAACTGATCGGAAATTACCATTAAATAGTTACTCCCGGAAAGCAGAGTAAAAACAAAAATTGAAAAGACCAAACAGAAATTTCTCTCGAAAATATTAAACATAGAACTTACACAAACCAACATCAACATCAAAACAACAAAAGATCTAATTTTTCACGCACAACAACAATTAAAATATGCATTAGGCGACCAGGAATTTGACCAGTTCATCACCAAACAAAAAATTCTGAGTACGAAGATAGCAAAAGAGAAAGAAGCAACACTAGAAGCGAAAATGAAAAAACTTAAATACGAAAAAATAAGAAAACTAGGAATCAACATAAACAGCAATTGGTTTGTGAACAAAACCAACATCGAATTTCCCGAAGATGTGATGTGGTTACTATCCCTGGGACGAAAATTCACACTACCTACAACAAATACTAATTTTTCACCCATACATACAATTGCAGAAATAGAACAAGTAATTCAAACTATATATAACGAAAAAGATAAAGAAGTCGCGAGAAGCCAAGTTAGCCACAGAATCTTACAGTTCAAAAGTAATATAAAACAAAACTCAGCCGAAAAATTTATCATAGAGACATACAACAAAACTAGAACATTTTTACATTTACACAGAGACAACATAGTTATTACGGATGCGGATAAAGGAAATAGAACTGTTGCGCTATACAAGACAGACTATATGGAGAAAATGAACCAACTACTAGGCGACAAGAACACATACAAAGTCGTCAGAGTCGATCCCACAACAAAACTGCAAAAGAAAAACAATAGCATTGTAAACGAATTATACAAAGGAAAGTACATAAACTACAGAGAAAAACAACAGCTCGCAAGCTCGGCAGCAACCGCACCGAGACTTTATGGTTTACCCAAAATCCACAAACCCGAATGCCCCTTACGTCCAATTTCGTCTTCTATAAATGTTCCATGTTATGAATTGTCCATATATTTAGGAAAAATCTTGACGCCACTAATATCAGAAGACTACAACATTAAAAATTCATTTGACTTGAAAAATAGATTAGCTGATGTAAATGTATGCAATGATGATGTGTTAGTATAGTTCGATGTCGTCTCGCTCTTCACCAACATACCGACGGCTTTAGCAATAAATATAGTCATGAAAAAATGGGAAAAAGTCCAACAACACACAAACATACCGAAAAACAAATTTTTACCACCATAGCGGATATTGTGATGGACGACCTTATACACAATATGTACTCTGAGCTGAACCAACAACAAAACACTGGTATCAAATTTCTTGTCAAATACGTAGACGACGTATTTGCAATAATAAAACGAAGCGACACGGAAATTATCTTAAGTACACTGAACAAATACCACAATAGACTGCAATTTACCATTGAAATGGAAAAAACAACAACATCCCCTTCTTAGACTCCCGCATATATAGAGCTAACAATAAAATTATACTTGACTGGTACACAAAACCTACATCGTCTGGTCGCCTAATAAATTTCTTTTCATCACAACCCTTTAAGTATAAATTAAATACCGCCAAAAATTTCATACATAAAGTACTGACCATCAGCAATCAATGTTTTCATAACGCTAATATAGAAAAAATCAAAATGACGCTAAGAAGTAACAATTATCCCAATAAATTAATATGTAATCTAATTGACCGTAAACAACAAGAATTAATAAATATTCCCACACAAACCACAACGAAAGAGTCGCCGAATGAGCCAAAACAATATTTTAGTACGAGCTATATTCCCAGGCTCTCAGAAAATCTAGCACAACACATAACAAAAAACCCAAAAGTAACACTGGCTTACAAATCTAACCACACTCTATCAACATTCTTTACAAAAACAAAAAGCCCGATCGACATACAACAACAAAGTAACGTGGTATACCAAATAGAGTGCAAAGGAAATGAAACTGAACATTGCAACAAAATATATATTGGCACTACGAAGAGAGCGCTAAACACACGACTTGCAGAGCACCAAGCCGATATCAACAAAGAAAAACACAGCACGGCGTTATCACAACACGCGGTAAACAACAAACATACAGTAGATTTCACAACAACAAAAATAATAGACAAAGAGACGAGAGAAAGAACAAGGTACACACTCGAGAGCCTAAGAATAATGCAAAACAGAGAAAAGGCAATGAACAAGAAAGAAGATACACAAGACATAGCCGCGACTTACTTATTATGCCTATGACACAGATAATTAGTTTTAGTTTGACAAGTTTACCATATAGTGATGGTAGCATTTAATTTGTTTGTAAAGTAATAATAAAATCGTTTTTTAAATACCAATGTGAGTGAATATAAATAATTGTTTGTGAAGTAATATTTCATGTAAAATTCAAATTTATAATTGTGCAAAACTTTGTTTGAAACTATGTAATTTAGATCTTGCAATTTTATTTCTAATGTTGTTTTTGTCTTTTGTATTTTGTTATAAACAAATATAGACCGCCCCTGAAGAAGATAAAGATAATTATCGAAACGTTGGGCTAAATGGTGGAATAAATCACATTTTATTTGCACTTGACCCTAATAGATCAGTAAAGCTGAAAAACTACATATAAATTAATAAAACTGATCGGAAATTACCATTAAATAATTTTTTTTAGTTTCTTTTCTATAACTCACTTAAATTAATTTTTTCATTTACATATGTTCTGACTAAATAAATTTCATAAGAGAAAAATAGATATTATTATAAATAAATAATAAATATTATTATAAATAAATAAATAAAAATAAAGAAAAAACATAGCCATTTAGCTGATTTTTTCATGTAAAGTGCAAAACCGGCAATTTTTTTAAATGTTTGTATGGTGAACCCCCAGGGGGGTTCCAGGGGGTGTGCCACTGGTATCGGTGGGTCGGGCCTCCAAAGTTAGTGGGGGTCGGTCATACATTTGGACTCGATTGGAGCACAATGGGTCAAAGTGGGATTTTTTTAAATTTGCCCCTACCCAAAAGTTCGACCCAAATTGGGGGACATCAGAATTCGTTTTAGAGGTATGGTTCCTTCGGCAAAATTTCTTATTTTGATCCCTAGAATATGATTTTCACAGAGCAATGGGCGATTTTTTTTCCTCCCCACAAATCGACCCGGCCTAATGAGTATACAATAAGCAGCGGTGTTGGCAGATACGGCCTTGTGAAATTTTAGCTCAATCCGAATATCGATGGGACCGCTTTTTATAGATTCATTGTGATGTGTAACATCTAAAACAATTATTGGAGCATGTTGAACAAATTGATCAGGCGATAAAAGTGGTTGGGGAGTGCGTTCATAGTAACTTTGTTGAAATTTCAAATACATGTCATATAATAGAGCATACCGATTTCGATCAAATTTAATATTAAGATCATCATATGGATATGTAGTGGAGTTGAGGTGAACTTTAACATCCAATAAGTCACAATGTGTAAATTTATTTTCATTTTGAAATCCTAAAATAATATAGCGAGGTCTTTCATTTTCACCAACCAATTTGACTTTAGTGCTTTCCTGTAGAGACGGGTTATGATAAACATCCCAACTTCTAAACGAAATGTTTAGTGGTAGTTTGCTTTTAATTGTTCTCAACATAGTTAACCGATACGAGTCTGAAAGTTGAATATGTGACACTTTCCATGTAATATTTAAAAGTTTTAATAAAAGCTTTTCCGATGGTGTAGTTGACGTCATAACAGCATCATCTTCTTTGGCTCGTATTAAGATTATTCATGTTTACAATTAACAATAATTTTATCAAAATCTTCAGCGAACCCAAGCAGTTTTTTCAACGGTATACAAAAATTAAAATGTCCAGTCTTTAGGCTAATATTTTCAAATAGACACCACCCTGCATTTTTTAGATTTTTACTCTCAAAATCGTTAAGTGATACATAATTTTTCATTGCTGTTGCAATACCCAACTTTCTAGTGCGATCAATTTCTATTCCATTAATTTCATATCGAATCTCCTCGAATAAATACGCCATACAATTACACTGGTCGACGGCCAAAATTTACCAGAGACGCCGTTATGAATTTCGTATGTAAAACCAAAACCTGATTTCGAAATTCGAGTTCATTTTTGATTCTATGGTACCGTTTTTGAGATATTTTCAATTTACCGTTATTCGAAAAACCAAAAAGATTGCTCCCTTTAATTACGTATATATCGAACATGTCAAGCAATTGCAAAAATGTTTACAGAATCAGAAAGACAATAAAATTTGCTATAAATGCATCATACACTGTTTTTTGCTCAACCAGACAGTTTTCGAGTTATGAGCTTATCATTTCAGATTTTTTTTTTTTTATGAAAAAATATGAAAAAAAAAATACTTTTTGCGAGGGCAGCATTCCAAAACCACAACTTTTTTCCAGATATTTTTCCTTTACATAAAGCTCTGTTTAATTGGAAAAAAGATAAGCTATCATCGAAGAAAATCGATGCAAAACTACGTAATTTATAAGCGATCAAATAAAAATACCCAGGTTGCGCAATTTCAACGTATACCTCAAAACGTATGTATGGTATAAAGAAGAGTGAAATATCTAGCTATGCTCTGTTTCTATTTAGTTAAGAGTTCAATTTATGAATGAAATTACCCATATTTTTTACTTTTTTTTTAATTTATTTATGTTTATACTATATTCTAACAATCTTTATCTTTATTTGATTTTACTATATACTTAGTCGAAATAATTATGGCCCGGTTTCACCAACTCGACTTAACTTAGTTAAGTCATATTTTTTAATTTTTCTGTTTCACCACCAATGCTTAGCTAAGTCACAGATAAGCCTACCTGCCAGCTGGCTTATTCTCGACTTTCAACAGTGTTGCTGTAGTACAAATTTTGAGTCGAATTAAATGGCAGTTTTGATACTTATTTCGTTATGCAAATATAGCAACCCCGCTATTGTTGACATCTGCAATTTCTCTGAATTATTTTATTTTATTTGTATTCTCGGTGGAAAAATTGTAAAAAATTTAATGGATCTTCGAGACTCTGGTGAAAGTGATTGCGACTTTGAAGCTCTGCAGGTAATCGTGCTTCGACGAAAAAGAAAAATTAAAGAGCGTCCTGACTTTTTTCTTTATTATGACGATGTTGACTTTCGCGAACGATTTCGTATGTGCAAAGATGCTGCTTGGTTTGTTTTTTCTTTAATAAAAGACAAAATTTATCTTGGAGCACGGTAAGTTTACATCATATTTTATAAATGTTGCCCTAAATTACTTCTTCGTTTACAGCAACAACGCAATGCAGCCACATCAAATGTTTTTCATCGCACTCCGGTTCTATGCTTCAGGATCTTTTCAGCAAATTGTGGCAGACCTTTCCGGAGTTTTAAAAGCAAGTGCCTCACGTGCAATTACGCTAGTTTCCTACCATCTAGCATCCTTGCGACCAGATTTTGTGTTATTTCCTCAAACGGAACAGGAGCGCTTGGAAACACAGGCTGCTTTTAAAGAAAAGGCAAATTTTCCGCGTGTAATTGGGGCAATGGACTGCAGCCATATTAAAATCAATTCCCCAGGTGAATATGCGTGAATAGTAATTGGTAAACAATATCTCTATATTAATTTATAAACACTTCCCAAGGCAGCCGGTTCTGTCCGGCTTCATTTCATGTTGAGTCCGTCCCACAAATTGTCATTCTCCCAGCAGATCCTTGCAGCGGGGTAAAAGTTAAGTTGAGGGGTCGACTGCTAATACGCTACCAAAAATATCGAGAGAGGTATCAAAAGACGCGAATAATCTCGAAAATAATAATCCGAAGGCGGAAAATAAAAATTGTATCTCAGTTCTCAGATATTTGCAGTGGAAGTGGGCGATTTCCATGTGGTTGTTGTAATATTGCGTACCCACAAAAAAAATTGTGAACATAAGTGTTTTGCGAGGAAACCCCAAACTGATACCATCCGCATTTGATGCACGTATTGTTGGTTGCATCTGTGAGTGAAGAATAAATAGCACAAGAGAACAAAAACTATTTTTTAACATACTAAACATTTATTTTATATTATTTCCAGGCGAAGAAGATCAAACTTATGTGCAATGGATGTGGCTACAAAATGGTACATTAAAACGCTGCTAGTGCGGTCATTGGTTAAAATTGGTTGAGCTCCTGTCTAAACTTATTACTTTTAAATAAATGCAAATATATTTTTATTAAGAAAAAAGTAACCAAATAAATTCACAAAATTTAAATTTAAAACGAATATAATTGCTTACAAGTAAACAACAAATGGAATAGAAAACGTACATTTGACGAGAGCTGCTTTCAGTTTAGCCAACAAACAACTACTGGCATAATATTATTAATATAAATAATAATAATTTAATACTTTATAAACACTGTAATTAATTTTGTTGATTATATTTAGTGACTGCTTTCCAAGGCAGTCGGTTCTATGTACCGGAGCGACTCGGGATTTTTCCCGACCAAGGACTTTAATTTCAGTGTAACCCCATTTAATTTGTTGCGACCCTCCCACAAATTGTCATCCTCCCAGCAGCTCCTTGCAGCGGGACTGCTCCATATTCTCTTGCTCCGGGAAGGTATCCATTCCAATCCGGGTCCGTCTCCTGACCCCGGCCCTGAGAAATGGTTTTGCTGCATCTGCCGGAAAAGAATATTTTTAGGACGGCCATACTCTGTTCATTGTGTCTCGTGTAAGGGATGGTTGCATCGGACAGGTTGTTCTGGGCTTGATCCCAAAACCCGACGTCCACGTAACTTTTATAAATATTTTGTGGCTCCTTGCTGTTCACGTCCAAGGGCGTCCCGTAGTCTACGCCTTAGCGCCCCCCCCCCACTACCTTCCAGCAGCCAAGCTGCTCAGCAAGCCACAACTAGTACCCGCTGCTGCTCGCGCCCAGCGGCGCCAACAACTCACCGTTTGCACCATTTGCCAGCACAGAATATATATGTTTGCGACATCCGCCCAAAGAAGCTCCTGCCTTGGGCGGTGCCACTTTCCTAGATGTTCTGCTCTCCGCAACGGCAACTCCCCGACGGGTTTCATTGCGTCATGTTGCCAGGTCGCAAACCCCAATCTACCGAGTACCCCAATGCTTGCCCAAGGACCCCCAATCCCAGGGCCACAACAGCAGTTGCGTCCTGGCCTTCCTCAACCCAGCGGTAGTCACCCGTCACTTACTCCCAGAGTGGCGACGTCTCCCGCTATGCACTTCAGTATTCTGCAGTTAAACTGTAATGAACTAACTGGGAAGATCACAGAGATAGTCGATTTCATGAAGCGGCACAATATTCGCATTGCTGCGATTCAAGAGACTAAACTCACAGCAAGATCTGCACTGCAAACCTGTTCTGGGTATAATGTCCACAGAAAAGATCGCATGAGCGGAAATGGAGGCGGCCTCGCGTTTATCATACACCACTCTGTGCAATATCTATATATATTATATTATATTATATATATATATATATATATATGATCCTGGCATCGACCGCAGGGACAATGTCTTAGAACGTCAAGGCCTATCTGTCCGGTCAGGCGATGCAAACCTAGAAATCATCACCATCTACATCTACCGCCCTAATATTAGCGCCCTACTCACTGGCAACAATCGCATTATCTTAGGTGATTTCAATGCCCATCACGATCTATGGCGGGCGGACAGTAGGGGTGAGATGTTGGCGGATCAAATAGAAGAAACGACGTTCAGCACAATAAACGGAGACGCCCCCACACGTATGGTAGGAAGCTGTCACAGTTCGCCGAATATTTCAATCGTGAGCGCAGAACTCGTAAACTGGCAGCCGATGGTAACATTGGCATCCGACCACCCGCCTATACTTATTTCGTCCGAGCAAACCGCCGACTTCATCGTTACAGATAAACGCACTTTCAAAAAATGTAAAAAAGGAAAGTGGGAGGAATACAATTCTGTATATTCTTCAATTCTTCTTATATTCTCAATAGGCAACCTCTTTGCTGCCCTCCCTATCCCGACTGATGCCCGCCAAGGGGAGCGTGCTTTCCGCAAGGTCATTGAATCCGCCTCGGCACGTTTCATTCCCGCCGGGAGAATTCCCGAAATTCGGCCCCACTTCCCGGCGGAGGCCGCAAATTTAGCGAGAGAACGTGACCTTATAAGACAGCTCGACCCAGGCGACCCCCAAATAAGGGATATAAACCAACGCATCAGATTGCTTGTGGATGAACACAAGCGGGCGAAATGGGAGGAGCACCTAAGAGGTTGAGGTTGTGGATTTTATTTCCAATTAAAGGAAGTAAAACCAATTTAAAAATAATTACAGCAAAAGTAAACTTAAAACCGTGGTATATATTCGTCCGATATATTATTAATTTGAATACAATTGTTTGCACACTCTAAATAAACTAAGAATATTAGCCTATGGTATAACCAGTCAAGAGGTAACCACTATTACCATTCATATTTACTTCTGGATGTGTGCGATTGGGCAATATTTGATAGTAACGTAGCCAATTTCAAGTCAAATGCAAATTTGTGACATTAGAGTTGGTTTTCAGCTCTACATACAAGTCCGTTAACAATTCCTTGCTAAGACTGTACAACACTATTGGGCGTGAATGTTTTACAAATCGTAATAAAGCTTGCACGATGTTACTTGGGTGTTCCTTTCCTGCTATGACAAGTGCGTCGAACTTGACGCGCATTAACTCACATGCACGCCGGTTTTCTATCTGTCATTTCTACGCCGGCGCTGCTGCAACTGTTGCAGATGGGTTATTTGTTTCGCTATAATCGCCGGTGCTGTCGCTATTAGGGGACGCTGCTGTTGTTGTAACAGTGCTTGATGTTGCTCCCGAAGTTGCTGCAGAAAAAAATAAGAGTTACGTTATTACAGCTAGCAAGGTTTTATTGTGCTGCAATGGCGAAAACCTGTCCGAGGTTTTTGAGCATACAAATTTAGGTCTTCTGTAAACAAGACCAGAAGGGCTTTGGAGAATTCTCCAAGTGAGTTTTTGGCAATATTTTTATACAGATCAAGCCTGTCTAATCGATTATTCAATGTTACTTACCCACATCATCTTCGCTTAGTTTCTGCTTTTTACTGCTTGGCCCTCTTTCTTCAATGGGTGTACTTGGCTCAGTCGCGACCTCGGGCACCTGTTGATCCTTCCCTTGATATTACTCTCGCAGCACCGAATATAAATTTATCGAGATACAACGTTGTAGTTGCTCTTGCATTGCTTGCTTCTGTGGCACATTACCTGGATGCATGTGCACAAGTGTCGCCTCAGTGTTAGCGCCAATTGAATTCAGAGAGCTTGCAGGTAGCAGACCACTTGTACCACTCTCATACATTAAATAACTACCAAAACCGCTTACACCCGCATATTAGATGTTATTATTTTTATTATAATTTTATTAAAAGTTGTGCAGCTGACAGCCGTAACTGACAATACTTCAAATGGATTGGGTTGCGTGAAATTAAAGAGTAGCAAAAAATACTACTATGTATAAAACAGTTGATAGGGTTGTTGTATGTCAATTTCGTTAAGTAACTAAGTTGGTGAAACCGAAAAAAAACTAAGCCGCAAATCTGGACTAACTTAAGTCACAACTAAGTTTTAGCCTAAGTCGAGTTGGTGAAATCGGCCCTATGTGTTCTACTTTGACGCTTATTCAGTTTAGGATCGGTTTCTCTTATGAGAAATCAGCAGTAATCACCTATCATTGCGACGTCCCAGAATCCTTAATATCGATTCTCAATTAATTTCATTTGCTGATGAAACCTTTCGCCATTTTCGTCACTTTCGTCGCCAAGATTTGCTGGAAAAAAGCTGAAATGTGAGTGCAGAAAGTGATTTTTTAAAGATATATTTACGCCTGGAAAGAAAATATTAGTTAGGTAAACAAGTTATAAAATTTTGAGAAATTAATTTTAATAAGCCTTTAATATTTACCCATTTTCGCATAATTATTGATTAAGTCGTTCACTATCTGCTCTTAGTTAGGGCTTTTGTGTCTACCGAGAAAACTGATGAGAGTAGTCCTTTGAATTGATTATTGTTGATCAACTTTTTTATTTGTGGTTCAACAAAAATACCTTCCTTTACCTTGTCTTGAGAAATATCTGGAAAAATTGTTTTCAAATAGTCGAATTCTTCGCCTTCTTTGTCCAAAGCCTTAACAAAGTTTTTAATGAGACCGAGCTTGATGTGTAAGGGTGGAAGTATGATTTTCTCTTTCTTGACAAGAGGGGTGTATTTGGTGCTATCCACACCAACGGTAAACTCGACTCTTTCCGGCCAATCCTTTCTGACGTAGGGGTCCTCACGAGCTCGGCTATCCCACTTGCAGAGGAAGCAGCAGTGCTTGGTGTAGCCACTTTGTAGACCGCATAGCATTGCAACGACTTTGAGATCAGAACATATTTTCCAATCATGCTCTTCATATTTGATAAATTTTAGTAGTTTTTGCATTTCCTCGTAGGTTTCCTTTGTATTTCCTGCATGTGCGATCGGGATAGAAGACTTTTTGTTACCAATATGCAATAATACAGCCTTCAAACTCAGTTTATTGCTGTCTATGAACAATCGCCACTCTTTTGAATCATATGTTTGACCAAACTCTTTGAATAAACCAGGAATGTCGTTGCAGTAGCATATACTGTCTTTCTTGGTATAGTGTTTGGAAAATGGTTCGTGGCGAGTTCTACAATATATCACCTTAACATCGGATGACACAAATTTAAATTGTTGCATACGAGAAGTGTGGATCTCGGCCTTTTCCTTGGATAGTTCGAAATCTCTTATCCAATCATTAAGTTGTGCTTGTGACAGAACGTTTCTCTCGTTTCCCATGCGAAATTCAGTACAACTTGATTCCCCGCACTCAGATATTACTGTTGACAATAGAACTGGATACGCAACTGCCGTTGAATGTAGTACTGGTAATGTCACTGTAGGCAGGCTGGCATAGGTTACTCTTCTTTATCTTCCAACGCCAAGTACTTTTGTTTGACAAATATAACACTCTATTGAATGGCAAGTAGGTTCTCTCCATATCATTGGTGTATCAAATTTTATTTGTTGTCCTGATTCCGACTGAATCAATTCTACTCGACACGATATACACAAAGTGTTCGGTGTCCTTGGCTTTTCAGCATTTTTAGGCTCAATGCCAAAATACTTGGAGTATAAAGTTTTCATATGATCTGAGAACACTCGTCGTCGCCTTATGATAGTATATTGGCCACAAATGAAACAAAACATATCTGGATCGTTATTACACTCAAATTCTCGCGTCCTTTTACCCATTTTATTTTTTTTAATAAATCACTGTTTTGAAATTTGACTTATGAACTGAACTATCTCCGGCGAGCTTTGCACATGTTATGAAGTTTCAAGGCGCATTAACTCATATTTATACTCGGAACAAGAATAAAATTGAAGAAATCAAATTTTACCTTGACAAAAGGGTTCCTTTTTATACGAAGCCGGGAAAAGAAAATACTACCTGCTTTAGATGTAGGCTTTAAAAATTTTCTGTGTCTTTTAGTTTTGAAAATCTACCTGCATACTTACCCATAAGTGACGGAAATACATGTTTATAACTACATGCCTACAGTAGGTTTCGAACCCAACCACTCTTCCTTTCGATGCAATCACTCTACCTACTATAAAACAATTCGAGTATTAAAAGTACTATTTGATTTATTTAAAGAAAAAGTATTATCATTGTTATGGTGTTATTCGTTTATCCGGATAATATCCCATTTGCACTTTATACCTTTAATATATGTATGTATACATACATTGAAGTTGCGCAACCTGGGTATTTTTATTTGATCGCATATAACTTACGTAGTTTTGCATCGATTTTCTTCGATGATAGCTTATCTTTTTTCTAATTAAACAGAGCTTTACGTAGAGAAAAAATATCTGGAAAAAAAGTTGTGATTTGGAATGCTGCCCTCGCAAAAAGTATTTTTTTTCATATTTTTTCATAAAAAAAAAAACAAAAATCTGAAATTATAAGCTAATATCTCGAAAACTATCTGGTTGAGGAAAAAACAATGTACAATGCATTTATATCAAATTTTATCGCCTTTTCTATTCTGTAAACTTTTTTGCAATTGCTTGACCCGTTCGTGAGATATACGTCATTAAATGGAACCATCTTTTTGGTTTTTTCGAATAACGGTAAATTGCAAATATCTCAAAAACGGTACCATAGAATCAAAAAGGAACTCAATTTTCGAAATCAGGGGGTGATTTTACATACGAATTTCATAACGGCGTTTCTGGTAAAGAGAAAAAGTTGAAATTCGTGGTCCAGTGTTATTAAGCAGCTGCACAGTTTTTGAAACTTGCGAATTACTATTTGATATGAATCCCTCAATGTATAAAACACTCTCACTAGGTAACACATATAGGTCTTGATTTTGTATAGGGATCCGAATTTCATCATTGTTTTGAAACGATTGCAGATATGGTATGTAGCTATGGTAATCCTTTTTTATTATACTATTATCAAATATGGGTTTGGACAAAACGTTTATTATATCACTCATTTTTTAAACTAAATCCTAGACTTATTAGGAACTCCTTATTCGCGGGGGTTAAATCAATTTTATATTGAACAGGAGATTTTACTTCTTAAGAGAGTCGATTTTTTGTTTTTGTAGCCAATACTTTTGAGGCTGATTGAAAACTATTCAAAAAATCTGCATGTGGTGGCTTTTTATTAAAAATTATCATTTTTAGATAGGTTTTAAATGGAGTCTTATTGATATGTTCTCTCCACGAAAATTAACCAAGCTACCAGTTTGATCAACAACTCTAAGAACTAGAGTGCTTATTTGACGTGTATTAACCGGTAAATATATAACATTAGCAGGTGTTTCTGAGATTTTATATCCTGGACTAACTCTAAGTGAAAACTGATTTGTATGCACAGATAGTTCATTTATATATGATCCGTTGATGATATTACATTCAACAGATATCGTGTTTATTTTTGTTATATCCACTGGATTGTCGGAGTAATGAACAATCCCGGGCTTTAGTACTCTTCTACTGAATCCTAGTAATGGACCAATTCGAGCGTTCTTTATCAAAATTTACTTCTTCCTTAAAGCTCAAAATTTCAGTTCGAAATGTATTAGGGTTAGCGCTTATATCAATATACCCTTGATTTGAAGGGTCATATATTTTAGTAATTGTCTCAACTATACCATCCATTTCATATGTTCCGACAGGTATCTCAATAACATTCATTCCAATGTGAAACAAATTGTTTTCTTTGTCCACATTTGGGAGTCAAAACTGATTAACCCACAGACATAATCTTGTTTGAGTTCTATGGGAGGGAAATAATTTGCAATCAGTATAGATGAATTACCACTTATTGTTAATGTAATCGACATGTTGATAGGCTATCATTAAATACTTAACTGAAATAATTATTAAAACACTTTTCTATTTATTTGTTTATTTATTTACTTTATTAATTTAAATCATTGACATCCACCCAGGAATTGTGTTCAGAAGAGAATCGTAACCATTTAACATAAACTCTATTGTTTCGACGTCTCAAGACTTTTTCAATTAAATATACGTGAGGGAGTTTAGTTTTCAAAAGTTCATATTCATAAAATCCTCCCTTAATAGCATTACCTTGATAGTCTTCAAGTATATATGTTGTAGGGTCTGTGTTTTTAATTGACTTTATTTTAAAAACTTCTTTTGTCCAATTTGGTGTATACCCTTTTTCAAATACATGTTTATATTTACTTATTCTAACCGCATCATTAATTTAAAATTTTGGTCTATGAAAAACTTTTAAATTGTTGTATGCAGTATCCAATAAATGTTGTTCATTCGAGGAATTTACCTCATTTGGAGTCATTTTGATGGTGCTGTGAATAGTATTATTATAATCATTGACTAAATTTTTATAGATATCAATCCATTTATAAGTTCCCCGAAAACTAAATTCTTTCCACATCATTCCTTTTAATGTTCTATTGAATCGCTCTATTATAGATGCTTTTAATGATGAAAATGTTGAATAATGATTTATATTTTTGTTTGTAATAATCTCTTAAAGCTAGTATTATAAAATTCATTTCCATCATCTGTTTGCAGGTTTTTCGGTATTCGGTTACTTGAATTTAAAATCTTAGCCATTGCATTTGTGACATTTTCTTTAGTTTTATCTTTAACTGCTTCAGCCCATCGTTTTTTGGAAAATGTATCGATTACAGTTAATAGATACTGATAATGATTATTACTATTTGAATACTGAGTCATTACCACCAAGTCAGCTTGCCATAAATCATCGATTCCTTTAATAATACACGTCTTCGTTTAAAATTTTTTCTAGCTTGTTTATCTAATTCTTCTACAATAGCTCTTTTGTTATTCATTTTGTTAATGCTTTTATAGTAGGGAACTTTATTTTTAGCACTTCTACATCTTTTTCCGTGGGATGTTCTTTCAATACAACGAAACGCATCAAATAATCCTCAATAATAGATAAATAGTTGTTTATATTACTTAATTCCTCCCCACATTCACTTTTTATTCGCCGATCTATTAATTCCTCAAGTATCGATACATCATTTTCAATACTATTATTCAGGATTGTATTTATTTCTCTGATTTGATGTTCTTATTTAGTTTTTATCTTATTTAAAGCTTCGAAAAAGAATACTTTCGAAATGGCATCATCGTCTTCTATAGGAGCAGCTAGGTTAATTATTCTTTTCTTGTTTAAATTAAGGTTTTTATTTCGGTCTAGCATTGTTTTCGACCGACTATTACCAAATGAGAAATGCCCAAATTTATTTATACTCATATTACTTAATAATATTTGCTTCTCGCAACTCTTCAATAATTGATATAATCTCGTTTTGATGATTGTTATGACCAGCACTTGTTGAAGATATAAGCAACCTCAATCTGTCCACCAACTCATTAGGATTATCCCAATACTGATAAATATTTTCACGGCAATCGATTCATTTCAATAAACCTCTACCCCTTATGAACGAGTGTGGATCATAATTGAATAATTTCCTGATAATATGTAAATATTTATACGATTTTGTCCCCTTAATTTGACTATCTGGGCTATAGTTACGCTTGTGAGCTTTTGTATCTAATAAAATCTGTCGATAGGTGTGCAAATCACCCTTTTTATAATGTTGTGGTTTTCTATGAAATATTAACTCGAGGCAGACCTGGTGTCATTTTCCATTTATCTCTACCAATCTGTAAAACATTTTTAGAACTAAATTTTAATGGTTTGTGTCCAAATCGCCATTGTCCATTTGAATCGCTATTCAGTTCATACAATGTATCAAGCATTTTAATATCTTTAAGCAATTTTATATTGTGTAATAGTAAATTCGGGGGGTGAGTATGCTTAACCCGTTTATAATCTTCATTTAATTGGTTTTTTACTCTGACGTTTAACAGGTTTATGTCTTTCCCGCATATTAGAATCTTCTTCGATTCTTCTCAAAATATCATGTTCAGTTAGAGTAGTATTATCATTTAAAGTTTCAGCTTGATTTAGACTTTCTACAGGTGTATGTCTTTCCCGCATATTAGGATCTTCTTCGATTCTTCTCAAAAGATCATGTTCAGTTAGAGAAGTATTATCATTTAAAGTTTCAGCTTGATTTTCACTTTCTACAGCCTTGTTTAGTAATTGTTCATCATTTACTTTACTGGGAATATGCGTGGCTGGTCTTTCACAATTATTCATATAATATATTTTTTCTTTAACGCCGATAACACTATCTAATTTTTGGGTTTTATCAAAACATTGCTCATTAATGATATCACCAGATTTTCGCTTTTCAGGTTTTCTATCGATATCTGATTCAGTTTTCATTACATTGCTTTGTACAGCTCTTTTTATTAAAACGTCATCATGAGGTTTACTTTGAATATACAAAGCTGGTCTTTCGCAGTCGTTCATAAAATTTATATTTCGTCTAACGCTAACAAAATAATCTGGTTTTTGTTTTTTATTAAAACATTGCTCATTAATAATATCAATAGGCTTTCGCTTCTTTTTTGTAGGTTTCTTCATCGCTTGCCTCTCAACATTTTCTTTCCGAGAACTATCTGCAGAATATCCTAAATCTGCATCGTTCGAATATATGTATGTTTTACTATCAATATCATTATCATTCACATAATTTTCAACGGTTGGCAATGTATCAACTTCCATGTCTTTACTTTCTTTTGCACTGTCCGCCTGGCAAATTTCATCATCATCATCACCATTATAATTGGTAACATTGTTTTTATTACTAGAGTTTTTCAAATTATCAACTAATTCATTTAATGGTTTCGAAATGGGTTTGAATGTATCCTCCAACAAGTTCATTCTATCCAATTCTCCCAATTTCATTCTTTTAAGTTTTTCTTTTAATACTTTCCTGATCTTAACAAGATTTGCTAATACAGTCGTATGATTATTTGACATGATTTTGATAAATCTGTTACCTATCAGCTGTGTATCTGATAAGAATCTGGTAAATCTTTTACCTATCAGCTGTGTATCTGATAAGAATCTGGTGTGGTATATGTCTTTTATAGATCTTTTATAGCTGTATAAAATTATCGAAACCTTTCCATATCGACCTTTATTTATAGGATCATTTTTACTTATAACAACAAAACCGTATTCATTTCTCCAAGACTCTATACAAATTTTTAAAAATGTTTTGCATGACATATCTCCGATAACATGATCATTATAGATATGCTTAAGATTTATCAAGCAGTTTAATATCTTTAAGCAATTTTATATTGTGTAATAGTAAATTGGGGGGGGGGGGGGGGGGGGGGGGGTGAGTGTGGAGTTATCTACTTTATTTAAATATACTTTATTTTAGTAAATTATTTTTTGAATTACTTTATTTTTGAATATTATTTCAAACCGAAAATTTTAGTGTCAGTGTATTTATAAATTTTCAATGTTAATATTAATATTTTAAAATAAAATAAATAAAATTTAAAAAAATATATAGTTGTATTATCAACTATATAATGGCGAGCCTGTCCATCGGACCATCAACAACAATAAACTTATCTAAATCCATTGCGAATCAATAAGAAGAAAATACAAAAATACTTAAAGGAATATCTTCAATCAAAATTTAAAAGATGAGCAAACAGTAATTTCACCAAAAATAATTATAATTAACTATTGTAAGAAAGCTATTTAAAAATGCAATATTTTACCGAATTGAATTAATTAATAAAATTTAGAACGTCTTATAATGTACGTGATTAGTAATCTTTTTAAAAGCAAACAATTAAAATAGAACAAAAATTATAATGAAATTATAATTATTCAAACGTATAAACTTTAAACGGAATTCATACTACCAATTTAAAATAGTGAAAATTTTAGCAAAAAATCAAAAGACAATTTATTTCTCCTACAATTTAAAATAAATCCGATAGTACAACAAAATCTCTATATAAATTGCCAAATAAGACTAAATATAAAATATAGAAATACTAATTAAATCAAGAAATTGTGTCATTGTTCTTTCAATGAAGATTATTATAACCAATTTAAACAAAACTTTAAACGCAGAGAGAATAATTGATGCAAAATTTACCAGTAACATTTGGACTATTTTAAAATCATCAACTTACAACAACCAACATTTCTTTGATAACAAAAAGAATTTGGAACATCATACAATACAGTGATTATTATTACCAACAATCAAATTTTTGTTGACACATTTACAACAATCAATTTTTAAAAATTTGGAGTTCGCAGCAAGTGTTAAGCATTGTTTATTTATTTGTATTCATTCATCTTTTCAGATTATATCTTTTATATTTTCAAATTAAATAAGTTACTTTTTAAAGATTTAATTTGCAACAATATTTTCATTCTTTAAACAATTCAAACAATTTATTAACTTTTTAATTGATTTTGTTTTAAATAATACTAATTTAAAATTACTATTAAATTAAATTAGTGTTTATATATTTAATATATTTTCAACATTTTAAACAATACTCAGTTTATTATTTATATTAATTATGTACACTCTTTCTCCAGTTTATATTGAAAAGTATATATTTATCATTTATAGAAATGAGAAATTTTGCAACAACAGACATATAAACTTCACAATACAAGTAAATTCATATTTAACCAACCTCATTTTCAATTCAAAAAAAAAAAAAAAAACAATCAACAATCAATAATCAATTTTAAAAAATCTCCAAAGATTTCCTAAAATAATTTTTATTGACATATATCAATTCTTTCATATTGAAATTAAAATCATATGACAATTTCATATCAATCTCAAACGAATAACGGAATCAAATTTTACTTCCTTATCAACAACTTGGACATACATTATGCAGAGTACAATTATATATTGAACATATATTCTGCATAATACAAGTTTTTAATTTTTGAGTAATTATGCACACAAAGTTGCCATCTACTATTACTCAACCTAATTCTAGATTCTTCAATCACATCATGATAAATAACAATATTTCACAAACAACATTGCAGTAACACAACCAAATATTAATATACATAAAATATTAATACAATAAGTAAACAATAACAACAACTAAAAATAAGCTATCAAATACATCAAATCATCAAAAGATTGGGTACTTACATCAATACTAACATAAACCTTTAACGCAATTAACACATAATTCAAATGTTCTTCAAACTATAACACAAAAATCTTACAGTACTTAATATACACTGTAAATTAATATTCAAAAATGAATTTTTTTCGTTTCACTGGAGGGGGAGTAAATGTGGAGTTATCTACTTTATTTAAATATACTTTATTTTAGTAAATTATTTTTTGAATTACTTTATTTTTGAATATTATTTCAAACCGAAAATTTTAGTGTCAGTGTATTTATAAATTTTCAATGTTAATATTAATATTTTAAAATAAAATAAATAAAATTTTAAAAAATATATAGTTGTATTATCAACTATATAGTGAGTAAGCTTAACCCATTTATAATATTCATTTAATTGATTTTTACTCTGACGGTTAACAGGTTTATGTCTTTCCCGCATTTTAGGATCTTCTTCGATTCTTCTCAAAATATCATGTTCAGTTAGAGTAGTATTATCATTTAAAGTTTCAGCTTGATTTAGACTTTCCACAGGTGTATGTCTTTCCCGCATATTAGGTTCTTCTTCGATTCTTCTCAAAATATCATGTTCAGTTAGAGAAGTATTATCATTTAAAGTATCACCTTGATTTTGACTTTCTACAGCCTTGTTTAGTAATTGTTCATCATTTAGTTTACTGGGAATATGCGCGGCTGGTCGTTCACAATTATTCATATAAATTTATTTTTTCTTTAACGCCGATAACACTATCTAATTTTTGGGTTTTATCAAAACATTGCTCATTAATGATATCACCAGATTTTCGCTTTTCAGGTTTTCTATCGATATCTGATTCAGTTTTCATTACATTTCTTTGTACAGCTCTTTTTATTAATTCGTCATCATGAGGTTTACTTGGAATATACAAAGCTGGTCTTTCGCAGTCGTTCATAAAATTTATTTTTCGTCTAACGCTAACAAAATTATCTGGTTTTTGTTTTTTATTAAAACATTGCTCATTAATAATATAAATAGGCTTTCGCTTCTTTTTTGTAGGTTTCTTCATCACTTGCCTCTCAACATTTTCTTTCCGAGAACTATCTGTAGAATATTCTAAATCTGCATCGTTCGAATATATGTTTGTTTTACTATCAATACCATTATCATTCACATAATTTTCAACGGTTGGCAATGTATCAACTTCCATGTCTTTACTTTCTTTTGCACTCCCCGCCTGCCAAATTTCATCATCATCATCACCATTATAATTGGTAACATTGTTTTTGTTACTAGAGTTTTTCAAATTATCAACTAATTCATTTAATGGTTTCGAAATGGGTTTAAATGTATCCTCCAACAAGTTCATTCTATCAAATTCTCCCAATTTCGTTCTTTTAAGTTTTTCTTTTAATACTTTCCTGATCTTAACAAGATTTCCTAATACAGTCATATGATTATTTGACATGATTTTGATAAATCTGTTACCTATCAGCTGTGTATCTGATAAGAATCTGGTAAATCTGTTACCTATCAGCTGTGTATCTGATAAGAATCTGTTGTGGTATATGTCTTTTATAGATCTTTTATAAAAATAAAAATAAATGTAAGGCGCGATAACCTCCGAAGAGATCTAAGGCCGAGCTTCTCTTCCAATTTGCGGTGTGCTCCTCTTGATTTTCCCTACAAATTGGCCGGACGGGACCTACATGTTTTATGCCGACTCCGAACGGCATCTGCAAAGCAGATGAGTTTTCACCGTATTCATTTCTCCAAGACTCTATACAAATTTTAAAAAATGTTTTGCATGACATATCTCCGATAACATGATCATTATAGATATGCTTAAGATTCATTTCATCTTGTTTGAACACAATAATCATGTTTGCATTATCACGAATTATATGTTTAGGAATTTTTGCATAAGTTTGACATAAATAGAAAGAATCAATGTTCTTATGACGACCCATACAAAAATAATCTCGTATTGTACTTTGTTTTCCACATATTACATCATCGAATATAAAAATCACCATTTAATTATAACTCACCCACACACACTCTCATTATTATTATTAAGAAGAAGAAGAAAACAAACACTTAATGGGACGAATACGTAAAAAGGCTGACCAGGGTTTTGTAAATAGTTTGATTAATTCTTTACCTATTGAGCTTCATTTACCTGGATATCAATTTTGTGGTCCTGGAACGAAACTCCGTCAACGGATAGAAAGAGGAGATAAGGGTATAAATTCTTTAGATGAAGCCTGTAGAGAACATGATATTGCATATTCCCAATCGAAAGATATAAATAAGAGACACCAAGCTGATACAGTTTTATCTGAGAAAGCCTGGCAACGTGTAACATCTAAGGATAGTGATATCAAAGAATGGGCAAACGCTTGGTTCGTTACAAATGCAATGAAAGCAAAACTCAAATTGGGAATGGGTTTAAAAAATAAGAAAAGAAATACATCTAAATTTAAAAAACGGAAAAAGATGAAAACTCGTAAAGTATCATCTAATAAAAAATTTTTGAGAGGTATCAACATACTTAACAAAAAGAAACCGCAGTCATTTAATGAGGCCTATAACATTTCTAAGAATGCTGTAGAGTCTAGCTTTAAAAATAAAGAAATTAATATACCGAGAATAATTCCAGTCCCAAAAATTGGTGGAATTTTACCACTACTTCCAATTTTAACAGCGTTGGGTGCACTTGGTGGTATAGCATCTGGTGGATCAGCTATAGCAAAAGTTTTGAATGCTATCAGGAATGGAAAAGAGCAATTGGCTGAGGGTAGCCGTCATAATAGATATATGGAATCAATCGCTATGGGGAAGGGACTATTCCTCAAACCGTATAGAAGGGGATATACATTATATACACCAATACATTACAATTATGATCAGAAACAAAAATACAACACAGTAATATGTGGGCAATTATGTTTAAAATTTTTATTTAATAAAAATAAATTATATGAAATATAAATTTTGCTTTTTCTTAAATGTATTACAGTAAAGTACAAATGGGGCATTTAAAAATTTAGGACCCTTTAAAAAATTGGAGTCCCCCCATTTAAAATCTGAGCTCGATACTCTCCTGCACTGATGAACTTCTAAGCTCTTGTTTTCTTGCAGTTAGAACACAAAACAAACAAC
Organism: Eurosta solidaginis; assembly: GCF_040869045.1. NCBI lineage: Eukaryota > Metazoa > Arthropoda > Insecta > Diptera > Tephritidae > Eurosta > Eurosta solidaginis. The sequence goes on along the minus strand of NC_090324.1, from coordinate 150,111,035 downwards.
TGGAAGATTTTTCTTATAGATCAGCTAGAACGTATACGCCTAAATGCAGGTACACAAACTTACAAACTAATAAGACGATAAACAAAATGTCTAGTCTTCATATTTATTTGCGGTTTTATGAAATTATCACATGCATACATATGCACATGCACATGCACATATATATATATATAGATATATATGTATATGTTAACATGGCATATGTTAACAATTGCTACAACAATAAATGATTAATAAGCAATAATAAATACAGGTAAAGCGGATATGCAACTCTCGTTGCACAATATTTCACATAAAAGCTCAAGAAGCAATGTCAGCAAAATTAGCTTGAATTTATTTAGAGCGGAAGTTCAATACTTTCCCACAAAATTGCCAGACGCGACGTCAGCAAATTAAAGCTCCAATTCATTTAAACAGGAAGCCCAACATGCGCAACTAAAGTTGGCTAATTCGCGGAATAGCAAAACGCAGCAGCAACGCCAGCGGAGTCGGCCAATTAATTAAGCTTAGTTATAAGTTAATAATTTTTGTAAAGTTAGTTATACTTTTGATGTGACTCAATAAAGGTCGTAAAGACCCTAAAAATATATTTTTTTGGATTTCTCAATAAAAGAATCCTTAACTGGCGCCCAACGTGGGGCCTACGGTTGTTCGCGGGTTGTAAAAGTAGTGATTAAATCCTTTAGATTCCGTTCAAAAAAACACTAAACAAAAAACCGTGTAAAATCGCGCGAATAAGAGAGCGTGCAATATTCGAGTGGAATACGTTAAGAAAAGGAAAAACGAAAAAGCAACGAAAGCAGCAACCGAGGCCAGAGGATAGAAGCAGCGTATATCGGCCCCCCAGTAGACCGACCAAGGACAAAAAGGAGACGCCCAGTCGTCAGCCGGTACGCGAAGGACCTTCCCCAAAAAAATGGAGAAGCTAGCAATGTAAGTTAAGTTTAGAAATAAGTAAGTGAAAAAATTTGTGAAATAAAAATTTTTAAGTAAATGAATAGTAGATTACTAAGGAAATCGTTTGAAAAGTGTAGTTGAAAAAAATCTTATTTTGAAGTTAAAAGTAAAATGAAAAATTAATTTGAGAAATTTTATTGGATAAACGAAAAATTGCAAAGCAAAATCTGCGAAAAAGTATTCGCCTTAGAATTAAAGTTTTAGGAATAGTAACAAGCCTCTATTGAGAGCTAGATTGATAAAAAGTAAAATAAAAAGAGTGTAGAATTAACCCTTTGTGAATAATTAGTGACAACACCGAGAAAATTTTATGATAAAAGTGAATCAATTACCAAAATTTAAATAAGAAGAAGAAAGAAGTGATACATTTATTCTTGTGAAAAACTTAAAGAAAGGTTTTATACTTTAGATTTTCAATTGGTTCGGTTCATTGAATTTCACTATTAATAAAAGAAATTAATTATATCAAATAAATTTAACAGTTGATATGAATCCAAACAACCTCGTTCGTCCACCAATCTTGAACGCACCCCAAGCTCCAGCTGCACCTTCTGGTCAGCAAGCTCCTCGTAACCCCAATGCGTTTTCAATGGAAGAACTTACAAATATTCGTCTCAGGACTTGTCACCAACATCCTGAAAACCGAGGGGCGTAACCTAGTTCAAGCCGCCCTAAACCCTAACGCGAATTTTTCGAACTTTACGGACATTACAATCGATACAAATTTAACCGGTAATGTTTCCGAACTTGACAAAATTCCGGATGTCGTAAGATGTCTTCGGGAATTCTCTGGAAACCCAGGAGAATTCACATCTTGGAGGAAAAGTGTGGACAGAATCCTCCAAATATACGAGCCTCAAAGAGGAACTCCCAAATACTATGGCATACTTAATGTCATACGAAATAAAATTGTGGGCAACGCCGATGTCGCCCTGGAGTCGTACAACACTCCATTAGACTGGCAGGCCATATCAAAATGCCTGACACTACATTACGCGGACAAGCGCGACCTTGGTACCCTCGAGTACCAAATGACTTCACTCGTACAGGGTAACCTTACGATCCAAGAGTTTTACCAACGGGTATACTCTCACTTGTCCTTAATATTAAATAAACTAGGCTGCATGGAAGTCGGCACAGAAGCCATGCACCTACTAACCCGCACTTATAGGGATAAAGCCCTAGACACTTTTGTCCGTGGCCTCAAAGGAGATCTCCCCAGACTCCTAGGAATGAGAGAACCGGCGGACCTCCCTCAGGCACTCCACCTGTGCCTTAAACTAGAAAATCAGAATTTCAGGTCACATTATGCTCTAAGCAATAATGGCCAAGGTAGAAAGCCGCAGGAATTTCGACCACCTTTGCCTCCTAGAAGGCTAAACAATGAATTCTACCCAGAATTGGCATACATGCCCCAACCCAGGTTGTACGCAACCAACCCATACCAACCACCACAGGTAAGTGGTCAAGGCCAACGTCCACAACCAGCTAATCATTATGGTCAGCAACCAAACTATCCACCACCGAGGCCCTTTCAGAAGCCTCAGCCCCGTCCAGAACCTATGGATATAGACCAGTCGCTGAGAACGCGCAACATAAATTATATGAATAGGCCGCGTCCTAATGACCCAACTAACAAAAGACCCCCTATCGGAAACCCTCCAGCACCAGTTCCCCCAAACAAAATCCAAAGGAACTTCCATATAGATGCCGACCAACCTGAGGAATATTCCCCTACCATGACAAATGACGATCAGGCAAATGCAGATTATTACAACGACGATACTTATACCACTCCTGACAACTGCGAGAAACAACACAAAGACAATTACCTAGACACAACAGACCTACATTTTTTAGGATGAACCACTCTTCGCTGCCTTACTTCCAGTGCAAACTGAAGAGTGGAGAAACTGTAAAATTTTTAATAGATACAGGATCTACAAAAAACTATATACAGCCCTCCATTGTTCCCAATCCAATCAGAAACGACAAAATTTTTTTTGCAAAATCAATAGCGGGAGACATCGAAATCAAAGAACACACCTATCTCAATCTTTTTAACGCCGATAACAAATTGAAATTTTACCTCCTTCCCACATTAAAATCCTTCCATGGTATCCTCGGAAACGACAGCCTCAAGGAACTCGAAGCTGTGGTCCACGTCAAGGATGACTTTATGGAAATAAAAGGAAACACAAGAATTAGGATAAAACAGTTAGCTTCGGGATCAATTAACAAAATTGACCTTAAGGAAGACAACATGTCACCAAGTCAGAAAAGTAAAATCAATAATCTAGTAGAAAAATTTTCTAGTCTCTTCGCGGAACCCAACGATAAACTTACATACACCACTAAAGTCGTAGGCGAAATCAGAACCAATAAAGATACTCCTGTTTATACACGATACTATCCCTACCCCATGTCGCTTAAAAGCGAAGTTGAATCCCAAATAAACAAAATGCTAGACGACGGCATTATTCGACCATCAAGGTCACCTTACAACTCACCCGTTTGGGTGGTAGCGAAAAAGCCTGACTCCCAAGGCAACAAGCAGTATCGAGTCGTTATCGACTATCGCAAGCTTAACGCGATTACTGTAGCAGACCGCTACCCAATACCTCAGATAAATGAAGTATTGTCTCAGCTCGGGAAAAATAAATTTTTTTCCGTGTTAGACCTAAAAAGCGGATTTCATCAAATCCCGCTCAAGGAATCCGATATTGAGAAAACGGCTTTCTCAATCAATAATGGCAAGTACGAGTTCACGAGATTGCCATTCGGACTCAAAAATGCCCCGTCAATATTCCAGCGAACCCTAGATGACATTCTTCGTCATCACATCGGCAAACTATGCTACGTCTATATCGATGACATAGTCGTCTTCAGCAACTCTGAAGAAGAGCACGCTCTCCACTTACAGCAAATTTTTAAAACTCTAGAAGACTCTAACATGAAGATTCAACTCGATAAATGCCATTTTTTCAAGGACTCTGTAGAGTTCCTAGGATTCATATTTCCTCAAGAGGAATTACAAAGAACCCCGCAAAGGTTGAAGCAATATCAAAAATACCTTACCCAAAAACCATTAAGCAACTTCGCTCATTCTTAGGCCTTTCCGGCTACTACCGCCGCTTCATTAAAGATTACGCCATGTTGGCTAAACCCCTAACGATACTCTTAAGAGGGGAAGAAGGGCGTATATCCAAAAACAAATCAGCTAAAATAAATATCGAACTAAATGAAGAAGGAAAAGATGCTTTCAATAAAATAAAAAAATCTCTTATGTCTGACGATGTCATACTTGCATACCCTGACTTCAGCAAAGATTTCTATTTAACAACCGATGCCTCTAATTATGCGATTGGTGCAGTCCTTTCTCAGGATAAAAAACCCATCGCATTCATTTCAAGAACACTCAACAAAACAGAAGAAGCCTATGCTACAAACGAGAAAGAGTTTTTAGCTATAATATGGGCCCTAAACAATTTCAGGAACTATCTTTACGGCTCAGCAAAAGTAAAAATATTTACAGATCATCAACCCCTCACTCAGGCTCTTAGCAATAAAAACAACAACTCTAAAATGAAACGCTGGAAATCCATTTTAGAGGAATATAATCACGAACTCCACTTCAAACCTGGCACAACTAACGTTGTAGCTGACGCCCTTTCAAGAATGCCACCTGAACCAATTAATTCCTTATCCTCAACTCAACATAGTGACGAGAGTTCATCGGATAATTTAATTCCTCACGTCGAAATCCCAATAAATGTTTTCAAAAATCAGCTATTTCTGAAAGTAGCTGAAACTTCAACGTACCAATTTAAAATAATATTTCCCACTTACCACAGGCACATTTTAGAGGAACCCGACTATAGCCCAGAAATTTTCATAGACCGCCTTAAAAGATACCTCAACCCCTCCGTAGTTAACTGTATTAAAACAGAAGAACGAATTATTGGAAAAATTCAGGAAATATACCCAATCCACTTTAGCAACTATAAGATCAGGTTTACACAACTGCAAGTTCAGGACGTGACAGACGAACAAGAACAGGAAGAAATCATAATCAAAACCCACAAAAGAGCTCACAGAAATTGTCGAGAAAATAAAATTCAAATTCTCGAAAATTTCTACTTCCCATCTATGAATACAAAAATTAAAAGAATAATTCAACAATGTTCAACCTGTAAAGAAAATAAATATGAAAGACACCCCAGTAAACCAAAATTAGGAGAAACTCCCATACCTCAATTCCCAGGACAAATTTTGCACATCGACATTTACATGACCGCCCGAAACATAGTCCTGACAGCAATAGACAAATTTTCAAAATATGCTCAAACCAAAATACTTAAATCCAGAGCAATAGAACACGTTAAAGAACCTCTCCGTGAAATACTTTTTCAATTTGGCGTACCCGAATATGTCATAATAGATAACGAAACATCCCTGAACTCAGCTTCCATAAGATTTTTAATGGAGGACACTTTAAACATACAAGTTTTCAAAACACCGCCTTATACCAGTTCCGTTAACGGTCAAGTGGAACGATTCCACTCGACCCTCACAGAAATAATGCGTTGCTTAAAAGCAGAACGCACCTTCTCTTCATTCGCCGAACTTCTCGACAACTCTGTCTACGAATATAATTATACAATTCACTCAACAACAAAAAAGAAACCAATAGAGGTGTTTTTCGGGAGAACAGTCTCTACTGACCCAAGCCAATTCCAAAGAGCGAGGGAAGAAAACATCTCCGAGTTAAGAAATAAACAGCTTAAAGATCTTTCTTATCATAATAAAACCCGGCATCCCATAAAGATTTTTCACCCAGGAGAAACCGTATATGTGAAAATCAATAAACGGTTAGGTACGAAAATTTCCCCCAAGTTTAGAAAAGAAGTAGTAAAGGAAGACAGAAACTCAACCATTTTAACAGAAACAGGAAAAGTAGTCCATAAAAGCAATATTAGAAATTAAAAATTTACCCTTTCATTTTCAGACTCCTGTTAATTTACTGTGCCACTGCGACAGTAGACATTTACGACTATACGAACTCGCAACTAGTGACGATTAATGACGGACTAGTAAAAATACAGAACGGTGCCTTTAGGCTTATACATATAATTGACCTCAATAAGTACGAACAATTTTTGACAGACATGTACAAATTTATTTCATCGGACATACCTAAGGATAACATCCTGTATCCCACCTTAATACACGAGCTAACCCAATCCCTCCAGATATTAGACACGATCAAACCAATTGAAAAGAAACAAAAGAGATCTATAAACATTTTAGGGACGGCATGGAAATGCATCGCCGGAACCCCAGATCATGAAGACCTTGAAGTAATAACAAATAATCTTAACGAAATTAACAATAATAATAATAAACAAGTAATTATAAATGAACTTTTCAATAAAAAAATTAATAATATTACAAATATAGTAAATAATCTCATTAATAACATAAGGAAAGATATTTATGTAGAAAACGAAACAATAACCAACTTGCAAAATAGAATAAGATTAATTAAGGAAGAATTGACGAATATTAAATACGCCATACAGTGGGCGAAAAAAGACATATTGAATACACTATTGTTAAATAAAATTGAAATTGAAATTGCTATGGAAAAACTCGAAGATGAGAAAATACCGTTTAAAAATGCGGAAGAGGCACTAGAGATTGCCAATATAAATGTTATTAGTCAAAATATGACAATTTTTTACTTGGTAAAAATACCACTAGTTATTAAAGAAAATTTTCAAAAAATTATTTTAAGACCTGTTGTAAAAGCAGACAACACTATAATTGATATAGAATTCGAAAAAATATTAAGAGGAAAAAAAGAAATTTACGGAATAAAAAAACTTTGCGATATCTATAAGAAAATAGAAATTTGTAGACAGAATCATTTAGTTGACATAAGTAATAAAACTTGTATGCCTAGGATAATAAGTAGTCTTAATTCAACTTGCACTAAAAGCAACGGCCACCACATTCCCCAAATCGAAGAAATAAAATCCGGTATATTACTCCTTAATGGCTTTAAAGGACAGATATTCACAGACGGCGAGCTTAAGAATATATCAGGAACACAACTTATCAACTTTCATAATTCAACGCTGAAAATTAATAGTCAAACGTACATTAACTATGACATAGTACCATTTCCCGCTATCCCAGCAGTCTTGCAACCTGTACCAATCGAAAAGAATCGAATTGAGTTACTCTCCCTCAAGGCTCTAAAAGAGTTACACATAGAGAATATACACAGAATAAATATTCTTAAAGTAGCAACTATATCCAACAGCTCACTTTCACTTGGAGCAGTTGTGACTACTTTAATCATCATAATAATTTTTTGCAAATTCTGGAAGAAGTCCAAAAACAAGATAGTAATTTCATCAAATCTTGACATTAACCAGATACCTGCACCAAGCATCACTCTAGGTGAGATCAAAGATTTTTCAAACGAGCAGCCCACATACATAAATTTTAATAACTTACCTTATTTTTGACAACGCTCGGGACGAACGTTTTTAAGAGGGGAAGTGTTAACATGGCATATGTTAACAATTGCTACAACAATAAATGATTAATAAGCAATAATAAATACAGGTAAAGCGGATATGCAACTCTCGTTGCACAATATTTCACATAAAAGCTCAAGAAGCAATGTCAGCAAAATTAGCTTGAATTTATTTAGAGCGGAAGTTCAATACTTTCCCACAAAATTGCCAGACGCGACGTCAGCAAATTAAAGCTCCAATTCATTTAAACAGGAAGCCCAACATGCGCAACTAAAGTTGGCTAATTCGCGGAATAGCAAAACGCAGCAGCAACGCCAGCGGAGTCGGCCAATTAATTAAGCTTAGTTATAAGTTAATAATTTTTGTAAAGTTAGTTATACTTTTGATGTGACTCAATAAAGGTCGTAAAGACCCTAAAAATATATTTTTTTGGATTTCTCAATAAAAGAATCCTTAACTTATATATGTTTCAATGTTGAACAGTTAAGGTTTCTTATCAGCATGTTTTGATTTTTTCTCTTGTACAAACATTCCCAAGCGTAGGTATCAATTCCATTATTTTTTACAAATCTCTTATCATCTAAAAACTTAACGTTACTTTACTTATTTCTTGCGTATACAATTCATGACATTTTGATCTAAAAATATACATTGACTCAAAGACCAATTTCTTTTCGAATAAACATCTTTTAAAATCATTTGCAGAAAGTTTGAAAGTAACACGTTGTTTAACACCCTTAATTTTTTTAATCTCTTTTTCTTCTTGATCGATGCGAATAGAATACATTTTTGCCCCCAAACCAGTAAATTCTTTCATTAATTTGTCATTATATTCATCTTTCATCATACCCAATCAAACAAAATGCTAAACACAATGTTCAACCTGCCCCTGATCGGGTGCCCGACAGGCCCGTTTTGCAGACGAGAAAAAAAAAAAGGGGGGGGGGGCGGTACAACAAGCGCCCATCGACTCCTTTTTGTAGACGAGAAAAAATGGGGTTGGGGTTGGGGGTTGGGGGGTTGGGGTGTACTACAGGTGCCCAACTGCTACTTTTTGTAGACGAGAAAACAGACGGAGTGGGGGATTGGGGAGCAGTCGCTCGATTAGAAATCTATGGGACTCTTTAAAACGACTCGGGTGAAGTCTAGGACTCATTAGAAATATGAGGAGACATTTAAAAATTTGCGGCCCCCATTTAACGATCCTCATTTTTTTACTCAAACGATGTCCAACTTATATACATTGAGACAAGTAGCCCTTATCTAAATGTATTTATATGGATGGGTATGTCTGTGTCGGTATGTATTTTGCGGTTTGTTGATATATATATATATATATTAGGCCGGGTCGATTTGTGGGGAGGCAAAAAAAATCGCCCATTGCTCTGTGAAAATCATATTCTAGGGATCAAAATAAGAAACTTTGCCGAAGGAACCATACCTCTAAAACGAATTCTGATGTCCCCCGCTTTGGGTCGTAGGGGCAAATTTTGAAAAATGCCACTTTGAAATGCCTATGTTTTTTCTTTTTGAAGTTTATTTTTCTCTTTAGAAATTTATTTAGTCAGCACATATGTAAATGAAAAAATTAATTTAATTTAGTAATAGAAAAGAAATTAAAAAAAATTATTAGAAATTAGGGTTTTTACAACCCCCTTTTAAAACCAAGGCATCACTGTGATGCATTTGCATGTCGCAAACATAGTTGTGTGGGTTTTTTATTCAACCGTTTTATAAAATGAAAGTATCACTGTGACACAATTGCAGATCGTAAAATTGCTTGTGTTGTTGTTTTTAAGCCACCACAAGACACAGCAGGTAGAATTGAAATTGCCCCTACCCAAAAGTTCGACCCAAAGGGGGGGACATCAGAATTCGTTTTAGAGGTATGGTTCCTTCGGCAAAGTTTCTTATTTTGATCCCTAGAATACGATTTTCACAGAGCAATGAGCGATTTTTAAATCGACCCGCCCTAATATATATATATATATATATATATATATATATATATATATATATATATATATATATATATATAATTTATATGCTGTCATGTTTACGGTAAAGCTCTGCTAAAGGTAAAAAGCTCTAAGCTTTTTCTTATACACCACTAAGCTTTTTCTTATACACCACTAAGCTTTTTCTTATACACCACTAAGCTTTTTCTTATGCGCCACCTAGCGGGTTAGCCAGAACACAAACCAGAAAATCAGCCAGAACACAAACCGAAAAAACATATGCGCCACCTAGCGGAATTGTTGAATGATCTTGAGAGGTGGTAAAAATTTCAGGTCAAGATAAATATAGACCTGGTTTCATTCCATCGGTCAGACTCATCCCAGACTGTCCGAAAATAATGAACTGGTCCCATTCCTAAGACCAGACAGGTGACAGACTGGCCAAAAGTAATGAGTTTTTAGGGTGAGACATGCACCGAGCTTTCCATACAAAATGTGGTCCAGAAGCCTCATAAACATACTACTCTGGTTGCGATATACATCGTATTCTCATGATACGCTTTTTCCAATTAAATTAAATAATCGACTAAAATATTAATATTATTCATTAACCATACTTTATTTAGGCTTTAGTATTCCACTGGAACTTTCCTGCACTGCAATAATTTACGCAAACATACTTTATTTAGGGTGTGCGAGTTTGCCTAAATTTTAGTTGCATAAACTAATATTCCATTGGAACTTTCCAGCACTGCAATAATTTAGGCAAACAGTTGACAAAATGTGCGAGTAAAATTGACAGTCTAAATTGTTTATGCTAGAATTCATCGACTCAGCTAGTGGAGTGGTACGTCCACCATGGTGATAATGCCGCCCGAATTCAGCTCTATGGTATTCTAATACTCGGCATGTCAACTGCCCCAACGACAGTTTCTAGTGCTTTAAGTTTTTTGTCTGTTTAGGTAGCAATTTAGACGAACTTGCAGCCAGCCTTAATATTACTTAAAGCGGTACACCAATTGATCTTGTTCGCGGTATAGTGTACTGTATGAATACAAGAATAAAGTGGAATGAACGAGTGTGAAAGAAAACGTTGGACGAGGGAGGAGACGCTACACATAAAAAAAAACACGGCTAATATGTATACTATACAAAGGTTGTGGCTATGGACGGCTGTTCAAAATATTCAAAATGTATACAATGTTAGATTACAAGTTCATTAAATTAAAATTATTTGCTGAAAATATCCCTGTTTTGGTAACAGGTCGTATCACCTCGCCATCTGGAGTTTTCACGTTGACCACACAAACGCAACCATCGCAACCATCAAAGGATGAACGTTAAGTACGCTCCAAACTTCCGCATTGTTGTCACCTTGTGAGTTTTTAAAGGTTGACCAGATGTTCGTCTTGCAAGCGCTTCTATAAATAATGCCTGCAATAGCTTGCTAGCATTGCCTTGTTTCCCTCAAAGGTTTTCACATCAGCATCAGGCAGCCCTTTCAAAGGTTCGCCCACAATAGAGTGACCCCAACACATTGTATGTGAGTTTACGCAGGCTTTAAGTTCCGTTAATGTGGTTGTGAATTCCTCGTATGCGGTGGTTATCTGCGATTTGTAAAACGTATAAAAGCTGCTATAAAGATCAGTGGGGACCTGTCACCAGCAAGCTTTAACTGCATCGCCCTTGTGCTAATGCATATGAATGAACAAATATAAATGGCCTAGCTCCAGCTCCAACTTATAAGGGCCAGCGAAATGGACTGCGCTGTGGAGAAAACAGCGAGCGTTCGTAATAAGACTACAGTGACAGTTTGTAGTTAAATCGTTTACAACGGATACAGCGGCGATATATCCCTCTGGCAGGGATTCAAGGGGTTGATAAGCGCAACACAAAGCTTTATAGCTTCAAAGTTCTGCAACCCATTTGTCAACCTCACTTACGCGAGGGGAATCCTGTTAGAAATATGAATGTATCATACACACATTTAGCGGGCGAGGCTCTGGCGACCCCAAGTTCCTCATGGAACTAGGGGTGGGAGCGGGATGGCCTAGAAGGATTAATGTGGTCATATAAATCGTTTTCGAGATGGTCGGGCTTGTACCTTAATGGTGCTTTGTTACCGGATCGTACCGGATATATATCCGGTAAAGGACCACCAACATCAATTACACTCCCCAAAACCTTCGGGAGCGTCTTCTTCGATTCGAAAGTTGGCAGGAAAGGAGTCAACTTATCAATATATAATCAATTAAATGCGCTCCACCTTTATATTTTTAATTCTCCTAAATAATTTTTCCAATTATTTCTATGTCAAAATTAAAAAATCAAAGTTCAGCAAGAATATGTCTTTGAATAAGGATACATTTTTTGCTGATTTTTGTCTATTTGTATAAAGGAATTGCTTAAAAATTTGTTATTTTCTACTTTTTAGTTTTAGGTGGAAGAGTGTAGTGCCTTATTTATTACAAGGTGAAAAACTTATTATTATTAAGTAAGAATGCATACAATACTTGTATACGATATAATACATATCAGAGAAATAGGTCAAGCTACATTAATTTCTAAGCTACTTGAAAATTGCTCATATATGCCAGGATTGGATTGCTACAAGTGAGTACGTGGCTTGCTTACTCTAATTATTTCGATTCGTGCGCTACCTTGCGGAATTTTTGTTCCTTTGTCAAGGTGTCTTAACCTGTCTGTGAAGTTTCACGTTTGTAGCTCAACGAGAAATTACTTAAAAATCGATCGCAAGATTCCCTCCATTCTGTACGATTTTTCTAAATATCTCGATCCGAGCGCCCACTAGCGAAACTTTTTTTTGGTGAGTTTTATACTGTCATCGACCACTGAATTAAGTTTGAAATTTCAAGGCTCTAGGTCATCGAGAAGTTACCTTAAAGCAGGTTTCAAATTTCCCAAATTCTCATCTAATTACTTCGTTCCGCGCGCCACCTAACGGATTTTTATTCCTTTTTGTGGCATTGTCTCGGTGTCTTATCCTATATATGAGGTTTCACGTTTGTGGCTCAATGAAAAGTTACTTAAGAATTGATATCAAAATTCCAAACTTCAATGATCGTATCAAATTATTTCTATCCGTGCGCCACCTAACGAATTTTTTTATTTATTTTTTTTTGTTGCATTTTCTCTGTGTCTTAATATCTCTGCGCAGTTTCACGTTTGTAGCTCTATGAAAAGTTACTTAAAATTCGATCGCTAGATTTCCTCCGTTCCGTACGATTTTCTAAATATCTCGATCCGTGCGCCACCTTGCGAAACTTTTTGTTATATGTTTTATACTGTCATCGGCCTCTGAATTTAGTTTGACATTTCAAGTATCTAGCTCATAGAGAATTTACCTAAAAGTCGGTTTAAGTTCTCATCTAATTATTTCGATCCGTGCGCCACCTAACGGATTTTTTTGCCATTTTGTTGCATTGTCTCGATGTCTTAACCTACATGAAAAGTTTCACGTAGCTCAATGAAAAGGTACTTAAAATTCGATCTCATATTTCCAAATTTTTATCTAATTATTTCGATCCGTGCGCTACCTAACGGAATTTTTTTCCCTTTTGTTTGCATTGTCTCGGTGTCCTAACCTATGTATACGTGAAGTTTCGTGTTTGTACCACAATGATAAGTTACTTAAAAATCGATTGGAAGATTTGTATTGAAAATGCGGATAAACATTCAACCGACTTAATATAAAGGAAATAAAAAGAACGAGTCATTGCATCACGTGTCTTGGCTCTTTTATGGTATAGTCCCTGTCGCGCCCCTACCTAATAAATTATCATCGCCACACCTGCCTTTCCAATCAGTCTTCGCTAACTTCACGCTCACTCATTTTAACATATCTTCATCGCTTTTGTTGTTGTCGTCGCTTGCATTCAAATTATTTCTTCGCTTTGAGCTCATAACTATTGCCCATCCACCTTCATCGCTTTCGTCGCTGCAGCATACATCACAAGCATACATACATACATGTTGCTATGGATACAAACATATATGCCTACATACGGTCATACGTAATCACAAGCAGAATTTCATATCATACTTTTCGCCATCTCATGAATTCATCCGAAGTATAATTTTTGTATTTTGTCAATTTGAAATAACAGGATTTTTCCACGGAAAATTCCTATGACTAATTTTTTACAGCTTACCTATTTGAACCGGGTCTTAATTTTTAAGATTCATTCAGTTTGTAATCGTGAGCAAGTTAAGTAGCTAAAATTAAAATATTATTGAAGACAAATTGTTCCCCATTTATTTCTTGTCGCCAAATAATTATAGAAATAGTTCTACAATTCTCCAGTCCCATTAAACATATATTAATATATTAAATATGTATATATTTATATATATATATATATATATATATATATATATATATATATATAATAAAATGTACAAAGATGGGGGGGAAGTTTATATTTCCAGTGAAACCACCATTGGTTGGTTCAACACGTTTAAAAACCTACCGGTGTCAAATGAGCGGAATTTAGTAATTTTTGTCATAAAATTAAGTGCCAATTGAGTGCTGCATTCACAATTTTTGTGCTCTTTTTAGTAATGAAAAATTTACGATAATGCTAGCTTTTAAGGTAGCGGTGTAGTAACTGAAAATCAAAGAAACTTCCGTAATTTGGTCCTACATAACATGTCATCAATTAGTGCTTAAATAGTGCTGACAGCATAGGCGAAAAATTAAGCCCTAAAAACAACAGTAAAATAAAATCAAAATTTTGCAAAAGCTACACTGCTACCTTGATATAAAAGCTATAAGGACAAAATAAGGCAATATGTTATAGTGTAGTTTATATGGGTGGAGCTTTAGTTGTATTTGACAGGCGCGGGCAGTTGGCAACGCGCATGTCAAATACAACTGCGGCCCACGCTCACGCCACGCATTTGAAAACAGGATACAGAAAAAAGACAGAATAAATTTGCAACTAAAAGTGGACGGACGTGTGCTTTAGGAAAAAAGTGTTTAATTTTATAATTGGATCGGTGTGCCGGGATAATTGGATGGTGTGGCGGCGGCCACCTAAAACAATCACTCCATGCTATATTAAAATCAAAACCGGTGCAATTAAAATGTATGCACATCACCCCCGTAAAATTAAAGATTTTGTATACATTGTGGCGGCCACCTGTAGCAACCACCGGTGGATTTGATTGGAACGCAACATGGCGACCGTGACGTTGTGTTGGTAGTACAGCGGCGGCAATTAGGACAAAATCCCAACTGCGGTGAGTGCGTGTGGTGCGAAAATAATTTATTAAATAATTTATTAAAGACAATTTTCAAAAAATAAAATAATACAACAATTTTCTAAAAACTAAATGCGAGGGGAATCCTGTTAGAAATATGAATGTATCATACACACATTTAGCGGGCGAGGCTCTGGCAACTAGAAACTAGGGGGTGGGAGCGGGATGGCCTAGAAGGTATAATGTGGTCATATAAATCGTGTTCGAGATGGTCGGGCTAGTACCTTAATGGTGCTTTGTTATCGGATCGTACCGGATATATATCCGGTAAAGGACCACCAACATCGATTACACTCCCCAAAACCTTCGGGAGCGTCTTCTTCGATTCGAAAGTTGGCAGGAAGGGAGTCAAATTATCAATATATAATCAATTAAATGCGCTCCACCTTTATATTTTTAATTCTCATAAATAAGTGTTCCAATTATTTCTATGTCACAATTAAAAAATCAAAGTTCAGCAAGAATATATCTTTGAATAAGGATACATTTTTCGCTGATTTTTGTCTATTTATATAAAGGAATTGCTTAAAAATTTGTTATTTTCTACTTTTTAGTTTTAGGTGGAAGAGTGTGGTGCCTTATTTATTACAAGGTGAAAAACTTATTATTACTAAGTAAGAATGCATACAATACTTGTATATCATATAATACATATCAGAGAAATACGTCAAGCTACATTAATTTCTAAGATACTTGAAAATTGCTCACATATGCCAAGATTGCATTGCTACATGTAAGTACGTGGCTTGCTTACTCTAATTATTTCGATTCGTGCGCTACCTTACGGAATTTTTGTTCCTTTGTCAAGGTGTCTTACCCTGTCTGTGAAGTTTCACGTTTGTAGTTCAACGAGAAGTTACTTAAAAATCGATCGCAAGATTCCCTCCATTTTGTACGATTTTTCTGTTATTTCTTTTTTTTTTGTTATATGTCTTATACTGTCATCGGCCTCTGAATTTAGTTTGACATTTCACGTCTTTAGCTCATAGAGAAGCTACCTAAAAGTTGGTTTAAGTTCTCATCTAATTATTTCGATCCGTGCGCTACCTAACGGATTTTTTTGCCATTTTGTTGCATTATATCGATGTCTTAACCTATACGGAAAGTTTCACGTTTGTAGCTCAATGAAAGGTTACTTAAAAATCGATCTCAAAATTCCAAATGTTTATCTAATTATTTCGATCCGTGCGCTACCTAACGGAATTTTTTTCCCTTTTGTTTGCATTGTCTCGGTG
Source organism: Eurosta solidaginis (assembly GCF_040869045.1). Taxonomy (NCBI): domain Eukaryota; kingdom Metazoa; phylum Arthropoda; class Insecta; order Diptera; family Tephritidae; genus Eurosta; species Eurosta solidaginis. The sequence continues at coordinate 150,095,054 of NC_090324.1, read as the reverse complement.
TCCTAACCCATGTATACGTGAAGTTTCGTGTTTGTACCTCAATGAGAAGTTACTTAAAAATCGATTGGAAGATTTGTATTGAAAATGTAGATAAACATTCAACCGACTTAATATAAGGGAAATAAAAAGAACGAGTCATTGCATCACGTGTCTTGGCTCTTTTATGGTATAGTCCCTGTTCGCGCCCCTACCTAATAAATTATCATCGCCACACATGCCTTTCCAATCAGTCTTCGCTATCATCGAAATAGCAATTGTTCTCTAACTTCACGCACACTCATTTTAACATATCTTCATCGCTTTTGTTGTTGTCGTCGCTTGCATTCAAATTATTTCTTCGCTTTGAGCTCATAACTATTGCCCATCCACCTTCATCGCTTTCGTCGCTGCATCATACATCACAAGCATACATACATACATGTCGCTATGGATACAAACATATATGCCTACATACGGTCATACGTAATCACAAGCAGAATTTCATATCATACTTTTCGCCATCTCATGAAATTATCCGATGTATTATTTTTGTATTTTGCAAATTGAAATAACAGGATTTTTCCACGGAAAATTCCTATGACTAATTTTTTTACAGCTTACCTATTTGAACCGTGTTTTAATTTTTAAGATTCATTCAGTTTGTAATCGTGAGCAAGTTAAGTAGCTAAAATTAAAATATTGTTGAAGAAAAATTGTTCGCCCATTTATTTCTTGTCGCCAAATAATTATAGAAAAAGTTCTACAATTCTCCAGTCCCATTAAACATATATTAATATGTTAAATATATATTTATATATATATATATATAATAAAATGTACAAAGATGAGGGGGAAGTTTATATTTCCAGTGAAACCACAATTGATTGGTTCAACATGTTTAAAAACCTACCGGTGTCAAATGAGCGGAATTTAGTAATTTTTGTCATAAAATTAATTCAGTGCTGCATCCACAAATTTTAGTGCTCTTTTTAGTAATGAAAAATTTACGACAATGCTAGATTTTAAGGTAGCGGTGTAATAACTGAAAATCAAAGAAACTTCCGTAATTTGGTCCTACATAACATGTCATCAATTAGTGCTTAAATAGTGCTGACAGCATATGCGAAAAATTAAGCTCTAAAAACAACAGTACAATAAAATCAAAATTTTGCAAAAGCTATACTGCTACCTTGATATAAAAGCTGTAAGAATAAAATAAGGCAATATGTTATAATGTAGTTTATGTGCGTGGAGCTTTAGTTGTACAGTTTAGTGTGACAGGCGCGGCCTGTTGGCAACGCGCATGTCAAATACAACTGCGGCGCACGTCACGCAATTGAAAACAGGATACAGAAAAAAGACAGAAAAAATTTGCAACTAAAAGTGGGCGGACGTGTCCTTTAGGAAAAAAGTGTTTAATTTTATAATTCGATCGGTGTGCCGGGATAACTGGATGGTGTGGCCGCGGCCACCCCAATCACTGCGTGCTATATTAAAATCAAAACCGGTGCAATTAAAAGGTATGCACATCACCCTCGTAAAATTAAAGATTTTGTATACATTGTGGCGGCCACCTGTAGCAACCACCGGGGGATTTGATTGGAACGCAACATGGCGACCGTGACGTTGTGTTGGTAGTAAAGCGGCGGCAATTAGGACAAATTCCCAACTGCGGTGAGTGCGTGTGGTGGGAAAATATTTTATTAAAACCAATTTTCAAAAAATTAAATAATACAACAATTTTCTAAAAACTAAATGCAACGGAGTTAATAAAACTAAATAAATGCGAGTTTTCCACAAAATTCAAATACTAAAATACAGAGATAACAAAAATTTTAAATACTATTTTCCACAAAAATCAAATAATAAAATACAGAGATAATAAAAATTTTCTAACTAACTGCGATTTTCGACAAAATTCAAATAATGCGGAGATAATAGATTTTTCTAAAAATTAATACAACAATACTTGATAGACTATATAAAAACTGCCCAAAAACTAAAAACTACGGATATAATAAAAATAACTAAGTTCGACATTCTACAAAATTTCTAATTAATACGCAGATAATAGAAAATACTTAACATGGCTAACATATAAGTTATAACAGCAGTATCCAGCGGTTGACCTATTTACTCACGTTGCTGATCATGTGACCGCGCTATGTTGCATGTTGAAATTTCGCTGACGCGACAAACGCGTAGAATAAGCGGAAGTTAATTGGGACAACGATTGGTGGAGTTGCAGAAATTGTGATTGAACAGCATAATATAGTTTTAATTAAGTAAACTATTTTTTATACAATAACTAGAAGACCCGGCAGACGTTGTCCTGTCCTGAAATTTGGCCTATCTGCATACATTTTAATAAGCTTTTTCCGTCTGACTCTGCCCTCCCCCTCTCTACACTTTTTCCTAATCCTTTTATTCACTCCTCCCTCCGTATTTTTCGCTTCATCTATCTCCATATTCGTCTCTTTCTATCTCCTCTCTTTTCTCTTCTCTCAATTTCTTCTCATTCTTCTGCATCCCTTATTGCCTGTCCCAGAGGGTGGTATGTATTTTATTCCAGTCCCAGTCCCAGTCCAAGTCCCAGTCCCAGTCCCACTCCGAATCTCAATCCCACTCCCACTCCGAATCTCAATCCCACTCCCACTCCGAGTCTCAGTCCCAGTCCGTCTCTGGATAGCTTTCATTTGATATCCATATTGTATAAACACTGTCTAGGCATTCACTGGCCCACGTTTTGGCCTATATCTAGAGACCCTAATCATCCAGGGGTATGAAAATTACCCTCTACACAACTAAATACTCTCCTGAATTAAAAAAAAATGTCATAGTACCTCTAAATTGCGTGCCCCCTGATTAATTTTTTAGAGCAACGTAGAGTCCATACAGGGACTCAGCCAAAATTTGGTAAGACTAGAAGAACAGCTAGAAGATGTGCGCAGACAATCTGCAGACACCGACCAACAACCAATAGAGGAGCCACTCGTAAGCCCTCGAACTAAGGGCGAACTGAATGAAATTTCCAAACGCCCAGATTCTATCAAAGAACTCCAAATATTTGACGGATTACACTATTCCTCGTGGATCCACAGCGCAGAGAAAATCGTTAGGGATTATCAGGTTGTTCGGCATAAGCCGATCTATAGGGACATATTAAGGCATATTAGGTATAAGATTAGGGGGCAGCAGACGCTGCACTAACAGAGATTAAAGCAGTGTTAGAAAAGGACTGGGAAGGATACTCTACAAATACGAGAACGTGTTCGGTCCAGTCGATCGTAGAATGGAGATCGAAACCAGCGTCCGGGCAGAGATAAGAACTGAAACAGAAAACCCCATCTACACTAAAAGCTACCCCTATCCAGTCAATATGCGTAGCGAAGTAGAAAAACAAATTAAGGATCTACTATCATAAGGCATCATTCGTCCTTCAAAAAGCCCCTAGAACTCACCCATATGGATGGTGCCAAAAAAATCGCAGCCTGATGGCGAGAAAAAATATAGAATGGTTATAGATTTTAAACGTCTAAATGCCGTAACCATTCCTGACACATACCCTATACCAGACATTAATGGCACCATCCCAAGCCTGGGAAATGCAAAATACTTTACTACCTTAGACTTAACCTCCGGGTTCCACCAAATTCCTGTGAAGGACAGCGACATCCCAAAAACCGCATTTTCCACCATTAATGGAAAATACGAATTTTTGGGGCTCCCTTTCGGCCTAAAAATGCACCCTCTATCTTCCAACGCATGATAGACGACGTGCTCAAAGAATTTATAGGACGCATTTGCTTCGTATACATTGATGCAGGCATGCTTAACCAACGAACCGATATCACTTCGTTACGATAATTAACGTTAATAAACGAAATGACTTTGTTTCGTTTATTAACGTTGATTATCGTAACGAAATGATATCGGTTCGTTGGTTAAGCATGCCTGCATTGATGATATCAGTATCTTTAGCAAAGATGAAGCCACTCATTTAAAAGATATCGAAGCGATTCGATTCTTGACAGGTGGTCTCAAAGTCAATTTAGAAAAAACACAATTCTTAAGAACAAGCGTGGAGTTTCTGGAATATATTGTGACATCCGAGGGTACACTACCAGACCCAAAAAAAAGTAGTCTCAATAAGAAATATGCTCCCTCCCTCTAATTTAAAAGAACTCAAAAGTTTTTTAGGATTAACTTCCTATTACAGGAAATTCATCCGGGATTACGCAAAAATCGCCAAACCACTAACCAACCAAACACGGGGCGAACACGCACAAGTAAGAGCAACACAATCAAGAAAAGTACCAATAACAATGGATGGAGAAGCACGAAAGACATTCAATAATCTTAAGGAAATACTGAAGACCGCGGAAGTCCTCACATTCCCCAACTTTGAGAAGGCCTTCAATCTAACGACTGATGCGTCTGATTTTGCGATCGGTGCGGTGCTCTCACACGACCACGATGGCAAAGACTAGCCTATAGTGTTTATATCACGAAGTTTAACCACCACAGAGGAAGGGTACGCAACAAATGAAAAAGAAATGCTAGCCATCGTCTGGGCCTTAGACAACCTCCGAAATTATTTGCGCGGTGCAAGAAAGATTCGAATTTTTACCAATCATCAACCGCTAACCTTTCTTTGAGCAACCGTAATTATAACGCCAAATTCAAGCGATGGAAATCTAGGATAGAGGAGTATAATTACGAACTCATCTATAAGCCAGGAAAATCGAACGTCGTAGCTGATGCTCTCTCGGCTAAACACTCAGGTAAATCAACTGACAACTACGTCCGAATCCGAAAATGCCAGCGAAAACGCAACCATGGGCTCAACAGCAGTTCAACCCGCGACACCGTACATAGCGCAGATCGGGATAACTCGGATTTAATTCCTTTCGTCGAGGTACCTTTGAACGTGTTCAGGAATCAGATTGTGTTTGGGGGTAGGTTACAAATATGCGAGGAACCTCATCCTGGTTACCTGCGCCACTATGTAGGAATAGAGGGTATAGGGGAACAAGAACTTGTTAATGTGCTTAAAGAAAAGCTTAGACCAAATGTAATCAACGGCATCAAAATTCCAGAAAGTCAGTTAGGGTTGCTCCAGAAGGTATATTTAGAAAACTTTTTACACTATAAAACATGGGTAGCTCAAATTCTTGTAGAAGACCTCCGAAACCCAGGTAGAGTTCTTGAAGTCATATGGGAGGAGCATAGAAGAGCGCATCGAAACCCCACTGAGAATAGAAAGCAAATCCTAGAACGATACTACTTTCCGGGAATGAGCAACAGGATTAGAACATGTGTTTTATCGTGCGAAACATGTAAACTTAGCAAATATGATGGGCACCCAAATACGCCAGAACTACAAAGGACACCAATCCCATCACGTCCCTGTGAAATCATTCACATAGACATATTCGAAATTCAAGGGGAAAAGTTTTTAAGCTGCATAGACAAATTCTCAAAATTTGCTAAACTTTTCCACATTAGAAACAAATCCACTCTGCACCTTAAAGAGAAAATGGTGAAACTACTCCTCTATTTTACGACCACTAGAATTTTGGTAACCGACAATGAACGAGGATTGATAAGCCCGATAATACAAAATTTACTAGGATCGTTAGGAATCAAAAAAGGAATAGTTGCCAAAGACAACAAAGTCACAGTAACCACACTTAGTGGTAAGAAAATCCATAAACTGCACATAAAAAATTTAAAGAAACGCGGCAATACACATAATAAATAGAAACCATTTGAAATCATAGCTACAAGAGCGGGCTTATTAGTGGGACCAATCGTGCCTTAGTAGGTGGTGGCGCCATCGAAATTGACAAATGGCTACGTTACTCCCAAAAGGGATAACCACGATCCCCCACAGGTGGGATTCGAGAACAGCATGATGAAACAACAAAAAACAACAAAAAAAAAATTGAAAAAAAAGAACCAAAGAAACGTATTTCTGAATTTCGTTATTGCTTGCTACAACAAAAAAAGAAAATAAAAACCAAAGAAATGTATTTCTGAATTTTGTTATTACTTGCTACAACAAAAAAAAAAAAAAAAAACAAAAAAAAAAAAAACATAACCACAGAAAAGTATTTCTGAATTCCGTGATTACTTGCTACAAGAAAAAACACAAAAAATAAAACAAACATAAATATTAACACATTGAGATTATTAGATATTACTATGTAGCTCAAAAACAAAACCAACAAAACCGAAATATACAAGAAACCTAAATGTTATGTACAAGGAAAATGAAAAACAAACGAAAACGAAAAAACATTTCTTTTTCTAAAAATTTTTTCACTCCCACTAATCTCCTAACCTCACAATAACATTTAGTCTCACAAATAACTTCTAACAACCACTAACTTACTAACACCAATAAAGTTAGGTATGATCTTTTCAATTGCAGACTCCCGCTGTTGGCGTCGGCCATCAGCGGCCACCACATTTTCCACTATAAGGCAGCAATCGTTAGTATCCAGAGCGGAAATGGGTGGATCATCAACGGATCCTTCAAACTTATACATGCTATCAACCTCCAGCAGCACGCTACTATCATATCGAAGATGAAACAAGTAAGGAAGGCTAAGTCGGGTGTAACCGAACATTACATACTCAGCTGAGAGCTATGGAGACAAAATAACGGAAAACCACCATGTAGGAAAATGAACCTAGGGTAACCCTGGAATGTGACATGGGTATCAAATGGAAGATATTAAAGAGTATTTTAAAAGGGATATCGCCATAAGGGTGGACCAGGGGTGACTCTAGAATTGCTTGTACAATATGGGAATCAAATGAAAGGCGTTAACGAGTATTTTAAAAGGTAGTGGGCCTTAGTTCTATAAGTGGACGCCTTTTCGAGATATCGCCATAAAGGTAGACCAGGGGTGACTCTAGAATGTGTTTGTACGATATGGGAATCAAATGAAAGGTGTTAATGGATATTTTAAAAGGGAGTGGGCCTTAGTTCTATAGGTGGACGCCTTTTCGAGATATCGCCATAAAGGTAGACCAGGGGTGACTCTGGAATGTGTTTGTACGATATGGGTATCAAATTAAAGTTATTAATGAGGGTTTTAAAAGGGAGTGGCCCTTAGTTGTATATGTGAAGGCGTTTTCGAGATATCGACTAAAATGTGGACCAGGTTGACCCAGAACATCATCTGTCGGCTACCGCTAATTTATTTATATATATAATACCACGAACAGTATTCCTGCCAAGATTCCAAGGGTTCTTCATTTTATTCTACTTACTATAGTAGGTGTCAGACCCATTTTACAAATTTTTTTCTAAAATTTTATTTTGCGTCAATAAACCAATCCAATTACAATGTTTCATCTCATTTTTCATATTTGGTATAGATTTATGGCATTTTTTTCTCATTTTTCGTAAATTTCGATATCGAGAAAGTGGGCGTGGTCATAGTCGGATTTCGGCCATTTTTTATACCAAGATAAGGTGAGTTTAGATAAGTACGTGAATTAAGTTTAGTAAAGATATATCGGTTTTTGGTCAAGTTATCGTGTTCAGGGCCGAGCGAAAGGCCAGACTGTCGACTGTGTATAAAAACTGGGCGAGGCTTCAACCGATTTCGTCCATTTTCACAGAAAACAGTTATCGTCATAGAATATATGCCCCTACCAAATTTCACAAGGATTGGTTAATTTTTTTTTTCGACTTATGGCATTAAAATTATTCTAGACAAATTAAATGAAAAAGGTCGGAGCCACGCCCATTTTGAAATTTTCTTTTATTTTTGTATTTTGTTGCACTATATCATTACTGGAGTTGAATGTTGACATAATTTACTTATATACTGTAAAGATATTCAAATTTTTTCTTATAATTTGACTTAAAAAAAATTTTTTTTTAAAAAGTGGGCGTGTCCGATTATGCAAATTTTTATTTAGCACACATATAGGAATAGGAGTAACACTCTTGCCAAATTTAATCATGATATCTTCAACGACTGCCAAATTACGGCTTGTAAAACTTTCAAATTACCTTTTTCAAAAGTGGGCGGTGCCACGCCCATTGCCCAAAATTTTAATACTTTTATATTCTACGTTATAAGGTCAACCCACCTACCAAGTTTCATCGCCTTATCCGTCTTTAGTAACTAATTATCACACTTTTTGGGGTTTTCGAAATTTTCGATATCGAAAAAGTGGGCGTGGCTATAGTCCGATTTCGTTCAGTTTAAATAGCGATCTGAGATGAGTGCCCAGGAACCTACATACCAAATTTCATCAAGATACCTCAAAATTTACTCAAGTTATCGTGTTTACGGCCGGACGGACGGACATGGCTAAATAAATTTCTTTTTTCGCCCAGATCATTTTGATATATAGAAGTCTATATCTATCTCGATTAGTTTATGCCGTTACGGATTACCGTTATGCGAACAAAGTTAATATACTCTGTGAGCTCTGCTCAGCTGAGAATGAAAACTGGCTTACCAACTACTAAAACGAACTGACGACCAGCTCCTAGTGCAAGTCTATATCAACCAAACTCTGCAGCGCCTCGAGTTGACGGGGAACACGAAAAGAATCAGACCCTCCCGCTCTATTGACTGGATAGGCTCTGCGTGGAAATGGCTAGCAGGATCACCCGATGCCACTGATTGGTACAATATCCTCCACAGCCAGGGTGAAATCATAGAAAGCAATAATCACCAATACAAAGTAAACAGGGACCTATTCACGGCAACTTTAGAAATTTCCCAAAAAATTTATGAAATTGTAAGCCGCACCAATTCGGGAAGAAGTCAATTAAGTAGTACGGGCATTTCAACTAGCTAAACGTGGAACTATTAACACTAACCTACTCGACATGGACAAAATGATCAGATCCTGTCAGAAATAGAAACACTGCCTTACCAAAATATAATTGAGGCAATTGAATACGGAAAACCATCAATATATACAAATGGGACTATTCTCCTCTACGGTCTATCAATACCCAAAGTAACAGAGAAGAAGTATAACCTACTGGTTACTCGCGCCGGTATCTACGAAGGCAAACAACTGGACGTTCCGTTCGATAAGATGCTCATCAATCAGGAAGAAATATATGGACTCAAGGAAAATTGCTTGACAATCAGTTCATCTACGGTATGTGAATCAGAGTCCTTGACCAAATTGGAAGAGAATACCTGCCTACCTCGGTTGCTGAAATGAGATGACGCTAGCTGCCAATTTATCAGGCGCAATGGAACGATAATCGAATTGATAAACGATAACAAAATTTTCATCTCAAACTACCAAGGTGTAGTGGAAAGTAGTAACGATATTAGCAATATAAATGGCACCTACGTTATCCAGTTAAATAACGAAACGATAAAAATTGGCAACCAAGTGTTCTCCAGCAACGAAGCAATCACAGCTCAAGCCTTGCCAGCCGTACTAGCAAACTTCAAAAAAGACACTACAAAGATCAATCTGGAGTACGTTCATGATATCACGATGAAAAACGTTAGATATCTAGGGTATGTAAATGGGAAAGCTAACTTCCGTTAGTCACGGAAGCTGCCTCGATATTCGCAATAGCCCTCATCGTCAGCATGCTATGGAAATTGTATACTAGGAAGCTGGATATTCTACCAGTTCAAATTCCGATGCAATAGGCCACAAACACAAAGATATTCAAGGGCCAATCTGCTCATGAAATCCCTAACCTGCACGACAGCGCGCCAGTCAAGCCAGTCAGAATAAACATTACGCCAAGTAGCCAGATCGACGCTATAAAAAATATATCCCCTTCACATTTTTAATGCTTTGATCTGCGGGACGCAGATCTTTAAAGGGGGAGGAGTTATAACAGCAGTACCCAGCGGTTGACCCATTTACTCACGTTGCTGAGCATGTGACCGCGCTATGTTGCCTGTTGAAATTTCGCTTACGCGACACACGCGTAGAATAAGCGGAAGTTAATTGGGACAACGATTGGTGGAGTTGCAAAAATTGTGATTGAACAGCATAATCTAGTTTTAGTTAAGTAAACTATTTTTTATACAATATTGGTAAGCATAGCATAATTACTTTAACATAAGAACTTAGCTGCTAGGTAAAATACTTTGTTCGAGTTAGTTCAGTTTGGATCGTGCAAGAGCACTGAATAAATTTTATAACGTTAACGGGCAGTTCACCGCAACTTAAATTTTGTATCGCCTCGCCCGCTGTGAGGCTTAACTTATATAATAACTGTACCACCGCCGCAGCGAACACCATCAGCAGTGAAAACCAGCAGCAGCATTAACATCAGCGGCAGCGAACATCATAGCAGCAGCAGCATTAACACCAGCAGCAGCAGTGCAGCAGCAAAATAAGTATTCGGTCACAATTGAATTGTACTTAATAGTTTTTAATTAACCGTCACTGTATATTCCATATACTACTTACTCGTACTTTTCTTAGTACAAATATCTATTTTGTATTAGTTAGTAAGCAACACTGTAATTAGTACTAAGAATCGAGAGAAAAGAAGAAAAATAATAATATCATTGAATCGTAAGCCACAGCCAGCATCGCATCGTTTTTCTTTGAGCTCTTCGCAGCAACTTAAATTTTCACAACTATTAAAATCGTTGTCGGTAATTCGCATTAGCAACAAAAAATATTGTTGCCTGTACATTTTGGCGCCCGAGCAGGGAATTTAGAGTCATTTCGTTTCTTTGATATTCATATTTGTGGTGGTTATTGCGACTGGCTGTGGTTAATATCAATAAATTAATACTCATTTGGTGGTACATATCGCGTTGTCGCTGCAGTTTGTAACTTGTCGGTTTGGACATTTGGAGGTTTGGCATTTGGATGGGGATCGAGCTACAATTTGAGCAAAAACGGTGTAGTAGAACGAAACACACAAATAAAAGGATGGTAAAAAAGTAATAAAAGCGTAAGTTATCCATTTCAAAGACGAAAAAAGATTTCGTGCACTATACGTGAGACCTTCGTCTTACCCCCTTTATAACTATAAGAAGGCATAAGTCTACATTTACGGGTATATAAGTATAATTTAAATTTCCCTTTGCGCTAAACAATAAAAAAAAAAAAAAAAAAAAAAAAAAACGCTAAACAATATAAAGTGTTAAATTACCGTCGGTAAATTAATAGCGTGAGTGAATTCAAGTTTCGTTGTTTGCTTCATTTAAGGGATTTAAAACCATTTGTTAATATACATATGTATCGGAAAAAATTTTGTTCATCATTTTGTGAAAAAATTTGCTTCATAAATTTGTTTGCGGAAGCTTAAAATAAAGAGTTAGCAGTACATGCTTCCTTCCCGATACCGGGCCACCTCGGGAAGTATTAATGGCCTTACCACAGTAAGGGGCGCTGCTGTGGCGGACGTTCTTTCCCCGTATATAATACTGGACCTTTTAGCCCGCCTTGTCGGGCAGGTGGTCGTACGACAAAGATGAACGACTCATTACCTGATTGTAATAACGACGATGTAAAGAGGAGGACTAAGTCGCAATCCAAGGACGACAAATACGAATTAAGCGATGCGTCGGACTCGGGGAGCGAGAGTAGTGCTGATTCAATGAACTCCGTGTTGGAGAAGCACACAAATGAAAACGGAGTAGAAGAGTGGAGAAGGGTACGGAGCAGAGGAAGTAAAAGAGCTCTCTCGCAGTACCATGCAGCACTAAGAATTGCACAACGCTTGGGAGCAGTGGTCGACCCAACAGAAGTGGAGATCGAGCGCTTGGAACGGGCTCATGAAGCGGTAGAAGTAGGTCGAAGGCAGTTCAAAAGGTTTGCTGCGAGAAACCCTCGGTTCTGCAACCGGTACGAGGAGGAAGAAGCGTCGAATGGCAGAATGAAGAGGCAACGTTCAGCGGAAGGCCACAAGCCTGCTTTCAAGAGGCAGAAAGGTCCCAGTCCTAGAGCCGCGAGGCAGGGCAGTCGCATAGACAATACAAGTAGGCCCAAAGCTGTAAAACAGATGGGCTCCAATAGCGAGGTAGCAACTACCTCGAAAGCCGCGAGTCAGAAGGAAGTTCCAATTACGGAAGTAGTAGATAAGCCAAAGGGAGATAACGCTAAGACTCCGGCTTTCTCGGAGATGCCCCTGCCTTTCCCGAGAAGATGAGTGATGTGGCAAAGCAGTCACTGACTGTGGCGCTGGTTGATCGTAGCAGTCCTTTCGGACAAATGACTACTGAAAGGTGGAGATCTGTGGAAAGGGAGCTTATTAGCTTAATGCTTAAGATGATGCGGGAACAACCAAATAAGCCCTTTCCAACCTTTGATTCGGGGGGATGATATAATGGTGTGAATATGATAGCGTGCGACAACATCGCGAGCTTGCGGTGGCTGGAGGAAGTGGTTCCAAACCTCCAAAGGCAAGGCACGAACGCGCGGTTTGAGGTGGTGGATAAAGCGCAAATCCCCACGGTACCAAAAGTTAAGGTATAGATGCCATGCGTGATGAAGTCGGAGGATACACTGCGACTTCTGCAGAATCAGAATCCGAACATACCGACACAGGATTGGAAGGTACTTACTGTATCTCGGCCTACCGAGGATGGTCAGTTCTACATCTTCCAAATAAACAAGCAGGCGGAGGATATTTTGTACACGCAGCTTGGCAAAATGTCCTTTGGCACTGGCAAAATTTACATGCGACTCAGGAAAAGAAGTGCCGCGGATAAAAACCCTAACACGCTAGAGGTGGCCGAAGTCGAAAAGGACCTCAAAAGCCTAAGGGGAAAAAGACAGGTGGAGGTCCCCGACGTCACCACGAACGTGCTAGAAGAGGACCAGCCGCTGACTCGCACAGAGGAACACCCGGCATAACAGTCACGAGAGGCTGAAGGGGGCCTCGAATACTCTAAACCAAAAGGGCAAGGGGAGGACGACGACGTCAAGACGAAGGTGCTGGAGGGGGACAAACTGCCCAATGGTGCTGCGAGTCCTACAGATAAACCTCCAACACAGTAAAGTGGCGTCGAGCGAACTCCTCCTAACCCTTGAGGAGGGTTCGTTTGACGTGGCTCTCATCGGGAGGAAAGGTTTCTGGACTTAGCGCGCGTGGGTTTGGCGTTTACTACGCGCAAACGGAAGGACGGGTGCGAGCTGTAGTAATGGTAAGCAAACAGCTGCATTCATATATGCTGCCTAATTACACCACTGAGGATCTCGTAGCGGTGGCCGTTGAGCAAAAGAATAATCAAGCATTTATCCTGGCGTCCTGCTACATGGCCCATGCTGCGGAGGTTCCACCGATGGAGTGCAAAAGGCAAATACAGGAGGAAGGGCGCAAAGGGCGGTTGGTCATAGGCGCAGATGCAAATGCGCACCACAATGCGTGGGGAGGAGCAGATATGAACGAGAGAGGTGAATCTCTGTTTTGTTACATCCTGCAAACCAATTTGCAGATAGCCAACGGGGGAAATGTTCCTACATACATTGGTCCAACATCCAGCAATGTTCTGGATATTACATTGAGCTCCGAGCGTGATATATCAAGGTATAATTGGATGGTTCTTGATAGACCATCCTTCTCCGACCATGCGTATATCAGCTTCAGCATCCCCCTAAAGAGGGTAGAGAAGGGAGGAACCTTTAGAAACCCTATGTCAACTAACTGGACTAAATTCCAGAAACATGTGGAAAAAAGAGTGGGAAAACCCAAAGAGGTTGCTAATGTAGAGGAACTGGAGGAGTCGAATGAATTCCTAACAAGGACGTTTATGACTGCGTATAACAAAGCTTGCCCTCTAAGAAGATTCAGAGGGAAAGCAAAGCCGCCATGGTAGAGCAATGAGCTAAGTCTTCTAAGAAGACAGGTAAAAGAAATGTTTAAGCTCGCAAAGACCGCGGAAAGCGAAACGTGTCGGGACGAGTACAGGGATCTACTGAGGATCTACAAGCGTGAAATTACTACGGCGAAGAGAAACTCATGGAAAAGGTTCTGTACGGACATAGAGTGCTCCAGCGAAACAGCACGGTTGAAAAAAATCATAGCAAAGGGAAACATAGTCCACGGACTAATAAAGAAATAGAACGGGGAATGGTCACGTAATAGTGAGGAATCCCTTGAGGTGCTTCTCGATACAAGAGCCAGCAGACATCACTCACAATTCGATCACGGAGCTAGTAGTGCCGGGCTTGGTGACCGATACCAAGGTCGAGTGGGCAGTGAAGAAGTTTTCTAAGTTTAAATCGCCGGGCCCAGATGGTATATTCCCGGCCATGCTACAAGTCTCAAGTAGGGCGGTCGTGGAATGGCTTAAAATAATATTCGATGGGTGCATAAGACTGAATCATGTACCGCACTCTTGGTGAACTGCTCGAGTAGCTAGATAAGGAGGGGAAGATCGGTCACGTGTATCCCAAAGACTATAGACCCTTTAGCTTAACATCATTTCTGCTCAAAACCTTTGAGAGGCTGATAGATGTGTACATAAAGTCCAACGTGGATGAAAAGCTGCTCTCCACAACACAGCATGTGTACACCAAAGGCAAGTCGGTAGACACCGCATTGCATAGGGTGGTAATAAGCATAGAGAAATCCCTGGAATATAAGGAGTATGCTCTAGGAGTCTTCTTGGACATTGCCGGGGCTTTCAATAATGTTGCAAAATGGGCGATTATGGATGGTCTTAATTACATTAAAGTACATCCTGCCTTAATCAGATGGATCGGCTGCATGTTAAATTGCAGAAAGATTACATCACAATGGGGATTGTACGAGGCCACGAAATCAGTGGACAGGGGCACGCCGCAGGGAGGGGTGCTATCACCTCTGCTGTGGACGCTGGTCATCAACCAACTGCTCAGGCAATTCGATGAGGGGCCCGTAATACTTAGGCTTACGCAGATAACGTTGCAATTGTCATAAGTGGAAAGTACCTTCCAACGATTAGTTCTTTGATGGATCGGGCGCTTCGGGATATTCATACCTGGGCATCTAATGTCGGGTTGAAAGTCAATGGGGAGAAGACGGATATGGTCTTGTTTACAAAGAGGTACAAGGTCCCAAATTGGACCAGGCCTAAGTTAGGAGGGGTGACCTTACAGGAGAAACCTTGCACAAAATATCTAGGAATCATCCTAGACAGTAAACTGTCATGGAAGCTCAACGTGGAGTAGAGGGTCAAGAAGGCCTCAACGGCACTCTATACATGTAAAAGAATGGTGGGGTGAACGTGGGGCCTAGCGCCCCTCTTTCTCATTGGGTTTTTACAGCGATTGTAAGCCCTATTCTATACTATGGAGTTCTTGTTTGGTGGAAAGCCACACAAAAAAAAAACATACCTCAAAAAATTAGAGGGGGTATGCGGACTATCGATGCTTAGCATTACGGGAGCCCTGAAAACAACCCCGACGGCTGCACTGTATGTCATTCTGCACATTCCACCTGTAGACCTGGTAGCAAAGAACAAAGCATTAACGACCGCAACCAGGCTCTGTGCTTCGGGGCAGCTTGAGCGCCGACCATATGGCCATAGTAGTATAGCGTCATCAATCACAAGACGAACACACTACCTGATTCCCTATCTGCGCTTCGAAAGAGATCTTAAGGCCACAATAGAGGTGGAGGGTTGGCACAAGGGTGCGCAAATGGCGCACGGGGCGATACATGTGTACACCCATGGTTCCAAAGTAGTGGAAGGAGTAGGGTCTGCGGTATACTGCGCTGATCCGGAAAAAAGCAGATCCTACAGGCTGCCGGATTACTGTAGCGTTTTCCAAGCGGAAATATTAGCCGTAACCAAAGCAGTAGAAACCCTGGAAGAGAATAGCTTAAGCTGCAACCGTGTTAACTTTTATATTGACAGTCAAGCAGCAATTAAGCCAATAATCTCGCATAGCACAGCATCTAAATGCGTGTTAGGGTGTAAGCAGTCTCTGGAGAGAATCGGGACAGGGAGAAGTATACATCTATATTGGGTCCCAGGGCATATGGGAATAGATGGGAATGAAAAAGCGGACGAACTAGCTAAAAAGGGCGCATCTCTTGAAGCTTGCTCCGTAGATGTCCGAATTAGATTGGGCGAGATTAAGCGAATGCGGGAGGTGCACATGATCGACCAAGCGGGAAAGGCGTGGGTTCAAGCGCGGGGCTGTAAAGTGTCGAAGATTATGTGTAGGTCTTACAACCTTAATTTAATTTAATTTATTTATTATTACGGCTGTTTAGGCCTAAAACTTAAACTACTAAGTACAATTCATTATTATATCATTTATTTCTATTGAATATGCTGTTGGAATGCCATGTGATTCCGATCAGCATATTTACTGGCGTAACAAACGGACGAGTCTGGGAGCCAGTCATTTAAGGAAGGTTGGAAAGGACGCGTTTCCAACCCTCCAGGGCTCCCAGCTTAAGGCAACAAAATTTGGAACTTATATTTTTCAATTATATTTGTATTTTAAGCTGTCGGAATGTATTGGTCTCCGATCAACACAGCTAAACATGTCTTTGGATGTTGGAAATTGAAGTGTACCCAATCACCCCTCAACTTTGTTTAGTAAAGACGCTGTCGGAACGCATGAAGATTCCGATCAGCACATCTCAAAATATATTGGGAGGTTGAAAAGGACGTGTTTCCAATCCCCCTGCTCCAACTTTTGTTTGACCTTATTTTGGTTACACATCATTAATTGTATTGTTATATTAATGCTGTCGGAATGCGAGTGATCCCGATCAGCAACAGTAAATATAGGCTGAAAATACCGAATTCCAGCGACATTTGTTGTTGGAACTGTCTGGAGTTACAGGTGGCGACTGATTTTCTTTTCCTTAGGGCCGGGTGCATTGTATTTTGCTGCTACCAGTATTACCATTCCCTTTTCGCGCTCCAGTATCGGTATGTCATGTAAAAAATAAAAGAAAAAAAAAAAAATGTATCTTATTGGAAGGGTTTTACAATGCTCCAATAAACTTTTTTTAAAGGTATTGAAGTTATTACTACTTTTTATGTGATTAGGAAGTTCATTGAAATATTTCAGGCCCTTATAAAATATATTTTGCTTGTCCACTTCCGTTTTGAAAAGAGGTAATCTAAAATTATTGTTTTCTCTGATTACATATCTAAGCTTTTCGCTGAGGTATGTTGGTAATTTACCGTGCTTAATATTAAATACAAATTTCATACTGTGGTAGAATATGAGCTGTTTTATACTCAACCAGTTTAGTGCTTCTATCATGTTATTAATGGGAGTATCATACCTCATGTTTAATATAAATCTCATAGCTTTATTTTGCATAACTTGTAGCTTATCTACCTGAGTTACATTGGCCATAAAGAATATTGTGGGACAATATATGAAATGCGGCTCTATGATGGATTTATACACTTCCAGTTTGTATTTTCTACTGATAAATTTGCATGACCTTTTCCAAAAACCAATTTTCTTGCCTATTTTGGCAACTATATAATCAATATGATGATTAAATTTTAATTTATTATCAATCTGAACCCCTAAGTACTTGAAAGTTTTAACTTCGTTAATGTTTGAGTTCATTATTTTTAGCTCGATATTACAAGATTCCTTATTCATCGCTCTAGATATGACCATAAAATGGGTTTTATTAACATTAAGTTTAAGCTTATTGTTACAAAGCCACCTGTATAGGGTGTTCAAGTCTTCCTGCTTTTTGCTCCTAGCTAACATGATATCAAGTTCACTTACTTCGAGCAGTGCGTCATCCGCAAACAGCCTTACATAGTACTATGCTTTAGCGCCGAAGATATATCATTTATATATATGTTAAATAGGACCGCTGCCAAAACCGATCCTTGTGGCAATCCAATTCCTGTCAATACCTCTTCCGAGACAACCGACTCAATGGCTGTTTTTTGTCTTCGGTTACCTAAAAAGCTCTGAAACCACTGCAGCTCGTTGCCCCTAATTCCAATTTTTTCTAATTTTTTAATCATTATATTTCTGTCTATAGTTTCAAATGCTCTCTTCAAGTCGATAAAAACCGCAAGTATACTTTTCTTTTGATTTAGTTCTTCTTTCCAACTCGATATTACATAATTTAAAGCCGTTTCACAAGAGTGGCCTTCTCTGAAACCGGATTGTTCTTTAATTAGTATTTTATTTATTTCCAAGTAACTTATGAGCTGATCTTTTACTACTGTTTCTAGAATTTTTTCGATATTCGGCAACGTGTTGATCGGTCTCAAATCTTCTGTCTTTAATGAATTTATTGCCTTCTTTATTGGCACTATTGTTGATATTTTCCATGCGTCAGGCACTATTCCCTCTACTAATGATTTATTTATGATATCCGCATAGAAATGTCCCATGTAAGACACCGAATCCTTAATTACTCTTTCTGATAGTAAATTTGTTCCTCCGATTTTATTTTTTAACCTTTTAGCTACCAATATGACATCATCAACCGTAACTTCTTGGAATTTCAGACATGTGCTAACCGTGTATTGCACACTGTCGCCACTATCCAAAGTTTCGATTTCTCGATTTATGTCACCAATACTATCAACAAAGAAGGAATTCAATGCTTGAGCTATATCCTCGGGTGTTTCATATCTTATACCATTTACAATCACTGTCAGGATATTGTCACGCACCTCAGTTAAGTTTACTGCTTGCTTGAGGTGTTTCCACATTAATTTCCTATCAGAAGAATTTAAGGCAATATTTTTCTCCATATACTTAATTTTTTTAATTTTGATTAGTTTCTTATAATACTTCGCAACCGTATTATATTCCGAAAATTCACCAGATCTTCTGGCTTGTGAGTGCAATTGGATTTTTAATTTGTTAATTTCGGTCAGTTCATGATCGTACCACTTATTTCTCAACCTCACTATCCTGTCTTGTTCTGATGTTAATAAACCCATGCAGTGTGATAAGCAGGTATTTATATATTCATTATATTATTATTTTTTTTAATACGCTGAAATCATAGTTTCTTATTAAGTAAATGAGGTTATCAGCAGAATAATTCTTCCAACACATTGTGGGTATCATTCTCCGCAGAGGATTTGAATTACACACTTTGAAAGCAAATGAAATGGTTTCGTGATCAGAAATTCTGTGATTTTCAAGATTAGTACAGGACAGTACATCAGCATTTGCATATAGTAGATCTATTCTCGTTTGGGACCTCTCAGCAATCCTTGTATTGAAATTCACCATTTGCCTCATCGCGCTACGTGTAAATATCTCATTGAGCTTAGAACTCGTTGCGGTATTAACATTCATGTTAATGTTAAAATCCCCAATTAACAAGGAGTGTGTACCACTCTCCAGTTCCTCAGAAAGTATAGCTTCCAAGTGATTTAAAAATTCGATATCACTAGAGCTTGGAGAATGGTACAACACACCTATTTGCCATTTAATGTCGAACTTTTTTAATATTAGCGCACCAAACATTTAAATCAATAGATCTATTATACCTGACTTTATACTCGATACCTTTTTTTTAATAGTAAGACTACACCTCCTGTGTGTCTACTATGAGAATCGCAACGAACCATTGTATAATAAGGAATGTTTATTTCCGCATCACTAACATCCGGTGTTATACATGCTTCTGAACATAGAACGATGTCCGGATCTAACTCTTCTATAACTCTTTCGAGTTCAGGTTTGTTGGCTAGAAAACTACAAATATTTAGGTAAATGCACTGTAAGTTAAAAACTTTTATCCCCCGATCAGCTAGTTTTGGTGGCTAAAAGCCCACGCGTTGTCTTTCCAGCTTAAGTTTCCTTAAATAAACTGGGCATTCATGACTCATGATGTTGTGTTCTGTATTAATATTTAAACCTAACCGATTGTTACTATCTATACAATTACCACATTTATTTAGGGGTGCACTCTCTGTGCATTCTTCGACTTTATGTTCCCCGCTGCATTTACTACACCTCTGTTTAAGTGTACAAGTAGCGGCTATATGGTTAAACCCTAAGCATTTATAACATCTTTTTACAGTTTGAGCATCGTAAACTGGACAGCGGTCCCAACCAATATTGATTTTCTGGCATTTCAACACGTCTTCATAGTATTTGTGCTCAATATCAATGACTGTATTGATATATGAGGCTCTGTTTTCCTTCCTTGATTTGATAACTCTTACACATTTCATTTTAGCATCTCGCAAAAACTCATTTTGGTTGGTGATCTTACCAACTATTTCCTCTTCAGGATGCTCAGTACTAATGTTAGTCACCATGATTTTAGGAAAATATATTTTCGGTTCAGCTATGTTGTACTTATTTTTATCTAGCCTTTCTGTTAGAGTGTCCTTAATTTTATCCTTATCACTAGCTGACTTCGCACTAATAATTATTGTACCATTGTTTCTATTTTGTACCCTACCTATATTCAAATTGGATGGATCTATTTTATTCTAGTCCGTTTTTGTTTTCTCTAATGCTTGTTTAACCTTGGGTTTAATTACTATTGGAGGAATTCCCTTAGTAATATTGGCATATGAATTGACTTCCTTAGCAGTAACAGCTTTATTTTGGTTTGCAACCTTTTTAACCTCTCTTATAATTTCCTCCTTTTGCTTATTAAACGCTTCATTTGGGGTATTGATCTTATTAAGCATTTCTTTGTTTGCTTTGCAAAGACTCTCTACATGTTTAATCAACTCTAATTTTTCCGTGTTCACCCTGTTTATATTATCCAGAATTCTTTTCATCTCTCTTTCGCTGTGCGTTATGGATGCGCTTATCTCCCTTTTGTGTTCATTCAACATTTTTTCAAGTTCACCCTTTTGCTCCCTTAAATTTACTTTGTTAATTTCTGAAATAGAAGGTATTTCTCTGAGGGCATCATCTACATTGGAGATATATGTCATACAACCATCGCACATAAATCTTAAAAATTGGCAGCCTTGCAAGCAGTTCATGCTATATTCGTCCATAGATGCACATGCAATTGTTTTGTGATACACTTTACCACACACACCCTCACATCGTACACCTGTCTCCCCCTTTATTTTTTTGTGGCATTTTTCGCACACCTCCATTCTCTTTTATTTTTCTGTTTTCACTGTTACATGCATATATATATATATATGTCGAACTGAACAAGCAAAATATATTTTAGCACAATACCAATTGAAAATTTCACTTTAATGTTTATTTGTATACGAAAACACTTTTTTTTTTGAATGTTGGTACATCACCTGCTGTAACTTTATTGTTTACACCACTTTTGTGAGCTTATTAACGCGCAGAAGTTAAAGTAAAGTAAACGTCCGTCCGCCGCTTGTATGCAATATATTAGACTAACACAGTTGCTTCTATCATTAAAAAGAGAGGACTGTAGACTCGTGACGGGTATTCTGACTGGACACTGCCTTCTGGCGTCACATGCCTTTAAATTAGGCTTGTTAAGTGATAGCAGAAGGAAGTGCGGGTTGGAGGAGGAAACGATCGAGCACGTTCTGTG
This sequence comes from Eurosta solidaginis, assembly GCF_040869045.1. Lineage (NCBI taxonomy): Eukaryota > Metazoa > Arthropoda > Insecta > Diptera > Tephritidae > Eurosta > Eurosta solidaginis. The sequence continues at coordinate 150,073,648 of NC_090324.1, read as the reverse complement.
CTCGTGCCCTGCACTTCCCAGGCTAAGACTCCAGCTATTAGGAGTGATACAGCTGTCAGATCTAGAAGCAGCAAGAGGCTTAAGTCCTAGGAAGCTTCTAGTATTTGCCAAGAGGACGGAGTTATTTTATAACATAGGTGCTGGTTTTTCAGTTTGGTCGTTAAAACAAACTTCTGGTAACACTACGGACTCAATCAGTCTATGTGAGGTCCTCATGGACCGGCCAGTTCAACCTACCTACCTACATGCTTACATACATATGTACATATTAGGCAATTGAACTTTGTTTTTGCATATACCTACAAGAGCAGAACTTCGTCGTCGTTTTCTGTTTTCGCTGCTTTCCTATTATATGCAAATATATCGGTACATCACTAGCTATTGTACTTAGTGCACTCCGCTGAAGTCATTGACCACCCCATATACTTGTATGAAGGCAATAGTTACTGCACTTGCTTGCATATTTTACCGTTTCCCACCTTCGCTTTAAATTCAAAAAAAAAATAATAATAATAAGTCGCATTGCTGTGCATCAGTGCAATCATATACATACATATGTACATATTGGTTTACCGCTACCCATTTTCATTTCAAATGCAGATAAACTAAACTTTATACTAACGCCCCGATTCTGAGCGTTAACGGTATAATAGTACCCGGAATATTATGTAACCGAATATCGTTACCAGTTCTTTTATCCGCGATTCTGGCCCAAGTGGTAACGCTGTCATCACCGAAAAACTCACCAGCGTCTGTGGAGAAATTTGAAAGGTAGTTTTCCTCGCTTTCACGGTTGCCACTTTGGTCCATTTGGACAAAAAAATGGTCCCTTCCAAACCTATTTGGTCCGCTGGTCCCTTTTCTTCAAGTTTGGTCCTTTTTAGGCAGTAGCCACGATTTGTACTTTCTTTCTTTTTCACTCAGGTAAAAATTCACAATATTGCCCAAAAATTCGCCACACTTTCATTAGCCCCCTTATAATTTTGAATTTACTTCAATGGAACTCTCACCATAAAAAATTACTCAGTCAATAAAATGTACCAGAACAATAACATTTCACCTAGGATATAATTTATGCCGGGCATTAAAAAGAAAAGTGTTGGCAAACACATTGTCGTTAATTATTGATGAAATAACTGACCAATCAAAAAAAACTCGGTAGAGTACATTTCAAAAATATTGCAATGTAAAAGTAATTATGTGGAAACTAAGAAGACGGTGAAGTTCACCGTGATGTAATATAGCGGCCGGGCATAAAACAACCCTGCCGTCATGACGGTAGAAACTCGTTCATCAACGTTTTTTCCCACCGCTATTGTCAAAGCGGTGAATATTTTGTCAAATATTTCAAATTATTCATAAAATAAACAACATTTTTGAATTGAAATTTCTTTCTTGTGAGTTTATTAAAAGAAAATTATAAAAAAAACTAAAAAAAACATGAAAAAATGTAAAATTAACTTTTGCAACTCGTCTGCCGTAACAGTTCGTAGTTTCCGACAAAGCGCTGCCGCTAGAAACGGTGAGTATTCCGGCCGCTCTTTAGCGGTCGTAACATAGCGGTACCGCTTTTGGAGGAAACCAAGCCTTTATACAACACTATGTAAAATATATGAAAATAAAAATTGCTTCTCGCCTAGGATAGCTTATAGCGAGCACTCTGCCGTGAGCCTAACACATTCAAAACTTATACAAAAAAATTCTATGCATTACTTCTCGTTTGGCACTTTGATATTTAAATCTTTCTCACCCAGCTCAATGAGTTCAAGAATTTCCAGGACTATTGCGGTGTTAAGCCACGCAAGGTAATTGAAAGCTAAGTATCTTGGCACAAGAAATATTTTACCTCGAAGACAAAACGAAGCAAATGCAAAAGAGATTTGATTTCGGAAAAAAATGTATAAAATTATTCCCGTAGGTGCTAGCAGAACCCCTGAGGCCTGGGATCAAAACTCACACTTACTGAATCTAGGCTCTGATATGAAGTTTAAACGTTAAGGGAAAAAGTAAGGATCTATAAAAATAGTACTAACAAAATTGCCTAGTTTCATTTATGATTTACTGAGTTTTCCACGTACATATTTCGGCAACACCAGAACGTTTGTTTGGCGGAAGACATGGACTTATCCTATGTCAAAATATAGTACCATTTTTGGTTGCGTGCACATATATTTGTTTGTTCAGCTTGAATTAAAGGAAAGTCTTCACTATGTTTATTAAAATTGTATATGGAAACATCCTAAAATTTTGTATTTTATACTAATAAAATAAAACAAAAAATTTGGTCCTTTTTTCTGTAATTTTGGTCCCAAATGAAAACATTGTGGCAACCGTGTTCGCTTTACCGAAAATGTCTTCCTTGTAGATACGAGTTTAACAAATAAACGGGACGATGTGTATATGCATATTATGCATGATAAGTTTCTACATAGGTATATTGTAATTTATTCTGTGAAAGTACATAATGTAAACAAATATGTATAGCAAGAGGCAACATTTTTTTACTATTATCTTTACTTATTTGCACTTACAATTCTTTGTTTTTCAGTTTTGCCTTTTTCTAAACAACAGCTGTTGTGTGGTTATTTGCATGTAACCACCTACTTTTGTGGGTAAAAAATTATCTAGCTACTTTCAAGGGTATAATACCAAAAGGGTGTAAAAGTTGCCATATGATTTCGTTACTGTGATGAAGAATGTTGTTACCACACTAGAATCGGGGCGTAAGTATATCCATAGCTAGCTACTTGATTTGTATAGCTATATGTAGGTAGCATATATTTAAGCTATACATATGTGCATACTGGCGTATAGAGGGTGATATTTGCGAGCCTTCTAAAGAAAACGAAAGTTTTAAATTGAAAATTGATAATTGAAAAGGGTTCTTGCTACATTGCGAAATATAATAAAATTGTCGATCAAGTTGGAAATTTCTGTGGGCTTTCCCTTTTCTTTATTTACTCCCATTTAAGTAATCGAGTTTCTGGACAAAGATAATAGTCCGTGGGCGTTGTTCTAGTGCCAAGGTAAAAAAAAAATAAGTTTGATAAAATGGGTTTAGAATCAGGTGATGAATCCGCATCTGTGGTAAGGTTGGCTACACTAAAACAGCAACGCTCAACTGCCCCGAAAAAATATACCAGAATTAAGAATTTGTTGGAAAATTCTTCCACCTCGTGGAACGTTATAGATTTAGAATGCCGGTTAGAAATTTTGAGCTCCTATATCAAGCAAATAATGGCGTATCAAACGGAGATTGAGAGAGAGAACCCTAGTGATGATAAAAGGGGTGATATTGAAGAGTTGTGCATTAGTCCAAAAACGAAACTCTTGCAGCTTTTAGGGCAACATAAGCGACACGAGAGCTCAGCGCTAGAAACAACGCTCGGCATCACCATGCCTCAAGCATCTCGTCTATTGAAATTTAGCGGAAAATATGCGGACTACAAAAATTTTATAAGCTCATTCAATAATTTGGTTCATAATGAGGCGCATCTAGCTCCAATTGAAAAATTTAATCATTTACTCAGTTGTTTGTCGGGTGATACACTTAGAACAGTTAAGGCATTTCTGGTTACGGAAGATAATTATAAAAAGGCTTTAGAACGCTTAGCTGACCGGTACGACAAAAATGGTTTAATATTTTTGATAATATAGAGCAGTTATTTGAGATTGAAAAAATGAACAAACCCAACGCACCAGCGCTGCGAAATGCAGTTGATACGGTGTCAGCAATTTATGATTCGTTGTTGTCTCTAGGCTCAGAAAAGGATATAGCTAATGCCCTTATAATTAGCTTGGTCATGTCTAAGGTTGACTCGATTACCAAGTCAAAATGGAATGAGCATTTAGATTACTCAACCCTTCCTACATAGAGCGAGTGATCCAAGCAATTAATTCGTCGTTGCCAATCCCTAGAAGTGAATGAAGATCACTCCAATAAAAATAACAATTTTGACAAAAGAAAAAATAGTAAACCCAACTCGAATAATGGTAGCAATAAAGCCTCGTAAACGGTAACGCGAAGCAATGGTGAGGGTAAATGTATATTTGGCCATACTAACGGCCATTCAATTTATAATTGCAATTCATTTGCTGCCTTGCCAATCAGCAAAATGTTCGAATTTGTTAAAAAAGAAGGAAGCTGCATTAATTGCCAGAAAACGGGTCATTCGGTGCGAAGTTGTTCAAAATCGCATCGTAGAGTTGTTAAAATAAAAGATCGCAGCGGAAGGGACCATTTAGTACGAGCGCTTCTAGACTCAGGTTCGCAATTGAATTTCATAAGCGAAGAATGTGCAGCCAATCTGCAGCTAAAGAGGGAATTTAAAAATCTCAAACTATCAGTTATTAGGGAGCTTAATACGAATTTAAGGCATCAAGTCAGTACCACAGTCAAGTCCAGACTCAATAATTATCAATTCCACACAGATTTTTGGGTGATTAAATAAATTTCAAGTTACCAACCCGAAGTCAACCTTCAATTTAGTACTTGGCAGGTCCCACAAAATATTGAACTCGCAGATCCACATTTCAACAAGCGACAGAGAGTCGATCTGCTCATTGGAGCTGACATATTTTTCGAATTATTATCTGTGGGCCAAATAAAATTAAACGGGTCATTATCCACATTACAAAAAACGCTTCTTGGTTGGATAGTTTGTGGTCGGTACAAGCAGGGCAAATGCATTAAAACTGGAGCGTGCAATATAGCAAGTGGCAGTACCTACGCATCATTGGTATCTCTGGACGAGACTGTGAGGAAATTCTGGGAAATTGAAGAAAGCCCAGTACCTGGAAATAACACCCGTACGGAATTTACTGATTGTGAGAATCATTTTGTGGAAAATACCAAATTTCTTCCAAAGGGTCGGTTTCAAGTTCGTCTACCATTTAAGAGGGATCCATCAGAGCTTGGTTCATTCCATGACGTAGCAAAACGAAGGTACCTATCTCTTGAACGCAGGTTTGCAAAGACGCCCGATACTCAACGAATGTATAATGATTTCATGTTAGAGTATTTGTCTCTAGAGCATATGTCAGAAGTCAAGAACATTATCCCATCCAATCCACATTTTTTATACTTCACCAAGTCGTGATAAGATTAGACAGTTTAACCACAAAATTAAGAGTGGTATTTGATGCGTCAGCAAAGACGTCCACAAATATATCTCTCAACGAAACGTTAATGGTCGGTCCCACTATACAACCAGAGCTATACAACACGTTTGTAAAGTTATTTGGCAACCCTTTTATGACATGAGAAGTACGATCGAATGACAAAGCAAAGAGAGTTGAAAAGCATCAGCGAAAGGGAACGGATGTCAATTCAGGATACTTAACAATTATTCATTTTTTTACAACTAAATCTTTAATGTTTTATTAATTATATTCATTCAATAAATAAACTTATATTACAACTTAATCGTTGTGTAAGTATTACTCATTCTATCAAACGGCCATCCCGATAGAGTCAGAGTGGAATGTGAACTTCTGCAAAAATTGCAGAAACGCCTACGACGAAGTTACATTAAAAATATCTACGTACAACAGTGTGTGCAAGTGTATTTTTGCAGTCACAACGAGAGACAATTTTTGCAAAGCGCAAACGGTGCAACGAAGCAATTTTTGGAGTCTCAACGGCGACGGTAAAACACACAACGTTACATACACACATTAATGCGTAAACGGCGCAACGAATAAATTTTTGGAGTCTCAACGGCGATGGTAAACGTTACATACACACGTTGAGACAGCATATATGTAAACGTATACAACATATATGTAAAAACAATTGCCAGACGAAATAGGCAAACGTGCACGAACAAGCAATACGAAGAATTTGAATTTGGCGTAGCAACGGCTAACCGAACGATACTGGTAGGCAGCGCTACAACAACAAAGATTGCAACGAAAACCACCCTTATTGTGTGAGCAATAACGAAAGCAAGTAAGCGCAAGCATACTGGCAAAGAAAAAACGAATAGTTGTCAACGTATAGACAGCGAAAAGCAAAAATTTAATACAATTAATTCAACGACAAGAAGTGATTGTATTAAGACGCAAAAAGTAAAATTCTAAGATGTTGAAGTTAACTGCGCTTAAAGTTGCTCAACTTAATGAATTATTAAATGCAAACGGTGCAACAACGACGGGCACAAAGGCCCATAAAGTTGCAAAGCTTCAGGAGTTGTTGGGAACGGACGAAATCGATCCAGACGAATTGGAGGAGAACAACACAACAAACGCAAGTGAGCTACAAAAACAAATTGATGGACTGAAGTCAATTATGGAAAAATTGACAACAGCGATCACAATGGCACCTATTGCAGGCAGTAGCATCGAACAAACAAATGTAAGTACGGAAAATGGTGGTACTACACCAGCACCTATAGGTGGAATTGAACATGCAACAAGTGTGCTATACGCACCACGGCAATCAACGATGACCATTCAAGATATGGTTGGAGTTCTTCCCGATTTTGACCCAGTTAAAGGCACTATTACGTCAGGGCAATTCATAACGAAAATTGAACAATTAAAACAGAACTACAAATGGCCTGAGGTAATGGTATTAGTGGCGATACAACATAAATTGAAAGGCATTGCGAAACTTTGGTTGGATGCACAGCCGGTACACATCAGTTGGTCAGATTTTGTGCAAGCGTTCTATGTAGACTTTCCGACTGGGTATAATACAGCGGAGGTGCACAAACTGATGGCCAACCGAAAACGTAAAAACAATGAAACCTATGTTGAGTTTTATTATGCGATGATATCTATTGGGCGTCAGGGTGCGCTTGATGATTTGTCAATCATTACGCACATAATTAGCGGGTTAAATGATAATGCATTATCAAAGACATTAGCGGCAATGCGATTTAAATTTTGCAGCGAATTGCTGACAGCTTTAAAGAATTTAAAAGCAATGAGCAACCAAGTGACGATGAATACAGGTACAACACAGCAGCCAATAAAAGTAGAGGGCAAGTCCAACGTTAGGACTCCAGGGCAAGTAAAGTGCTACAATTGTAACGAGCTTGGACACATAGCGGCTAAGTGTTCACAGCCACAACGTAGGCCCAGGTGTACATCATGCTCAAAGACAGGTCACATCGCGAAAGATTGTACGAATAATAAGGCTACGGTGTTGGAGATTTCTAATGATAAGTACGTTAAGGAGGAGACTACTCCAGTAACAAAACAAATCGAAGTGGACGGCAAATCTGTAAATGCTTTTGTCGACACTGGCAGTGGATGCTCGTTCATTAAGAAAACAGTAGCAGATCGTATGCATAACAAAGTTAAGGTGCAAAAGCAATTTATTGGTTTCGGCGGGTGCAAGGTTGAAGCATCTGAAAAACTAGAGGCAAAGATAACGATGGAGAATATGCAACGACAGGCGACCTTGTATGTTGTAGAAGATAAGCTGCTACCTGATGACGTTTTATTGGGTCGCGATATACTACAAGAATATGGCTATCGTCTAGTTGTTGATGACGGAGTCTTATCATATCAACGAAGGCGATTATAATTTTAATATATCGAACGATTTATGCATCGAAGAGCGTGGTAAGGTGCTAGATCTTTTACTAATGTTTAAGTCTTGTTTTGCAGAAGACATTTGTGACATTGGGCGAGTAAAGGGTACCGAGATGTCAATTCAGGTTACGACAGATAAACCGATTATAGGAAAGCGATACCAGGTTCCGTTTTCGCAGCGTCCAATATTGTCGGGTATAGTTCGTAAACTACTGGATTGTGGTATCATACGGAAAAGCGATTCACCGAATGCTGCATCAGTATTGCTGGTAAAAAAGAGCAACGGGGAAAGTCGAATGTGTGTCGACTTCCGAAGTCTCAACGAAGTTACGGTCAAGAAAAATTATATCATACCAGTGGTAGAGGAACAACTCTCACGTTTAGCAGGAAATAAGTTTTTTACCACTGTTGACATGACGTCAGGCTATTATCAGGTTCCATTGGCGGAGGAATCTAAGAAGTATACGGCATTTTTGACACCAGAGGGTCTTTTTGAACATAATGTGATGCCCTTCGGGTTGGTCAATGCGCCAATGGTCTTCCAAGAAGTCATCGTTAACGTTATAAAGACGATGAAGCATCCAGATAAGGTCACCAATTACGTCGACGAGGTTATTATTGCAACGAAATCTGTCAACGAAGGTTTAGAGGTTTTGCACGATTTTTTGACAACAGTAAAACGTCACGGCCTTACGCTGAGGCCAACAAAAAGTACATTTCTGGCAGAGGAAGTCCAATTTCTTGGACATGTTATCAATCGTGAAGGTATACGACCAGGTGAATGTAAGACAAAAGTTATCGAGGAGTTTCCAGTTCCGTCTACGGCAACAGAGGTGCGAAAATTTTTGGGGATAACAGGATACTTCCGTAAATTTGTAAAGAACTATGGTGTTGTAGCACGACCGCTTACAGCATTGTTACGTAAAGGTGCAATTTTCGAATGGACAAATTTGCAAAGAGATGCTTTTGAGGCACTTAAGGGCGCTATTACCACAAAACCGGTTTTAGCCATGTACGATGGGACAAAAACGCATGAAGTGCATACAGATGCCAGTTCTAAGGGTCTGTCTGGTGTGCTTATGCAACGTGAAAAAGATGGGCTGAAGCCTGTATTTTACTTTAGCAGGCAATGTAATGATGCCGAACGTAATTATGCGAGCCATGAATTGGAAGTTTTGGGGATTGTCGAAACATTGCAGCGATATAGAATGTATTTGATGGGAAAACATTTTAAAGTGCTAACGGATTGTAATGCGGTGGCAGCAACGAAAGCAACTACGGCGCTGTTACCACGCATAGCTAGATGGTGGCTCAAATTGCAAGAATTTGATTTTGAGTGTGAGCATCGTCCAGGAGCGAATAACGAAGTGGCGGACGGTTTGAGCCGATGTCCAACTCTTCCATCAACTTCCCCCTGTGGGTTAGGGGTTAGAATATGCCCACGGTAGGTATACCGGTCGTAAAAGGCGACCATAATACCATGGGTACCCAATCCATGACTAAGGTGTTTTACTCGAAAGGTAGCAGGGTGGACGCGGTGTATCACCCTGTGGGACCCTAGGCAAGGTCTTTATAAAAACTGCTACCGCGGGAGCAGGAGAAGCCAGTGTGATCTGGTGCACTGCATCGAACGATGCTTTGTACTCAGGTCTCACCTCCTGTCCTGGGATGGCCCCCTTGTGGGAGCATCGCGGTGGCTGTGGTTTCAAATAGAGTTCACTTATGACACACGCTCTGAGTAGACTTGTTTTCCCTTGGGGACCCAAGACCCAGGGGAATTCGGTCTCATGCTTGCCACGGCAGTCCCAATTTCATTGAGAAGCTGACCCTGAGGGGCAGATGATAGGTTGGTCATATCCCTTAATTTGTGACAAAATGCTGAAAATAAGTTGTCGAAAGATGGTGAAGGAACGCATGTCTATCGTCAGCCGAAAACAATCGATAATTGTACGAGTGGGCCGGTGCTCATCTCGTCTTTTGAGATGTTTGAGGCTGCTTTAGACTGCGTAAGCGAATAGGAGGCGTTCGCTGTGTGGATGGCCACATCCTATATGTGGCAGATTTGACGTTGTCAAATCACTGCAGTGTGGCGGACTGCAATGCAAGGATGTTGCTGGGGCAGGTACTCGGTACTTACAGGTCTGTGAGCGGAAAAGGTTGGCCACATCCCTTAATTGTGGTAGGAGTGTATTTGGAGGCAAATCGGTGCATAATTGTTGTGTAATTGAGTGGAGCGAAATTAGTAGCGAAAATGGAAGCCAATAGTAGACAATATGGCACACAATGTTTGTCAACGTAGTGTGGCCTCAAGCGATGTCGAGGGGCATTGTTGAAGCGGGCACTCGGCACTCACAGGTCTGTGTGCGGAAAAGGTTGGTCACATCCCTTGATTTAAATTGTGATGGTGTTTGAAGACGGAGCATAATTGGATGCCAAGCTTACTTTGTTTGTCAACGTAGTGCGGCCCTTTAAGCAATATCAAAGCAAAACCAAGCTCCGTCGTTAACAATGTATTTATACATTGTTGTAACACTGCAGGACAGAAAAGGTTGGTCACATTCCTAAATTGCGACAAAAACACAATATCTCAATCTGGTTAACTTGTTAATCAGATATCGAGATATCAAAATCAATGAAAGAGGGATTCTGAGGCAAGCACGGAACTCGCGGTGGAGTTGCCGTGCAACCGGGTGCCATTACCCGAAAATGGAAGAGGAGGATGGATAGTCCTCCTCGGCCAAACCAAGGCTGGTTGACTTCAACACCCCAGCTCACCGAATTGGTACCAACTTGTTGGGCCGAAGATCAACGGACATTGATCTGTGTTTTACACCGGAGGTAAGTCTTCACGACAGGGACTCCCGTAATACACGTTCTTTCTTCCATCAACTGAACCGATGACGGTTGCCGATGCAGTGTACGCTGTTACTACCATTTCCGAAGATTGGGTTGCAACGATGCAAAGGCAAGACGACAAGCTAAGGCAGATTATAGAAATCATCAATGGCAATGATGGGTTGAACGCAAAACAAATTAGAAGTGACTATGTGATACAGGGGCATCGATTGTATCGTAAGATGGGTAATGACAAACGATTGGTTGTTCCACAAGCTGTAAGGTGGCGATTAGCAAGGGCATGTCACGACGAAGCAGGGCATTTTGGTGTGGACAAAACTGTTGAACGCATATCAAAAGATTTTTGGTTTGCCCGAATGCGACCATATGTAAAGTCGTACATTGAATCTTGTCCAGACTGCTGTTTGAACAAGGTGCGCGGAGGAAAACGAGAGGCACAACTACATGTTGGGGAAGTGGCACCCATTCCGTTCAGAACTATACATCTTGATCATTTGGGACCATTTGTGCGAAGCAAGCATGACAAGTACTATATTTTGGTTATCGTATGCGCGTTAACGAAATATGTTGTGTTGAAAGCGTTAAGCAACACAAAAACAAATCCAGTATTGAATGTTATGAAAGATTACATGACCGTGTATGGGCGTCCAAAATGTGTTGTCACCGACAGAGGGACAGCTTTTACGCCTAAGGAATTTGAAAAGTTTATGGCGGATCATGACATTCAACATGTGAAGACGGCAGTGCGAAGTCCTAGAGCCAATGGACAAGCCGAACGTATAAACCGTACAGTGCTAGCATCACTTAAGTGTAGCACTAAGAATGACAAAGAATGGGACCAGGCTTTGCCACAGCTGCAATGGCAGTTGAATTCGCAAACTAACGCTACGACTAGGCAGAGTCCTAATAGCTTGGTATTCAACTATAAGCTGAAAGATGTTACAACAAATCGGTTAATACAAGTTGTGCAAGACGAAGATGAATCTGAAATTACGGGTGACGACTTTCGAACACAAGCAGTAGGGGAACGAATACAGCAAGAGCGGCTTAAATGGAAGCAGCGTTTTGATGCGCAACATCGTGCACCGAAGCCGTATAACGAAGGTGATTTGGTATTAATCACTCATGTCCCTTCTCCTACAGGTATGTCTCATAAATTAGAGCCAGCATATAAAGGAACATACATCGTTACCAAAGTCCTTCCACATGACCGTTATTTGGTGGAAGATTTACCAGACCTACAGAGGAGTCGCAAAAGGTATTCCGGGGTGTTTACCAATGACAATATGAAACCGTGGTGCACCTTAGGAGCAGAAGATTGCGACGAGACAAATTCAATTATCAACGATTCCGAAGAAGAGATAAATATAGAAAGTTCCAGCAATGCAAAATCGTCCAGGGGAGACGATTCATCAGGAACGGCCGAGCTGTAAAGTTATTTGGCAACCCTTTTATGACATGAGAAGTACGATCGAATGACAAAGCAAAGAGAGTTGAAAAGCATCAGCGAAAGCGAACGGATGTCAATTCAGGATACTTAACAATTATTAATTTTTTACAACTAAATCTTTAATGTTTTATTAATTATATTCATTCAATAAATAAACTTATATTACAACTTAATCGTTGTGTAAGTATTACTCATTCTATCAAACGGCCATCCCGATACGTTGCTGAAATTTCGTTGTCGCAATTTTTTTTTTTTTTTTTATTTAAATTTGCAATAACAGCTGACATACAAAAATGTACAGGCAAGTGGAAGTACATGAGGAAGACAGAAAGTTTCAAATTATTTTGTGGCGAGAAACACTTTAATGTGCCAATAAAATAAATCAGAAAGTCATACCTGTTGGTTCCAGGGCTATCCGAGAAGATTTTTATGTATATGATCTATTGCCGGGTGGTGAAATCTTAGACGAAATTAAGCAAATACAAAATGAAGTGGTAAAAATTCTCGCCTCTGCCGGATTTAAGCTGGCGAAATGGTACTCAAACAATGATTTCCTTAAAACCAATAATAGTTCAGAAAAGACAATATCACTAAACGAGACCGAAACTACCAAGACGTTGGGAATAATTTGGCATCCGAACCGTGACGAACTTCGTTTTAGCTGCATTAATGACTTTGATAATTTGCAAGCAACCAAGCGCAATATATTGTCAGTGTCATCCAGACTTTTCGACCCATTAGACCTGCTATGCCCAGTTATAACAAGAGCGAAAATAATTTTGCAGGAGTTATGGATTCACAAATTGGACTAGGACGAATCAATTCCAATGTCGCTGGCAACAAGCTGGAAAGTTTTAAAGACAATATTAGAAAAATTCCCAAAGTCCGCATTCCTCCTTTATAACATGTTGTCGTCGTCGAAAATACAAGTTCATGGATTCGCAGATGCGTCCATGCGTGCTTATGGTTGTGGCATTTATATTCGTAGCGGTTGCAAAAATAACTTTAAATCTATACTCTTTACAGAAAAATCAAAAGTCGCTCCACGTAAAACCAAAACCCTACCGAGGCTTGAGTTATGCGCTGTTCATTTATTGTCAAAACTGTGGAAAACTGTATCCCCAATATTACTCCCAAATATTGAAAAAACCGTATTTTTGACTGACTCGGAAATGGTGCTACATTGGCTGAAAAAACACCCATCCACATTGTCAGTTTTCGTGCGTAATAGAGTGGCAGATGTTCAGGAGTGGACAGGAAACGTAATTTGGAAACATGTTCCAACTGCTCACAACCCAGCCGATATTGTCTCCAGAAGTTGTAATGTGGATGAAATGCGTCAATCAATATGGTTTAGCGGGCCCAGGTTCTTAACACAAGATGAAGAAAATTGGCCAAATAATCCGCATTTCAAAACGCCGGAGGATAAGGAAAGCCTGGAGATTCGTAAGGCCAAGCCCTTAGGACTTGTAGCATCTAATGTCATTCCTAAAAATTGTCGAAGTAATACAGCATGAATAATTCGAGAATGAAATTAAATGCCTTAAGAACTCGTCGCCGTTGAACAAGCAGATACAAAAACTCAATCCATTCCTTCAAGAACACCTCGAAAGCAATCGACAATTCACACTACTTCGAGTAGGTGGCCGGTTACAAAACTCCTCATTGCCACATGATACTAAACATCCACTGCTCATTCCAAAATTTCGGTTCGTATACTTGCACGCTACTTATTTACATTTAACAAATTGTCACGCAGGCCCTAGAGCGCTTATTGCGCTGATGCGATTAAAAATTTGGTCTGTGAACGCCAGAGAAATTGCGAGAAAAATAGTACGCAACTGTAGACACTGCTTTAGATATAAACCTAAACTGTTGACGCAAATCATGGAAAATGGATCGTTTATTATCAGTTAGACCGTTTTGGGTAACCGGTGTTGACTTTTGCGGTTCAATCTATACGTCATATAAAATTCGTGGTCGACCCCCTTATAAAACATATATAGCTATATTTGTTTGTTTTTCGTCCAAAGCTGTTCATATTGAAGCTGTTTAGGATTTAACCAGTAACTCATTTATTTCTTGTTTTAAAAGGTTTATCGGAAGGAGAGGATTACCGCAGAGGAAGCCGTGGAAGCGAACGCCAAGATGAAAGAACTTCACGACGTATTTTTCAACGAGGTCAAAAAGAAACAAATGCTAGATTTCGTGACAGAGAAAGGAGTGACCTTCGAGTTCATCCCGCCTCGCGCACCTCATTTCGGAGGGCTGTGGGAGGCAGCCGTAAAATCGACAAAAAACTTGGTCTATCGCACCGTTGCAAACGCCAATCTGACCTTCGAAAAACTGTCGACCGTCCTCGTCGAGGTAGAGGCAGTCCTAAATTCAAGGCCCATTGCCCCAATGTCTGCCGATCCCAGTGATGGAGAAGCACTTACACCCGCACACCTACTGACTGGATGTTCACTGAAAGCTATTCCAGAGCCCAGCGTAGAAACAGACAACGTAACTTACTCAAAGAGATAGCAGCGTATCGCCTACCTGAAAGGGCAATTTTGGTCTGCATTCCGCAGAGATTACCTCTTAGAGCTTCAGGCCAGAGCCAAATGGGTAAAACCCGAAACCAACATAGATATTGGCACCATGGTACTCCTCCACGAAGACAACATGCCTCCCCAAAGATGGCCTATGGGTAACCCTGCCCAAGTGTCGTTACTGCAAAAGATGGCATGGCCCGTGTTGCCCACATACAAACACGAAATAGTGTCATTCAGCGAGCAGTCCATAAGTTGGCACCATTACCAATGAGTTAAACATTAATAGCAATTTGAACTTTTTAAACTTTTATATACAACACATTTATTGTTTAATCAACAAACAATCGAATTTGAAAATAGTTTCTTGCATAAACATATGCATGTAACTAGTTCAATTGAAAATGTGAACACTCATTCATTGTATTAGTTTTTTTTTTTTTCATATAATATTATTGATACATACATACGCATCAAGGGGCCAGAATGTTCGGTCACAATTGAATTGTACTTAATAGTTTTTAAGCAACCGTCACTGTATATTCCATATACTAATTACTCGTACTGTCCTTAGTACAAATATCTATGTTGAATATAATAGTTAGTAAGCAACACTGCAATTAGTACTAGGAATCGAGAGAAAAGAAGAAAAATAATAATATCATTAAATCGTAAGCCACAGCCAGCATCGCATCGTTTTTCTTTGAGCTCCTCGCAGCAACTTAAATTTTCACAACTATTAAAATCGTTGTCGGTAATTCGCATTAGTAACAAAAAATATTGTTGCCTGTACAATAAGTAATATATATATATATATGTATGTATTACGAGCGTTGCTATTTATGTTTTGAGCCTAATAATGAAAAGACAGTAATTTATTATCGAAAACGGCTTTATTGTTTTTCGGAGTATTCTCCATGATAATCAATACACTTTTACATGCGCTCAAACTAATTTTTGTAGCACTTTTTCCACTCCGATTGAGGTATTGAGGATTGAGCTTTTGTCAAATTATGCGGGATCCAACGCGAACAAATTTTTTTCACAGCTAAACGGCATACTAATTCCCAGGGATGCCTCAACCTCACGATAAGTCGTATGACGATATTGCAATATATGTTCGCGCACAGCGTCAATGTTTTGTTAGTGTTGGCAAGGCTCAAAATATAAATAGCAATCCTCGTAATAAATTTTTTTTCCTACGGGTTTTTTCAATTACATATGAGCCCTTTATTTTGAAAGTGGTATAAGTCATTTCATGTCGTTTAAGTTCAGGGGTAATTTGTTAGTATCTCTCCTCGCCTCCTGTTTGTTAGAGTCCAATAATAGCCAAGAGATGCAATGCTTATTATTAGTATATAATTGTAGAACCATCTATATATGTGTTCGTTCAGAAATAACAATGCGTTTAAGACCATGAGTTGGAAATAACTTATACCACTTTTAAAATAAAGGGCTCATATATGTATAGTAAACAATTACAATTTGTATTGAATGCGGGACGTCCGCATTAAATATTGCAACGAATTTAGTTAGTGCAAATCCTCTTATTTGCAACCTTCTACTATCGTTCGTATCGCTAGACTGTAGAATAAATAACTCCAATATTTAATAAAATGCAAAATGGCCTTTATTTAAGTACTTTCAAAATAACACTTCTATTGCTCGACAGATAGCGTGTTTAATCGAAACTGATTGTCGTGCCTCAACTGTTGCTGCTTTTATAGTGTTTGGTTTCCTCTGTGACACTTCTAGGCGGTTCTGTTCTAGAATTTACTAGTTAGTTATCAGCTATAAAATTACTCAGCTATATCTACGTTTATAGCTTCTCATATGCGCGTGTACATATATGTGACTGATACTTGCACAAATCATTGCCTACTTTTGGGAGCATCTCAGATAAGATATATGCATGTGTTTGTGCTTCTCTCTCCGCTGTGTGTACGTACATATGTGTAGATATAATGATTGATACGTTCTACGTGATCGATCTAAACGCTGGCAGCCTTTCCGCCTTTCCAAATGGATCACTTTCATTTTGGTTCGTGGTTTACCGATGGTTTTTATGCGGTACACTACATCGTTGATCCGTTTTACAACTTTGTATGGGCATTCCCAATTACACTGCAATTTCGGGAACAAACCTTTTTTTCGTTGTGGGTTGTATAACAGCACCAAATCTCCTTCCTGAAACCTTTCCGAATTAATTTGTTTATCGTACCTCGCTTTCATCTTGTCACTCATAATCTTTGATCGTTGCCTTACAAGATCGCGGGAGTTTGGCCCGTTGTCTCATGCACTGCCGATCGGTAAGCCATCAAGAATAATGATATATGTGTATCCCACTCTTTATGGTACTTGTCTACTACTTTCCTTAAATGCTCCTCCAAAGTTCTATTGAATCGTTCCACCAAACCATCGGACTGAGGATGCAATACAGTTGTCCGTGTTTTTCGAATTCCCAATGATTTACACATTTCCCGGAACACAGCTGATTCGAAATTCCTGCCTTGGTCAGAATGTAACTCCATTGGTACACCATACCTTGCAACCCAATTGTTTATAAACACTTCTGCTACTGTTTTCGCTTCTTGATTTGGGATTGGGTATACCTCTGGCCATTTGCTGAAATAATACATAACCACCAGTCATATTTGTTTCCGCAGTTGCTAGTAGGAAATGGACCTGTGACATCCATAGAGATCCTTTCAAATGGCGCACCTGAGTTATACTGCTTCATCTGGCCATGACTTCGGGTTTTGGGCCCTTTCGCTCTGCTGCAAACCTCGCAGTTCGCAATCCACTCAGAGACCGACTGACGGCAACCAACCCAATAGAATCTCTGTTTAATCTTCTCGAGCGTCTTCGTGATTCCAAGATGACCTCCGTTTGGACCATTATGCAGCTCGCTGAGCACGTCAGAAATCCTCTTTCTGGGGACAACTATCAGTTTCTTCTTGCACTGGCCATCCTCACTCTCCCATACTCGATGCAAGCAACCGGATATCAATTCTAAACTGTTCCACTGTGCCCAATATGACTTCGCAATGGGACTCTCTGCTGACATATCCTCTCTATTTGGTCTTTCGTTTCGTTCGAGCCCATAACATGTGACAAATCAGTTTCTTCTAGCTGACACTTCCTTAGTTGTTCCTTGTCCCATGTACATGTTATATCATTATCCCGACATCTATAATGTCTTCTTTATCCTCGGCCTTTGAACAGTGCTTGCATTCCAAACTACTTGGTCTTCGTGACATTGCATCAGCATTCCCATGGGTACTACCTTTTCGATGCTCAATGGAAAAGTCATAGCTTTGTAGTCGCTAGATCCACCGTGCCAATTGTCCTTCCGGATAACGGAACTGCGGAAGCCATTTCAACGCTGCGTGATCTGTCCTGACGCGGAATCGCTGGCCGTAGAGGTATTTGTGAAAACGTTTAATGCACTCTACCAATACCAACATCTCTCTCCGGATAACGCAGTAGTTCCTCTCTGGTTTTCCAATTGAACGGCTGTAATATGCAACTACCTTCTCTTGTCCATCAACCAGTTGTGACAAAACGCCTCATATAGCATATGTATGTAGAATAAATATTGCTCCTGGAATCGGATATGCCAACATTGGGGCAGTGAACAAACGCTCCTTCAATGTTTGGAAAGCCACCTTTTGCTCCTTTTTCCATTCAAAAGCTTTATTTTTTCTTGTAAGCTCATGGAGGCTGTGGGCTACGCTGGAAAAGTTTGGTACAAATCGGCGGTAATATGTGCACAGCCCAAGGAAACCTCTCAATTCATGAAGATTCAGTGGTCTTGGCCAATCCTTTACTGCCTCTATCTTTTCATTCGCAGTACAGATGCCTTCTGTCGTTACCTTATGACCTAAATAATTTACTTCCTTTTTAAACAGCGAACACTTTTTGGGACTCCTCCAAGTTCTTCAGATGTTCTTCGATGTTCTTTCCCAATACGATGATGTCGTCTAGGTACCCTAAGCATGTTTTCCAATGTAGTCATTTCAGTACCTGATCCATGAGTCTTTCAAACGTAGCTGGTGCATTACATAGTCCAAAAGGCATTACTGTAAATTGCCAAAGACCATCACCGACACTGAAGGCTGTTTTCTCTTTGTCTTCCTCTTTCACTTCCACTTGCCAGTAGCCGCTTTTCAAGTCCAGTGTGGAAAACCATTTCGTACCAGAGAGCGAGTCCAGAGTGTCGTCAATTCTTGGCAATGGGTAGCTATCCTTTTTCGTAAAGTCATTCAACTTCCGGTAGTCCACGCAAAACCTCATTTTTCCATCCTTCTTCTTTACAAGTACTACCGGTGAGCTCCAATGACCAGCTGATGGTTCGATGACGCCGCTGTCGCTCATTTATTGTATAATTTGACTCACAACTTCCCGCTTCGCCAGTGGAACACTACGTGGAGCTTGACGGATCGGCCTGGCATCTCCAGTGTCAATTTGATGTTTCACAACGTTGGTTCGGCCTGGTTTAGAACCATCCTGGTCAAATATGTTCGCGTATTTTAGGAGCAGTTGTTTTGCCTTACTCTGATAGTCTTCCTCTAGTGCCTCCGTCCATGCCATGATGTCATCTGAAAGATCAATAATGCTAGTTGAAAACTCCTCCTGGAGCTGTTCAGAATTGATTATTATTTCAGCCTCTTAGCATCTTCCCAAAATAGCTCCTCTGGCCAGTTTGAGTGGTGACTTGAACTCATTGAGTGCTCTTACCGGGATACGTCCATCCTGTTTTGTTATAGCCAGGGTTTTTCCTACAAGTATGTTTGGAGTTGATTTGTTTGCTGCCTCGACAACCCACTATTTATTTGTCCCACAATCTCCATCAACCTTTGCCCAGATGACTACTTCGGATTTTGGTGGTATATGCTTACTCTCTTCCACCAGCACTCGTTTACTGCTGTAGCCTCTCTCGTACCCGAAATTAAGTGGCACATCCATGTTCATATATCACATCGTCTTGCTTTGCATATAGATCTTGATGCCTTGGTCGATTAAGAAATCCACTCCAATTATGATTTCATAAACAATCTATGCCACTATAAAATTGTGTAGTACCGCGACGTTCCCAATTGCTACTTCACATGGTACTTCTCCAATTACCTGGGTGTCCTCTCCCGTAGCTGTACGTAATCTTGCTCCAAGCAATGGTCTTATCTTCTTTTTGACTAAATATGATCGAACGATAATATGAGATTCACCCGTATCTATAGTCAATAAACGTTCCTTTCCATCCACATGTCCTCTGACAGTAAGATTGCTCGATCTTCTTCCAACCTGCGAGATAGAGAATATGGGGCATTCCATTGCGGGAGCCAGCTGTCGCCCCTTGCGGCTGACTCGCTTTAGTTTAACGATTCAGTAAATTTGGAGATTTGCTGATCTCCTTCAGCTCTGCGTTTACGGCCACCCACATTGTTGGAACTATTGGGACCGGTGCAGCAATGTCTTGCAATGTGACCTGGGTTGCCGCACTTGAAACATTTCATAACTCCGGCATTTTTCTGTTGTGATCCCTTCAGTGCTTCCTAAATTGTGTCTACCCAATCTGGTCTTTCCACTTCCACACGATGAGCTTTGTACGCTGGCTTACTCAAAAGTGAGGTAGTTTCCTGAGTCAGTGCATGGGATAACGTTTCAGCAAATGTTGGCTTTGGGTTCGCATATGTAGCTCGTTTCGTTTCTACGTCCCGTATGCCATTTATAAAACTCTCAATTTTTACCCTCTCGGCCCTTTCAATGCTACGAATAGAGCTGCAACTTCATCTTCAGCATTCCAGTTGTTCACTGCTGCGGTCTTCTCAAACTGTAGCTTAAAGACCTGGAAAGGAACAGAACCGTCAAAGAATGGTGTTTTTACCTTCGTATTACTCGCTGAAGCAGCCGGACGATTAAGCTGCAACTCCTGGATACGTCCTCTCAAAGCATCCACCTCGGCCTCGAATGTTTCCTCAAACTGCGTTATTTTCTCGTCCATACGCGCTTCCAATTGTGCAGAGATCTCCTGCGATTCTAGTTGAGATGCAATACTTATCTTCTGTTCATCCAGTTGTGATGCCATATAAGTCTTCTGCTCTTCCAGTTGAGATGACATTTGCGACGACATTGATGTTACTGGCGATGTTTATGCAGATATTGTAGCCAATAGCATGTTCAAGTCTACGATGTTTCGTTTTTCTCTTCAATTTTTGTTGTTAATTCTTCCACATCCATATAAAAGACATACTCGTCCACATTATTATTATTCCTTGCGACTCCATTACATCTCGTAGCCGTGCTTGAAGTTCGATCTTATTGCCGGTTGTATTGAATCCACGGTTCTCCAACTCCTTTTTCAGTTGCTGGATCCTTAATTCACTTAACTTCGCCATGTCCTTGTTGTGCTCTAGAATTTATTCAACAGTTCCTCTTCTGGCACCAATTGTAACGAATTTAGCGAAACTCCACTTATTTTACACCTTCTACTTACGTTCGTATCGCTTAACTGTTGAATAAATAACTCCAATATTTAATAATGCAAAATGGCCTTTATTCAAGTACTTTCAAAATAACACTTCTATTGCTCGACAGATAGCGTGCTTAACGAAACTGATTGTCGTGCCTCAACTGTTGCTGCTTGTATAGTGTTTGGTTTCCTCGTTGACATTTTTAGGCGGTTCTGTTCTAGAATTTACTAGTTAGTTATCAGCTATAAAATTACTCAGCTTTAACTACGTTTATAGCTTCTTATATGCGCGGGTACATATATGTGACTGATACATGCACAAATCATTGCCTACTTTTGGGAGCATCTCAGATAAGATATATGCATGTGTTTGTGCTTTTCTCTCGGCTGTGTGTACATACATATGTGTAGACATAATGATTGATTCGTTTATGTAGATGCATAATGATTGATTTGTGGATGTGCATACAAGTCACTGCTTAGCATCGGCTTAGAGATGATATTATCCCTTAGTGTTGCTAATATTCGTCACAATATTATTATATTTTTTGATTTTCGATTACAACGGTGCGTCCGTTTATGTAAAACATTTTGGATTTTTTTTGATAACAACGGTGCGTCCGTTTATATAAAACACTGGGATTTTTTTACTAAAACGGTGCGTCCGTATAAATTTAAGCACTAATACTACATCAGTTTTCAACAATTTAAAAAGTATCGAACCATTCTATAAAATTCAACATCTTCAGATTTCCAATTTTTTTTCTCAAGTTTGAATTCATTTTACAAATTTACAATTTCTTCAAATTTTTCATATTTCTAATTTAAAAAATTTTTCAATTCATTTTACAAATTCTCATATTTTCAAGCTTCCATTTTTCAAATTTTCAATTCATTTCACAAATCTTCTATTTAAAATTTCACATTTCTGAATTTCCATTTTTCAAATTTTCATTTTACTTCAGGTACAATTTTTTTAATACGTCCATTTTCCAACAAAATATTAATTTTCAGTCTTATATGGTGAACTAGATAAGCAGTTTGCATGTAACCCCTAAATTCTGGATCTTTTTTTTCATTATAAACGGTGGTAGCGTGAAAACCCAATTGAGATTTTTTTGATATAAGACGGTGGTCTCATGAAAAATCAATTAAGATTTTTTTGAATAAAGCGGTGAATCCGTGATTATCACACTTCTGAGATTTTTGCCGATACATTCTTATATACTTTTGAGCCCATTTTAAATTCAATTACTTGTTACAGATTTCTAGTATCAATATTTAAGTTTCAATTAAATTTTCCAGTAAATTTTTAAATATTTCGTGAATGTTTTTTGTATAGGCTTTGCTGGTCTTTTCAATTTGAAATGAAAACATTAAAAAACTTTAGTTTTCCTCCATTTATACCCAACGTTTCGCCAAGCTCCTTGGCATCATCAGGGGTTAAATGTTTAATTTGCACCGAAAAATGATAGAACAAAATTAATTTTAACATATTTTATCACTATAACAAAAATTTTTTCTACAAAGGCTTACATAGAAAGAAATAATTGAACACATATAATATCACAAAAACAAAGTGATTATAAACAAAAAAGATTCATCGGTACCATCATCTTTAGGTACACTTGTCGTACTGAGTGTCATAAGCATGCCAAATAGCTAGCAGCAATAAGTTTTGTGTCCTCTTTTTTGTTCATTGTCCTCTCCCTTTTTTGTAATATGTGTAGACTTTCCAACGTGAATCTCGTTCTTTCCTTCTTTTCTATGTCTGTTATTTTCGCGTTCTTTAGATCAGCTGTGTGTCCATGTGATAATACCTGTTGCGCAAAAGCTGTGCTGGTCTTGTTCTTCTTAATGTCAGCGTCGTGCTCTGCCAATCGGGTTCCTAGTGCTCTTTTTGTTGTTCCAACGTAGATTTTGTCACAGTTCTCATTGTCTCTCCCCGTGCATTGAATCTCATATACTACGTTGTTTTGTTGTAGGGTTTCTATGGGGCTTTTTGTTCTTGTAAAGATAGTTGAAAGTGTGCTGTTAGATTTGTAAGCGAGGGATATATTTCGTTTTTGTTTCTCCATGTTCTGGTTGCAGTTTTCAGTAAACTTGGGTATGTATGTGACACTGTGGTATTGCTTTGTCTCCGTTGCGATCTCTGATGATGCTTTATTTCGTTTTCTATTTCCTTCTGATAGTTCTTGTTTTATTAGTGATGTAATTAGGGGACTTGGGTAATTGTTATTGGTGAGTATGTTGTGTATTTTGGTTTTGTTTTTTTCCCAG
This sequence comes from Eurosta solidaginis, assembly GCF_040869045.1. Taxonomy (NCBI): domain Eukaryota; kingdom Metazoa; phylum Arthropoda; class Insecta; order Diptera; family Tephritidae; genus Eurosta; species Eurosta solidaginis. Next base: position 150,050,514 of record NC_090324.1, on the reverse strand, counting down.
AACTTTTGGTGGCTTATCGTAAATATTTTGTGTATTCAATTTTTAATTTTTTATTTTTTGGGTTGTGATGATATGAAATTTATAATACGTCCAGAGGCGATGGGTTTGGGGTACCAGTCAAGTATGAGTTTGTCATTTTCCCTGTGGATAAGAACATCCAAAAAGGGTATAACCGAATTTTCCTCTTTTTCCATGGTAAATTGCAGCTTATTGTGGTACTTATTTAGCGTGCTCAGAATAATATCCAGGTCGTTTTGTTTGACAATCGCAAAAAAGTCGTCCACGTACTTTACTATGAATTTCATCTCTATGTTGTGAAGTTGTTTTAGTTCGGAGATGGTATTTTCTGGTAAATCATCCATTATTATATCTGCTATGGTTGGAGAAAGTGGGTTTCCCATTGGCATTCCATAGCTTTGTGTGAAAATTTTGTCATCGTAGATAAAATAATTGTTGTCGTTCAGACAGAAATTCAAAAGTTTAAGGAACTTGTTTTTTGGGATGTTCGATTACAGTTTGTTAAATTTGGTCATAATGATTTTTATGGCTAAGTACGTTGATATGTTAGTAAATAACGATACCACATCGAATGACACTAGTATCTCGTCTTCACTAATATTTATGTTTTTTAATTTATCTTTTAGAACGTAGCACTTTTTAATGTTGTATTCGTCCGAAGTTAAATTATTTAATATTTGACCAATATATTTTGAAAACCCGAAACATGTGACGCTGACAGATGATGCTATTGAGCGTAAATAAAGGTTTGGTTTATGGGTTTTTGGTAGACCGTAGAGTCTAGGCGCCGTGGCTAAGGTGCAGGTTAGTTGCATTTTCTCTTTGAAACGTATTATTTTGTTTTTGTAAAGATGTGTGTGTTGGGTCATTTCTCTATGTTTTATACGTGTTTTTGTCTTCAAGTAGCATTACCATTTTATGTTTGTAGTCAGTTTTGTACATTGCCAATGTCTTATTTCCTTTATCCGAGTCTGTAATAATGATGCTATCTTTGTGTTCCCTTAAAAATTCTGTGGCTTTTCTGTACGCTTCTAGGGTGAATTTGTCCGTTGGGTTATGCTTAGTGTGTCGTTTGTATTGCATTATTCTGTTTCTGAGCTTGGTTCTTTCGATTTCTCTCTCTCTCTCATCTTCTATTTGCTGTATGATCTGCTCCATTTCAGCAATAGTCTTTAACTGGTTTGAAGCTACTGTTTGTTGTAGATAGTGTGAATTTTCTACCGAGAGAGAGTAACCATTTTACTTCCCCGGGAAATTGTATTTTCGTTTTGTTGACAAACCAATCGCTGTTCATTTTAATTCCAAGTTTAGTTAGATGTGTTTGTTTAAGCCTCTCCAACTTTGATGTTTGTGTTGCTTCTCGTTCTTTAGCAATTCTTTGGTTTATTAGTGCTTGGTTGTAAACGACGGAGTTGAAATCAAAATCACTCAGATTTCGCTTCAGTTGTCGTTCTCTATACAGAATATGGTCTTTTGTAGATTTTATGTTGATGTTTGTTTGTGTTATCTCTATGTTAAGGATTTTCTTAAGAAATAAACGTTTCTCCATTTCTAGTTGATTTTGTATATTTTTGGTTGTTGTTTTTATAGCTATGCGCTTTGTTGAGTTTGTCAAGTAGTCTGGTATTAAGTCGTATCTTCTGCATTCTAATAAGAAATTTAGTTGCGATGTCTGTTGAGTTAGTTTTTGTTTTTGTATGCTGTTGTCTTTCAGCGTTATGCAAATATCTTCTCCGTACTTGTGCTTCATATGTGCATAAAAATTCTTCATGGTTGTGTTTGTATGTATGTTGGTGCAATAAAATAAAGATAAATGCGGTTGTATATCGGCAGGCCTTCCGAAGTAAATTGCTTCTTTTAATTTTCTGACCAGTTTTTAATTCTGTGAATGTTTTTTGTATAGGTTTAGCTGGTCTTTTCAATTTGAAATGAAAACATTAAAAAACTTTAGTTTTCCTCCATTTATACCCAACGTTTCGCCAAGCTCCTTGGCATCATCAGGGGTTAAATCTCTAATTTGCACCGAAAAATGATAGAACAAAATTAATTTTAACATATTTTATCACTATAACAAACATTTTTTCTACAAAAACTTACATAGAAAGAAATAATTTAACACATATAATATCACAAAAACAAAGTGATTATAAACTAAAAAAGATTTATCGGTACCATCATCTTTAGGTACACTTGTCGTACTGAGTGTCATAAGCATGCCAAAAACCTAGCAGTAATAAATTTTGTGTCCTCTTTTTTGTTCATTGTCCTCTCCCTTTTTTGTAATATGTGTAGACTTTCCAACGTGAATCTCGTTCTTTCCCTCTTTTCTATGTCTATTATTTTCGCGTTCTTTAGATCAGCTGTGTGTCCATGTGATAATACGTGTTGAGCAAGAGCTGTGCTGGTCTTGTTCTTCTTAATGTCAGCGTCGTGCTCTGCCAATCGGGTTCCTAGTGCTCTTTTTGTTGTTCCAACGTAGATTTTGTCACAGTTCTCATTGTCTCTCCTCGTGCTTTGAATCTCATATACTACGTTGTTTTGTTGTAGGGGTTCTACGGGGCTTTTTGTTCGTGTAAAGATAGTTGAAAGTGTGCTGTTGGATTTGTAAGCGAGGGATATATTTCTTTTTTGTTTCTTCATGTTCTGGTTGCAGTTTTCAGTAAACTTGGGATGTATGTGACACTGTGGTATTGCTTTGTCTCCGTTGCGATCTCTGTTGATGCTTTATTTCGTTTTCTATTTCCTTCTGATAGTTCTTGTTTTATTAGTGATGTAATTAGGCGACTTGGGTAATTGTTATTGGTGAGTATGTTGTGTAGTTTGGTTTTTTTTTTCCCCAGAACTTTTGGTGGCTTATCGTAAATATTTTGTGTATTAAATTTTTCGCTGTGTTTATTTTATATTTTTTGGATTGTGATGATATGAAATTTATAATACGTCCGAAGGTGATGGGTTTGGAGTACCAGTCAAGTATGAGTTTGTAATTTTCCCTGTGCATAAGAACATCCAAAAGGGGTATAACCGAATTTTCCTCTTTTTCCATGGTAAATTGTAGCTTATTATGGTACTTATTTAGCGTGCTCAGAATAATATCCAGGTCGTTTCGTTTGACAATCGCAAAAAAGTCGTCGACGTACTTTACTATGTATTTCATCTCTATGTTGTGAAGTTGTTTTAGTTCGGAGATGGTATTTTCCAGTAAATCATCCATTATTATATCTGTTATGGTTGGATATTTCGTTAGCGACAATTCACTGTAAATCAGTTCCCTTTTTCCAATTTTTTTTCAACATTTCAGCTTCAACTATAAATTCTGACATATCATATCATAGTAGTTTAAACTAAATTCTTTTGCTCTTTTTATAACTACCTATGTACAACTTTAGAACTAAGAAGCAAGTGCACAAAGCTTCATACTCAGAACCCGATTCCGATAAATCAGCTTCACAAACCAGGAAAATAGATTATCTTTGTCGACAGATTTCCCAAGCTTCGAAGATTCTTCTAGCCAAAATTTAACTTCTTCTAACCTAGATTCAAATCTAAACGATTCAAACAGTGCAAAATTTGCCTCACCTTCTTCTAATTTAAATTCAGATCTTAACGATCAAATCATGGCAACAGTAGAAGAAAAGAAATCTTTCATAAGCCTTTGTGCGTCGACAATTAGGGAAAAATATAGTGAAGATCCGTTAGCTCTCGAGTCGTTTCTTGATAAAATTAGTTTGGTTGAAGAATTCGCAGAAGCGAACTTAACCAGTACATTAATAGCGTTTGTAAAGTCAAAATTAGAGGGAAAAGCCCGTGAAGCAATACAAACGCGAGTAATGTCAGTTAGTGAAATTAAAATAGCTCTACGTTGTAGGACCAAACCAGACAACTCGAAAGTGGTAGCAGGGAAAATAGCAGCGTTGCACGTTAACAATAACAATTATACAGATTTTGCCAAAAAAGTTGAAGATTTAGCTGACTCCATTGAGCGGTCACTTATTATTGAAGGGATCAATCAAGCGATGAAATGGCAGTTGAACAAACGGTTAACGTGTGTCGTTTAAACGCAAGATCCGACTTAGTCAAAACTATTTTAGCCTCAACGGCTTTCACTGATCCGAAAGACGTGGTAGCCAAACTAATTGTAGAACAAAATAACGGGAGCGTCAGGTTTTAGCTTTTCGATCGCGTGGTAACAATACATTCAGAAATTCACGTGGTAGTTATCGTGGCTTTTACCCAAATCGCAACTATACTGGTTATAGAAATAATAGTTCATTCTCATACAACAGCAACCGTAACGGTAACAATAGTCAGCGATATCGATATGATAACAGAAATAGATACCAAAACAGCAACAATAGTAATACACGTTCAAATTCAAATGCAACTTAAAATGATACTCGTAGTAACAATAGAGGTAACAATTCAAGATCGTCAAACGGTAGAGCTAGAAATGCAAACGTCCGCGCTTTAAACGCGAGTGACCCTCAGGAGCGAACACTGGAGGACGAGCTAAGCGAGTAAGTGATTTTCCTTCACCAATAGGCATCTATAGCTTAAATTTTAATTATTCAGAATAAAATTACAACTTAACGAGTCACAAAAATTTAGTTCTTTCTTAATAGACACTCAAGCAGACAATTCCTTAGTAAAAATATCATGTATACACAGTAATATTTCCTTAAATACAAACGACATTATTAACATTACTGGTGTCACTTCCAATTCAGATTCTACTTTAGGTAAAATTATCGTAAATTTAAATTTTTCGAACTTTTCTCTTAAACATACTTTACATGTAGTAAATGAAGACTTTAATATTCCATCCGATGGCATATTGGGTAAAGATTTTCTGAAAATTAACAAATGCATTATTAATTATGAAAGCAAAAGTATTTCCTTTTGGGTAGGTAATGAAAAAGTCGCGGTACCAATCCTGCACGGAACAGAAAGCGACAGTTTTATCATTCCTGCCAGATGTGAAATTTTCAGACTTTTTGATTTAGGAGATTCACCCAATCCACTTTTCGTGGACTCGCAGGAAATTCGAAAGGGTGTATTCACAGCGAAATGCATTGTTAATTCCAGTAATCCAATAATTAAAGTCATAAACACCACGGATGATGCAAAATATGTGAAAAGAAATAGTATTTGAACAGAAAAACTATCAAACTACAATGTTTACTCTACCAACAAAACTGAAACCACGTACGCAAAAACAGCAATTCTAAAAAGACAAATTCCTAAACAAGCTCAAAATAAATTAATAGACCTTTGCATAGATTATCCCGACATTTTCCCTCTTGACACGAACAAAATGACTTTAAACAACTTCTATCAACAAAAATTAATACTTCAAGGCAATGACCCGGTATATGTTAAAAACTATCGATTGCCATATTCTCAACGAGAAGAAATAAATCGCCAAGTAAATAAACTGTTAGACAACGACTTGATTGAACCCAGTTACTCTATTTACAATAGTCCTTTGATTTTAGTCCCAAAGAAGGATACTAATGGTCAGAAACCATATCGTATGTGCGTAAATTTTCGCGCAGTAAACAAAAAACTCATTGCTGATAAATTCCCACTCGCTAGAGTTGACGATATTTTAGACAATCTCGGTAGAACAAAGTATTTTTCCACATTAGATCTTTTTTCAGGATTTCATCAAATCCCCTTGCATCCTGACTCACGTGACATTACTTCTTTCAGCACCTCGGTCGGCGCATTTAGATGGAAAGTGCTTCCATTCGGTTTAAACATAGCACCAAATTCATTCTCACGAATGATGACAATAGCTTTTTCGGGTATACCACCCAACGTCGCATTTTTGTACGTGGACGATATTATCGTCATAGGTTGTATTGAAGCACACCACATTAAAAATCTTTCAAAAGCTTTCAATACTTGTAGGTCTTTCAATCTCAAACTTAACCCAAATAAATGCAACTTTTTACGACCACAAGTTACATTTTTAGGTCATAAATGTTCAGCCAGAGGTTTGTTGCCAGACGACCCCAAAATAAACGCAATTAAAAAGTATACAAAACCGAATGATAAAGACGCGGTACGACGATTCGTCGCGGTCGCAAACTATTACAGAAGGTTTATACCAAATTTTGGGTCTCTGGCAGCGCCTCTAAATCGATTAAGCAGAAAAACAGTTGAATTTGTTTGGGATGTTGAGTGCGAAAGGGCATTATTATCCTTGAAAGCAGCACTACTTTCACCAAAACTACTACAATATCAAGATTTTACTAAACAATTCATTATTACGGCCGATGTTTCCACAACTGAATGTGGCGCTATTTTGAGTCACGAACACCAAGGCAATGATTTACCAATTTGTTTTGCTTCTAAAGCATTTAATAAAGCAGAGCAGAAAAAATCAATTATAGAATTGGAAATCTTAGCGTTTTACTTCGCAATAAAGCAATTTCGACTATATGTTTATGGCACACATTTTATTGTAAAGTCAGATCATAGACCTCTAGTATACCTTTTCAATATGAAAGACCCATCGTCAAAACTTTCAAGAATAAGGCTAGAACTAGCTGAATATAATTTCACTATTGTAAATATTATGCACTATCGCGCATTACAATCGATGAGATTAAGGAATCGAACAAACAAATTTTAGCAGTACAAACAAGATCAAGGACAAAACGATGAAAACCTTCATAGGAAACGACGAAAAACAACTTACCTTACAAGTTTACGACAAATTTTCATTTAATTTTTCAAAAAAAGTTCCACGGATAAGATCTGAAATTACTTACGATAAAAATAAAAAATCAACAAGTTTAAGAATTACTGCGCATGTAAAATATAAAAAAATCGAGTTACTTAGTTTTGAGGTTGCTAACGAAATAATTAGAGAAATTACTTTCGAGGCTTGAATCAGAAGCCAGCAAACGCAAAATTAAGCAAATAGAATGGCCTAAAGATGCTATTTTTTTCAATCATTTTTCAATTAAAAATTTAAAAGACCGCGGAAATAAAATTTTAAAATCTCTAGAAATTATTCTAGCAGATCCCGTAAGGACTGTAACAGGCAATGACAAAAAACGATGACCCAATTTCAATCACTCCTCCTGACTAGCTGAATGGTTGGGGTGCTGCCTTAGTACGGGTCACCCTTTGCTTGCGGGGACAACGGGTCGCGTCTTTATGGTTTTCTCGCCCGTGTCCAAGCTAAGTGAGGGGGGTTCGCTGCCTTCCATTCGGAAGATACTACAAATCCTAGGAACTCAACTTGTTTTTTGAAGAACTCGCATTTGTCGATCTGCACTTTCATATTTGCTTTATTAAGGGTTTCAAAAATTATATCTATATGGTCGAAATGTTCTTTTTCATTTTTGCTAAATATGATTATATCGTCTATGTATACGTAGCATATTCGTCCTATGTGTTTTCTTAATATGTCGTCCAGTGTCCGTTGGAAGATAGATGGGGCGTTTTTCAAGCCGAATGGTAATCTAGTGAACTCGTATTCCCCGTTTGTTTAGGTCAGAACTTACATATTTATATCTATTTTACACGGCCACCCCAATCATAATTCATTTAATTGCACATATGTATTTACATAAATACACTGTCATGTATTACTAACACGCATGCATACAACCTCATATTGTCACTCAAACATATAAGCAGCATAACACGGGTAACTGAGTTTTCCATCGGATAACAAATATCCCTTGGAAAACCCCCGCACGATCTCCGGTCCGACACAACGGAGATCATTTTCTTGTTTGCTGTTCTATTTCAACCACGGAGGAAGAAAGTCGCTGCTGCTGTCCGCCACATACCAAAGGTAAAATATTGTACTAAATTAATACAAAATAAACTAATTAGTGTCATTATTACTTATACAAATATTTGCCTTTTTATTCCTTTTTCCATATATATACATATATTCTCCGTGCTACCACGCACCGTGCGAGAATATACACCGTTGTTTACTGAAAAATCTGCTTTTTCCACGTCAGACTCCTTAAGAGGAATTTGATGGAAACCACTTTTTAAATCAATCACAGAGAAAATGCTGTTCTTTCCTAGTTGAGAAAGTACCTCATTTATTTCCGGTATTGGATACCTATCTGCGATTGTGACTGTGTTAAGTTTTCTATAGTCAATGACCATTCTAAACTTTTTTTCGCCTGAGGCGTCGTCTTTTTTAGGTACAACCCCGACCGGAGAGTTGTAGGGTGACCTTGATTTTCGTATGATTCCGTCTTCTAGCAATTTATTTACATTGTTTTCAACTTCTTGCTTAGGACTAATAGGGTATGGGTAGGATTTTGAATATATCGGTGTGTCTGAATTTGTCCGAATTTCTGCTACTACTTTTGTTGTGTACGTCAGTTTTTCGTTTGGTTCTGAAAATAAGTTGCGGTGTTTTTGTAATAGCTGTCCTATTTCGTGTTTATCTACTGTTGTCATGTGTTCGTCTCGAATGTGTATCGTGTTAACGTTCTGTATACTGTACTGTCTAAGGTAGATTTTTTTGTGTTTACTATAACCATAAAATTGTCCTTGGTATGTATAACTGCTGAAAGTTCTTTTAGGCTGTCGTTTCCTAATATAGCATGGAAGGTTCTGAGTGTAGGTAGCAGGAAGAATTTTAGTTTGCAATCTTCTAAGTTAAACAGATTCAAGAATGTATGATGAGTAATCTTTATTTTCCCTCCAACTGAGTTGGCGAAAAACGGGTTATCGTTTTCTATTGATTTCCTAACTAGGCTGGATTGGATGTAATTTTTGTTGGATCCTATATCTACCAGGATATTTAGTATTTCGCCGCTCTTCGTTTTGCATCTAAAATAAGGTAACGAAGAGCTATTCAGTCTAAAAAATGTACGTCCGTCAGGTCGTACGGTTCTTCGTCTACGTTGTCGTAAGCTGTGTCCTGGCTGTTGTTGTATTGGTCGTAATATTGGTCTGTGTAGTGTTGGTCGTCTGTGACTCCGTCAGAGTTTATATGAAAGTTCCTTTGGACTTTCGGTGGGGAATGGTTTATCATAGATGTGTTTGGTGGTCGTTTACCAGTTTCTTGGGGTTTAGGGCGGTTCCCGTAGTTTACTGCTCTAGTCCTGATGCTTTCGTCTACCTCCATAGGTTGTGGTGGTTTAGGTGGTCTTGGAGGGGGGTGGTTTTGTTGTTGGGTATGTGTGTTTTGTGGTTGGTTATAGGGATTTTGTGGCTGGTATCTATTATATGGATTCGGTTGGTTTGGGTATTGCTGAAAGTTGTGGGGGTTAAAACTATGTTGGCGATAGTTTTGCGGGGTTTGTGGTACATGTGCCAATTCGGGATAGAATTTTGATTGAGGGAACGGTAGGTTTGCCGGTTGTGCATATCTTGGTGTGAAGGGTTGCTGTCTAGGATTTGAAGAACTGAAGCTTTGTTGGCGGGAGGTGATGGTGCGTTCGACATTTGGTTTTTGGCATGGTATGCTCTGAAATTTTGGTTTTCTAATTTAAGGCAAAGGTATAGGGCTTCTGGCAAGCTCTTTGGTTCTTTAATACCTACGAGTCTGGGAAGATCGCTGCTTTGTATATTTTTTAATTGCGTTTATCTTAGAGTCGTCTGGCAACAAACCTTTGGCTGAACATTTATGACCTAAAAATGTAACTTCTGGTCGTAAAAAGTTGCATTTATTTGGGTTAAGTTTGAGGTTAAAAGATCTACAAGTATCGAAGACTTTTGAAAGATTTTTAATGTGGTGTGCTTCGCTACACCTTATGACGATAATATCGTCGACGTACAAAAATGCGACATTGGGTGGTATACCCGAAAAAGCTATGGTCATCATTCGTGAGAATGAGTTAGGTGCTATATTTAAGCCGAATGGAAGCACTTTCCATCTAAATGCGCCACGATCAGTGCTGAATGACGTAATGTCACGAGAGTCGGGATGCAAGGGGATTTGATGAAATCCTGAAAAAAGATCTAATGTGGAAAAATATTTTGCTCTACCGAGATTGTCTAAAATATCGTCAACTCTAGCTAGTGGAAATTTATCAGCAATGAGTTTTTTGTTTACTGCGTGAAAATCTACGCACATACGATATGCTTTTTGACCATTTGTATCTTTCTTTGGGACTACAATCAAAGGACTATTGTAATTCGAATAACTAGGTTCAATCAAATCGTTATCTAATAATTTATTTACTTGGCGATTTATTTCTTCGCGTTGAGAATATGGCAATCTATAATTTTTAACATATACCGGATCGTTGTCTGTCAATCTTAGTTTTTGCTCGTAAAAGTTATTTAAAGTCATTTTGTCCGTGTCAAGAGCGAAAATGTCGGCATAATCTATGCAAAGGTCAATTAATTTACTATGAGCATGTTGAGGTATTTGAGTTTTTAAAATCGAAGTTAGTTTTTTCGTACGTTTGTCTTCTGTTTCTGTCTTGTTAATTGTATAAACATTGTAGTTTGAAAGTTTTTCTGTCTGAATACTTTTTCTTTTGACACACTTTATATCATCTGTGGTATTTATGACTTTAATTATTGGGTTACTGGAAGCAACAATGCACCTAGCTGTGAAAACACCTTTTTCGATTTCTTGCGAGTCCACGAAAAGTGGCTCGGGTGAATTTCCTAAATCAAAAAGTCTGAATATTTCGCATCTTGGTGGAATGATACAACTGTCGCTTTCTGTTCCGTGCAGGATTGGTATCGCAACTTTTTCATTACCTACCCAAAAGGAAATACTATTTCTTTCATAATTAATAATGCATTTGTCAATTTTCAGAAAATCTTTACCCAGTATGCCATCGGATGGAATATTAAAGTCTTCATTTACTACATGTAAAGTATGTTTAATAGAAAAGTTTGAAAAATTCAAATTTGCGGTAATTTTACCAAAAGTAGAAACTGAATTAGAAGTGACACCGGTAATGTTAATAATGTCGTTCGTATTTAATGAAATATTTCTGTCTAGACATGATACTTTTATTAAGGAAATGCCGGCTTGAGTGTCTACTAGGAAAGAACAAAATTTTTGTGACTCGTTTAGTTGTTATTCTATAAAATCAGAGTAATTTAAATTTAAACAATAGATGGCTATTGGTGAGGGAAGTTCGCTTACTCGCTTAATTCGTCCTCCCTCAGTGTTCGCTCCTGAGGGGCACTGGCGTTTAAAGCGCGAACGTTTGCGTTTCGACCTCTACCATTGGCTGATCTCGAATTGTTGTTTCTATTGTTACTATTGTTTGGATTAGAGTTGGTATTTGGACGCGCATTATTATTGTGATTATTTTGATATCTATTTCCGTGATAATTCCTGTATCTTTGATTATTATTACCGTTATAATTACTGTTGTGTGAAAATGAACTGTTATTATTTCTATAACCAGTATAGCCGCGGTTTGGGTAAAAACCTCGATAACTACCACGTGAATTTCTAAATGTACTGTTACCACGTGATCGAAAAGCTAAAACCTGACGCTCAGTTACTTCGTTGTTTTGTTCTACAATTAATTTTGCTACTACGTCTTTTGGATCAGTAAATGCCGTTGAGGCTAAAATGGTTTTTACTAAATTGGATTTTGCATTTAGACGACACACGTTAACAGTTTGTTCGACTGCCATTTCATGAGCTTTCGTTTGAGTGATCCCTTCAATAATAAGAGACCGCTCAAGTGAGTCAGCTAAATCTTCAACTTTTTTGGCAAAATCTGTATAATTGTTACCGCTAACGTGCAACGCTGCAATTCTCCCTGCTACAACTTTCGAGTTGTCTGGTTTGATCCTATTACGTAGAGCTGTTTTAATTTCGTTGACTGAAGCTACTTGTGTTGGTATTGCTTCACGAGCCTTACCCTCTAATTTTAAATTCAAGAACGCTATGAAAGTATCGGTTAAATCTGCAGTAGCGAATTGTTCGAGTAATTCAATTTTGTCTATAAAAGAATCAAGTGCTAGTGGATCACCACTGTAGTTTTCTCTAATAGAATTAGCACATGTGTTAATAAAATTTCTCTTTTCCTCTGGAGTTGCCATGATTTGATCGTTAAGATCTGGAGCTGAATAAGCAGAAGATGAGGCCACGTTTGTACTAATTGGATCGTTAAGATCTGGGTTTTCGTTGGAAGAAGGATTAACTAAGTTTGCACTATTTGGGTCGTTAGGATTTTGTTTTAAAGTAGAAGAAGTTAAAATTTCACTATTTGAATCGTTAAGATTTGGAGCTAAATTAGAAGTTGAATTTTTAATGGAAGAATTTTCGAAGCCTGGAAAATCTGTTGATAAAGAAAATCTATTTTCCTGGTTTGTGACTTTTTCGGTCGAAGATGAGGCTAAACTTTCGTAGCTTGAGCCTGATTTGTCTGAATCGGATTCTGAATCTGAAGTTTTTTTCACTTGTCTACCACTTCTAAGGTTGTACATATGAAATTACTAAAGCACTTGCTTGAATGTTGAATTTATATTCGAAGTTAAATTGTTGAGGAAAAAGAGCGAAGAGAAGAAAAAAAAATTAAGGAAGTATTTAACAATTTAGTAGAGGAATTAATTGAAATTGCAGTAAATTTTTATGAAAGATCTATGAAAGTAATTGATTTTAAAATGGCTCAAAATTATGTATATGAATAGGTAAAAATCTTAAAATGTACTCACGGACGCACCGCTTTATTAAAAAAAATCTCAATTTGGTTTTTCTCGGAACCACCGCATGTAATAAAAATTGAATTGGTTTTTCACGGAACCACCGCATGTAATAAAAAATTGAATTGGTTTTTCACGGAACCACCGCATGTAATAAAAAAAATTGATTGGTTTTTCCGAAAACCACGTATGTATTGTCAAAGAGAATCCAAAATTTATGTTGAATGAGAAGTTAATTTAGTTGGAATACACAGACACCAAATTTAATATTTTAATTTTTAATATACATACATATATAATTTAGAGAAAAAGTATGCCTACGGGCACGGGAATATTTAATACATGTATGTATACTTATTTTTGTTACTGCTGCTGCTGCGCTGGCAGACCTGAATCGCTGCTGGTGTTGCTGCTGGTGTTGTCTTCGATGTATGTGTCTTCGATGTATGTGTCTTCGATGTTGTTGTTGTATGCTTAAAGTTGGTGGTGGAGAATTTTGAGTGCCGTTAATTTCGCCGTTATGCGTGGCGTGGTGCGAGTGCCGTTATGAGAATTTATGGAATTTTATAAAATTTTCGTTAGATTTTATTTATTAAATTGTATTTTAGTTTTGTTGAATTTGATTATTAGAATTGTCCTTGTGGTTTATTGGACTCAATGTAGGGAATTTGTATTGTCGTTTGTAAATTTAATATGTAAAATTGAATCGTAGAATTGTTTGAATTTGTATTAGAAGAGTATATTTTAGGTTTGTTAAATTTTATTTTAAGAAATTATATCGTAGTTTAGTACAATTTAGATAGAAAATTATGTAGGAAATTATATCGTACTTTAGTAGAATTTTATTTTAGAAAATTGCATATTGAGGTTTTATTGAGTTTTAATTAGGAAATTGCACGGTAGTTTATTAAAAATGTATTTAGAAAATTATGTGTTAAAAATTAGTTGAATTCCGTTTAGAAAAATATATCGTAGATTAGTGAAATTTTATTTTAGAAAATTTTAGGTTGAATTTTAATTAGAAAATTGTGTTGTAGTTTATTGAAAATTTATTTAGAAGAAATTTAGTTGAATTTATTTAGAAAATTAAGCCGTAGGTTAGAATTTTAATTAGCAAATTAAAGAATTGAAATTTATTAGAAAATTGAATTTTTAATTTTGCACGTTTATCGCACCACACACACACTTTTGAAAAAAATTCTCACTCACCACTTACTAGACGTCCGGCTCGTTCCGATGTTAAAAATGAAAAAGGAAAAACGAACTATGACCGGGCTCCAGCCGTCACGGTCGCCATATTGAGTACGGCTTCGCTAGCCGCACTATAAAACTCACCCTCGATCGTATGCCCATTGCTCTGGGCGGACGCCGCCTCCAGATCGTAGCTGTATGTAGCCTTACTTTAAGGATCACCATAAACATGGTGGCCGTCGTCGCCATATTTTAGAGTTCATTAAAAATGAGTAAAATCCGGACTATATATTTTAAGACAAAATACTCGGCTTTTTATTTCACACTCTATAAAACACGTCTGCTTTTTTTGATAGTCACAATTATATTGATGGCGGTGAAACATGAAAAATGCCGAGCCATCATTGCCAGTCATTTTTCGTGTTTCACCCCACATATATCTTACTCTCTCTTACACGCTATATTTCAATGCTCATGGCATATTGTGTTGTGTTGTATTCATTTTATTTGTAACATTCACAATTAAATATTATTGTGAGCAACAATGTTGCAATGATGCCAGATGATTATTAAAAAGTTAAATTGGGGGATTTTATCCTTACACAATAGGACCCCTACCTAAGTTCAAATATGGTAACAAGTTCGCACTTGCCATGATTTGCGACATGACTAAACACCTGGTAACAGTCGCTGTGCCAGACAAATCGGCAAAAACAATCGCTTCAGCAATTTTTGAAGGATTAATTTTAACTTACGGAACAATGAATGCCATAAAATCAGATTTAGGTACTGAATTTAAAAATGAATTATTTGAAGAATTAACTAAACTTCTAAATATTCAACATAATTTTTCAACTGCATACCATTACGAAACTGTTGGCACGATTGAACGTAATCATATAGTTTTTAATGAATACTTACGTGCATATTTAAAAGATACTTTTTCTGATTGGGATGTTTATTTAAAATACTTTACTTTCCTACACAATACTATGAGTAGCACAGTTTTCGACAATCAATTTTCGCCTTTCGAGTTAGTCTTTCGGAAAAAGGCAACTTTGCCTAATGAATTGACAAAAGAAAAAATTTACCCAATTTATAATGTCGAAAACTATGCCAAAGAAGTCAAGTTTAGGATGCAGAAAGCACACAAAATGGCACAAAACCTAATTAATAAAAATAAATTACAAAGTAAAAATCTGTACGATAAAACGGCACCACCTTTAATTGTAAAAATCGGAGATAAACTACTTTTACAGAAAGAACCACATCACAAACACGAAAATATTTATAAAGGTCCGTTTATTCTAACCAAAATTAACGAACCTAACGTAACTATTTTCGATGAAGTTAAAAACAAAGAAAAAGTAGTACATAAAAACCGCCTAAGTAAAGTAAATTAACATTACTCCAATACTTTTACTTTAAATTTGATTGAAAAACAAATCCAAAATTTTTTTTAGTACTAGCATTTAAGCAGCCACGAAGGCTCAAAAAATTGTTGAAACAAAAAAAAAAAAAGAAAAAAAGCACTAAATTTTGCATATTCAAAAACCTATGTCATAAAAATTGTTCATAACTTATAACAAAATTGTATTTCTTAAGTTACAAAAAAACAAAAAACAAAAAAAAACTTTCTAGTTCCTACCAGTAAACTAACATAAATGTAAATAAAATTTTAGTATTTTTACCTCGTAAGTTCATTTGTAATAATCCGAACCAACGAATTAAAAAGGGGAGGTACACCCTAATATAAATATATATTCGTTTGTTCGCAACAATTTCTATAAGTTTATGGCCAGAGAAGAATGTGACAAAACTGATCACTTTGTCAATTCTTCTTTTCCCCAAAAAGGATGATGTAACAGCAGCCTTAACAAATAATAAAAATGTCACCCTGTTTCCAAATTGCTGCAACACCCGTTGTCTACTGTGAACGAACAACAGGTGTTGGAACAACTTGGAAACAGAGCAATTCGGCTCGGCAGAAAAAGACCGGCCATTATTATAAATTTTGGACGACACAAGAAAACAGGAACGTGGGCAAGAAATAAAAACTAAAATAAGCGAGGTGTACAAACAAAAGTTAATAAATAATAAATAAGTGTAAAATAATTAAAAATACATTTATTATACAACTTAATAAATAAAAGAACAAAAAATTAAAACTAACAAGTAAGGAAGGTTAAGTTCGGGTGTAACCGAACATTACATACTCAGTTGAGAGCTATGGTGGCAACATAAGGGAAAATAACCATGTAGGAAAATGAACTGAGGGTAACCCTGGAATGTGTTTGTATGACATGTGTATCAAATGAAAGGTATTAAAGAGTATTTTAAGAGGGAGTGGGCCATAGTTCTATAGGTGGACGCCATTTAGGGATATCGCTATAAAGGTGGATCAGGGTTGACTCTAGAATTTGTTTGCGCGATATGGGTATCAAATGAAATGGGTTAATGAACATTTTAAAAGGGAGTGGGCCTTAGTTCTACAGGTGGACGCCTTTTCGAGATATCGCCATAAAGGTGGACCAGGGGTGACTCTAGAATGCGTTTGTACAATAAGGGTATCAAACGAAAGGTGTTAATGAGTATTTCAAAAGGGCGTGGGGTTTAGTTCTACAGGTGGACGGACGCCTTTTCGAGATAGCGCCATAAAGGTGGAGCAGGGGTGACTCTAGAATGTGTTTGTCGATACGGGTATCAAATTAAAGGTATTAATGAAGGTTTTAAAAGGGAGTGGTGGTAGTTGTATAGGTGGTCGCCTTTTCGAGATATCGCCATAAAGGTGGACCAGGGGTGACCCTAGAATGCGTTTGTACAATATGGGTATCAAACGAAAGGTGCTAATGAGTATTTTAAAAGGGCGTGGGGCTTAGTTCCGTAGGTGGACGCCTTTTCGAGATATCGCCATAAAGGTGGACCAGGGGTGACTCTAGAATGTGTTTGTACGATATGGGTAACTAATTAATGGTATTAATGAGGCTTTTAAAAGGGAGTGGTGGTAGTTGTATATGTGAAGGCGTTTTCCAGATATCGATCAATATGTGGACCAGGGTGACCCAGAACATCATCTGTTGGGTACCGCTAATTCATTTATATATATAATACCACGAACAGTATTCCTGCCAAGATTTCAAGGGTTTTTTATTTCGCCCTGCAGAACTTTTTCATTTCATTCTACTTAATATGGTAGGTGTCACACCCATTTTACAAAGTTTTTTTCTAAAGTTATATTTTGCGTCAATAAACTAATCCAAATACCATGTTTCATCCCTTTTTTCGTATTTGGTATAGAATTATGGCATTTTTTCGTTTTTTGTAATTTTCGATATCGAAAAAGTGGGCGTGGTCATAGTCCGATTTCGGCCATTTTTTTTACCAATACAAAGTGAGTTCAGATAAGTACGTGAACTGAGTTTAGTAAAGATATATCGATTTTTGCTCAAGTTATCGTGTTAACGGCCGAGCGGAAGGACAGACGGTCGACTGTGTATAAACACTGGGCGTGGCTTCAACCGATTTCGCCCTTTTTCACAGAAATAAGTTATCGTCCCAGAATCTAAGCCCCTATCAAATTTCACAAGGATTATTAAATTTTTGTTCGACTTATGGCATTAAAAGTATCCTAGACAAATTAAATGAAAAAGGGCGGAGCCACGCCCATTTTGAAATTTTCCTTTATTTTTGCATTTTGTTTCACCATATCATTACTGGAGTTGAATGTTGACATAATTTACTTATATACTGTAGAGATATTAAATTTTTTATTAAAATTTGACTTTAAAAAAAAAAATTTTTTAAAGTGGGCGTGGTCGTTCTCCGATTTTGCTAATTTTTATTAAGCATATATATAGTAATAGGAGTAACGTTCCTGTCAAATTTCATCATGATATCTTCAACGACTGTGGGCGGTGCCACGACCATTGTCCAAAATTTTACTAATTTTCTATTCTGCGTCATAAGTTCAACTCACCTACCAAGTTGCATCGCTTTATTCGTCTTTGGTAATGAATTATCGCACTTTTTCGGTTTTTCGAAATTTTCGATATCGAAAAAGTGGGCGTGGTTATGGTCCGATATTCTTCATTTTAAATAGCGAGCTGAGATGAGTGCTCAGGAACCTCCATACCAAATTTCATCAAGATACTTTAAAATTTACTCAAGTTATCGTGTTAACGGACAGTCGGACGGACGGACGGACGGACGGACATGGCTCAATCAAATTTTTTTTCGATCCTGATGATTTTGATATATGGAAGTCTATATCTATCTCGATTCCTTTATACCTGTACAACCAACCGTTATCCAATCAAAGTTAATATACTCTGTGAGCTCTGCTCAACTGAGTATAAAAATACTGTGTTTGGTGTCTTGTGTGTGGAGTGCGTTGCGCGTGCAAAGCGCACGTCCATTTTTCGGAGGTTCATAAAATGAACCTTATAAAGACAGCCCGTGCCGATTCTGAGAGCAGTATTTTGGCAGGCCTGTAGCTTCTTCCAGTGCGTAATTTTAGGCTTGGCGACCATATGGGTGTAACAACAGCCTTAATAAATAATAAAATGTCACCCTGTGTTAAAGTTGCTGCAACACCCGTTGTCTACCGGGTGTGGAACAACTTGAACACAGAGCAAATCGGCTGGCAGAATGATAATTAAAATTTTGGACTTGGTGTGTGCGTCGTGAAATTATTAAAAACTAAAATAATTAAGCTAAGCCTACAAACTAAACTAAGTGTAGGCAAATTATAAAACATTACTATAATTTAATAAAACCTAATAAATAAAGAACTAAACTAAAATTACTGTGTGTGGCAATTTGGTGTTTTATATGGAGTGCGTTGCGCGTGCAAAGCGCACATCATCAATTTGGCAGAGGTTCCAAAAGGGAACCTCACATGGCGACCGTGAAATGTGCGGTGGTTCCGTTAAAAACCAATTAAAATTTTTTTTGATATAAACGGTGGGCCCGTGAAAAGCCAAGTGAGATTTTTTTTATAAAGGGGTGCGTCGGTGAAAATGTATGATTTTTTTTTTTTGAACAAAGCGTGAATATAAATGGATTTTTGAACAAGTTTACCACAATTTTGAGATTTTTACCAATTCATACTTCTGAGCCATTTTAAAATCAATTACTTTTTATAGATTTTTCATACAAGTTTACTGCAGTTTTAATTAATTCTTCCAATACATTGTTAAATACTTCTTTATTGACTATTCACCTGCATATCAGTTCTCTTATACAAAATTTATTTTTCTTTCTCCTCAACATTTCAGCTTAAAAAAAATTCAGACACTCAAATAAGTACTTCATTAATAATAGTTTGAACTGAATTATCTGTGCTATTCTAATAATTTCATATGTACAACCTTAGAAGTGGTAAGCAAGTGCAAAAAACTTCAGATTCAGAATCCGATTCCTATAAATCAGCCTCAAGCTACGAAAGTTTAACTTCATCTTCGACCGAAAAAGTCAACAAACAGGAAAATAAATTATCGTTGTCAGCAGGCTTCGAAGATTCTTCCAGTAAAAATTTAACTTCTAATTTAGTTTCAAATCTTAACGATTCAAATAGTGAAATATTAACTTCAACTTCTTCTACGTTAAAGTCAGATCTTAACGATCAAATCATGGCAACACCTGAGGAAAAGAGAATTTTCATTAACACATGTGCTAATTCTATTAGAGAAAACTACAGTGGTGATCATCTTGCACTTGATTCTTTTATAGACAAAATTGCATTACTTGAACAATTCGCTACTGCAGATTTAACTGATACTTTTATAGCGTTCTTAAAATCAAAACTAGAGGGTAAAGCCCGTGAAGCAATACCAAGACAAGTAAATTCAGTTAATGAAATTAAAACAGCTCTACGTAGTAGGATCAAACCGGACAACTCGAAAGTTGTAGCAGCCAAAAAAGTTGAAGATTTAGCTGACTCGTTTGAGCGGTCTCTTATTATTGAAGGTATCACTCAAGCGAAAGCTCGTGAAATGGCAGTCGAACAAAGTGTTAACGTGTGTCGTTTAAACGCGAAATCCAATTTAGTCAAAACCATTTTAGCCTCAACGGCATTTACTGATCCGAAAGACGTAGTAGCGAAATTAATTGTAGAACAAAACAACAAAGCAACTGAGCGTCAGGTTTTAGCTTTTCGATCGCGTGGTAACAGTACATTCAGAAATTCATGTGGTAGTTATCGAGGTTTTTACCTAAACCGCGGTTATACTGGTTATAGAAATAATAATAGTTCATCTTCATACAATAGTAAATATAACGGCAACAATAATCAAAGATATAGGAATTATAACGGAAATAGATACCAAAATAATAACAATAATAATACGCGTTCAAATACAAATCCTAATTCAAACAATTGTAACAATAGAGGTAACAATTCGAGATCATGCAACGGTAGAGGTAGAAACGCAAACGTACGAGCTTTAAACGCGAGTGCCCCTCAGGAGCGGGGGAGGACGAACTAAGCCAGTAAGCGAACTTCCCTCACCAATAGGCATCTATTGTTTAAATTTAAATTACTCTGATTTCATAGAGTTACACCTTAACGAGTCACAAAAATTTTGTTCTTTCCTAGTAGACACTCAAGCAGACATTTCTTTAATAAAAATATCATGTCTAGACAGTAATATTTCATTAAATACAAACGACATTAATAATATTACCGGTGTTACTTCCAATTCAGTTTCCACTTTAGATAAAATTACAGCAAATTTAAATTTTTCAAACTTTTCTATTAAACATACTTTACATGTAGTAAATGAAGACTTTAATATTCCATCCGATGGCATACTGGGTAAAGATTTTCTAAAAATTAACAAATGCATTATTAATTATGAAATAGTATTTCCTTTTGAGTAGGTAATGAAAAAATCGCGATACCAATCCTACATGGAACAGAAAGCGATAGTTGTATCATTCCACCAAGATGAGAAATATTAAGACTCTTTGATTTAGGAGATTCACCCGAGCCACTGTTCGTGGACTCGCAGGAAATTGAAAAAGGCGTTTTCACAGCTAGGTGCATTGTTAATTCCAGTAACCCAATATTTAAAGTCATAAATACCACGGATGATGTAAAGTATGTGAAAAGAAAAAGTATTCGGGCAGAAAAACTTTCAAATTATAATGTTTATACAATTAACAAGATAGAAACAGAAGACAAACGTACGAAAAAACTGACTTCAATTTTAAAAAATCAAATACCTCAACATGCTCATAGTAAATTAATTGACCTTTGCATTGATTATGCCGACATTTTCGCTTTTGACACGGACAAAATGACTTTAAACAACTTCTATGAGCAAAAATTAAGGTTGACAGACAACGAACCGGTATATGTTAAAAACTATCGATTGCCATACTCTCAACGCGAAGAAATAAATCGCCAAGTAAATAAATTGTTAGACAACGATTTGATTGAACTCAGTTATTCGAATTACAATAGTCCTTTGATCGTAGTCCCAAAGAAAGATACTAATGGTCAAAAAACTTATAGTATGTGCGTAGATTTTCGCGCAGTAAACAAAAAACTCATTGCTGATAAATTTCCACTAGCTAGAGTAGACGATATTTTAGACAATCTTGGCAGGGCAAAGTATTTTTCCACATTAGATCTTTTTTCAGGATTTCATCAAATCCCCTTGCATCCTGACTCACTTGATATTACTTCTTTCAGCACCTCGGTCAGCGCATTTAGATGAGAAGTGCTTCCATTCGGTTTAAACATAGCACCAAATTCATTCTCACGAATGATGACAATAGCTTTTTCGGGTATACCACCCAACGTCGCATTTTTGTACGTCGACGATATTATCGTCATAGGTTGTAGTGAAGCACACCATATTAAAAATCTTTCAAAAGTTTTCAATACTTGTAGGTCTTTCAATCTCAAACTTAACCCAAATAAATGCAACTTTTTACGACCAGAAGTTACATTTTTAGGTCACAAATGTTCAGCCAATGGTTTGTTGCCAGAAGACTCTAAAATAAAAAGTATATAAAACCGACTGACAAAGACGCGGTACGACGATTCGTCGCGTTTGCAAATTATTACAGACAGTTTATACCAAATTTTGCGTCTCTAGCAGAAAAAGAGTTGAATTTGTATGGGATGTTGAGTGCGAAAGAGCATTTTTATCTTTGAAAGCAGCGTTACTCTCACCAAAATTACTTCAATATCCAGATTTTACCAAACAATTCATTATCACTGTTGATGCTTCCACAACTGGATGTGGCGCTATTTTAAGTCAACAACAGCAAGGCAGTGATTTACCAATTCGTTTTGCTTCTAAAGCATTTAATAAAGCCGAACAGAAAAAACCCATTATAGAATTAGAGCTTTTAGCTATTTACTTTGCAAACAAGCAATTTCGACCATACGTTTATGGCACCCATTTTATTGTAAAGTCAGATCATAGACCTCTAGTATACTTATTCAATATGAAAGACCCATCTTCAAAACTTTCAAGAATAAGACTAGAACTAGCTGAATATAATTTCACTATTGTATATATCAAGGGTAAATCAAACGTTGGCGCTGATGCACTATCGCGCATTACAATGGATGAGATTAAAGAAGTTAACAAACAAATTTTGGCAGTACAGACAAGGGCAATGACAAAAAAGGCAAACGACAAAAATTTACATAGGAAAACAGACAAAAACGACGAAAAACAACTTATTTTACATGTTTACGACAAATTTTCATTTAATTTTTCAAAAAAGATTCCACGGATAAGATCTGAAATTACGTACGATAAAAATAATTAAACAACAAATTTAAGAATTTTTGAGCATATTAAACATAAGAAACTCGAGTAACTTAGTTTTAAACGTGTTAGCGAAATAATGACTTTAGAGAAATTACTTTCGAGGCTTGAATCAGAAGCCGGCAAACACAAAATTAGGCATATTGAATGGCCTAAAAACGACATTATGTTCGACCATTATACTATTACAAATTTCAAAAATATTGGAAATAAAATTTTAAAATCTTTAGAAATTATACTAACAGATCCAGTGGAGACAGTAACAGATGAGGATACAAAATTAAAACTAATGAAAATTTACCATAATGATCCAATTTCTGGTGGACATTGCGGAATGAAGACTTTACGCAAAACTGCGAACAAAATTTTATTGGAAGAACATGTCTCGTGATATATCGAAATATATCAAACATTGTAAAGATTGTCTTTTAAACAAGGTTAAACCTAAAACAAAAGAAAAACTTGTTTTAACACCAACTCCTTGTAAACCATTCGATATACTAGTAATTGACACAATAGGACCCCTGCCTGAGTCCAAATATGGTAATAAGTTCGCACTTACCATGATTTGCGACATGACTAAATACCTGGTAACAGTCGCTGTGCCAGACAAATCGTCAAAAACAATCGCTTCAGCAATTTTTGAAGGATTCATTTTAACATACGGCACAATGAATGCCATAAAATCAGATTTAGGTACTGAATTTAAAAATGAATTATGTGAAGAATTAACTAAACTTCTAAATATTAAACATAATTCTGTATGATAAAACGGCACGACCTTTAATTGTAAAAACCGGAGATAAAGTACTTTTACAGAAAGAACCACATCATAAACACGAAAATATTTATCAAGGTTCGTTTATTATAACTAAAATTAACGAACTTAACGTAACTGTTTTCAATGAAGTTAAAAATAAAGAACACGTTGTACATAAAAATCGGCTAAGTAAAGTAAATTAACGTTATTTTCATATTTTGATTAAACTTTAAAATTTGATTGAAAAAAATCCAAAAAAAAAATTTTTTTAGTACTAGCATTTAAGCAGCCACGAAGGCTCAAAAAAATTGTTAAAACAAAAAAAAAGAAAAAAAAAGCACAAAATTTTGTATATTCAAAAAACATATTTCAAAAGTGTAAAACTTTAACAAATTTAATATATATTAAAATGTAACTATTTACAAAAGAAAATTCAAACAAAACAAACATACAAAGTATTTTACCAATTTAAATTGTAATTAATATTCCCGCCAATAACTTTCCACTTCCTACCAGTAAACGAACATAAATGTAAATAAAATTTGAGTATTTTTACTTCTAAGTTCATTTGTAATAATCAGGAATAAAAATGGTTCCGAACCAACGAATTAAAAAGGGGAGGTACACTCTAATATAAATATATTCACCCCTATTCTGCATTTCGATTACGTTCCCGTTCTACGCTCCGCTTTAATCGAAGTTTGGTATTCTGCATTACGACGGAATCGTAAAGAGAAGAGGAAGAGCAAATGATTTTTCGAAATCAGCTGTTGGTACGGAATGTGTGAACATTGGAACAAAATAAATTAATGAAAATTTGTAAAAAACACTGAAAAACGTTTATATTTTATTATCCACGCCATTTTGTACAAAAAAAAGCAATAGAATATATTGCCGCAGTGTTATATTTTTTTGAGTGAAGTGCTTTCATAATTGTAAGTGCGTTTTTGTCGTTCTTTTGGCCAATTCCCTGCCGTGGCCACCAAGTTTTGTTAAAACGGATTCCTGCACGAATATAGTTGCCATTTTTGAATTTTAAGGATGCTAATTTCATTGCACTGGCCTAAAATACTTTATAAAGGTTTATTTATTCTTTCCGCAAGGATTGTTTACGTTTTCGCTTCACCTTCCTCTACGCCGGCAGCTTGCTTCGGCATATAATTGGACTCAACGAACAGACACAGATTATAGCTGTCTATTATAATGGAATCAATAGCCGCGGCATTATTTTTGGAGTTGGAAAGCAACGCATACGAAAATTGCCAGGCGAGAATGGAAAGGCAAATATTGCGAAATTTGTGTAATCCATTTGAGATGAGTGACGAATTGTAAGAAATTGAACTTAAAAGTGGTAAAGTTTAATGACTTATTTTCTTATTTAGGTTCAAAAAAAACTTTCGACTTAACAAGGATGCTTTCAAGTATGTGCTAGATACTTTTGCGGGGCAAAACGTCCAAGGACTTCGACATCGACATGTTGTTTTTGACCTGGAAACATATAAAAACAATCATCATCAAGCCTTCTACGTTTCTTAACAAGTTTTACTTACATTTTTGTTAAAATTCTGTTATAAATTAATAAAAAAATAAAAAGAAAATATTTTTCCGCCAACTAATTTGCAACTTAGAAAAACGGAACTACGATCGAAATGCAGAATACAAAAAATCGAACGATTCGAAGTTGGATCGAAAGAGATAGGAACACAGAATACCAAAATTACCAAATCGAAAAAATTCCAATCCAAGTCGAAATGCAGAATAGGGCTGATTGTAACGATTTTACTGTAAATCCTCTTATTTGCCCTTCTGCTAAGTTCGAATCACTAACTGTTGAATAAATAACTCCAATATTGAATAATGGAAAAATGGCCTTTATTAAAGTACTTCACAATAACACTTATACTAGCTGGCTTAATAACCAAACTGATTGATAGCTCAAATGAAACTGAATTCTCGCCTCTACTGTTCTCGCATTTTTATACTCTTTGATTTCCTAGTTGCATACTTCTAGGCTTTTCCATTCCAGAACTTACTAGTTGGTTTCTCAGCTACGACTACAGACGTATAATTTGTATAGTTTCTCTCACACCCCATGCGCTTGTATGTGTGAGCGACACTTCCACAATTATAATTGCCTACATTTAGGAGCATCTCAATAAGATGGCTGCATGTGTTTGGGCATCTCATCTCCGCTGCGTGTACGTACATATGTATAGACATAATGATTGAATTATTGATATGCGTACAGTCACTGCTTAGCATCGGCTTAGAGATGGTAGTACCCCTTAGTGTTGGAAATATTCGTAACACTGCCCTCCACCTAAGTCTGATCGTCCCGATCAGACAAATCTCTCGATCTAACCGCTTGTATGCGGTACACTACATCGTTGATCCGTTTTACAACTTTGTATGGGCCTTCCTAGTTACACTGCAATTTCGGGGACAAACCTTTTTTTCGTTGTGGGTTGTATAGCAGCACCAAATCTCCTTCCTGAAACCCTTCCGAATTAATTGCTTTATCGTACCTCGCTTTCATCTTGTCGCTCATAATCTTTGCTCGTTGCCTTACCAGATCGTGTATCTCTCTCAGCTCTTCTTCCAAGACACCAGTTGATTTCTTGACATTCCTCTCCGCATCGGCATCTATCCCATACTTCAAATCAGCTGGCAGTCGAAGGTCATTGCCAAAAATTACCTTTGCGGGAGTTTGGCCCGTTGTGTCATGTACTGCCGATCGGTAGGCCATCAAGAATAATGAAATGTGTGTATCCCAGTCCTTATGGTACTTGTCTACTACTTTCCTTAAATGCTCCTCCAATGTTCTATTGAAACGTTCCACCATACCATCGGACTGAGGATGCAATGCAGTTGTCCGTGTTTTTCGAATGCCCAACTTCTTGCACATTTCTTGGAACACAGCTGATTCAAAATTCCTGCCTTGGTCACAATGTAACTCCATTGGTACACCATACCTCGCAACCCATTCGTATTTAACCACTTCTGCTACTGTTTCTGCTTCTTGGTTTGGGATTAAGTATACCTCTGGCCATTTACTGAAATAATCCATAACCACCAGTACGTATTTGTTTCCGCGGTTGCTAGGAGGAAATGGACCTGCGGCATCCATGGCGATCCTTTCAAATGGTGCACCTGAAATATGCTGCTTCATCTGGCCATGACTTCGGGTTTTGGGCCCTTTCGCTCTGTTGCATACCTCGCAGTTGGCAATCCACTCGGTGACCGACTGACGGCAACCAACCCAATAGAATCTCTGCTTAATTTTCTCGAGTGTCTTCGTGATTCCAAGATGACCTCCACTTAGACCATTATGCAGCTCGCTGAGCACGTCAGGAATCCTCTTTCTGGAAACAACTATCAGTTTCTTCTTGCATTGACCATCCTCACTCTCCCATACTCGATGCAAGCAACCGGATATCAATTCTAAACTGTTGCACTATGCCCAATATGACTTCGCAATGGGACTCTCTGCTGATATCTCCTCTCTGCTTGGTCTTTCGTTTCCTTCGAGCCCTTGCATAACATGTGACAGATCTGTATCTTCTAGCTGACACTTTCTTAGTTGTTCCTTGTCCCATTCATAAGTACACGTTATAGTCATTAGCCGGACATCTATAATGTCTTCTTTAGCCTCGGCCTTTGAACAGTGCTTGCATTCCAAACTACATGGTCTTCGTGACATTGCATCGGCATTTCCATGGGTACTACCTTTTCGATGCTCAATGGAAGTCATAGCTTTGTAGTCGCTCGATCCACCGTGCCAATTGTCCCTCCGGATTACGGAACTGCAAAAGCCATTTCAACGCTGCGTGATCTGTCCTGACACGGAATCGCTGGCCGTAGAGGTATTTGTGAAAATGTTTAATGCACTCTACCAATGCCAACAGCTCTCTCCGCGTAACACAGTAGTTCCTCTCTGGTTTTCCAATCGAGCGGCTGTAATATGCAACTACCTTCTCGTGTCCATCGACCAGTTGTGATAAAACGCCTCCTATAGCATATCCACTCGCATCTGTATCTAGAATAAATGTTGCTCCTGGAATCGGATATACCAACATTGGGGCAGTGCACAAACGCTCCTTCAATGTTTGGAAAGCCACTTCTTGCTCCTTCTTCCATTCAAAAGCTTTGTTTTTTCTTGTAAGCTCATGGAGGCTATGGGCTACGCTGGAAAAATTGGACTAGCTGATGGTTCGATGACGCCGCTGTCGCTCATTTCTTGTATGATTTGACTCACAACTTTCCGCTTCGCCAGTGGAACACTACGTGGAGCTTGACGGATCGGCCTCGCATCTCCCGTGTCAATTTGATGTTTCACAACATTGGTGCGGCCTAGTTTGGAACCATCCTGGTCAAATATGTTCGCTTAATTTAGGAGCAGTTGTTTTGTCTTACTCTGACAGGCTTCCTCTAGCCCCTGCGTCCATGCCGTGATGCCATTTGAAAGGTCAGTATTACTAGATGAAACGTGTTCCTGGAGCTGTTCACAGTTAATAACTATTTCGGCCTCTTGGCATCTTCCCAAAATAGCTCCTTTGGTCAAATTGAATGGTGACTTGAACTCATTGAGTACTCTTACCGGAATACGTCCATCTTGTTTTGTCATAGCTAGGGTTTTTCCTACAAGTATATTCAGTGCTGATTTATTTGCTGCTTCGACAACCCCCAATTTGTTTGTCCCACAATCTCCATCAACCTTTGTCCAGATGACTGCTTATGATTTTGGTGGAATTGCTGACTCTCTTCCACCAGCACTCGTTTACTGCTGTAGCCTCTCTCGTTGCCGAATTTAAGTGGCACATCCATGTTCTTATATCGCATCGTCTTGCTTTGCATATCGATCTTGATGCATTGGTTGATTAAGAAGTCCACTCCAATTATGATTTCATCAACAATATCTGCCACTATAAAATTGTGTAGTACCGTGACGTTCCCAATTGCTACTTCACATGATACTTCTCCTAGAACCGTGGTGTCTTCTCCAGTGGCTGTACGCAATCTTGCTCCATGCAATGGTGTTATTATCTTGTTGACTAAATCCGCTCGAATGATGGAATGAGATGCACCCGTATCTACAGTCCGTAAACGTTTCTTTCCATCCACATGTCCTCCGACAGTAAGATTGTTTGACCTTCTTCCAATTTGTGAGATAGAGATCATGGGGCATTCAATTGAGGAAGCCAGCTGTCGCCCCTTGCGGCTGACTCGCTATAGTTTAACGATTGAGTGGACTTGGAGATTTGCTTATCTCCTTCAGCTCTGCGTTTACGGCCGTCCACATTGTTGGAGCTATTGGGACCGTTGCTGCAATTTCGTGCAATATGACATGGGTTGCCGCACTTGAAACATTTAATAACTCCGGCATTTTTCTGTTGTGATCCCTTCAGTGCTTCCAAAATTGTGTCTACCCAATCTGGTCTTTCCACTTCCACACGATGAGCTTTATATGCTGGTTTACTCAATAGTGAGGCAGTTTCCTGAGTCAATGCATGTGATACCGTTTCTGCAAATGTTGGCTTTGTGTTTGCGTATGTAGCTCGCTTCGTTTCGACGTCTCGTATGCCATTTATAAAGCTCTGAATTTTTACCCTTTCCCCCTGGTGTATTCCACGGGTGCGTCGGCATTCGCCAAATGTGCAAGCCTTTCGACATCTGACGCAAACTCCTGCAAAGTCTCATTAGCTTTTTGGTAGCGGTTTTGCAACTCTCATGGTGTATCTGCTTCCTGTGTTCGCTTCCGTATCGCCTCTCTAGAGCGCTCATCAATGTTTCGTAGTTGTTCCGCTCTCCCTCGGGAATAGTCTGCAGGATTTCAGCAGCAGATCCTTTCAATGCCACGAATAGTGCAGCAACTTTATCTTCAGCACTCCAGTTGTTCACTGCTGCGGTCTTCTCAAACTGAATCTTAAACACCTGGAAAGGAACAGAGCCGTCAAAATATGGAGTTTTTACCTTCGTATTGCTTGCTGAAACAGCTGGGCGATTTAGTTGCAACTCCTGTATACGACCTCTCAAAGCATCCACCTCGGCCTCGATTTTTTCCTCAAACTGCGTTATTTTCTCGTCCATGCGCGCTTCGAGTTTTGATGATATACGCGCCTCTTGCGCTTCGAGTTGTACTGTTATGCGTGTCTCTTGTTCTTTCATTTGTGCTTCCATGTTTGCTGTAATCTGTGGCGACATTTCTGAAATACGCGTTTCTTGTGCTTCAATCTTCGATGTTATGCGTGTCTCCTGCGATTCCAGTTGAGATGCCATCTTGGATGTTATGCGTGTCTCCTGTGATCCCAGTTGAGATGACATTTGTGATGACATTTCTGAAATCCGTGCCTCCTGTACTTCCATTTTGGATGTTATTTCTGACGACATTTCTTTTACTGTCGATGTTTGTGCAGATATTGCAGCCAAAATCATGCTCAAGTCTGTGCTCGTAACTGTCTGCGATGTTTCGTTTTTCTCTTCAATTTTTGTTGTTGTCTCGTCTCCATCAGGATAAAAGACATACTCATCCACATCAATTCCTTCTGCTTCTATTGCCTTTCGTAGCCGTGCCTGAAGTTCGAGTTTAACGCCGCTTGTATTCAATCCACGGCTCTCCAACTCCTTCTTCAGTTGCTGGATCTTCAATTCACTGAACTTTGCCATTGTGTTTGGCCATCTCATCTCCGCTGCGTGTACGTACATATGTGTAGACATAATGATTGAATTATTGATGTGCATACAGTCACTGCTTAGCATCGGCTTAGAGATGGCAGTACCCCTTAGTGTTGCAAATATTCGTAACAATATATTCGTTTGTTCGCAACAATTTTTATAAGTTTTTGGCCAAAGAAGAATATGACAAAACTGATCACTTTGTCAATTCTTCTTTTCCTCAAAAAGGATGATGTAACAGAGCCTTAATAAATAATAAAATGTCACCCTGTGTTCAAGTTGCTGCAACACCTGTTGTCTACCCACGGGTGTGGCTGTAAATCGGCTGGCAGAATGATAATTAAAATTTTGGACTTGGTGTGTGCGTCGTGAAATTATTAAAAACTAAAATAATTAAGCTAAGCCTACAAACTAAACTAAGTATAGGCAAATTATAAAACATTACTTTAATTTAGTAAAACCTAATAAATAAAGAACTAAACTAAAATTACTGTGTGTGGCAATTTGGTGTTTTATATGGAGTGCGTTGCGCGTGCAAAGCGCACATCATCAATTTCGCAGAGGTTCCAAAAGGGAACCTCACATGGGTGAAGCGTAGCACGTAAACGGCTGGCCAATTGCTTTGTATGTAGTACTGAGCGTTTCTTTATCTTTTCCCCAGGTACTGTCAGCAAGGGATTTGAGGATTTTATTACGGCTCTGGATTTTCGGAACAGTTGCGACTGCGTGCTCACCAAAATGTAGATCCTGATCAAACGTCACACCCAAGATTTTGGGGTGTAGGACAGTCGGTAGCGTAGTGCCATCGACGTGGATGTTCAAAATGGTCGACATTTGGGACGTCCATGTTGTAAATAGGGTCGCGGAAGATAGGATAGGACACCACCCTGTGGCACCCCTTGTTTAATTCTTCTTGGTTTTGATGTTTCGTTTCTAAATTGCACCGATGCCTGCCGACCACCCAGATAATTTGCGGTCCACCTTTTGAGACATGGGGGAAGGGTAGACCCTTCCAGGTCTTGCAGTAACGTGCCATGGTTGACCGTATCAAAAGCTTTTGATAGGTCTAGCGCTACGAGTACTGTTCTATGGTGGGGGTTTTGAGTTTAACCGCAATTTATCTGGGTGCTGATGGCATTTAGCGCGGTGGTGGTGCTATGGAGTTTTCTGAAGCCGTGCTGATGACAGGCTAGCTGCAAATTTGCTTGGACGTAGGGGAGCAAAATGACTTCAAGCGTCTTTGCTACTGGCGATAGGAGAGATATCGGACGATACGACTCTCCTATGTTAGCTGGTTTCCCAGGCTTTAGTAGCGGACCACCTTGGCCACATTTTCCATTTTTCGGGTATGACAAAGGTGGAAAGAGACAGGTTGAAGACATGTGCTAAGTATTTGAAACCCTCTTTTCCTAGGCTTTTAAGCATCGGCATGACTCTGCCTTCTGGGCCCACTGCTTTAGATGGTTTAGCGTGACCAATGGCATCTTCAACCTCTGTGGCGGTGATGGTAATTGGTGACGCGCTGAATTTATGTTTATGTGCGTGTCTGTTGGCCCTCCGTCTATCTTTGTCGACCGTAGAATGCATTACATATTGACGGCAAAAAGTGCTCGCGCATTTTTTTGAATCCGACAGAACTTTATCGCCGAAGACGATGGAAACTTTGTCATTGTGCTTAGACGGATTCGATAGGGACTTTACGGTGGACCAAAGTTTACCCACACCGGCAGAGAGGTTACAACCTCTTAGGTGCTCCTCCCATTTCGCCCGCTTGTGTCCACAAGCAATCTGATGCGTTGGTTTATATCCCTTATTTGGGGGTCGCCTGGGTCGAGCTGTCTTATAAGGTCACGTTCACTCGCTAAATTTGCGGCCTCCGCCGGAAAGTGGTGCCGAATTTCGGGAATTCTCCCGGCGGGAATGAAACGTGCCGAGGCGGATTCAATGACCTTGCGGAAAGCACGCTCCCCTTGGCGGGCATCAGTCGGGATAGGGAGGGCAACAAAGAGGTTGTCTGTAAAAGATTTGTATTCGTCCCACTTTCCTTTTTTAAAGTTTATGAAAGTGCGTTTTTCTGTAACGATGAAGTCGGCGGTACGCTCGAACGAAATAAGTATAGGCAGGTGGTCGGAAGCCAATGTTACCATCGGCTGCCAGTTGACGCAGTTTACGAGTTCTGCGTTCACGATTGAGATATCCGGCGAACTGTGACAGCTTTCTACCATACGTGTGGGGGCGTCTCCGTTTATTGTGCAGAACATCGTTTCTTCTATTTGATCCGCCAACATCTCACCCCTACTGTCCGCCCGCAAGTTTAAATGCCATAGATCGTGATGGTAAAATCGTCGTTGAATCAGCTGATAATAATGATGTTTTTCTTGACGCTGAAGGAAAATAAACTGCGGAAACTCATAAAGGCGTTCGACCCCAGAGAAGTAGTCAACGCTACGATCTGCGAGTAAGTGTAAAGAGTCCAGATCGGTTAATTGAAAGTGGATTTTCAGTAACAATTGTTGAACCAAAAACATTTGAAGAGGCAATGAACTCACCCGATGCACAACAATGGAAGAGTGCAATGGATGAGGAGTTTAATTCATTGATCAAGAATCACACATGGGATTTGGTAGAGCCACTTGATGATCAGAAAATTGTTGATAATCGTTGGGTGATTAAAACCAAAGAAAATACTGATGGCTCAATTGAGAGATATAAAGTGAGTCTTGTGATTCGTGGGTTCACTCAGCAATACGGGGTCGATTACGAAGAGACTTTTAGTCCTGTCGTCAAATATACATCGATTCGTGCAATTCTGTCTCTAGCGGCATTGAATAAAATGCGGCTAAAGCAGTTCGACATTAAAACTGCATTTTTGTACGGTGAACTGAAAGAAAACGTTTTTATGAAGCAGCCAGTCGGCTATAATGACAACAGTGGACGCGTATGCAAGCTGATCAAAAGTTTATATGGTTTGAAACAGGCATCACGATGTTGGAATGAAAAATTTACGTCATTTATTTGCAAATTTGATTTCACACAAAGTGATTCAGATTCATGCGTTTTCATTCGGCGAAAGGATAATACAATAACGATCATCGCGATTTATGTAGATGATGGGTTGATGGTAACAAATACCATTACTGAAATTGATTCGATAGTTTCACACCTGCAAGACAATTTTGAAGTAAAATTTATCGAGGCAAAGCGATTTCGGGTCTCGAAATTGATCAACGTCAGGATGGTTCAATAAGCATACATCAGCAGGCTTATGCTAAAAAGATATTGAATCGGTTTGGTATGATTGAAAGCAAAACTGTATCAACTCCAATGGATAACAATCAGAACCTTGGTGATTTCGCAAGAAATGAGCATGAAGCTGTATATCCATATCGTGAAGCGGTCGGTAGCTTAATTTACCTGGACCAGACATAAGCCACGCAATTTGTGTGGTAAGTCGATATTTGGAACAGCCTACCTCAGCACACGTAACTGCGGTGAAACGCATATTCAAGTACATTAAGGGCACGATCGATATGGGTATTGTTTATAAAAATGATTGTGTTCTTGATTTGGTCGGCTACATTATTTATTTATTTATTTATTTATTTATTTGTTAGTCTACAAATTTTACAATTAATCAGACCAAATATGAATGAATGAATGAATATAAATGCGGATTACAGTGTAAAATTAACAAGCATACATAGTGAGCAAAATTATATTATAAAAAATGTATATACATATATTATTGAATCCGTTGTCGGGAAGGACTGTGATGCCGAGCAACGGAATTGATTATCAGTGCTGTCGGAATGGACGTGATTTCGAGCAGCTGATGTATATTTAACACAATAGTAGGGCTGCGATGTGTGGGAGGTTGGAAAGGACGTGATCCCAAGCCACCCGCCCAAAGTAACTGGAGCAGGTAACAGATTTAGTTTAACATGTGATTTTGAAACAGTTATGAGTTCAAGGCAGTGAGTATATATTTTTTTATACTGTAAAGTGTGTCGCAAGTATCAATATTATTGCAGTGATTATTGAAATTTAGACACACAACGAAGAGGTTCATGCATTTGAAAATATATAAATATAGCGGTTGGAAATACCGAGAGGGCCTAAAAGGGACATTAAACATCACCTCGCCAAGCAGAAATGGACTGTTTATCATCCCCCTTAATAGTTTTACCATAAATAAAACTCCAAGCATCTCCCTACGGCTCTGTAGTGAAGGCAGCTGTAAAAGTTTTAACCGGCTGCAATAGGGCGGTAGGTTCCTTGATGGATCCCAGGGCAAATGATTTAAAGCAAAGAGCAAAAAATTGCTTCTGGACCGATTCCAATTTTTCGCTATGAACCTGATAACGCGGGTTCCAGATAATGGAAGCATATTCCAATATAGGTCTTGCTAACGATAAAAAAGAGTTTTAGTGACATAGGGGTCATTGAATTCCCTTGACCACCTTTTTACGAATGCCAAAGTGCCTCTAGCCCTATGCACACACGATTCGATATGTAATTTGAAGTCCAGTTTAGGGTCGATTATAACGCCAAGATCAGTAAAGTTTGTGACTTGCTTAATGATATAATCGCCTATCATGTACTGATAGGTTTTAAAAGATTTCCTCGTAAAACACATAAACTTGCACCTCGGTAAATTTAGTGACATGACGTTCACGTCACACCACTCAACCAGGTTATTCAGATCCGATTGAAGAAGTGCCCTATCTTCAGGTGAGCGAATGGGCATAACCAGTTTGACATCGTCAGCGTACATCAGCGGTATGCAGCGCTTCAAAACATTTGGGAGGTCATTAATGAAGAGCAGAAATAACACTGGACCAGGGTGACTGCCCTGTGGAACTCCAGAAGATACATTGATGAATTCAGACAAGCAATTGTTAAACAGAACTGTTTGCTTTCTACCTACCAAGTACGAAGAGACCCAAGAGAGAAGCCGTGATGGAAAACCCAATCGATCGAGTTTTAGTAGGAGTAAGGAATGGGAAACTTTATGTTGTTGTTGTTGTTGTAGCAATGCTTCGCCCCACCTAATAGCCGCGACCGATCACAAATTGTCATCAATATCCTCTAACGGGAGTCCAAGGAAACTTGCCGTTTCAACAGGGGTGGACCATAAGGAAAGGGGTGCTAGAGGCGTTGGTTCCACATTACAATTAAAGAGATGGTTGGTGTCATGTGGGGACACATTCCAAGCGAGGCATACATTTTGTATGTCGGGGTTGATTCCTGATAGGTAAGAGTTTAACCTTTTACAGTATCCAGAACGAAGTTCAGCAAGATTGACACGCGTTTTCCTGGGGAGTATGCGTTCCTCTTCCGCGAGTTTTGGATACTTTTCTTTAAGTACTGGATTCACCGGGCAATTCCCGGCATAAAGGTCCGACGCCTGTTTATGGAGTTCACCAAGGACCTGCTTGTGTTTTTTCGCTTCATACGGCTGGGTTCTCAGGTGCCGTATTTCCTCAAAATGCTTACGGAGATGACTCCTTAAGCCCCTAGGCGGTGCTGGTTCATCAATCAGATGTCTGTTAGGATGCTCAGGTTTCTGGGTATTCAACAGGAACTCTTTGGTCAGCATCTCATTTCTCTCCCTGATGGGGAGTATTCTCGCCTCATTATGCAGATGGTGTTCTGGGGACATAAGAAGACAGCCCGTGGCGATTCTGAGAGCAGTATTTTGGCAGGCCT
The DNA here is from genome assembly GCF_040869045.1 of Eurosta solidaginis. Lineage (NCBI taxonomy): Eukaryota > Metazoa > Arthropoda > Insecta > Diptera > Tephritidae > Eurosta > Eurosta solidaginis. The sequence continues at coordinate 150,014,760 of NC_090324.1, read as the reverse complement.
GTAGTTTCTTCCAGTGGGTAATTTTTAGGCTTGGCGACCATATGGGTGACGTGTAGCACGTAATCGGCTGGCTAATTGCTTTGTATGTAGTCATGAGCGTTTCTTTATCTTTTCCCCAGGTACTGCCAGCGAGGGATTTGAGGATTTTGTTACGGCTCTGAATTCTCGGAACAATTTCGGTTGCGTGCTCACCAAAATGTAGATCCTGATCAAAAGTCACACCCAAGATTTTGGGGTGTAAGACAGTCGGTAGCGCAGTGCCATCGACGTGGATGTTCAAAATGGTCGACATTTGGGACGTCCATGTTGTAAATAAGGTCGCGGAAGATTTAGTCGGTGATAATGCCAGGTTTCGCGAGACGAAAAAACTGGAGAGATCAGGAAGGTAGCCGTTTATTTTATTGCATAGCGCATCGATCTTTGGGCCTGGGCTTGTGGCCATTATTCGCAGTCATCGGCGTAGGAAACGATTGTGACTCCTTCCGGTGGTGAAGGTAGCTTAGATATGTAGAAATTAAACAAAAGTGGGGATAGGACACCACACTGTGGCACCCCTTGTTTAATTCTCCTTGGTTTTGATGTTTCGTTTCTAAATTGCACCGATGCCTGCCGACCACCCAGATAATTTGCGGTCCAGCTTTAAAGACATGGGGAAGGGTAGACCCTTCCAGGTCTTGCAGTAACGAGCCATGGTTGACCGTATCAAAAGCTTTTGATAGGTCTAGCGCTACGAGTACGGTTCTATGGTGGGGGGATTGATTTAAACCCCAATTTATCTGGGTGCTAATGGCATTTAGCACGGTGGTAGTGCTATTGAGTTTTCTGAAGCTATGCTGATGAGAGGCAAGCTGCAAATTTGCTTGGAAATAAGGGAGCAAAATGGCTTCAAGCGTCTTTTCTACTGGCGATAGGAGAGATATCGGACGATACGACTCTCCTATGTTAGCTGGTTACCCAGGCTTTAGTAGCGGGACCACTTTGGCCATTTTCCATTTCTCGGGTATGACAAAGGTGGAAAGAGACAGGTTGAAAACATGCGCCAAATATTTGAAACCCTCTTTCCCTAAGCTTTTAAGCATCGACATGGATATGCCGTCTGGGCCCACTGCCTTGGATGGTTTAGCGCGACCAATGGCGTCCTCAACGTCTTTAGCGGTGATGGTGATTGGTGACGCGCTGAATTTGTGTTTATGTGCGTGTCTATTGGCTCTCCGTCTATCTTTGTCGACCGTAGGATGCATTATATATTGTCGGCAGAAAGCGCTCGCGCATTTTTTCGCATCCGACAGCACTTTGTCGGCAAAGGCGATGGAAACTTTGTCTTTGTGCTTAGTCGGATTCGATAGGGTGGACCAAAGTTTACCCACACCGGTAGAGAGGTTACAACCTCTTAGGTGCTCCTCCTATTTCGCCCGCTTGTTATCGTCCACAAGCAATCTGATGCGTTGGTTTATATCCTTTATTTGGGGGTCGCCTGGATCAAGCTGTCTTATAAGGTCACGTTCTCTCGCTAAGTTTGCGGCCTCCGCCGGGAAGTGGGGCCGGATTTCGGGAATTCTCCCGGCGGGAATGAAACGTGCCGAGGCGGATTCAATGACCTTACGGAAGGCACGCTACCCTTGGCGGGCATCAGTCGGGATAGGGAGGGCAGCAAAGCGGTTGTCTGTAAAAGATTTATATTCTTCCCATTTTCCTTTTTTGAAGTTTATGAAAGTGCGTTTTTCGGTGACGATGAAGTCGGTGGTACGCTCGAGCGAAATAAGTATGGGCAGGTGGTCGGATGCCAATGTTACCATCGGCTGCCAGTTGACGCAGTTTACGAGTTCTGCGCTCACGATTGAGATATCTGGCAAACTGTGACAGCTTCCTACCATACGTGTGGGGGCGCCTCCGTTTATTGGGCTTCGGCGTAGACTACGGGACGCCCTTGGGCGTGAACAGCAAGGAGCCACAAAAGATTTATAAAAGTTACGTGGACGTCGGGTTTTGGGATTAAGCCCAGAACAACCTGTCCGATGCAACCATCCCTTGCACGAGACACACTGAACAGAGTATGACCGTCCTAAAAAGATTCTTTTCCGGCAGATGCAGCAAAGCCATTTCTCAGGACCGGGGGCAGGAGACGGACCCGGATTGGATTCGATGCCTTCCCGGAGTAAGAGAATATGGAGCAGTCCTGCTGCAAGGAGCTGCTAGGAGGATGACAATTTGTGGGAGGGACGCCACAAATTAAATGGGGAAACTTTATCAAACGCCTTACTGAAATCAGTGTAAATGACATCAACTTCGCAGTTCGTCCTCAAGTTATTGGATACGAGGGTTGTGAACTCCAGCAAGTTAGACACAATGGACTTACCCCTGCAAAAGTCATGTTGTGACAGGTCCACTGCCGAAGATACTGCAAAAGCCAGTTGATTTGTGACAACTGATTCAAATAGTTTTGGAATAGCACAAAGTTTGGCTATTCCTCTATAGTTTGTGACACAAGATCTACTCCCACTTTTATAAAGTGGTATTATAAACGACTCCTTCCACTTCTTAGGGAATATCCCTTGCCTCAAAGAGGCATTAAATAAGCAGGTAAGGGGTTGACAAGGAAATTGAGCGCAAGTTCTCAGCACAACAGATGGTATTTCATCAGGTCCACTGGAGTAGGAAATTTTCAGACTTTCCAGATGCCTTAGTACCTCATCTGTATGAATATATGGGATACCTACTGAGTTAAGCAAAGGTAACATGTATTGATAATCCACCGGAGGGGAGTCAGGGATAGTCGAGTAATTAGATTTAAAAAAGGCAGCAAACATATTTGCAATCTCGGAGTCAATACTAGAAATCCGATCGTTATACTTCATTACAAAAGGAAACCTTTTAATTTTTCTTTTGTAGTTGACGAAGGAATAAAATGTTTTTGGATTGGAAGAGATCCGATGCTTAATCTTCATCAGATAATTTTTATAGCATCTTATCTGTAGCCTTTTGTGCTTAAGGCGCAAGATGGAGTATGCAGCATAGTCACTATTAGAGCCAGATAATTTGAAACGCTTGAAGAAGCATGTTTTTTTGTTTTTTAGATAATTAAGTTCTCTAGAGCTCCAAGCAGTAGCTGGAGATGCTGAGGAGGTTTTGGAAAAAGGCACACATTTGAGGAATATCGCATGAAAACGTTGGTGAAATGGAGTTCTCTAGAGCTCCAAGCAGTAGCTGGAGATGCTGAGGTTTTGGAAAAAAGCACACATTTGAGGAATATCGCATGTAAAACGTTGGTGAAATGGACGGAGCTCGCTTCAATATCCCCGTCGTACTCAGGCCACTTTATTTTAGAGACTTCGTCGATTAGTAAAGACCAATTGGACTTTCTAAACAGAAACCGGCGCGAAGACGCATTCGGATCGGTAGTATTCCGCACCGGTAAGCTAAGACAATCCATATTTCATATTTCTTTATTTCAGTCTATGGCATTTAAAGCCCTTACAGACTAGATAACAATGTTAAATTAAAATTAGATAAATATTTAATAGTATAGTACATAAGTTGAGTATAGACACAATAAAACTTACATGCTATGAAGAGATTGACCAGCACATTTATCTGTTTGAAAAGATATCAGTAAGTATTGTTTTAAAAGTAAACTTAGAAAGAGCAAAATCCATAGCTGAAGAATCAGAGATGCGATTAAAGTCGGTCATAGCTCTAAGTAAAGGTGCGTTTGAGGCATAGAGGGTTCGGACACAATCTGTATAGAAAATAGGTATATTACGAAGAGGCCTTATAGGGATATGGAATCGGAGACTCCTGAGGAGACAAGGTGCATGAACTACATCATTAATGATGTCATAAACAAACGTGAGCGATAGGACAGTTCTTCTGCATTCCAGGGACTCTAATTTGATGATGGAATCGGTTCAGAAAAGTTCATCGAGCGCAGCGCGAACCGAACAAACGCTTTCTGCACACGTTCAAGCCTAACAATATGGCATTCATGATACGGCCTCCAAATAAAACAGGCGTATTCCAGCTTCGAACGAACTAGTGCAGTGAACAATATCTTGAGGGTGTACGGATCCGTGAAGTCCGTGCAGAAGCGCCTAATAAAAGCCAGAAGTGAATACGCCTTAGCAATAGTAGAGTTTATATGAGTCGTGAAAGAAAATTTCGAATCGAAGACAACACCCAAGTCCTTTATCTCGTTAAGAGTTGAGAGGTGGGTACCATCGAGAGAGTAGGAAGTGGGAATGAGGCCACGTGAATTAGAAAAGCTTACAAGAAAGCATTTGCTAACATTTAGTGGCAAGTTATTGGCACAACACCAAACAGCAACGTTATCTAAATCAGATTGCATTTTAATCACGTCGTCTGAGTTTGCGATGGTATTAAAAATCTTTAGGTCATCAGCGTATAATAGAAAATTAGAGTGCTGGAAGCAGGTGGAAATATCGTTTATAAAAATTACAAAAAGTAATGGGCCAAGTATGCTACCTTGAGGCACCCCGGAGGTGGCTGTGAATGTGTTTGAAGAGTTATTGTCTATAACCACAAGACAGCTACGCTGGTGGAGGTATGATTTAATCCGGAGTAGGTCTCTTAGTTTTTTGACGTATTGACATGCTTTTTAGAGTATACATGAACCACAGAATGAGTCGGCCAAAAGGAAGTATCCAGTACCTTATCAAAATATTTATCAGGAAGCGATATTTTGAAGGAAGATATGTCTCTCGCATATTTAAAAGTAAAAGGTAAATTGAAAGGCCTGGATGATAAACATCCTCAGGCAATACCACTGGATCACATCGAGTAACAGAACAATTCGATGTGTCGTCTGAAAAAATCAAATCAAGATATTTGCCAAATTTATTATGAATTCTGTTAAGTTGATAAAGACCAATGTGTGCAAGGTCATTTAAAAACTCGTAGAATACAACATTACAAGCAGTGGGAACTAGCGTTCCGTCAATAAAATTCCACGACACTAAGGGCAGATTAAAATCGCCAGCCACTAAGACAGAATCAACAGACCTTGACATAGCAAATATAAATTTCAATAGGGAAGAATGTTTTAAGTATATAGAAATATCTGACTGTGGCGGAATATAAGACGCAACAAAATATTTATAAGTAGATAAAAGTTTAACCCGCACGCAGAGGATTTCAACATCAGAAGAATCATCGAAGTACACTTCCTCAGCAGAGAACCTGGTATGTACGGCGATTAACACGCCTCCACCAATTCTGTTTCGTCGGTCTTTTCTAAAGATCTCATAAGAATATGCTAATATCTCAGAGTTAAACACAGTTGGTTTCAACCATGTCTCAGTGAATACCAAAACGTCATAACAGAGTTCATGACTACGGAGAAAAAGATCAACTAGTTTAGTATTTAGACCCCTAACATTCTGATAATAGACGTTAAGGCCATTATGAAAGGTGTCAGGCAAATCTATGACTCCGCGGGAATTTCTACATCTTTTCAAAAAATTGGAAGGGCTTAATGTATACATTACTGGGCCAAAGAGAAGCATTGAAGAGTTTGCTATATTCACTTTCAATCACTCGAACTTTAAAAGCGACTCTCACTAAAGTGTTAATGTGGACATCTCTCTTTACTAACTTAAAACAAGCGACATTAGAAGCAGCAATGCCAAAGTGATCAGAGATGTATTTAACAATACTCTCCTCAGTGCCCGATGGCTTAAATGAGGACAAATGAATCCATTTATACCGCACAAATACATCTAATTCAGCATTGTCATTGCTACCACTCACAACACGCGATTTTTGCGTAATTTCTTTTGATGCACTCTTTCGTTCTGTCAGAAACATCATCAGATGGCACATTTGCATTAACTGCGCTAGCTGCAGCCTCTGCATACGATACAGTGCCAGCAGAGCGCGACGCTGCACTAGTATTTGTCACATTGTTGACAACCATTTGAGCATCAAATTTATTGGAATTATCAGAAGACACATTTGAATTATTTTTATGATTGTAAGCTTTAGTTGATTTAGATGTGGATGCAGTAGATTTAGTTTCAGATGTAGAATTGGAACTAATTAATGTTGATGTATTTCCAGATGTAGATGTAGTTTTAGACGAATGAGAGACTTTAGAAGATGAGGCGTTTTTAGATGTAGATGCAGGCGAAGTAGAAGTTGATTTTGTAGTAGAACTAGTAGAGAGAATTTTCGATGTTTGCGGCTGAGTAATAATAGCAGCAGGTTGAGATGTAAGAGTAGTAGTAGGTGCAGGTGATGAAGCATTAGCTCTCAGATTATCGATAGGGGAATTAGAGAACTCCGTGCTAAGCAGGGTAGCGGGAAAATCCATTAGGTTGCTTTGTATTAAATTGTTGTTATTGGATGCCATGGGGAGAGCAGAAATAAATAGCGCACTATTTCTGACATTCGGACAACCATATGACTCAGCAACATTTAAGTTGTTGTTGGATGACTTCAAAGAGTCCATTATATGATTTTTTAAATCATCGAATTTTTTAGACACAGCATTGGAAATTATGTTAAAACCTTGTTTTTGAGTCACAAGAATAGCGTTCAAAATATTAGATAGCTTGTCCGGCATGTTCACACATTTTTCACACAAGTAAAGCAAATGCGGGTTAGCCTTGATTAGCTTTACTTCATAGTCCGATATACCCTCACTACAGGCTCTGTGGAAAATCCTCTTGCAGAACCCATTACACGGCACTAGACTATTGTCACCAGTTCTGGAAAATTGTTTATTACACTTTCCACAATATCCATCCATTTTGGCAATTTAAAGTAAAAGAAAATATAAGAATACGTGAAAATATGAGAGCGATTAAAAACACGTCCGTACGCGGCGAGAGAACAATGATTATGCTAGCGATAGCGAAACAAGACGACCGACGAGTGGGTAGATATGTTTTTCATATTGGGTCCGGTGTCGTTACCTGGGCATCAGTAAGGAAAAACAGTCAAGATGGTCAATTCAACTTAGAATATTTAAGTACTTGTGAGCAGATCACAGATATATTTACGAAAGCATTGAATGGGAATCGTCATAAATACTTGTGCAATTTGATGGAGATGATATCATAAGAGAACGTCGACGATTTTGTTTATAACAATTATTTTCTGTATTCTATTTTCTATTTTACCTTCGTTAACTACAGTTGAAATGTGACGTTTATAGAAGAAGCACTTCAATAAAATTTTCTTTCCATAAAAGCGAATTGTTCAACTGTTAATTAAACGTGTTTTTTTTTTTAAATATTTGTGGCGTAATTTGAAAAACCTTCGCGTGCATGTGAGTGAGAGCTCTGACTGTTCTCTTGAACCTGAAGACCTTAATGCAGCTTTTGTGAATCGGGTTAAACCGCCTTCTGTTAATACCTGTTTCACAACCCGTCCGTTGTTGTTGTTGTTGTAGCAATGCTTCGCCCCACCTAACAGCCGCGACCGATCACAAATTGTCATCAATATCCTCTAACGGGAGTCCAAGGAAGCTTGCCGTTTCAACAGGGGTGGACCATAAGGAAAGGGGTGTTAGAGGCGTTGGTTCCACATTACAATTAAAGAGATGGTTGGTGTCATGTGGGGACACATCGCAAGCGGGGCATACATTTTGTATGTCGGGGTTGATTCTGGATAGGTAAGAGTTTAACCTGTTACAGTATCCAAAACGAAGTTGAGCAAGAGTGACACGCGTTTCCCTGGGGAGTATGCGTCCCTCTTCCGCGAGTTTTTGGATACTTTTCTTTAAGTAATGGATTCACCGGGCAATTCCCGGCATAAAGGTCCGACGCCTGTTTATGGAGTTCACCAAGGACATGCTTGTGTTTTTTCGCTTCATACGGCTGGGTTCTTAGGTGCCGTATTTCCTCAAAATGCTTACGGAGATGACTCATTAAGCCCCTGTTGTTGTTGTTGTTGTAGCAATGCTCGCCCCACCTAATAGCCGCGACCGATCACAAATTGTCATCAATATCCTCTAACGGTAGTCCAAGGAAACTTGCCGTTTCAACAGGGGTGGACCATAAGGAAAGGGGTGTTAGAGGCGTTGGTTCCACATTACAATTGAAGAGATGGTTGGTGTCATGTGGGGACACGTTGCAAGCGGGGCATACATTTTGTATGTCGGGGTCGATTCTGGATAGGTAAGAGTTTAACCTGTTACAGTATCCAGAACGAAGTTGAGCAAGAGTGACACGCGTTTCCCTGGGGAGTATGCGTTCCTCTTCCGCAAGTTTTGGATAATTTTCGTTAAGCACTGGATTCACCGGGCAATTCCCGGCATAAAGATCCGACGCCTGTTTATGTAGTTCACCAAGGACCTGCTTGTGTTTTTTCACTTCATACGGCTGGGTTTTCAGGTGCCGTATTTGCTCAAAATGCTTACGGAGATGACTCCTTAAGTGTTCTGGGGACATAAGAAGACATCCCGTGGCGATTCTGAGAGCAGTATTTTGGCAGGCCTGTAGTTTCTTCCAGTGGGTGATTTTTAGGCTTGGCGACCATATGGGTGACGCGTAGCGCGTAATCGGCTGGCTAAATGCTTTATATGTAGTCATGAGCGTTTCTTTATCTTTTCCCCAAGTACTGCCAGCGAGGGATTTGAGGATTTTGTTACGGCTCTGAATTCTAGGAACAATTGCGGCTGCGTGCTCACTAAAATGTAGACCCTGATCAAACGTCACACCCAAGATTTTGGGGTGTAGGGCAGTCGGCAGCGTAGTGCCATCGACGTGGATGTTCAAAATGGTCAACATTTGGGGCGTCCATGTTGTAAATAAGGTCGTGGAAGATTTAGTCGGTGATAATGCCAGGTTTCGCGAGGCGAAAAAACTGGAGAGATCAGGGAGGTAGCCGTTTATTTTATTGCATAGCGCATCGATCTTTGGGCCTGGGCCTGTGGCTATTATTGTGCAGTCATCGGCGTAGGAAACGATTGTGACTCCTTCCGGTGGTGAAGGTAGCTTAGATATGTAGAAATTAAACAAAAGTGGGGATAGGACACCACCCTGTGGCACTCCTTGTTTAATTCTCCTTGGTTTTGATGCTTCGTTTCTAAATTGCACCGATGCCTGCCGACCACCCAGCTAATATCGGACGATACGACTCTCCTATGTTAGCTGGTTTCCCAGGCTTTAGTAGCGGGACCACCTTAGCCATTTTCCATTTCTCGGGTATGACAAAAAGTGGAAAGAGACAGGTTGAAGACATGCGCTAAATATTTGAAACCCTCTTTCCCTAGGCTTTTTTTTGGTTTAGCGCGACCAATGGCCTCTTTAGCGGTGATGGTGATTGGTGACGCGCTGAATTTGTGTTTATGTGCGTGTCTATTGGCTCTCCGTCTATCTTTGTCGACCGTAGGATGCATTATATATTGTCGGCAGAAAGCGCTCGCGCATTTTTTCGCATCCGACAGCACTTTGTCGCCAAAGGCAATGGAAACTTTGTCTTTGTGCTTAGTCGGATTCGATAGGGACTTTACAGTGGACCAAAATTTACCCACACCGGTAGAGAGGTTACAACCTCTTAGGTGCTCCTCCCATTTCGCCCGCTTGTGTTCGTGCACAAGCAATCTGATGCGTTGGTTTGTATCCTTTATTTGGGGGTCGCCTGAATTAAGCTGTCTTATAAGGTCACGTTCTCTCGCTAAGTTTGCGGCCTCCGCCGGGAAGTGGGGTCGGATTTCGGGAAATCTCCCAGCGGGAATGAAACGTGCCGAGGCGGATTCAATGACCTTACGGAAGGCACGCTACCCTTGGCGGGCATCAGTCGGGATAGGGAGGGCAGCAAAGCGGTTGTCTGTAAAAGATTTATATTCTTCCCACTTTCCTTTTTTGAAGTTTATGAAAGTGCGTTTTTCGGTGACGATGAAGTCGGCGGTACGCTCGAGCGAAATAAGTATGGGCAGGTGGCGGATGCCAATGTTACCATCGGCTGCCAGTTGACGCAGTTTACGAATTCTGCGCTCACGATTGAGATATCTGGCGAACTGTGACAGATTCCTACCATACGTGTGGGGGCGCCTCCGTTTATTGTGCAGAACGTCGTTTCTTCTATTTGATCCGCCAACATCTCACCCCTACTGTCCGCCCGCAAGTTTGAATGCCATAGATCATGATGGGCATTGAAATCGCCTAAGATAATGCGATTGTTGCCAGTGAGTAAGGCTCTGATATTAGGGCGGTATCCACTGGGGCAACAGGTGGCAGGAGGGATGTAGATGTTGAGGATGTCTAGGTTTGCATCGCCTGACCGGACAGATAGGCCTTGACGTTCTAAGACATTGTCCCTGCGGTCGATGCAAGGATCAAATATATAATATTGCAGAGTGGTGTATGATAAACGCGAGGCCGCCTCCATTTCCGCTCTCGCGGTCTTTTCTGTGGACATTATACCCAGAGCAGGTCTGCAATGCAGATCTTGCTGTGAGTTTAGTCTCTTGAATCGCAGCAATGCGGATGTTGTGCCGCTTCATGAAATCAACTATCTCCGTGATCTTCCCAGTTAGTCCATTACAGTTTAACTGCAGAATTCTGAAGTTCATAGGGGGAGACGTCGTCACTCTGGGGGTAAGTGACGGGTGACTACGCCTGGGTTGAAGAAGGCTAGGACGCAATTGCTGTTGTGGCCCTGGACTGGGCGTCCTTGGGCAAGCATTGGGGTACCCGGATGATTTGGGTTTACGACCTGGCAACATGGCGCGATGAAACCCGTAGGGGGGTTGCCATCGCGGAGACCAGAACATCTAGGAAAGTGGCACCACCCAAGGCAGGAGCTGCATTGGGCGGATGTCGCAAACCTATATATTCTGTGCTGGCAAACGGTGCAAACGGAGGTAGGGACTAAGATTCTGTTTCCCTGACCTGCACGATTGCTGCCGGAAGAGGGGGGGAGAAGACGGGGGCACGGGCTGATGCTCAGCATTGCTACCGACTCTACTACGAAGGTAGTAGTTATGAGTGGTAGCAGCTGTTTGAGTTGTTGGCGCAGTGGGGCGCGAGCAGCAGCGGGTACTTGTTGTGGCTTGCTGAGCAGCGGGGCTGCTGGGAGGTAGTGGGGGGGAGCTTAGGCGTAGACTACGGGACGCCCTTGGGCGTGAACAGCAAGGAGCCACAAAAGATTTATAAAAGTTACGTGGACGTCGGGTTTTGGGATTAAGCCCAGAACAACCTGTCCGATGCCACCATCCCTTGCACGAGACACACTGAACAGAGTATGACCGTCCTAAAAAGATTCTTTTCCGGCAGATGCAGCAAAACCATTTCTCAGGACCGCGGGCAGGAGACGGACCCGGATTGGATTCGATGCCTTCCCGGAGTAAGAGAATATGGAGCAGTCCTGCTGCAAGGAGCTGCTGGGAGGATGACAATTTGTGGAAGGGACGCAACAAATTAAATGGGGTCACACTGAAATGAAAGTCCTTGGTCGGGAAAAATCCGAGACGCTCCGGTACATAGAACCGACTGCCTTGTTCGATGGCGGCCACCGTGGTGTGATGGTAGCGTGCTCCGCCTATCACACCGTATGCCCTGGGTTCAACTCCCGGGCAAAACAACATCAAAATTTTAGAAATAAGATTTTTCAATTAGAAGAAAATTTTTCTAAGCGGGGTCGCCCCTCGGCAGTGTCTGGCAAGCGCTCCGATTGTATTTCTGCCATGAAAAGCTCTCAGTGAAAACTCATCTGCCTTGCAGATGCCGTTCGGAGTCGGCGTAAAACATGTAGGTCCCGTCCGGCCAATTTGTAGGGAAAAATCAAGAGGAGCACGACGCAAATTGGAAGATAAGCTCGGCCTTAGATCTCTTCGGAGGTTATCGCGCCTTACATTTTTTTTATTTATAATGTTCGAACCTAATATCGTTTTTAGGCCTTTCAATTTTCTTAATTTTGCGTTTGCCGGCTTCTGATTCAAGCCTCGAAAGTAATTTCTCTAAAGTCATTATTTCGTTAACAAGCTCAAAACTAAGTAACTCGAGTTTCTTATGTTTAATATGCGCAAAAATTCTTAAATTTGTTGTTTAATTATTTTTATCGTACGTAATTTCAGATCTTATCCGTGGAATCTTTTTTGAAAAATTAAATGAAAATTTGTCGTAGACATGTAAAATAAGTTGTTTTTCGTCGTTTTTGTCTGTTTTCCTATGTTAATTTTTTGTCGTTTACCATTTTTGTCATCACCCTTGTCTGTACTGCCAAAATTTGTTTGTTAGCTTCTTTAATCTCATCGATTGTTATACGCGATAGTGCATCAGCACCAACGTTTGATTTACCCTTTATGTAAACTATAGTAAAGTTATATTCTGCTAACTCTAATCTTATTCTTGAAAGTTTTGAAGATGGGTCTTCCATATTGAATAAGTATACTAGAGGTCTATGGTCTGATTTTACAATAAAATGGGTGCCATAAACATTTGGTCGAAATTGCTTGATTGCAAAGTAAATAGCTAAAAGCTCTAATTCTATAATGGGTTTTTTCTGTTCAGCTTTATTAAATGCTTTAGAAGCGAAACAAATTGGTAAATCACTACCTTGCTGTTCTTGACTTAAGATAGCGCCACATCCAGTTGTGGAAGCATCAACAGTAATAATGAATTGTTTGGTAAAATCTGGATATTGAAGTAATTTTGGTGAAAGTAACGCTGCTTTCAAAGATAAAAATGCTCTTTCGCACTCTACATCCCATACAAATTCAACTCTTTTTCTGCTTAATCGGTTTAGAGGCGCTGCCAGAGACGCAAAATTTGGTATAAACCGTCTGTAATAGTTTGCAAACGCGACAAATCGTCGTACTGCGTCTTTGTCAGTCGGTTTTGTATACTTTTTAATTGCGTTTATTTTGGAGTCGTCTGGCAACAAACCTTTGGCTGAACATTTATGACCTAAAAATGTAACTTCTGGTCGTAAAAAGTTGCATTTATTTGGGTGAAGTTTGAGATTAAAAGACCTACAAGTATCGAAAACTTTTGAAAAAATTTTAATATGGTGTACTTCGCTACAACCTATGACGATAATATCGTCGACGTATAAAAATGCGACGTTGGGTGGTATACCCGAAAAAGCTATAGTCATCATTCGTGAGAATTAATTTGGTGCTATATTTAAACCAAATGGAAGCACTTTCCATCTAAATGCGCCACGGTCAGTGCTGAAAGGCGTAATGTTACGAGAGTCAGGATGCAATGGGATTTGATGAAATCCTGAAAAAAGATCTAATGTGGAAAAATACTTTGCTCTACCGAGATTGTCTAAAATATCGTCAACTCTAGCTAGTGGGAATTTATCAGCAATGAGTTTTTTGTTTACTGCGCGAAAATCTACGCAATACGATTTATTTCTTCGCGTTGAGAGTATGGCAATCTATAGTTTTTAACATATACCGGTTCGTTGTCTGTCAATCTTAATTTTTGCTCGCACAAGTTATTTAAAGTCATTTTGTCCGTGTCAAGAGCGAAAATGTCGGCATAATCTATGCAAAGGTCAAGTAATTTACTTGGAGCATGTTGAGTATTTGATGTTTTAAAATCGAAATTAGTTTTTTCGTACGTTTGTCTTCTGTTTCTGTCTTGTTAATTGTATAAAAATTATAATTTGAAAGTTTTTCTGTCCGAATACTGTTTCTCTTCACATACTTTGCATCATCCGTGGTGTTAATGACTTTGATTATTGGGTAACTGGAATTAACAATGCACCTAGCTGTGAAAACACCTTTTTCAATTTCCTGCGAGTCCACGAAAAGTGGCTCGGGTGAATCTCCTAAATCAAAAAGTCTGAATATTTCACATCTTAGCGGAATGATACAACTGTCGCTTTCTGTTCCGTGCAGGATTGGTATCGCGATTTTTTCATTACCTACCCAAAAGGAAATACTATTTCTTTCATAATTAATAATGCATTTGTTAATTTTCAGAAAATCTTTACCCAATATGCCATCGGATGGAATATTAAAGTCTTCATTTACTACATGTAAAGTATGTTTAATAGAAAAGTTAGAAAAATTTAAATTTTCTGTAATTTTACCTAAAGTAGAAACTGAATTAGAAGTGACACCGGTAATGTTGATAATGTCGTTTGTATTTAAGGAAATATTTCTGTCTAAACATGATATCTTTATTAAAGAAATGTCCGCTTGAGTGTCTACTAGGAAAGAACACAATTTTTGTGACTCGTTAAGTTGTAATTCAATGAAATCAGAGTAATTTAAATTTAAAAAATAGACGCCTATTGGTGAGGGAAGTTCACTTACTGGCTTAGTTCGTCCTCCCTCAGTGTTAGCTCCTGAGGGGCACTGGCGTTTAAAGCGCGAACGTTTGCGTTTCTACCTCTACCGTTGGATGTTCTAGAATTGTTACCTCTGTTGTTACTGATGTTTGTATTTGAATTGGAATTTGGACTTATATTATTATTGTTGTTATTTTGGTATCTATTTCTGTTATCATAGCGATATCTCTGATTATTGTTACCGTTATAGTTACTATTATATGAAAATGAACTATTATTTCTATAACCAGTATAGCCGCGGTTTGGGTAAAAACCTCGATAACTACCACGTGAATTTCTAAATGTGTTGTTACAACGTGATCGAAAAGCTAGAACCTGACATTCAGTTACTTCGTTGTTTTGTTCTACAATTAATTTTGCTACCACGTCTTTCGGATCTGTAAATGCCGTTGAGGTTTAAATGGTTTTTACTAAATTTGATTTTGCATTTAGACGACACACGTTAACAGTTTATTCGACTGCCATTTCATGAGCTTTTGCTTGAGTGATCCCTTCAATAATAAGAGACCGCTCAAGTGAGTCAGCTAAATCTTCAACTTTTTTGGCAAAATCTGTATAATTGTTACCGTTAACGTTCAACGCTGCAATTATCCCTGCTACAACTTTCGAGTTGTCTGGTTTGATCCTATTACGTAGAGCTGTTTTAATTTCATTGACTGAAGTTACTTGTGTTGGTATTGCTTCACGGGCTTTACCCTCTAATTTTGATTTTAAGAACGCTATAAAAATATCATTTAAATCTGCAGTAGCGAATTGTTCAAGTAATGCGATTTTGTCTATAAAAGAATCAAATGCTAGAGTATCACCACTGTAGTTTTCTTTAATAGAATTAGCACAGGTGCTAATGAAAATTCTCTTTTCCTCAGGGGTTGCCATGATTTGATCGTTAAGATCTGGAGCTGAATTAGCAGAAGATGAGGCCACGTTTGTACTAATTGGATCGTTAAGATCTGGGTTTACGTTAGAAGAAGGGTTAACTAAGTTTGTACTATTTGGGTCGTTAAGATCTGATTTTAAAGTAGAAGAAGTTAAAGTTAATATTTCACAATTTGAATCGTTAAGATTTGAAACTAAATTAGAAGTTAAATTTTTACTGGAAGAATCTTCGAAGCCTGGAAAATCTGCTAACAACGATAATTTATTTTCCTGTTTGGTGACTTTATCGGTCGAAGATGAAGTTAAACTTTCGTAGCTTCAGGCTGATTTATCGGAATCGGATTATGAATCTGAAGTTTTTTGCACTTGCTTACCACTTCTAAGGTTGTACATATGAAATTAATGAAGCACTTGTTTGAATGTTGAATTTATATTTGAAGCTGAAGTGTTTTTGGAAAAAGAAAAAAAATTTGTAAAAAGGGAACTGATTTACAGGTGAATAGTCGCTAAATAAATATTTAACAATTTATTAGAAGAATTAATTGAAACTACAGTAAACTTGTATGAAAAATCTATAAAAGTAATTGATTTTAAAATGGCTCAAAAGTATGTAAGTGTTAATTGGTAAAAGTCTCAAAATGTAATCACGGACGCACCGCTTTATTCAAAAACATCTCAATTTGGTTTTTCACGGAACCACCGCTTATATCAAAACAATTTTAGTTGGTTTTTCACGGAACCACCGCATGTATTAAAAAGTTAATTGGTTTTTAACGGAACCACCGCATGTATCACAAAAATTAATTGGTTTTTAACGGAACCACCGCATGTGTCAAAAAAGTTAATTGGTTTTTAACGGAACCACCGCATGTATCAAAAAAAGTTAATTGGTTTTTCCGAAAACCACCGTAATATCAAAATCCAAAATTTATATTAAATGCGAAATTAATTTTTCCTTTAATTTTTGAAATTTAAAATTTTTGATTTAAATGCGAAAGCACCGACTTTTGTAAAAGTTTTATAAATGTTTTAATATATACATAAAGCGTAAGAAAAACACCCGTAGGCAACATCTTAAATACATATATGTATACTTATTTTTTCTTCTTCTGGTCACTGCTGCTGCTGCGCTCGCAGTCCTGAATCGCTGCTGGTGTTGTTGCTGATTTTCGTCTTTGCGTGTTAAAGTTGGTGGTGGTGGAAAACTACGTTGAATTGTGTATGTATATGTTTTTGGGTGCCGTTATGTGCAGGCCCGTTGGTTTTTCAGAATTTGTTAAATTTTGAGTAATTTTGTTGAATTTTGATTTAAGAGAATATTTCGTAATTTGTTAGATTTTAATTAGAAAGAAATATGTCGTAATTTGTTAGATTTAATTTAGAAAGTTGTGTTGTAAGTTTGTTAAATTTTAATGTAGGAAATTATATCGTAGTTTAGTAGAAATTTATTTAGAAAATTGTATATTGAAGTTTTGTTGAATTTTAGTTAGAAAATCGATGGTAGTTTAGTAAAATTTTATTTTGAAAATTATGTATTGTACTTTTATTGAATTTTATTTAGAAAATTATTAAATTTGTTTTAGGAATCTTAGATTTAGAAATTTTTATTCAATTTACTTACTTTATTGATTTTATTAAATTTTATGTAGAACACCACGTACTTGACTTCACACACCAGAAAAAAAATTTCCACTCACCACTCTGCCAAGCAAAAAACGTCCGGTTCAGCACGATGACAAAATGAAAAAGACCGGGCTCCAGCCTCACGGTCGCCATATAAGTCACATCCCTTTTTGATAAATAGGTTGATGTGGAAACCTTAAAATGCATGGGTCGTGCTCCCAACGAATCCCTCGGTGTTCGCTCCGGGTGGCCGCCACAATGTATCCAAAATGTTTTATAGGTTACGGGGGTGATGTGCTAATCTTTTAATTGCACAGGTTTTTGCTCAAACTTTTAATTTCACAAGTTTTTGCTGAAGCTATAGCTCGCAGTGATTGTGTTAGGTGGCCGCCGCAACACCGACCAAACTATTTAAAATGAAAATTACTTTTTTGTTTTTCGGACACGTCCGACCGGCTTAAATGCAAATTTATTCTGTCTATTCATTTTTCCTGTCAGTGACGTGAGCCGCAGCTGCATTTGACATTCGCGTTGCCAACTGCCCACGCCTGTCAAATGCAACTAAAGCTGCATGCACATAGCTTAAATTATTTTAACGGATGTGAAGGTTAGTTTATCCTTACAGCTGCTCAGCAAGCCACAACTAGTACCCGCTGCTGCTCGCGCCACGCGGCGCCAACAACTCAAACAGCTGCTACCACTCATAACTACTATCTTCGTAGTAGAGTCGGTAGCAATGCTGAGCATCAGCGCCTGCCCCGTCTTCTCCCCCCCCCCCCCCCCCCCCCCCCCTCTTTTCCGACAGCAATCGTGTAGGTCAGGGAAACAGACTCTTGGTCCCTAACCCCGTTTTCCAGCATAGAATATATATGTTTGCGACATCCGCCCAATGCAGCTCCTGCCTTGGGCGGTGCCACTTTCCTAGATGTTATGTCTCCGCGACGGCAACCCCAATCTACCGAGTACCCCAATGCTTGCCCACGGACGCCCAGTCCCAGGGCCACAACAGCAGTTGCGTCCTGGCCTTCCTCAATCCAGGCCAGTCACCCGTCACTTACTCCCAGAGTGGCGAAGTCTCCCCCTATGCACTTCAGAATTCTGCAGTTAAACTTTAATGAATTAACTGGGAAGATCACGAAGATAGTCGATTTCATGAAGCGGCACAACATCCGCATTGCTGCGATTCAAGAGACTAAACTCACAGCAAGATCTGTACTGCAAACCTGTTCTGGGTATAATGTCCACAGAAAAGATCGCATGAGCGGAAATGGAGGCGGCCTCGCGTTTATCATACACCACTCTGTGCAATATCATATATTTGATCCTGGCATCGACCGCAGGATCAAGTGGGTTAGGGGATCAGAATATACCCGCGGTAGGTATGCCTGTCGTAAGAGGCGACTAAAATACCAGATTGAAGGGGCTGTGTAGCGCAACCCTTCAGGTTGCCAGCGCAATATATAGCTTCTCCAAACCCAATTGTCAACCTCACCTATCCGCGGCGAATCCTGTTTCACTAACAGACGGGGCTCTGGCGACCCCAAGCTCCTCATGGAACTTGGGGGTGGGGAGGGAGGGAATGGCATGAAGGTTTAATGTGGCCACATAAATCGTTCCCGAGATGGTCGGGCTAGCACCTTAATGTTGCTATGGTACCGGAGCGTACCGGATCTGTATCCGGAAAAGGACCATCACATCGATAACACTCCCCAAAGCCTTCGGGGAGCAGCCTTATCGCTACAACAACAACAACAACAACCACAGGGACAATGTCTTAGAACGTCAAGGCCTATCTGTCCGCTCAGGCGTTGCAAACCTAGAAATCATCAACTTCTAAATCCCTCCTGCCACCTGTTGCCCCAGTGGATACCGCCCTAATATTAGCGCCTTACTCACTGGCAACAATCGCATTATCTTAGGCGACTTTAATGCCCATCACGAGCTATGGCATTCAAACTTGCGGGCGGACAGTAGGGGTGAGATGTTGGCGGATCAAATAGAAGAAACGACGTTCTGCACAATAAACGGATGGTAGGAAGCTGTCACAGTTCGCCGTATATCTCAATCGTGAGCGCAGAACTCGTAAACTGCGTCAACTGGCAGCCGATGGTAACATTTGCATCCGACCACCTGCCTATACTTATTTCGTTCGAGCGTACCGCCGACTTCATAGTTACAGAAAAACGCACTTTCATAAACTTTAAAAAATGAAGGTAATATTCACATTTATGCTGATGGCGTAAAATTGTATATGTGCTGTCCTAGTGATCGTACCAGTTCATGTATTAATAACTTAAATTACGATTTGTGTCAAATTGGTACGTGGGCTTCTATGAACGGCTTATGTCTTAACCCTAAGAAGTCGAAATGTATAGTCATTCATAGAAGGTCACTAGATAAAAGTGGAATGGAAAATTTAATTTTAGACACTATTAGAGAATACGTTGACACGGCAAAAAATCTAGGTGTAGTTTTTAACAAAACATTGACATGGAAAGATCACATCTTCCGCACAGTGGGAAAAGTGTATGGGATGCTTCGTACACTCTGGCTTACACAATATTTTACTCCGTGACAGATTCGTCTACTAATAGCAAAAGCGTACTTAATACCTACGCTCCTTTATGGTTGTGAGGTTTACTCTAATTGTGACTATGTATGTAATAGGAAACTTAATGTTGTTTATAACAACATTGCTGGATACGTCTATGGGTTGAAAAGACTTGACCACGTCTCTCATCATGCTTACAGGTTGCTAAACATTTCTTTCGATAACCTTATTAAACTTAAAACGCTCACTACGCTACATAAATTAATATATATGAAGGAACCTGACTATCTGTATCGGAGGCTAAATTTTCTCCAGTCGTCTAGATCTGTTCTCCTTACCCACTTCAGACATCGTATGCTAATATCTGATCGCCAGTTCTTCATTACTTCCATACGTCTTTGGAACTCGCTCCCTTCAAGACTTAGGCTTATAAGTAATGCTCTGCTCTTCAATAAAGAATTAACAAGTTTCTATAATAACCTAGACAATTAAAATACTGATTTCTTCTAAGCAAATGTACTCTATCATTCGTTTATTTATTTATTTACTATTTATTAAATATATTATTTATTGTAATCTTTTCTTAGCCATAGTCATTAGCTTTAAGTTTCAAGTTTAAATTGTTCCTATTTTATGCCTTTTACCGACTAGCACTGTAAAATAATTTTTGCCAAATGGTTGTGCTGGGATGAATTGCCTAATAAGCCCGCCACAATCCAATGAGATACCGCTGAAGAAAATTCGATACAAAGAAAGACTGCAGACTAGACACAATGAACTTAAGTGCATATACTTGAATATTAACAGCATAGTATCAAACAAATGTGAACTGGAAGTGTTGGCTGAAGTACATACACCAAGTATAATATTATGTTCGGAAACGTGTACAACGAAAGATGTTGAAGACAGCGAATTAGAAATAGCATCGTATAATATGGTTAGATGCGACTCGCACAGCAGGCATACAGGAGGAGTACTAGTGTATGTTCATAGGACAGTGGAGATAAATGTAATTTATAATGCTAGTGTCAATATGAACTTATGGTGCATTATAATAAAATTGAAAAAGGTCGATAAAAAGTGGCAAATAGGGGTTCTGTATCATTCGCCAAGCACAAGTGATGCAGCGTTTATCGAGTACCTAAATGAAATATTAATCGATAAATTTGAAAGAAGTAAATGTAATATACTAATCGGGGATTTTAATATAAACATGAACTACATATCAACATATAGTACAAAATTGAATGAGATATTTTCTGTGATGGGTATGACCCAAAAAGTAGAATTTAATACTCGAATTACAGATGCAAGTGCATCTAAAATTGATTTATTATATTCAAATTCAGATGAAATACAGTGCAATAATTTGCCTGCATACAAAATTTCAGATCACGAAACAATAATGTTCAATATTAAAACGTCTAAATCATACCAGATGAGAATGACCAAGAAAATCACAGCTTGGGATAAATATAATAGTGAAATCTTAATAAGCATCCTGAGATCAGGTAACTTCAACATAAATGAAAACCTACTAATTGATGAGAAAGTCGAATTAGTGAACAACATAATAATGCAAGCTATGGAAAGTTTAACGTATGAAAAAGAAGTTCATATCAAGCTTATGAATAAATGGTACGACAGAGAACTGGCGCAAATGAATAAATGCAAATATAATAATTATAAGCTTGCGATACAAACAGGTGATTGGAACGAATATAAAAATATAAATCGTATCTACAAAAAGCTAGTAAAAATAAAGAAAGTTAAATATATGGAAAATAAAGTCGAAATGAATGAAAATAACGCCAGAGAAATGTGGAAACATCTTAAGCAAGCGGTTTGCTTAACGAGAGATAACGAAGGGATTAAAAAGGCGATAATAGATGGTATGATGGTAGAAAATGAAACTGAGCTGGCAAATGGTCTAAATAAGTTCTTTATAAATAGCGTAATAGAAATTAATAACATCATAGAACCTTACCATGTAGCACTAAGTGATGTACAAGTCAATTTTAGATTAAAGTTTGCCAAAATAACAACAGATGAAGTTATTAATATTCTGAAAGAGTTCAAATAGGCGGCAGGTAACTTTTATCTGATGGAGTACTTAAAGACTGTATATCGTATACAGGATATTTCTACGCACAAATATTCAATAACAGCCTAGAAGAGGGTCTTGTACCAGAAAAGTGGAAAACGTCAACGGTGATACCAGTGAAAAAAGTTAAAAAGACAGTAAAACCTGAAGAACTTAGACCCATAAACACCCTGCCTAGTGATTGTAAAATACTTGAAGCTTATGTTAAGAACCAGTTAACGAAATACCTTGAAGATAATAATATACTAGCCCACCAACAGTCAGGCTTTAGAAAGAAACATTCATGTGAGACAGCTCTTAATTTGGTGATACATGACTGGAAAGAAGAGTTAAATAAAAAAAACGTAATACCACACAACCACGTCGCTGACTTCGAAAACACGAAAATAATAGACAAATAAGCTAGAGAGAAAAAACGATACACCTTGGAAAGCCTACGAATTTTGCAAAATAGGGAAAAGACTATGAATAAGAAAGAGGACACAGATGGTATCGCTGCCACTTACATATTATGTTTATAACATTTTTTAGTATGACAAGTGTACCACAGTAGATGGTATCGTTTTATTTTTTATTTTATATTTTTAATCTTCTATATTTTTTAATCTTTTTTCTTGTAATTATGTTTTATTTCTTTAATTTAATGCCGTAATTCAAATGTAAGTGAAAATTTGAAAACTTATAAATCAATGTTAAATGTTAATATGTGTAATTGTGATAATTTCAAATTAATGTTGTTTTTGTGTTTTTATTGTTAATAAATACAGAATTGCTCCAGAAGAAGCCAAGGAAATTTGGCGAAACGTCGAGCTGTAAGGTGAAATAAATTGTTTTATTTGCACAGGGTTACCACAAGGCTCAGTTTTGGCACCGATACTGTTCTTAATTTATATTAATGATATAGTTAACGCTATTGAAGGTTGTGAAATTAAACTATTCGCTGATGATGCATTAATAATGATTAGTGAGAATAATATTAATTCTGCACTTTCTAAAATACAACATGAACTGAATAACCTGAATAAATGGTTGTGCGGAAATAGACTGAAACTTAATATAAATAAAACGAAATTTATGATAATAACAAGGAGGAACGTTAATGAGGATATAATTGGTTTAAAAATAAATGATGAAAGCATACAAAAAGTTGACAGTATAAAATATTTGGGAATTATAATTGATAACAAACTCAAGTTTGAAGAACATGTAAACTACACAGTCCAGAAAGTTGCGCAAAAAATTGGGGTTATGCAGAGACCATTCAAATATATTCAAAAAAAGTACAAAATAATTATATATAAGTCCATTATAGAACCGCACTTTGTAAACTGCCCATCTATTCTATTCATTGTGTCAGACAAAGAAATAGATAAACTTCAAAAGATGCAAAACAGATGTATGAGATTTATTCTTAAAAAACCTAGAGATACTCGTACGGCTGATATGCTGAGAAGTTTGAACTGGTTAAGTGTCAAGCAAAAGATTTTTTTTCACGCTATGAAGTTTATATTTAATATTAAAAGTGAAAATGTACCTGAATATCTAAGTAAAAACGTAGTATTAGTTAAGCAAACACATAACATTAATACAAGGAATAAACACAATTTCAAACTGCCTTTATTCAGAACTGAAATAGATCAGCAAAATATTTTTTATAAAGGTCTAAAAAGTTTCAATGAACTGCCTATAGATATAAAAAGGTGTAATGAAATCGGAGCTTTTAAAGCAAAACTTTATGAATATTGTAAAACCATAGCAATAAGATAGTAAATTGTAATATAATTTAATTTATGAATTAGGCTTTTTTGCCGTAATAAATAAATGAAATGAAATGAAATAAATACAAATACAACTACATATACAAAAGTATTGTATAAGTGTATTCCTCCCACAAATCTTTTACAGACAACCACCTCAAGGGGAGCACGCTTTCCGCAAGGTCATTGAATCCGCCTCGACACGATTCATTCCACTTCATCCCACTTCCCGGCGGAGGCCGCAAATTTAGCGAGAGAACGTGACCTTATAAGACAGCTCGACCCAGGCGACTCCCAAATAAGGGACATAAACCAACGCATCAGATTGCTTGTGGATGAACACAAGCGGGCGAAATGGGAGGAGCACCTAAGAGGTTGTAACCTCTCTGCCGGTGTGGGTAAACTTTGGTCCATCGTAAAGTCCCTATCGAATCCGTCTAAGCACAATGACAAAATTTCCATCGCCTTTGGCGTTAAAGTGCTGTCGGATTCGAAAAAATGCGCGAGCGCTTTCTGCCGTCAATATGTAATGCATTATACGGTCGACAAAGATAGACGGAGGGCCAACAGACACGCAGATAAAAATAAATTTAGCTCGTCACCAATTACCATCACCGCCAGAGAGGTTGAAGATGCCATTGATCACGCTAAACCATCCAAAGCAGTGGGCCCAGACGGCATAGTCATGCCGATGCTTAAAAGCCTAGGGAAAGAGTGTTTCAAATACTTAGCACATGTCTTCAACCTGTCTCTTTCCACCTTTGTCATACCCGAAAAATGGAAAATGGCCAAGGTGGTCCCGCTACTAAAGCCTGGGAAACTAGCTAACATAGGAGTCGTATCGTCCGATATCTCTCCTATCGCCAGTAGCAAAGACGCTTGAAGCCATTTTGCTCTCCTACTTCCAAGCAAATTTGCAGCTAGCCTCTCATCAGCATGGCTTCAGAAAACTCCATAGCACCACCACCGCGCTAAATGCCATCTGCACCCAGATAAATTGCGGTTTAAATCAAAACCCCCACCATAGAGCAGTACTCGTAGCGCTAGACCTATCAAAAGCCTTTGATACGGTCAACCATGGCACGTTACTGCAAGACCTGGAGGGTCTACCCTTCCCACATGTCTTAAAAGGTGGACCGCAAATTATCTGGGTGGTCGGCAGGCATCGGTCCAATTTAGAAACGAAACATCAAAACCAAGAAGAATTAAACAAGGGGTGCCACAGGGTGGTGTCCTATCCCCACTTTTGTTTAATTTCTACATATCTAAGCTACCTTCACCACCAGAAGGAATCACTATCGTTTCATACGCCGATGACTGCACAATAATGGCCACAGGCCCAGGCCCACAGATCGATGAGCTCTGCAACAGAATAAACGGCTACCTCCCTGATCTTTCCAGTTTTTTCGCCTCGCGAAACCTGGAATTATCACCGACTAAATCTTCCGCGACCTTATTTACAACATGGACGTACCAAATGTCGACCATTTTGAACATCCACGTCGATGGCACTGCGCTACCGACTGTCCTACACTCCAAAATCTTGGGTGTGACGTTTGATCAGGATCTACATTTTGGTGAGCACGCAGCCGCAATTGTTCCGAAAGTCCAGAGCCGTAATAAAATCCCTTGTTGGCAGTACCTGGGGAAAAGATAAAGAAACGCTCATTACTACATACAAAGCAATTGGCAAGCCGTTTACGTGCTACGCGTCACCCATATGGTCGCCAAGCCTAAAAACTACCCACTGGAAGAAGCTACAGGCCTGCCAAAATACTGCTCTCAGAATCGCCACGGGCTGCCTTCTTATGTCCCCAGAACACCATCTACATAATGAGGCGAGAATACTCCCCATCAGGGAAAGAAATGAGATGCTAACCAAACAGTTCCTGTTGAATACCCAGAAACCTGGGCATCCAAACAGACATCTGATTGATGAGCCAACACCGCCTAGGGGCTTAAGGAGACATCTCCCCTGCGAAGACAGTCACCTTGTAGCGGTGCAGGGGCTTACGCCGATCGCATTCGATACTAATTGGTCAGATGGGAGCGGGTCAACCGCGCTCACCTGACAGATGTGGTCGAATGCGATCGGTAACCAGGAACTGTCACCTCCTAATCCAGGGTGTCATGCGTCACCGTGCCCATTGGACTGGTTTGCAGCCAGGAGGTCCACAACACCGGCTGTATTATAACGGCGCCTCCCCAACACCGGGCCACCTTGGGGAGTAACCATGGCCTTACCGCGTCAAGGGGCTCTGCCGCGGCGGACCAACCCAGTTCCCCAAACTAAAGCAGAGACAACAACGCTTGCCATGTCAAGCAAGTTGTCGTAAGAACAAGATGATGGACAACAACAACAAAAAAAACCAACAACAACAATAACAAAAAATCACAACAAAAAAAACGGGCTCCAGGAAGAGCAGCGGGCAGAGAAGCAGCAGGCCACGCACGTACTCCAGGCAATTCCTGGAAAGCCTCACGAGAGAGGAGGCAATGCTCTTCTTAGAGCATCAGAGGGACGAATCTCCCTCCACTAGCACTGGAATATACAGGGAACCGGCTCTCAAAACCGCGAACCCCAAGGGCAGCACCAAAACCCAAGGAGAGCAGCGCGGGCCCGAAGAGCACTCCAACCAGGAAGCAGAAAAACCCGCGATCCCCAGTGGACCCCTATCCACCGGTGAGCAGCGCGGGCAGGTCAAACAAGGTGAGCAGAAGGCGGCGGCAGGAAACAAACCCGCGATCCATGGAGGGCCCAGTACCTCCATTGCGCAGCGCAAGCCGAAAGAGAAAACAACAGAGTTAACTGCAAGAGAGCGAGAAAAGCTGACAAAGAGAGGCTACGACGGTGCATCCAAGCACGAAAACCACCACCCTAGCAGTCCCTCTAGAGGGACGAGTAAGTCTAGGCGTTCACCGTCGGAGCATGACTCCAATAGCTCACAGGGCACCTATGAAAGGTCCCACGAAGGGAAAAATACAGAGCGGAACCCGGAGGAGTGGAAGCGGCCTAACAGAAGGCACAACAGAGGCAGACAACCTGCACTTCCACCACGGGGCAGTCCAGGAGCGCTGGATGACAAGAGACGCTTTGGACTAAGTGGGGCTGGGGTAAAAAGATACCTCCGGTATCTAGAGGAAGGCCTGTCGCCCAGGGAGGCAAGAGCCAGGGCAGATGAGCGCAGGCATGAGCTAGACCACGGGCAGAGGAAAGCCAACGCTCAACGTGGAAGCAAAGAAGGAAGGAGAGCACAGCCAGCGGCAGCTGACCAGCATGCGCCCGCTCCCGCTGAAAAGCGCAGGATCGGGCAAATTACGCCGGAGGAAACTCCGAGCTCAAAAAGGCAACGGGCCCACGCTCCCAGGAACACTGCACCCACGGGCAGGGAGATTCAAGCCAGGGCGACTGGGGTACCTGCTGGGATGGCACCAAGGCAGCAGAGCTATTCGGAAGCCCTTAGGGGTATCCGAATAGCTGTTCTGCCCAGTAACTACCCGGCGGAGGCCCTAAGTCAAGAAGACCTGACGAATCTCCAAGAGCTCATAATGGACGGAGTGTTCAGGGGATGTGGGCATGCCCTAGTTTTTTGCGGGGTATATTTCCGAGCAGGGCTGCTCCTCGTGGACTGCGAGGACGAAAAAACAGTTAAATGGCTCGTTGAAGTAATACCGACGCTTGAGGGGTGGACAGGGCCACAATTATGCACGAGACGCGGGGAGGAAATACCGCCAACGCATAATGTGACTATGTTCCTCCCCAGAAGTGCGGAACGCCCAAAAGAGTTTGCGTTACGGCTCCTCGCCAACCAAAATGAGGGCCTCAGGACGCAGAGATGGCGCGTCATAAATTGTAGCGCAGAGGAAACAGGCCTACGTCTCGACGTAGGCATAGACGAGGAATCGTATCAAATCATACGCAGGAACGGGCTTAAGCTGCACTATAGGTACGGCCTGGTCCTAGTGAGACCCTGGAGGCAGAGGCAACCAGGGAATAGTGTGCAGCCGGAAGACAAGGCGGAGGCAGAGGGCACCGACAGAGGCGAGCTGTCGGACGAAAACATGACGGACGCGAGCACCGATACCATCAGAGCTCGCGAGACCACAAACCCTCCCACCGCAGCAAGCAAGGACAAAACCGTGCAGCCTGGGGATGAAAAGGAAATCCCCACCACACAAGAGCTCATCGAGGGCCTCGACCTCCAGGAGCTGGAGCTGAATAGGCGGGACGAAAGCGAGAGCGGATTATCGGATGAAGATGATCCGATGAGGCCGGCCGGGCCAAAATGACCGGCACAAGCATAAAAATAGCCCAGATCAACCTCCATCACGCCATTGCAGCCTCGGCTGTACTGGTGAGGAGGTTCGCCTCGGATGATAGATAGATAGATAGATAGATAGATAGATAGATAGATTGATATTTATTATTAATATGTTTACATATTTTTTGATTTCACAATAAATTTTAAATATCACAAATTCATTTTCAATTCACAGACGTGTATGATATATATATATATTAAGTAATAAAAAGTAAAAAGTAATAAAAAATATTTTAGCCTCGAATAAGATCTATACATAGCCGTTTAAAATTCATAATATTATTCTCTCGTTTGATATAATCAGGTAACGAGTTAAATATGTTAAGGCCCTTATATAATAATGTGTTTTGGGCTGCAGTAGTCCGCTGTAATCCTAGTCGAAAGTCATTCGCATTCCGCACAGCATATTGGTGTGTATCTCTAACATACTGAATGCAACTTGTTAAATACATCGGCGCCCTGTTCTGTTTAATTTTAAAAATCATTATTAGTGTATTGAGCATCAGTTTTTGCTCAATATTTAGCCATTTCAATGTTTCAAGCAAGTGACTTATTGGGGTGTATTTGTGGCATTTTATTATTGATCTCATACATTTGTTTTGTAATTTCTGTATCCTTCCTATTTGTGATTGGTTACAAGATGTGTACAGAATTGTGGAACAGTATTCAAAATGTGGCTTTATGATTGTATTGTATATTTTTATTGCTGTTAAAGTGTCTAATTTATTTCGTTTTCTTCTAAAGAAGTAAATCTTTTTTGCAGCTTTTTTACACAAATAGTCCACGTGATTGTTAAATTTGAGCTCATTGTCTATTATTACACCTAAGTATTTCATATTGGTTACTTGCTCAATACTAGTATTATTTATCTCTAAATTTATTTCGCTATTTGTATTTATCACCATTACTTTTGTTTTCTGTTCATTTAATTTGAGCCTATTCATTTTAAGCCATTTCATAATTTCATCTATATCACATTCTAACTTTCGTTTACATTCTTCCACTGTTTCTGCTTCTGTATATACCAATGTATCGTCTGCATACATTACCAATTTGGATTTTGATATCACTTTTTCTATATCATTTATGTAAATTATAAACAGAATTGCTCCCAGAAGAGATCCTTGGGGCACCCCTGTATTCACACATGAAAAACTTGATTTTGTGAATTTTATTTTTGTTTTGTGTCTGGGCATCGCCCTCATACAAGAACCTTGGGCTTACAAGGGACAGGTGAGGGGCCTTAATGTAAGTAATAACAAAGTTATTTGGGATCTCTCACAGCAGAGACCAAGAGCATGTGTAATGCTTAAGTCAAACATTAACTATTTTTGCATTACAGAATTTTTAAGCCGGGATCTGGTGGCGGTGCAGATCGAGGCAAAGGTGAATGGAGACAACACCAGCATTGTGCTGGCCGCAGCCTACTTCCCGGGGGACGACAGCACAGTCCCTCCAGTTAACGTGCAGAAGCTAGTGGAACACTGCAGAAGAGCGAAACTTCCGTTGGTCATAGGAAGCGATGCTAACTCCCACAACACGGAGTGGGGCAGCAATGATACCAACCAAAGGGGTGAGTGTTTACTAGAATATATAGTCAGCAACGATTTGAATATATATAACGTCGGGAGCAAACCGACGTTTGTCACGAGAGTCAGGGCAGAGGTCCTAGATATAACACTTGGCAACAACCTAACTGAGAATATGATCTCGAAATGGAGAGTCTCAGAAGAACCCTCCCTATCGGATCATAGGATCATAAGGTTTGAGCTGGGTGCTGTATCGGGGCAATACAGCCCTAAAAGAAATCCCAGGAAAACAGACTGGGGCAGCTATAAAAGTATCATAGAGGCTAACGCGGATAGTCTCAGAAATAAGAGCAGAAGCACTAACTGTACTGAGTTAGAGGGCAGGGTAGATAGGGCAAATCAGATAATGATAGATGCCTACAACTCCAGTTGCCGAGTCTCCTTAGTTAAGGGTAAGAAGGCAACCCCCTGGTGGTCGCATGACCTGACACTACTAAGGAAGAAAGTCAGGAAACTCTTTAACGGGGCAAGAAGAACCGGCAACTGGGAGGAATACACTCAGAATCTAACAAAGTACAATAAAGAGATAAGGAAAGCTAAAAGGGAAAGTTTCAGAAATTTCTGCGAGGGAATTTCTAGCACACCTGCAGCGGCAAGGCTCCACAAGGCCCTAGCCAAAGAGCATAGGGAGATTAACTTAGCGATTAGGCTTCCAGACGGTACCTATACCGGAACGGTGGAGGAGCGAGCGAGGGCCCTGCTACACACGCATTTTCCGGGTGCCTCTCCGCAAGTACCGGAACCTGTGTTCCCCAGAGTGAAACCAACCCCATCAGACTGGCAACTGGCCAACTCCCTCTTGGCCAGAGTCAGATGGGCAGTGGAATCCTTTGAGAAATACAAATCTCCGGGGGTGGATGGCATCTACCCGGTGCTAATGCAGCAAGGGACACAGATCATCCCACATCTGGCCAGGATCATGAGAGATAGTCTGGCACTGGGATACATACCCATGATGTGGAGAAGAGCAAAAGTGGTTTTCATACCAAAAGTAGGAAAAAAGGACTATTCGCAGGCAAAGTCCTTCAGACCAATAAGTCTAACTTCCTTTGTCTTGAAGGCAATGGAAAAGATATTGGACCAAGAAATCAGGTCGAACGCCCTCAAGAGCTGGCCCTTACATCATAGCCAGCATGCGTACAGAGCGGGTAGGTCCACGGACACAGCTCTGTACCAATTAACATCTGAAATACAGAGGGCATTCGAAACAGAGGAAACAGTGATTTGCGCTTTCCTTGACATTGAGGGTGCCTTTGACAACACATCTCATGAAAGCGTAAATATAGCACTGCAGAGAAGAGGAATTCAGATGCCTATCCAGAGATGGATTGACAATCTACTCCGCATAAGAATCGCTGAAGTCCATGTAGGCAACAGCGCAGTTAAGGTTAATACCACGAGGGGGTGCCCTCAAGGAGGTGTTCTATCACCCCTTCTGTGGAGCCTAGTAGTGGACGAACTCCTGCAAAAGCTATCTGACAGTGGCATAAGATGCCAGGGATACGCTGACGACATCGTCATAATTGCAAGGGGTAAGTTCGAGAGTACGCTCTGTGACATAATACAGAGAGCACTGAATATTACGAAGGGATGGTGTGCCAGTGTGGGGCTGAACATCAACCCATCTAAAACGACCATCATCCCTTTCACGAGAAGAAGGGCCCTACCGGCCCTGAGAGCAATTACAATAAATGGCGTGGCACTAGAACAGGGAACCGCGGTGAAATACTTGGGGGTCACTTTTGACACCAAGCTCCTATGGAAACAGCACTTCGACTCCATGAGAGCTAAGGCCACGAGGTCCATCATGATATGCAAACGTCTAGCAGGCAAATCATGGGGCTGTAGCCCGCATGTGCTAAGATGGATGTATACCATGATAGTAAAACCTATGATAACATACGGTTCGATAGCCTGGGCATCGAAAACAACTCGGGCGACGACGAGGCAAGCGCTGTCAAAACTTCGGCGACTGGCATGTGTATGCATCACGGGAGCTATGCGCACATGCCCTACAGCAGCGCTGGAGGCTATCCTTGCAGCAAGATTCCTTGTACTCCCGTTAGAGGATATTGATGATAATTTGTGATCGGTCGCGGCTGTTAGGTGTGGCTAAGCACTGCTACAACAACAACAATATACCGATCAAATTTGTTAATTTAATGCCCTGCACATTCTTCCTACATTGACATATATATTATCAACCACAGTATTACTATCTCTTCTTTCCCTGATATGTGGAAGGTTGCCACGGTTATACCCATTGCAAAAACTAAGTTTGCGGATTGTCCTAGTGACTTTCGGCCTATAAGCATTTTGCCAGCACTTTCGAAAGTCTTTGAGATATTGTTGTCAGAAAAAAGTCAAGACTACGTTAGCAAACATAGCCTGCTATCACCATTCCAGCCAGGCTTCCGATCAAAGCACAGTTGCTCCACGGCTATCATAAAAATTTTAGACGACATTAGGGCATCCTTTGACAAAAACCAATTAACTTTATTACACCTTCTTGACTTCTCAAAAGCCTTTCGACTCTGTAAACCATGCCTTGCTGTGCCTAAATTTAAAAAATTTCTTTGGTTTTGGTGACTACGCAGAGCGGCTCATGCAAAGTTATCTGACCGGTAGATCCCAACGTGTCAAAATTGGCTCCGAAACTCCAGGTCTAAAACCATTATTGGCTGTGGTACCCAAGGTTCCTGCAATCGTGCAGGTCAGGGAAACAGACTCTTAGTCCCTGCCTCCGTTTGCACCGTCTGCCAGCACAGAATATATAGGTTTGCGACATCCGCTCAATGCAGCTCCTGCCTTGGGTGGTGCCACTTTCCTAGATGTTCTGGTCTCCGCGACGGCAACCCCCCGACGGGTTTCATCGCGCCATGTTGCCAGGTCGCAAACCCAAATCATCCGGGTACCCCAATGCTTGCCCAAGGGCGCCCAGTCCCAAGGCCACAACAGCAATTGCGTCCTGGCCTTCCACAACCTAGGCGTAGTCACCCCTCACTTACCCCTAGAGTGGCGGCGTCACCCCTCATGCATTTCAGAATTCTGCAGTTCAACTGTAATGGACTAACTGGGAAGATTACGGAGATAGTCGATTTCATGAAGCGGCACAACATCCGCATTGCTGCGATTCAAGAGACTAAACTCACAGCAAGATCTGCATTGCAGACCTGCTCTGGTTATAATGTCCACAGGAAAGACCGCGAGAGCGGAAATGGAGGCGGCCTCGCGTTTATTATACACCACTCTGTGCAATATCATATATTTGATCCTGGCATCGACCGCAGTGACAATGTCTTAGAACGTCAAGGCCTATCTGTCCGGTCAGGCGATGCAAATCTAGAAATCATCAACATCTACATCCCTCCTGTCACCTGTTGCCCCAGTGGATACCGCCCTAATATCGAGGCCTTACTCACTGGCAACAATCGCATTATCTTAGGCGATTTCAATGCCCATCACGACCTATGGCATTCAAACTTGCGGGCGGACAGTAGGGGTGAGATGTTGGCGGATCAAATAGACGAAACGACGTTCTGCACAATTAACGGAGACGCCCCCACACGTATGGTAGGAAGCTGTCATAGCTCGCCAGATATCTCAATCGTGAGCGCAGAACTCGTAAACTGCGTCAACTGGCAGCCGATGGTAACATTGGCATCCGACCACCTGCCCATACTTATTTCGTTCGAGCGTACCGCCGACTTCATCGTCACCGAAAAACGCACTTTCATAAACTTCAAAAAAGGAAAGTGGGAAGAATATAAATCTGCAACAGACAGCAGCTTTGCTGCCCTCCCTATCCCGACTGATGCCCGCCAAGGGGAGCGTGCCTTCCGTAAGGTCATTGAATCCGCCTCGGCACATTTCATTCCCGCCGGGAGAATTCCCGAAATCCGGCCCACTTCCCGGCGGAGGCCGCGAGCTTAGCGAGGGAACGCGACCTTATAAGAGAGCTTGATCCAGGCGAGCCCCAAATAAGGGATATAAACCAACGCATCAGATTGCTTGTGGACGACATAAGCGGGCGAAATGGGAAGAGCACCTAAGAGGTTGTAACCTCTCTACCGGTGTCGGTAAACTTTGGTCCACCGTAAAGTCCCTATCGAATCCGACTAGGCACAAAGACAAAGTTTCCATCGCCTTTGGCGATAAGGTGCTGTCGAATGGGAAAAAATGCGTGAGCGCTTTCTGCCGACAATATATAATGCATCCTACGGTCGACAAAGATAGACGGAGAGCCAATAGACGTGCACATAAACACAAACTCAGCGCGTCACCAATTACCATCACCGCTAGAGAGGTTGAGGACGCCATTGGTCGCGCTAAACCATCCAAAGCAGTGGGCCCAGACGGCATAGCCATGCCGATGCTTAAAAACCTAGGGAAAGAGGGTTTCAAATATTTAGCGCATGTCTTCAACCTGTCTCTTTCCACCTTTGTCATACCCGAGAAATGGAAAATGGCCAAGGTGGTCCCGCTACTAAAGCCTGGGAAACCAGCTAACGTAGGTGAGTCATATCGTCCGATATCTCTCCTATCGCCAGTGGCAAAGACGCTTGAAGCCATTTTGCTCCCTCATTTCCAAGCACATTTGCAGCTAGCCCCTCATCAGCATGGCTTCAGAAAACTCCATAGCACTACCTCCGCGCTAAATGTCATTAGCACCCAGATAAATTGCGGTTTGAATCAATATCCCCACCATAGAACAGTACTCGTAGCGTTAGACCTATCAAAAGCTTTTGATACGGTCAACCATGGCTCGTTACTGGAAGACCTGGAAGGGTCTACCCTTCCCCCATGTCTTAAAAGGTGGACCGCAAATTATCTGGGTGGTCGGCAGGCATCGGTGCAATTCAGAAACGAAACATCAAAACAAAGGAGAATTAAACAAGGGGTGCCACAGGGTGGTGTCCTATCCCCGCTTTTGTTTAATTTCTACATATCTAAGCTACCTTCACCACCGGAAGGAGTCACAATCGTTTCCTACGCCGATGACTGCACAATAATGGCCACAGGCCCAGGCCCAAAGATCGATGAGCTATGCAATAAAATAAACGGCTATCTCCCTGATCTCTCCAGTTTTTTCGCCTCGCGAAACCTGTCATTGTCACCGACTAAATCTTCCGCGACCTTATTTACAACATGGACGCCCCAAATGTCGACCATATTGAACATCCACGTCGATGGCACTACGCTACCGACTGTCCTACACCCCAAAATCTTGGGTGTGACGTTTGATCAGGATCTACATTTTGGTGCGCACGCAACCGCAATTGTTCCAAGAATTCAGAGCCGTAATAAAATCCTCAAATCCCTTGCTGGCAGTACCTGGGGAAAAGATAAAGAAACGCTCTTGACCACATACAAAGCAATTAGCAAGCCGATTACGTGCTACGCGTCACCCATATGGTCGCCAAGCCTAAAAACCACCCACTGGAAGAAACTACAGGCCTGCCAAAATACTGCTCTCAGAATCGCCACGGGTTGTCTTCTTATGTCCCCAGAACACCATCTGCATAATGAGGCGAGAATACTCCCCATTAGGGAGAGAAATGAGATGCTGACCAAACAGTTTCTGTTGAATACCCAGAAACCTGGGCATCCCAACAGACATCTGATTGACGAACCAGCACCGCCTAGGGGCCTAAGGAGTCATCTTCGTAAGCATTTTGAGGAAATACGGCACCTGAGAACCCAGCCGTATGAAGCGGAAAAACACAAGCAGGTCCTT
Source organism: Eurosta solidaginis (assembly GCF_040869045.1). NCBI lineage: Eukaryota > Metazoa > Arthropoda > Insecta > Diptera > Tephritidae > Eurosta > Eurosta solidaginis. The sequence goes on along the minus strand of NC_090324.1, from coordinate 149,979,933 downwards.
GGTGAACTCCATAGACAGGCGTCGAACCTTTATGTCGGGAATTGCCCGGTGAATCCAGTACTTGAAGAAAAATATCCAGAACTCGCAGAAGAGGAACGCATACTCCCCAGGGAAACGCGTGTCACTCTTGCTCAACTTCGTTCTGGATACTGTAACAGGTTAAACTCTTACCTATCCAGAATCAACCCCGACATACAAAATGTATGCCCTGCTTGCAATGTGTCCCCACATGACACCAACCATCTCTTTAATTGTAATGTGGAACCAACGCCTCTAACACCCCTTTCCTTATGGTCCACCCCTGTTGAAACGGCAAGTTTCCTTGGACTCCCGTTAGAGGATATTGATGACAATTTGTGATCGGTCGCGGCTATTAGGTGGGGCGAGCATTGCTACAACAACAACAACAACAATTTGTGATCGGTCGCGGCTATTAGGTGGGGCGAGCATTGCTACAACAACAACAACTACATCTTGGGTCCAATATTATTTGGTATTTTATTAATGACTTATTTAATGCATGCCAATATGTTCATATGCATGCATATGCTGATGATGTCCAACTATATTTATCGGAAAATCTTGAGGGGACAAATGCTTTATGCTCAAGATTGAATAATGACCTGGCATTCATTTTTGATTGGGCTAGAAAAAATGAATTATGCCTGAACAGTGAGAAATCGTACGTGTTGTCTATATCTAAAAAACGAATGTTTCTCAAGTATTACGCCCTTGTGCGTCGCCAACAGAAATAAATTTTCTGTATTCCGCTTGCGGATTCTTAAAACGGGGGCCGCGACGCGTATTTTGATGCCACACTCGAAAATAATGGCTCAAAATTAGGTGGTGCACCGCCATCTAGTATGTTACCAAATTTTTATTTTGCGCCTTCGGATTATTAATACTGATGTCAAGCCGCGTCGTTTGATAACTCTCTAGATATTTTTGGACGCGTATTAGCAGTGTCATGCTGTCGTAAGGAATTACCTAGACTTTTACCAAAGAAATAAAGCCATTCATCTTTTGCCTACAGTCTGTCGTTTCAAAACTGAACATGCGATGATTTCTCACATGTTTGAATATGGATTTCAACGTTGTTTTGGGTAACGTTTTACAACACGGTGCACCACCTAATTTTTATCGAAAAAATCTCGAATCTGTTGAAATTTTCATGTGGTTGTTTTATGGGTAATAGTCTAGTTGAGGGGTCGACTGCTAATACGCTACCAAATATATCGAGAGGTGTCAAACGACGCGTCTTGACATCAGTATTAGGCGGAAGATAAAAATATTAACTAGTTCAAAACATATTAACGAAAAACCGAAAAAAGACCCGCGGGTACCTCCGAAACCGGGGGTGCGATCCATAGTATTTTTGCACAGAACACCTTTCTGAGTTGGCGGCCATTGGCCGCGCTTATAAAACATAACCCTGGGCTACGTCATGCCAAGTTCGGGTGTGTGGTATAACCGTGGCGGTTGTGGGTACCAACAGAACAACCACATGAAAATCGCCAACTTCAACTGCAAATATCTCCGGACAGAGATAAAATTTTTCTTTTCCGTCTTCGGATTATTGTTCTCAAGGTTAATACTAGTCTTTTGACACCTCTCTCGATATTTTTGGTAGCGTAGTAGCAGTCGCCCCTCAACTAGACTATTACCCAAATATCTCCGGACAGAAATAAAATTTTTCTTTTCCGCCTTCGGATTATTGTTCTCGAGATTAATACGCGTCTTTTGATATCTCACTCGAAAATCTTGGCCCAACTTTGGGGTGGGGCCCCTAAACTGCACTACTACCGATCTTTCTTCACACTCAAACAACCGAAACTGTTAACATGCAAATAACATTAAACCAGTTGCATACAATTTGTATTGTGTTTAATTCGACTATAGCCGAGAAAAGTGCACCTTTGTTAGGGCCCTTATTCCTTCCCAAAGGTTTACTATAAAAAAATGTCGGCTTTAGAGGCCTCCACTTATAGGTAACTAAAAAAAATGTATTGGATACAAATTTCAATATGTTTTATACTATACACCGAATATTTATTTTTGCTTACGTTTCAAAATGTAACATTCTTATTATTAAAAGGAAAACACGCTTTTATAAAACATACATGCGCAAGTTTAAGAAACTATTGCTGACTAACCAACGGAGTTGACCTGCCAGACATATTTATTGAACTTATTAGGGCTACTTTACATAAAAGCGAAATACCTTTGCCGTTATGGGGAATATTTTATATAAGGTGCCACGATTTTCCTAAAAATCACAAAATTATCATGCGCAACGCTAGGAAACTCTTGGTTTATGAAAAAATAGCTTTTAAATACCGAAATTTGGTAATATTACGACTTAAGTTTTGCACTTAAAATTTGTGTGGAACTTGTCGAAACTAGTATCCAAAGACGCGTATTTTCGTCAAGATTCAGAATTCATTAGCGGAAACTATTTTTTTTTAAACATTTTTAAAGTTATTCGCGAAAAACCGGCCGGTACAATTGTCGCTTTTTTTCGTTGTTGAAATTAAACAAACGAAAACAAGGAATGCATACATGCGTATTCGTTAAACTATCAACGAGTATTTGATAGTGCCAGATGTGTATGATATAAATATTTTTGCCATTGGCTTCGCGTACGACTTCAACTTTGGCAATGCTTCGACTTCAACACGTAACGAAAAGTTAAGCCCCCATTACTGATACTTAGAATAGACTTGACTTAACTTGGCGTAAACTTGGCAACTTAGCCACGATTATACTCCACTTGGCGCATAAAATCTGGCATCATAATCAGCGTTGAAATTTATTTTTAAATAAATGTCAATTTGTATGACAAAATGTCAAAATGAAATGGAAACAAACAAATGGCATCTCAAAATGTAAACGTCACTTAGAACTTACATAGAAAATCAAAATTCAACAGACTTCTAAGTCAAGTTAAGTTTTGAGTAATCAGTAACATGCAATGTTCATTTAACAGAACTGTAAGTGACAGTTCGCAAGCCAGTCAAGTCTATGCTAAGTATCAGTAATGGAGCCTTTACTCTGTTATAGAACAATTTTGCGGATCAAAGCGAATAAAACTGCAAGCCGTTCTGTTGTAATCTTAACACAGACTGACATAAGTGCTTTTTCTGCGCTACTTCGTTTTGACACCGCCATAAAATAAACAATACAACTTTACTTACTTCGCTTTGAAGTAACCAAAGCATATCTGCAAATCTCCCTCTATGTCTGTCAAAGGCTACAAAATCCTGCCATAAGTCTCAGACCTAATGCTTATTCATTTCATTCTGTTTAACATATTGATTTTGTTAGCTTTAAATTTTTTTTTACATGAAATCGAAAACATCTGGAATTTAAAGCTTATTAAAGAAAAGCGTCTCATTTTTTGGACATGAAATAGCAAACCTCACAACTTAGAATTTTATAAAAGAAAAGCGCCGCAGGCGGAAATTTTTCTATGTTTCGTACATGAAGTGGGAAATCTCACAAATTTTAACTTTAGGAAAGAAAAGGGTCTCCTCGGACCCTTGTAGATTGACGCATATATAGCCAAGTTTAAATGGAAAGCTTTAAAGTTTAACGCCATCCCCGTTTAGCACCATTCACAATTTGAGCCATTGTTCTATCTATAACGGTTCAATTTCTACCGCACACTGATGGGTTAGTCGATCAGTGCTGATTAAAAACCGATTAGTGTGCATATCTCTTGAACCAAGCAGGATAGGAAATTTTTTTTTAGGCAATATGTAGGTATCAATTTGTAGATTAAACGACAATTAGATTGAGAGTTCCATAATTAACCCTTCAATGAAAAAATGGAGTTTATCGGTACACATATGACCCCGAAACCAGATTTGGAGCCATATCTCTTGAGCTACGCAAGATTTTCTAAATTGGGTTTTTACATTAGATAGCCACCCTACAAGAAACGCTGATAGTTTTACTAATACACTCACACTTGTAATTGACAATGCTGATCCTGCGATGACGTAAACATTGATACTCAAATTTATGTATGTTCCTTTGTTCGCTCACGCATGTGCGCATGTTCCCAACGACAGCCTATAATCATGAAAAAGGACTGAAACTGGGAAGGCTTTGGACACATGGTACAGAACAAAAGAACATACAGCAGATAACATAATGCATGTGAGACAGATACATAATTCTCAACGGAATTTTATGTATGCGAGAACAGATTATCCGATTTAATCATGTTGTCACTACTGAGTGTCATATGACATTCAAATGATTAACACGGTTGTTTTGTTATTTTTTAAATTCCGCCATTTTCAACCGACGAAAACCATATAAAAAATAAGTTTAAAAAATGAAAAAGAGAGCATTGCAAAGCTCCATGCTAAAAGAAAAAAAAATCGAAAATAATATTAAAAAACACCAAAAGCTGGCGGAATGTATGGGGCGCACTCAAAAAATTGATACGCGAAAAATAATAGTGGTTAGTGTTGATTCATTTTTAAATGTGTTTCCGCATGAGGAAAGCGCTCTTCTGTTGTTTTGTTATTTTCTGAATTTAAATTGAACATTTTGAACTCGAATTCTTATAAAACTATTTATTTTAAACAAATAAAACACGTATGCTTTTATCACGTACAAAATTAAAAACGTAAAGAAATAAAGCAAATAAAAAGCAAAAAGCATTGTTTCATTTTTGGCGGAATATAACAATGGTCATTTATGATAGTATAACAGTCAAACCTGATATCTACAGTAAACTATCATTTATGACACTTTTTGATAGTTAGAGTGTCAGCACTGATCCAGGAAAAGGAATGAGAGTGAGCAGTACGGCTATATGCTTAATCAGTAGGCGATGTTGGTGTATAAGAAGGAGACAAAAACTCACACGTACACAGTTGTTTACATCACATTTGCGCAAGTCCCCTTAAGTTTGTGATAGAAAGTTTGTATGAGGCGCTGATCGTTAGGTTGACATTGCTGACAATCAGATGATAGTCATATGATAGTCAGTGTTCTTGTAGGGCATCCCCGTTTAGCACCATTCACAATTTGATCCAATGTTCTATCTATAACGGTTCAATTTCTACCGCACACTGATGGGTTAATCGATCAGTGCTGATTAGAAACCGATTAGAGTGCATATCTCTTGAACCAAGCAGGATAGGAAATTTTTTTTGGGCAATATGTGCCCTTCAAAAAACGCGAGTACTCTATAAATAATGTAAGTAATACTCCTTTGGGAGTATAGGACTGCTCCAAATCTAATCTGTATTCATACAAAAAATGTGCTCCAATTAACATTGCGATGTCCTAGGAGAGGAGTAGGTGATCCCACTCTCGCTTTGTTTGTGAGTAATCCATAGAGTACATACGTGAGAGTACAATCTAAAGTACTTTCACTGTAGTACTCCATGGAGCACCCACAGAGGATCATATGCCAAAGTACTAAAGAGGAATTGTGTTGTCGGAAAGAATTATCGGAGTGAATTTAATTTAAAATGAAAGTAAATGAAGAGGGGCAATACAACTTTTATATTTTGTACTACGAATATTTTTATGTTATTTAGCATTTGCGTGAATAAAGAAACTAATATTTCTCTATACTATAGTATGTATACATAAAACCAACGCTGTTGCATTTTATCAGAGTTGCCAAAGTGAAATTTTATTATCAGTTATTTGTATGCAATATTTTACTTTTGGCAACTCTGTTCGATCGCCATCGTGTTGTGATCACGGTCGTTAAAAAACGAGCAATGATCAGCTGATGGTGGTCCGCAAACGCATTGCAAAGGAGTATTGTTAGAGTACTCCAACATGAAGAAAATGGAACACGTAATCCAACAATTTTTGCAGGGTGGTTATCCATTTGTAGATTAAACGACAATTTGATTGAGAGTTCCATAATTAACCCTTCAATGAAAAAATGGAGTTTATCGGTACACATATGACCCCGAAACCCGATTTGTTGCCATATCTCTTGAACTACGCAAGATTTTCTAAATTTTATTTTTGCATTAGATAGCCATCGCCGTTTAGCACCATTCACAAATTCATCCAATCTTCTATCTATAACGGTTCAATTTCTACCGCATACTGATGGGTAAATCGATCAGTGCTGATTAAAACCGATGAGTGTGCATATCTCTTGATCCAAGCAAGAAGGAATCGATTTTGTTTTTGCATATTGTAGGTATTCACGTGTAGATTAATCCACAAGTTGATTCAAGGTTTTATCATTAACGGTTTAGGCGATAGGAGGCTTAATCAGTTAAATCGGTTAGAATCGCGCGATTTTCTAATCCAAGTTTTCTATTTTTAGGACATGAAGTGGGAAAATCTCACAAAGTTTCACTTTAGAAGAGAAAGGGGTTTCCGAGGACCCTTGACCATTGACGCATCTAATGGCAAATTTAGATGGAAAGCTTTAAAGCTTCAAAAGCGCCATATTCTAAAAATATCTCAACTTTTAGACTCGCTTTACATATGTTAAATTTTGTGTAGAATAGTAAATGTGGTGCCCTACATTGATCTTATCTGCAGAGCAAAGTAACAACAAACAAAATGCAACAAAGCGTTCTATGAAAATCCCTCAAAAAAACGAGAAAAGGATACTTACATATACAAATATGTATGCGCGTCCGCACACAAGTACCTAACCATTCACAAAATAACAAAACAACCATTAAGGGAAAGACATAAGTCAGAAAAAACTCTTTTTTATTTATAATGATGCTATTATATGTACATTTAATATTTCTGCTCTCTGTTTGTTGGCTAGCTGGTACTTTCCGTCTCTGACAAGCATACTTTAGAGACATATCAACGCCTGTAAAAAATGTTTTATTATATATATAAATATGATAAAGAAAAACAAATCAAACCATCAAATTAACTACCCATGTCTATTCCTGAAGAACATATATATGTTTTATAGCCTCTACCAGCTTCTTGAAGGGGTCTTCATGTTTCCTCAAAACTGATCGGCGCCACAAAAACTCTACAAGAATATCTTCTAAATTTGCAGGATGGTTATAATTTTCTTTGTAAAAATATCTCTTTACAACGCGCCATTGAGATTCTATTCTCTGTGTATGTGTGCCATCAGGTGCAACAAACGGGTTGCCTGGGTCGCTGTGGTTGACTTTGGAATGCAAATACCCATGTTTGGGTAAGCAATCATATGCCTTCCAAAAGTCTGTACGAATCGTCGTACCTTCCACCACATGTTTTTTAATTAGCGGTATAAGCGCATCCGCTGACCGATCATTCTTTGGGCACACTTCTAGCCTTAGGTCGTCACTGCCATCTTCAATCATACCTAGGACCCAGTGACCTTCCACACTTCTACCTAAAATACAATACGTTTATATAGATTTTATTTAAAGCTTGTTTATTGTTTAAAAAAGTACCTTTGTTGTATTTCCTTTTGCCGAACTTGCTTTCGTCGATTTGAACAACTTTCCCAGGTCCACTTCTGCTTCTGCTGGTATAATTGGAAAGTAACAACCACCTCGCGACAGTAGTTAAACCAATCGGTTATTGTACACGAGGAAAGCGTGGTACCTTCTACAAAATTCTCCAGCCTTGTGTCGGCAGTTGGCCAACGGCGTGCATAGGCGTACATAAGGTAGAAAACTTGGGGTAGAGATATCTTTGATTTTTCAAACCAAGTTCCCTTTGCACGTGACAACCCAGAATTGGCCCGACAGGAGCCTTTGCGACACTGAAAGGTACCCAAAGAGTTTTTACCTTTACAAACCAATGGCATATTAATTTTATGTATTTTGCAGGCTTTTGATTTCAAAATAAGTCCATTTTCTTCTGCAAAATAAATACATTTTTCAATGGCCCCAAACCCCTTTATAACTTTTGCCAGATTCAGCATAACCTGATTTTCGGCAGAAGAGAGAATAAATTTGGGAAAGCGTACGTTTGAAGCAGAAATGGTAGCTCTGCTACTGATAGAAGGTATATTAGAATCTGTAAAATGAATTACATGAATAAGTAACAGAACTCGTGAAATTTATGTGTAGATGTTGCGAAAAAAAATTGAGGGAAAAATACATATATTTATATGGAGCAATTCACACTTAATGGCCGCGTCACAACCATCTTTTTTCATATAGATGTGACATTTCCATACAGATGTGCATGTGCTTTGACTAAGAGTGCTTTCATCCTTTGCAAGTGAGAATCGCCAAAAAAAATGTTAAGAATGATAGAACATACCTTCGAAAGAATCACCAGTATCCTCAACGAAATCCCGATCGCTCGTGAAACAAACCTCTGATTCTGCAATCGAAATCAGTTAAATAAATCGGTTTTTAAGTATAATATAAATATAAACGAAATCTAACCATCATCAGTGTCAAAAGCAACATTATCCTCAGCAATAACATCTATTTTAGTTGCATCGTTAACAGCAGAAGCTTCAAAAAATTCGACCGTTGTAAACAAAGCGTCTGCAATCAAAATAATAATAAATTCTTTTGTTGCATTAGACTCTGACCCACTCTTCCTTTCTTTCCTTCTCTTTCCCAAATTCCTCCGTTTTCATCTGCCATTCTAATTCTGAGTCTCCCTCTCCTTTCCCCTCTTCCTTCTTCAATACCACTCATACTCCCATACAACTTCTATTTCCGAAAAAAATGGAACAAGTGCAGAATACATTCATTTGTCAAAAATGAAAAATCGCACTTTATAGAGGTTTTTATGCTGATTCCAACGGTGTATTTCTTTTTTGGTGCAAATGAAAGGTTTGGGGATAATTCCATGTCAAAAAGCGAAATAATGAATTTTTCAAATCAAAATATCTCCGAAACTAGTGAATGGATTTCAAAAATTAAAAAATCGAAAAATAACTTATAAAAATACCTTTCATCTGATGTATACATATCTTTAACTTTTCTAGTCTTTATTTACCAAAAATTTGAAAAAACTCTTTTTTGCATTCGTGAACGAGCTGATATTACCTTATTTTTATTTATTTATTTATTTATTATTTAAAGTCGACGACAAACTATGATCGACTGCATAATATAAAAGATATATAAATATACAACTCAAAAGATAAAATTTAAGGTATATCGAGATTTCAACAATGTTATATTACAAAGAAAGAAATATTAATGAACATTACTCTTTAATTTCAGAATATAATAATAATAAGGAATGAGCAGAAATAAGATCTTATGCCGAAATCTTATACTGGCGGAATGCATCAGATTCCGCTCAGCATGATTTCGGAATGCAGTGGATTCCAATCTTGCTGTTGGAATGCAACAAGATTCCAATCAGCATGTCATGGGAATCCGGCAGTGCTAAGAGTAGTGTAATGAGGATACGGCATCACAAGGCATCAAAAAGTAACATGACCTGTGTTGTTGGAACGCACGGGATTCCAATCAGCTCGATGCCTGCCCATAAGATTATACTGCCGGAATGCATACGATTCCGGTCAGTGACTCATGAAAAAGCATATTTTTTACGTTGTTGGAATGCACCAGATTCCAATCAACACAGTACTGTCTTGTTCCTTCTTAATGATACATGTTGATAAATGTTCCTCCATCCTTAAGCGAGATAGTTCCTGTGTTTTATGGAAGAAATAAAATGCGGGCAAATTAAATTAGCTTGTAACTCTTAAATTAGATAGGCAAGTATTGCATTACGTATAGTGGCAAAAGTACATTCAAGACTGATACAGCTATACAAGTCATTGTAGTGCGCGCACCAGATAAGAAGAGGATTATTTTTAGCAAAGTTTCGTTGACAAAGGGGTAAATAGAAAGGAACGTAGTGTCTGGATACTCTAGGGGCAACCGCAAAAAACAAGCGGCTGAGGAGGTCCGCAGAATAACTTTCTCTAATAATGAGCTTATGGATGAACAATACCCCCAGTAATACTCTCCGATTTTCCAGCGTGGGTAAGTTAATAAGAAGAAGTTTACTTCTGTTCGGCCTGAGTGCGTCTGGAACCGGCAGTGGGTAGGCGCACACGGGTCGATCTCGGGTTGATAGTGCTCTCGAAGGAAAGTAAAAGAACAAAACGCAAAGAGGATTTCCTCGTTATAATAGTGTTTTAATTAGAGTGTAGGAAAATATATACAAGGATACAATATTACCTTTGAGTGTAAAACTGATGACGGTGATACTCGGCGATGTGTGCTGGCTGGCGGTCGATCGAAAAAGACCGGTTGTGCCGTTGAGGACAACCGCTAAGCCGCGAAAAGGTCCTCTGGTATTAAGGAGGGGAAAAAAGCCACACACACAACAGCCCCCACATATACGTGCATGGGTGCTGACAACCTGCACACACACATGCATGCGTATGAAACGCATGCATGTGCATGCATGCACACAAATGCGGCGTGAGTGTGGGTGGCTGGAAATCTTATTAAAACGTTAGGGAGGGGCGCCGTCAATCAAGTAAAAGTTAGGCCTTGGGCCTAAACATGCCGCCCCCCTTGCGGTACGCAACATCACAGTCCGCCAAGGATCACCGACCGTGAAGAAGAGAAGAAAAACTTATAACTAATTATATCTAACTTAACATAAACCCTGGTCAGTCCGCCGGCTTGGCGGCACGCAAGATGGTCTGCGCAATGGGTGAGTTTGGTTGCTGATGCCTCTGTCATTCGGCACTTTTCCCGTTATGATTCAAGGCCTAAGCCAGGTTTGCCTAGAGCTAGGGATTGCGAAAAGAAGTAAGAAGATATACGTGTTCATATTTCTTGCCGTTTATTACAAATTCATTGGAAATTCTATGCTTGTGAATTTTGTATGAAGAAAATTCAATAAAAAAGGAACGTATTGAAATGATACAAGATTTTAAACGCACACCTCTTGCGACTGTGTACAGCAGAAATTCAATAAAAAATAAAAAAAAGTGTAAAAATTCATGGATTTCGGTCGTTACCGAACATTTTCATGTTAGGCCTTTGTTGTGCCCGAGAGTACCCAACCGAAGATGGTACTCTGAGCCAGCAAAGGGCCAAACGTGGTGGGCAGAATCCCTGGTAGCATTATTTCGGCATATACGTCTGTCCCTAGTACGAGGCGGATCGGGGCAGATGAATAAAACTGTAGATCCGCCAGACGGAGATGTGCGTACGGGGATGCGATGGCGCTGTCGACGCTGGTCGTGGGGGCCATTCGCCGAAAATTGGACACGACCGCCGCATGGGTTGCAATTCGTTTATTTTGGCCGTGTCTTCCTCGTATGCGTAGTAGGCATCCTGATTGCCCGCCAATGGTGCTGGTAGGGAGTTGGAGCTCCCGGGCTAGCTCATCTGCGATAACGGTGGTGGGGGAGCATCCGTCAATCAAGGCACGGACGAGGTGTAGCCGCCCCCCAGCTTCTATCTTCACGACCGCGGTGGGTGTGATCGCTACCGTTGGTATCATGGTGGCGGTGGCTGCTGAATGCTGGGCTACAAGCCCTGACCGGAAGGCGGACACGGTGGTGAGCTGCAGCGTGTTGCCTCCGTGGCTGCGATCTTGTGGCTGATGTCGTTGATGCAGGCGAAGAGGCCTTGTCTCCGCTCTGCGGTCGCGCGGATGTCGTCTCCGTTGGGGGTTCCTGGTTTGCCGGCGAAGAGACCGGGTCTCCGCTCGGCCGTTATATGTATGGCGCTGTGCTGTCGCTGTCCCTTGTTGGAGCCGCTTCCTCTCGTGCTGCAGAAGTGGTCGAAATGATTTGGCTGTAGATGGTATGGTCGGGCGAAGAGACCGCGTCTCCGCTCCGGTTCGGCTGGCATCTGGGTTTTGGTGTGGACGAAGAGGTCCAGTCTCCGTTCCAGCGTCCGACGCATATAACGATATGGAGTCGTCTATCCGCTCTCGGGGTGAATCTAGCTCCTCTTCCACTTGGACGCTCCATGGCTTGGAGCGGGCTTCTTGTAATAGCTGCTCCTCTTCGTCGGTCGAGGCGATGTGCAGCATCGTGTGGTGCTTCTCGCCGCACCGTTTGCATCGCCCTTGGCTTGGGCACGCGTTAGAGCGGTGACCAGGCGCCAGACAATTTCCGCAGTAGCTTTCGCGAATGGTTACGTAGAGGCGCTCTTCTGGCCTTTTCGCCCGAAAGGCTGGACACAAGCGGATAGGGTGTCGCTCAAGACACACTCGGCATTCCGACGAATAACGCGCTGCGTTCGTGGCAGCATTACGTTTTAAAGCGGCAAAACGACCCATTTTTCTGAAAGGAGTGAAATAGGTTTCAATGGGTCGGGTCATTGTCAAAGTGCAGGGGCGAGCGGTCCCTAATTGTATTGTTGAGATTTGGGATATTTTAGTAGCGCTTGCGTAGGGGGCAAACATCTGTAGCAGTATAAAAATATTCATATTTGGCGCACATCATGTGCTTGACCTCTTTCCACGCACGTTATGTGCCTGGGTCTTTAGTGCCTTATTTTGTTTATTTTGTGTCGCCCTGTAGCGTTTTAGTTAGCCACGGGCACACTAGTGCTGCAGAAAAATGAGCATTTACGATTTTTCGGTTCGCACATTCTGGTACCGACCCGGGTAGAAAGTGTATAGTGTGGGTTCTTTTGAGTCGCTGTTATTTGTGTTGTTGGTGCTAAAAACCAACAACTTTCCTGCCCGCCGCAAAAAAAATGTCTGGACAGCAAAATTGTCTGCCAATAAAGAAAAAATATGTTCGTTTTGGAAGAGGGGAGATTTTTATAAAATGTATAATTTTTTATTTGTTGGTATTGCCCTCCGCTTATTTGTTCAACTTATCCCAAGTACTCTTGTAGTCCTGTTTTATTGATGGCCTTTATCAAACGGCACGGTTCCCGAAGGGTATTTGGCTCCGATACCGATTCCTCAGACTCGAGTTTTTGGGTACCCGTTTGCATCTTTTTATGCATCCCTAATATAATGTACATTTAAACTAGGCATATATATGTACATACGTTAGTATAAGTATATGGACAGTCAGTGCACGGACTTTACCGCATTGGCAGTTTGACCAACCTTTTTGGCCCATTTTTCATTTTCTACTACTACCGCTACCAAAACCTAGATTCTACCAATATTTCAGTATTTTCGCACTGAAAACGTATACTGCGATAATTTTAAAGTATTGAATTGCAGAGCCCACCCAACTACCATTAGGGGGCGATACTGACCAAATCAATAAATTTTGAAAAAATTTGTGAAGAACTTAAACAGGAAATAAATTTTTGAGTGGAGAAATATAATGACTGAGTACGCGAATATTTTCTGCGCTATTTTTCTCAGTTTTTTTTTTTTTTTTGCATAATTTGAACGACAATAAGAAGTTTTACGTAAACGATAACATGCTGAACTTGGTTATTTGGCGGCAGTAATTTTGGTACCTTGGAAAATTGTTGTGGTAGGTAGACGTTTTGGGATGTGATTTATTTTGTGATTTGTTGGTTTTACGATAAAATTGGGAATTTTTTGGTACCAATATAAACCGTAGTTATCGTTTTCACGAAACTTCTACTACCATTTTCAGTGCCCCAACATTTTGCCTTTACAAGAGTCCATGCACTGGTAGATATTTACCAGCCGCAAAGACAAAAAAAATTGTGCACATTCATACACACCCGTGTATAGAATGTAAATTTCTCAGAATTGAAACAAACGGGACTAATCGAAAGATTTTTTTCCGTTGCTTCATTCTTTTTACTACGGCGCGTGGCCGTAGTACTATCATTTGTTAATTTTTCATTTAAGTAGACGGGTAAATTCTTTTGAATCGAGATTTCTTCGTTTATTTAATTACAGATCACAAATTTGAAGATGCCTAATTAGTTACCGTAAATATCTATGTTTAATCCTCGATTTGTTTGTCGAGCCGCGAATTTGCTACAAAACGGCGCTGTTATGAATAAAATTTTTCATCCATACGAATCACATGTGCCGTACATTCTACAGTTTATGGTATTACAATTTGTATGGTATGAGTTTTATACACGTACCATTGAAAATTTTGAAATTTCGTCAAGTCGCCGACAACATTCTAACTAAAGGTGGGTGCGTCGATGCGCACACTACATATATGCACATTAATTGCTCATTTCTGCGATATATACTTGTAGGCGAACCCCTTCTCGAGCTGAAGGAGCAGCAAGTGCTTCACCAAATTGTTCCGAAAAAGCAATCAATTTGTGCACTTGAAGTTGATATTGGCTCCAATTTCATTCTTAACCGTTTCCAGCTTGCAAATTATGATCAAAACAATGAGCATTCAAAACCTGGTATCGAAGCTATTTGGAATGATGAACGTTTGCGCAGACAGAAAATGAAGTACAGCTCGAAGGAAAAAAGGTAGGTATCCACGCCAGAGATACCAGTATCTCAAGAACGTCCCGATTTATTACCAACAGAAAGCGAAATTTTTCACCGTACAGCAGTGCTAAGCAAATTAATGGATTTGGATTTGTCGGCTAAAATTAGTGGTACTACACTTGACCAATCTTTAAATTCCAATCTTGCAAGCTTCGCACTGGATGAATGTACTGGCAAAGATCGGAGACGTACTTTCAATCTTTCTAAAATAATTGGTAATGCCATATACCCAGAGGAGTGCACAACGAATGAGAATTTGAAGATGCCTAAGCTACAAAAAAACCCCGCACCGCACTTCAAGGGAACTGCTGTTGTTGGAGGCACATTCAAAGATATCGATTTAAATGATTACAAAGGAAAATACCTGGTACTCTTCTTCTACCCGTTGGACTTCACATTTGTTTGCCCAACTAAAATTATTGCTTTCTCTGATCGCGTCTCTGAGTTCCGTAATATTGGCTGTGAGGTGATCGGTTGCTCTACGGACAGTCATTTCACACATCTGGCATGGATAAATACGCCACGTAAGCAAGGTGGTATTTTCCTATTCAAATGTAAGTGTAGTCACCGAGTTGGAGGATAATGTTCTTTTCGATGTTGATGATCCCGATGTTTGTGGTATTTCTCCAAATGTTGGAAATGTTCTTAATACCAATGGAATGACGGTGTCTTCAGCTAACATTGTTGCTCCACCATCGGGCTTAGTAAATGGTTCAGCTCCAAATGTCAGCTTAAATTGCATTAAATGTAAAAGTTCCAACAGCAATATCTTTAGCCAGCGTACATGGTCCACAATTCTCTGATATCTGCAGTCCTTTGGGATTTAATGGGTAGTCTTTTGGAAATTTTCGTGGACAATGTACTCAAAATTGAGGAGTTGCGTTAGCATATGGGCTCGTGCTTCATCTGCGGCGTTTCATGGACTGATGATCATGTTTCCCTCGATTGCAGTGAATGTGGTGGCTGTAGTTTAGAGCGCCCATGTCCGCTTTATGATGGACAGTGTGGCGTACCACAAAATGTGTGATTATTATTTTTCCCAGGTAAGCACTTTGAGTTGCTTAAGTTATATGGCTTTCCATGTACGACCGAAATGCGTGTAACCTTAGCCCGACCTATGTATGATGCAGATATCAGATCCCTCTGTGAATCATTCCCGAATTTGCGCACTTTTGCACCAAATGGCTATTGGGCGAACCCTGCCATTGCGTCATTCAGCCATTTAGAAAATTTAACGCTAACATGCTGCAAAAAATTAGGATTTGCGATTTTTGACTCATATTATTAGCATTAAATTTAAAATCGTTGACATTGAATATTTTCAAAAAAGTAAAACCATTGATGTATGAGGAGCAACTTAAAATGGTGTAAAATTGAAGAACTAACCCTCAATTGTCATGAGCTAAAATGGATTAGTTCTTTGGATGTAACCAGTGAGAACGTTTATGCAAACCTTAAGATGTTAATAATAGCCTGCAGTCTTGCTGAAAGATGGAATATAGTAGATTTATTTACAAAATATGAGGGATATTATATAAAGATGCGCATGAAATTGAAATTGCAAACGTAGGATTTGATTTCGTGTATGACATCATGGTGCCTGAGAAATTTGAGTTCCTTAATAGTGTAAAAAAGCTTATATGCGTTAATATTGATATCTTAAGAGACGTATTCGAATTTCCCAACAGATTCAAAGGTCTGCCAGAACTTTATTTTTACTATTGTTATGCAAGATCCAATGAAGCAATAGGGGGATTGATTACTAATTCTGATCAATTGGATCTAATTAGCTTCGAACACTGTGAAAATGCTTGAAATAGAGGAATCGTGCTTAAAAGCTTAAAGAGAGCGGAGAGATCCACTCAGATTTAGCCGGTATCCACCAAATAAGATTTTACCGGCATTTTTTTTTTTTTTTTTTTTTTTAAAGATATTTATAAGGGCCCTATTAAATATACGCAAAGGTCATTCATTTCAAGCAACTTTAATACGTTGACAACCAAATTTAGGTGAAACTATATGGCTTGTGTGTTATGTGAGTGCAAGTGTACTAGCGAACTTGATTTGGCCAAACATAAAGCGCGCTATCATTTCCTGAAACATGTTTGTAAAGGATGCGGCAAATGTTTTATCAATATGGAATATCCACTAACACATTCGAGGTTACATCATAAGCAAAAGCATGATTCTAAAGAGCTTTCTGTATCAGTTGATCATATAATTTTGAAAAAGTTTGCTTGTGATCAATGCGATAAGGCTTTTGCTGATTTTTCGGGTCTACGCACGCATAGATTAGTTAACCCTTCAAAAAAACGAACAACGCAGGATCATCATCGTGATCAGTGAGTCATTCAGCAGAAGTCTCGTATTGGTCGCCTCCCTTCAAGTCAAATTTTTTGAAAAGGACCTGGACTTTCGACAAATGAGTTTGTGCAGCCCACAGAAAGCAATAATGGCTTGTAGGTATGTTCATATATGTAGTATCTAAATAGATAGTTTCAAATGCACAAATTGCAAGTAATAAGTTGAACGAGGATGGCACCAGGTGCCTTTAATTATTTTATCTCGAACTTATACTATTAGGTGAACAAATAACGATTCTTTCTGCCATATGCTTCGCTAGTTCTTAGGTTCTGTGCCCAAAACGGTTTGAATGCCCATATGCGAAGTCATGATGCCGCATTGAGTCGTTGCATTATGGGTACTAATAGTACAATACCCATACCGATTACAGAGAATGTGGGTAGTAGCATTAATATGGGAATACCCAGTAGTTCACTCAGCGGCAATTCAGTTATAGTTGTTAATACATTCGAAACCATAAAATCAGTTAATTCCATTACTGAGAATTTGCTAAAAGTAACTGCTGGATTCTGCCACTAATTAGATTATTGATAATTTGTATCACATTATGTGTTTTATGTACGGAGATACATACTACACAGGTCATATATATTACGCATGCATGTTCGTGTTTGCGTGATTGTGATGTTTATACGCCCAAGTTTCACGCATTTACTGGTGAATTGGGTAAAGACTATAAGATTGGCTGGTGTTTTGGAACGCGACGTTAGTTTGACATACGATTTGTTGGGGCTGCAAGGCTGTCTAGAGCTTCTGGAGTGTGCTTCAAGTGGGACCAACCAGATCGACGAGATGATACGATTTGTCAGAGGAGACAAAGATCAATTAAAACAATCTACTCAAGCTAAAGAATCGTCCATTTTGACGGTATAGCATATTAAGGCAATGAATAAATAGGATTCTTGTGTGCTAATGTAATTTAAATTGATTGGATTGCACAAAATTCGGTTGTGCATTTTTATGCAACTTTCACAGGTTGCATTTGTGAAATTAAAGCAAATAGTTATACTATATATATACTAAGTGCAAAACAGTCTGCAACTTCGTGTTTAAGTGTTAAAAGTCATCTGGAATTCCGATGCCTTCGCTGCAATTTTGCTTTGTAATTGTATTAATTACCAGCGTTGCTGCGCAAAATGTGGAGAAAGTTTTTCATTATCAACCGGAACAAGTGCATCTAGCATTGGGTGAACAATCCAACGAAGTTGTGGTAACATGGTCCACACCTGACGATGCCATCGAATCAATTGTTGAATATGGTTTAGATGGCTTAACACAGCAAGCCAATGGCACATCCCAGAGATTTGTGGATGGTGGCGATAAACAAAAGTCATAATACATACATAGGGTCAGATTATCAAATCTTTTATACACTCATTCCTATGTCTACCATTGTGGTGGTCAATTGGGCTGGTCACCGCCTTTTGAATTTCGCACAGTGCCTGTCGGTGATAATTGGGCGCCAACGGTGGCGTTCTAAGGCGATATGGGCAATGAAAATGCAAAATCGTTGGCGCGCTTACAACAGGATACCAAAAGGGCATGTACGATGCGATCAATCATTTGGGTGACTTTGCCTACGACATGAATACGCAGAATGCGCGTGTGGGAGATGAGTTTATGCGACAAGTGGAATCGATTGCGGCTTATGTACCATACATGGTAGTGCACCGGTGCATTTGATTACAGGTTCGCTTGGTTGTAAGGGGGGACGAGAGCCATTCGTAAATGATTTGCCTAAGTGGAGTGCCTTTCACAGCCAGGATTATGGTTATACACGTATGAGGGCACATAATCATACACATCTTTACTTTGAACAAGTTTCTGATGATAAAAACGGTGGTATAATTGATGCTTTTTGAATTATCAAAGACAAGCATGGCAGTTATGTATAAAAACAACAAAAACGCAGTTTTCTTTAACAGAAGAGGCAAATATTTCATAATTGGAAGGCACAATGAGTACAGAAAAAGCTAAAGAAATTTCAGAGCAGCTTTATTCTGATGAGCTGAAAACACCTGTCTAGTTTTTTTTTTTTTTTTTTTTAAATTAAAATCTAGTGGGCCGAATGCCTTTCGGTTCTGTGGCAGATATCGAATCTGCGTTAGGTTATTGCTTGGCCTCGTTCCTTTGGCTGAGTGCATCTGCGTTCCGTGGCAGACCCTGAGTCTGCGTTAGGGTTCTGGTGTCCTCGCTCGGGGTGAGTGAGTGAAGTGGGGTTTGATTTTGAAAATGAAAAATAATTGTTTTGTGGCAGATGGGGATCTGCATTAGGGTGATTGGTTGGCCTCGGTGGGGGAGCGCTGGGTTTTTGGTGGATTATCGATAGGGAAGTGGAGTGAGGGAGAGGAACGGAAGGATTGTTACGAGGAGCTATTAGCCTTCTCGCAATCCGTCTCCTCCGTTGGGAAGGAGGATCAGTTTGACCAAAGGTCGTCTGACTTGACCCTTCTCGGTAAAGAGGTCGACTACACGTACTCGGTTATCTTCACCGGGGTGTACGTTGACGACTCTACCGAGCCTCCACTCGTTGGGAGATAAGTTGTCCTCTTTGAGGACAGCGAGATCTCCCACTTTTATATTTTCTTTGGGATGCTTCCACTTCACTCGTTTTTGAAGTTCGGATAGATATTCCACCTTCCATCGTTGGCAGAAAGTGTGATGGAGGGCTTTGAGTTTCTGCCATCGGTTGATCATCGAGGCAGAGCTCTCACTGGCATCTGGTTCGGGTGGAGCCAGCAGGTGGCTGCCGGTTAGGAAATGTCCTGGAGTTAGGGGTTCCAGGTCCGTTGGGTCATTCGACCCCGGACTGAGAGGGCGCGAGTTGAGGCACGCCTCAATCCGGCACAGAAGTGTTTGGAACTCCTCCATAGTATATTTGTGGGGAGAAGCGATCTTTTTGAAGTGGCTTTTGAAGCTCTTCACTCCCGCTTCCCACAAGCCGCCCATATGTGGAGCGCCAGCGGGAATAAAATGCCAAGTTAATGCTTGATAGCTATACTTGGAGACTGTTTTGTCTCGGCTTTCTGCCAGGAAGGCTTTGAATTCCGATCGTAGAGATCTGGAAGCTCCGACAAAGTTCGTACCATTGTCGGAGTAGATGTTCTTCGGACATCCTCTTCTCGCGATAAAACGTGAAAAGGCCGCGAGGAAGCCTGGGGTACTAAGGTCACTAGTGGCTTCTAAATGGATGGCCTTAGTGGAAAAACAGACGAAAAGGCATACGTAGCCTTTTGACAGTCGACATCCCCTACCGCGGTAGCTTTTGATGTCGAAAGGCCCTGCAAAGTCTACCCCGGTATTGGTGAACGCGCGGGTAAAAGTAGTCCGCTCGCAGGGAAGGGTCCCCATAAGTTGGGACTGTGCCTGCTTTCGGTGAATAATGCAGGTTTTGCAATTGTGGATGATGGCTCTG
Organism: Eurosta solidaginis; assembly: GCF_040869045.1. Classification (NCBI taxonomy): domain Eukaryota; kingdom Metazoa; phylum Arthropoda; class Insecta; order Diptera; family Tephritidae; genus Eurosta; species Eurosta solidaginis. The sequence goes on along the minus strand of NC_090324.1, from coordinate 149,959,835 downwards.
ATCATGGTCTTGACATTCGGTATCCAGTATTGGGTTCGGATGAGACGGAACATGAGCTGGTTCTCGCCATGAAGGGAGTCATGATGAGCCATCATAACTGTCAGGCGAAACAGCCTGCAATTGTAAGGCAAGATGATCGGATGACGCTCGTTGTATGGCATGTCTTTTGACGCCCCTAGACGCCCCCCTGTTCTAATAATATCATCTTTGTCGATATATGGGTTGAGTGACAGTATTTCACTCTTTCGATCGATAGGTTCCCTATTTTTCAATTTTAAATATTCTGTCCCGTAAAACTGTTTCTGGCAGACTCGTATTAATGCTTGAGTCGTTGCCTTAATCTCATCGGCTGAGATTATACACGCTTTTTCGTGGAACGAGGCTTTTGTTCTTGGGTGAGTTCTTTTATAAAACCTCCTAACATAGGATAGAACCTTTAAAGCCCTGGGCAAATTTGAAAATCGGTCGAGAATATCTACATGATCTACCCTTGTCGTGGCATATGTTTGTGCCCTCTTCTCCTCAACGGACGTTTTATAGTCGGGCTCTTGTGCAGGCCAGTAGGAATTGTCTTCTTGCAGCCAAGAAGGTCCCTGCCACCACAACGAATTGTTGACCAACTCTGATGCAAGTAGTCCTCTGCTTCCTAGATCCGCTGGATTAGATTCCGAGTCCACGTGAAGCCAGTCCTTGCTACCGACCATATCGATGATCTTAGTGATTCGGTGTGCGACGAAGGTTGACCAGGAACAGGGCGGCTTTCTTATCCATGCGAGTACGATGGTTGAATCCGTCCAGAGGTGAACTTTTGCTGGTCCCAGATGAATGTTTCGGAATATTGATTCCATGATTTCTGCAAGCAGCACGGCGCCGCATAGTTCTAAACGTGGTAGCGAGATGGTTTTCACTGGAGCTACCCTGGTTTTCGCTAAAAGTAAGTGTATGAAAACCTGATCGTTTCTTTTCACGCGCATGTATATCGCTGCCGCATATGCTTTCTCGGAAGCGTCACAGAAGCCGTGGATTTCTATGTCGTCTTCCGGTGAAAAATTTACCCACCGCGGTATCCGTATGTTATCTATTTCGCCATAGTGTTGGGTGAAGGTTTTCCACCGTTCTAATGTATTTGGTGAGACAGGCTCATCCCATCCGGTGCCTTCTAACCAAATATTCTGCATTAATATTTTTGCTACTATGACCATTCGTGCAAGCCAGCCTAAAGGGTCGAAAAGTTTGGCTATAGCGGATAGGATTGCGCGTTTGGTGATGTTCTCGCCCTTCTCTAAAACTCCTGCGGTGAAGTAAAACATGTCTGAATGCGCGTTCCATCGTATTCCGAGTGCCTTCACCGAGCTAGCCTCTTCAAACGCTAGGAAGTCCTCGCTGAGCAAATCCGTTTTGGGGATGTCCTGAAGGACTTCCTCACAATTGGATGTCCACTTGCGCAATGGAAAGCCAGCTGAGTGTAATGCTTCGCGAATCTCGTTCCTTGCTTTGATAGTTGACGCTATTGTATGCCCTCCAGATAAAACGTCGTCGACATACATACTTTCGCGTAATATACCCGATGCTATTGGGTGGGTATTTTCTACATCATTAGCCAATTGTAGAAGTGACCGTATCGCGAGGTAGGGGGCGCAGTTTACACCAAATGTGACAGTCTTTAGTTCGTAAAGACTGATGGGTTCGTTGGGGGATGTTCGATGGACAATTCTTTGAAATTTGGCGTGATTATCGGTCACCCAAATTTGCCTATACATCTTTTCTATGTCACTATTAAAGACAAAGCGATACAGTCGCCAACGTAAAATTAAAATAGGCAAGTCTGCTTGGAGTACTGGCCCTGGGTGGAGTATGTCGTTTAGACTAATGCCATTTGCTGTAGGACTTGATGCGTTGAAGACGACGCGCACCTTGGTGGTGGTACTTTCCGCCTTCACAACGGCGTGGTGGGGCAGGAAATAATTATCCGAATCGTCGGATGGTACATTATTTTTAATTTTTCTCATATGTCCAAGCGTTTCGTATTCGGATAACACCCGAACATATTCTTTCCCTAACTCTTGGTTTTTTAGTAATCGCCCCTCATTTCTGAAGAATTGTGAACATGCGCGCTTTAGAGACGGTCCTAATGCAATCTTCTCAGGGTAATCCTGCCTGAATGGTAGCGAGACTGTATATCTTCCACTTTCATCACGTTTTGTTGTGTCCTTAAATAATTGTTCACAATATCTTTCTTCTTCATTAACCATTTTGTTTTTGGGAACATTTTCTGCCTCCCAGAAAGCTTTTAATTGGTTGTCCAACGCAACCTCGTTGTAGAATGACATGATGCTCTTCGTTGGACTCGGTGCTTCGATGCGACCGGTTAGTATCCAACCGAACACTGTCTCTTGGGCCAGAAGTGTATTTAGTACATTCTTTTTCAGACCACTCAGTATAATTTGGGGATATATGTCTCCTCCAAGTATGAGGTCTACATCTTCGTTGATGTAGAACCTCTTGTCTGCCAAAACCAAGTCTAGGAATGCCTGCATAGTCATGACGTTGATATGGCAGGATGGAAGATTCCCAGTGAGTTTGGCTAGGACTAGAACGGGTGTAGTCAGGCTGAAGCAGGCATCCACTGGTGAACGTAATTCAATTTTGGATGCTTCTTTCACCTGGGCTGACACCGAATTTGTGATGCCTGAAACTTGGGCATGCATTTTTCTCGCTGGCAAATTGATTCTGCGTTTCAGTCTTTCAGTTATAAAGGAACATTCAGACCCTGAATCAATTAATGCCCGTGCGGAGAAGTCGGTACCATTATGGCGAATGTATACGCGAGCAGTTCCTAATAGCACGCCTGTGCTGGACTTGGCATGACAGGATTTTACATTCTGGTTCGCAGATTGTCGCGCCTGTGCCGAAGTTGTTGGGTTATTATCCGCATCTTTGAAAGGATTGCGTACAGCCGTGTGCTGAGATGTATCCGCATGCAGGAGCGTGTGGTGACGAGAGTGGCATTTGGAACAGTTGTAGGAACTGGTGCACTTCGTCACGGTGTGTCCTGGGGATAAGCAATTCAGGCAGCCACTTGTGGATTTTATAAATTTAATCCTTTCTACTGGGGTTAAGTCGCAGAAGCGTGAACAGTTGCGTAATCTGTGCTCCGTAGATTTGCACATTTTACAAATTGATTTTATTGTTTGCTTGGATACTTTCGTTTGAAAAGCACCAAGTCTTTTCGTAGGGGTTTCCCTTGATTGTCGCGACGCGTTTGGTTTTTGCACTTTCGAAGTGGCATGCCCTGTAAAACCAGACACTGTTTCAAGTGTCTGAAACCGATTAGACAGGAATTTATCCATATCCTCCCACTTGGATATGTCCATTTTATGGTCTATACTTTGCTCCCAAAGAGCCAGCGTGCTCTCTGGTAACTTGGTTGAGCATAGATAGGTCAGGATCGCATCCCAATTGGAAGTGTCAATTTTGTGGCATTTGAGGGACGAAATACAATTATTTATATCATTTTGCAGCTTTTTTATTGAACTGCCACACTCACTCTCTACCTTTTTTAAGTTAAATAAAATTTGTAGTTGTGTGTTAACTAAGATACGTTTGTTTTCGTATCTTTCACACAAGTTTTTCCAGGCCATCTCGAAACCTTCATTTGTGAGAGGGCATTTTTTAACGATATCTTTTGCTTCGCCCTGCGTTTTGTTGTTGAGATGGAATAACTTTTCCACCCCTTTCAAGCTGGAATTGTTTATATAAATTGCCGTGAAAAGGTCGCGAAAAGTTGGCCAAGACAGATAATCCCCTTTAAAAACTTCAGTGTCGCAAGCAGGGAGGCGAATTTTATGCGCATGAGGTTCTTGCTCAGGGTTGACGTTCTTTTCATCCTTCTTGTATTTTTCTGCCTCAGCAGATATAGACGCTGAACATCGCACGTAGATTGCGTATGCTGCCTTTTGCTTCTTTCTGATCGCCATAACGTCATCCGCTGACACCTCATCAGATCCCAATAGCGAATCAAACGCAGACTTTACCTTCTTCCACAAGAGCCGCAACTCTTCCTGCTGTATTGCAAGGGTGTGTTTGCTATGGTCGCTCTCCGGAATAAGGCTGTAATCTTTATCAAACTCTGCGATTGATTCTGCTAAACGGATGTAGGTTTCCATTGTTTTATTTACGTTTATTAACGAGAAAATTGCCGATTATAGAAATGGAACTCTTCAGAGTTAAAATGCCTGCCCAGCCCTAAATAAAAACTATTGAACTTCAAGTTTATTATTTATTTTGTTTATTGCAGACTTTTTGTCTTGGTAGCGACAACGAAGAGGGGTTTATTTTATGGACTTTTTGTCACAACAGCGACAATCAAAAGGATTTATTTTTGGACTTTTGCCTCGGCAGTAAATAACAGAAAAAGGGGGCCACTCGCCACCTACACAGTTTAATGGTTGAATTGTAAAAAGACAAGTGCGTGCGATATTGTTTTTCGGAATTGAGAATAAGCGGAAAAAAAGTGCAAAAAGTGTTTTCAGTGAAGTGAGCGCGGATTAACTAAGTTGAACTTAACTTCGTTTTGTGATGTGCACGAAATACCAACAACAAAAAAACCTATTCAATATAGTGAGGAAAGTGAGGTTAGTTATCCTCTTCCTTGTGTTGTGTCTGGAAAACCTTACCGCTTGTGGGGGGATGAACCAGATAATCACAAGGACCGAAATAAATATTAAAACCAAGTGAATTAAATTCGAAGAAAAAACAATTTAAGAAAGAAAAAAACTGGCGCTCACTAAAATAAAGTTTCACCTTTTTCACCCCCGCTCGATCTCAATTTTTTCGCAAAACACGGGTATTTTCTTAATTTTTTAGTCACGGACACTCAAAAAAAAGTGGCAAGAAATATGACACTTACTTCTTATTGGTTTTTGTGCTGGCGGTATTTATTGCTGTGATGGCTGTGGCTCCGGTTGCTGCTAATATCGTGTTGTATAATATGTAACTCCCAAACTTCTTTGGTGGGTCTACTGGAATGTGCTTTGGCAAATAAATCCTTTAATGAGTTTTTGTGGCAATTCGCAAGTTTTGTAGTAGGCAAAATCCTTCGGCAAAAGTTTTTGAGGTTGATAAATTGTGGTGTGTTGTGGACTGTATAACAAAGAGGCGCTTTTAGTTCCTGGTGAGGAGGACCAATGTTCGGCCTGAGTGCGTCTGGAACCGGCAGTGGGTAGACGCACACGGGTCGATCTCGGGTTGATAGTGCTCTCGAAAGAAAGTAAAAGAACAAAACGCAAAGAGGATTTCCTCGTTATAATAGTGTTTTAATTAGAGTGTAGGAAAATATATACAAGGATACAATATTACCTTTGAGTGTAAAAGTGATGACGGTGATACTCGGCGATGTGTGCTGGCTGGTGGTCGATCGAAAAAGACCGGTTGTGCCGTTGAGGACAACCGCTAAGCCGCGAAAAGGTCCTCTGGTATTAAGGAGGGGAAAAAAGCCACACACACAACAGCCCCCACATATACGTGCATGGGTGCTGACAACCTGCACACACACATGCATGCGTATGAAATGCGGCGTGAGTGTGGGTGGCTGGAAATCTTATTAAAACGTTAGGGAGGGGCGCCGTCAATCAAGTAAAAGTTAGGCCTTGGGCCTAAACAACTTCTGTATGGAGGAAGGTGGAGACTTGAGTCCCAATTAAGGCCGCGCAATGCAAATATCAAAAATTGCTTTTGAACTGATTCAAGACGCTTTATATGCTTTTGAGAAACAGGGGACCAAACGCATGAGCAATACTCGAGTATTGGACGAACCAGCGATGTTTAAAGAACCTTAGTGAGGTACGGATCATCGAACTCTTTAGCCCATCTTTTAACAAGCAATTGAGAAACTCATGTTGAGCAGTGGGAGTTAAAAAGTTTGAATCACTTATATTAACCCAACTAACTGTTGGCAAGTTAAAGTCACCAACAACAACAAGTCGATCGTTATCTCCCAACTGCGAATGCAAATCGCAGATGGCCGAGCTATGACTAGCATAAACATCCATATCCGAACGAGGTGGTATATACGAACAGCAAACAATTACGCTATAGCTACCGAATGGAAGCCTAATTGCTATGAAATCGATATGAGAGATAATGTCCAGCGAAATCAACTCAGATGATAGGTTAGATTCAACAGCAATAAGGACACATTCCGCTCTAGAGATGTGATCACGCCGATAAACAGCATATTTATTTGAAAAAACCTCAGAATTGTAATTATCAGGCTTAAGCCAGGTCTCCGTAAAAGCCTCAACTTGTGCAGAAAAGTTGAAAGAATTAAGGAAGAATGGACCAAGTTTTGATCGTAAACCACGAACATTTTGGTAATTAATGAGAAGACGGGACAGATCAGCAATTACCTTTGTCTTGTTATTACTTATGTTTATTGTTATGTTAACCGATCCAACACCGGCAGCGCCATGCACAGTAATTCTGGGTAGAACACCTTTCTGCATAGGCGGCCTTCGGCCGCGTTTATAAAAAATAACCCTGGGCTACGCCATGCCAAGTCCGGGTGTGTGGTATAACCGTGGCTACCGCCACGGTGGTGTTTTTCTGAGTAGTACACCCTTGACGTATATTAAAAAAAAAAAAAATAAATATACCTACATCGATAAAAATAATTGAACTCATATGACACCTTCTTTGTTTTCGCCCCTATATAATCAAGTTATACCTTCTAATATAAATATATATATACCAAATTAAAGGTAATGAAATTATCTTCAACACGATAGTATTAAAGTATTTTGTCAATAACACATTTTTTCGACTTATTATTCGATTTATGATAAGTTAGCAATCATTTCCCCATAAAAACATAATTTTATTATAGAAATTTCTTCTAAATATTGATGTTTTATATATCAAACAAACCTTGTTTTATTACCTAAAGACATTAAAATCTTCAAGATTGACTCAATAGTTTCAAAGATATTTTGTTTTAAAAAAACGTAAAATTTACCTTTTGACGTGGAATTACCCCTATAGTTATTGTCACTGATGCTACTGGCAAGTAAGAAATATATGTTTACTAGTTTTAAAATGAACATTTAATTTACAAGTCTTGAGCGTGTTACACTTTGTTGGCGTCCAGTATTTAACTGAACTTATAAGTTACAAAGAAAAGTTAACAACGAATAAATTGAACGAGTGAAATAGAACAACATAAAGAAATATGATAAATATTCAGCAATACGAAATACAAGAAATAAAGAAATAAGGCAAATATTCAGCAATACGCAGGGTTGCGTTTGTTAATACGATAATGGAGCAGTTACATTCCACCCCTCCGTGAATCCATGGGGATTCACAGCGCTAAAGCGGCTAGCTTACAGGTCGGTCTTCGCAGGATACCGTGGCTTGTTCGCACCGTGGCGCTCCTCACCTGACCATCCTTTGCGGTAATGACTTCGGTTATGCGGCCTGTTTGCCACTGACTTCTTGGGAGCTGTGAGTCACACACCAAAACCAACTGGCCTACCTCCAATGGTCGAACTTCTTCACGCCATTTTTGCCGAAGGAGCAATTGGGGCAAATATTCGGATATCCACCGTTTCCAGAAACGGTTCTTTAAGTTTTGTGCTATACGCCACTGTTTACGTAAACAGACATTCTCCTCACTGGGAGCTGGAGTCTGTGTCGAATTCAGGCCACCTAATAAAAAATGATTTGGTGTCAATGGTTCAGGGTTGTCGGGCGTCACTGGGATGTCTGTCAACGGACGACTGTTTATTATATTTTCAGCTTCGATAAGCACGCTTCGCAATGTCTCGACTCGTGGTGCTTCGTCTTTGAGAACTCTTTGTAATATGCGCTTAACACATTGCACCAGACGCTCCCAGCATCCACCAGCGGCAGGATGACCTGGGCAGTTGAAAACCCATTCAATTCTATTTTTAGCGGCCTCCTGTTGTATTGCGTCAAAATCAAAGATTTGCTGATCCTTTTCCAGTACCTTTTGGGCCCCAAAAAAGTTGGTGCCGTTGTCGCTTCTCAAACGAATGGGCACGCCCCTACGGTTAACAAAGTTTCTCATACATATAATGAAGGCATCGGTTGATAAGTCCTCAGCGATTTCTATATGGACAGCTCGTGTTGTCAGGCAAGTAAATAGCGCTACCCAGCGTTTTTCACGACGTCGGCCGATGGCGACAAGGAATGGCCCACAATAATCTACACCCGCATATGTAAATGGGCGTACATAGGGCGTAAGGCGGTCCGGTGGCAATTGACCCATCCGCGGCACAATAGGTTTAGCGCTACTTTTAATACACACAGGACAGTTTCTTTTAACAGTTTTCAATAGATGACGGGACCGGGGTATCCAGAAGTGCTGTCTCATTTCGTTGATTATAAGTTGATCGTTATGATGATGCCGTTTTGTATGGTAGTAGTCCATTACTAAATTCGAGAGGGCGTGACCATTCGGCAGTATAATGGGATGACGAGCTGAGTATGGGAGACAGTAAGCTGCATCGATTCTGCCGTTCACCCGTAGGATACCCTTTTCATCGAGCTTCGGGGTAAGCTGGTATAGTGCGCTAGACTTCGGCACAGATTGGTTATTTTGTAGAGCGTAGATCTCTTTATATAAAACTTCATGTTGGACCTATTGGCACAGGTAGATTTCGGCCTCAGTCAGTTCCTCTGCTGTAAGTTCTCCGCGTCTGCTCTGTTTAGCCTTTACATTATCAACAAAACGTTTAACCCAGGCAATAACTCGCAACAGTCTCAAATATGACGAAAACTTGCTAATTTCCACAATGTGCTTTACCTTGTTGGCTGTGACCAGCAAAAATTTGTGCGTTTCTTCTTTGACGCAGTGCTCGGAATGCATGTGCAAGGGTTCCTCCGGCCACATGTCTTCGCTGACATGTAGGAAATCGGGACCTTTTACCCACGGTGAATTTGATTGGAGTATGGGTGGCGACTTTATTTTTGTTGCGGCATCGGCTACGTTTATTGCCGATGGTATCCACCGCCACTGTGAGGGTGCGGTGTTGTTTAGTATCTCTGCAATACGATTGGCGACAAACTGTTTGAAATTTCGCGTGGTAGAACGAATCCATAATAATACGGTTTTAGAGTCACTCCAAAACGTTATACTGTCCATTTTTTGCTCAAGACATTCTTCTATGGAACTCTTTAAACGGCTACCCATCACAGCGGCTTGCAGTTCTAATCGTGGAACGGATATTTCTCGTTTAGGGGCGCACCGCGATTTTCCAGACAAAAATGCGACGTCGATACTGTCATCTTGCTTGATTCTTAAATATGCCACTGCAGCATAAGCTGTGTCGCTTGCATCTACGAAGATGTGTAACTGTATTTCGCCTGCCGTTGAGTAACGGGGTGAGAGGCATCTGGGCACCGCGAACTGTTCCACGTTCTGAAAGGATGACCACCATATTGCCCACTGCTTGTTAAGCTCCGCTGGTAAAGGATCGTCCCATTCAATGCTTTGTTTCCAAGTAGCTTGGATAATTATCTTGACGGTAATGGTAACATTCGCCAGAATGCCAAACGGATCATAGATAGACATAGCGATGGCAAGTAGTTCTCGTTTGGTTGGACCACGTACACAATCGATAACGTCTCGACATATTTTGTAGAACCTAAAATGAAATTCCAAAACATCGTTATTGCTGTTCCAATACATACCAAGAATTTTGTCGGTCTGTGATTGGTCCATATTGACGACATTTGATTTGGCTATGGTGTGTCCATTTAACTGTTGTTGCAGTTGCTTGGCATTGGATACAAAATTTCTCCAGTTAAATCCTGCTCTGGCATTGATGACTATAGTTTCATTAACAACTTCGGCCGCTTCTTCCTCATCGTCGAAACTGATGACCAGGTCGTCTACGTAAGTGTTGTGTATCACTGCTTTGGCACCACGCGGCATGGATTGTACAAACTGATCAGCGTTTTTATTTTTCACGTACTCAGCACAACATGGTGAGCAAGTTGCACCAAATATCATGGACGACATTACGTATACTCGTATAGGCTCGGATTGGTTGCCATCCCTCCATAAAAATCGTTGCGCATTTATGTCTTCCGGTCTAACCTTTATTTGAGAGAACATGGCCTCGATATCCCCAGCGACAGCAATTTTACGTTGGCGAAATTTGTACATAATTGCCATTAATGATTGAGCATGTTCTGGTCCCTTCAATAGTGTAGAGTTGAGTGATGTATTTTCCACAACAGCAGCTGCATCAAATACGATGCGCATCTTATTCGGCTGGTTGGGGTTTATTACACCGAAATGAGGTAAATACCAAGTCGTAGATGTATGGTGTTGTGCTTCACGCATTGTCAACAGGTGTGCATATCCCTTATCGATATACTTTGTTATTTCTGCTTTGTAGGTGGCGGCATAACTGGCATCCTTCATCATTTTGTTTTCGACACTAATTAATCTTCGCTTGGCCATATCATAGTTGAGGGGCAGTTGGATATGGTCCTCGCGCCAAAGCAATCCTATCTCATAACGATTCCCAAGATATCTGGTGGTTTCTTCCAGAATGCGCCTGGAACGGCTGATTTCATTTGACTCCAAAGTCGCGTTTAAATGCTTGACACCAAAGTTTTCGACACTGAAATAGTCCGCGAAAAGCTGATGTAATTGATTTTCTCTGACAGACTGGCGCACATGGAGCACCTTGGCTGTACTCACTGATCCTACTGGTCCGTACGCCAGCCAACCCAATTTGGTGGCGACTGCGATAGGCTGGTCCGGTCCGGCGTCAATCGTATCATTAGGTGTACATAGAAAGCTGTTATCAAGACCTATCAACAATGACGGCTGCGCGTTTTCATAATCTGCTACACATGAATGTACCAAATGTTCATGCGCATCTTTGCGAAACGACTGCGTCGGCAGATCGAGGTGTTTTACTGTTCGTACATTCTTAAGATGATACGATGCTGAATCTAAACCACGAATTTCTAGATTGACCATGCGTGACTTCTCGGTAGTTTGTTTTTCGTTGTACCACTGTAATGTGAGTGGGGCGATGCATCCTCGAACACCTAAGACGTTGGCAATATTTTCTTCCAAAAGTGTGACTGATGACCCTTCATCCATCACTGCGTAGATTTTAACACTTGCCTTCGGTCCATTAACAATGACTGGAAGGACTTTGAATAGGCATGCAGTGTTCTTATTTATTGACGTATTTAAAATATGTGCGTTTTCTTGTGGTGTGGAAACATTCGATTTAGCTGCAGCCGGTACTGACTCTGCATTATGGAGCAGCTCGTTGTGCATACGTCGACAAGAATCAATGCCACATACCCTTTTAAATTGGCAGTTACTTAAATTATGGCCAGCTTTGAGGCAAGAAAAACAAAGTGAGCGTTGTTTAACGAACTCCCATCTTTTAAATACCGACAATGTTTTAAATTGACCACAATTTTCTAGCTGATGCTCTTGATTGCATTTAACACAGGCTTTGGACTCACCTGATTCGGAAGTGTACAACATTCGACGTGATGTGCTAGGGCCAGAATTTGACTGACGGGACGAAGACTGGTGTGACGTCTGTTGTTTTGTTGGCGATCCATGCTGGCGCCACGACGTTGTGGTAACCGGAGGCTGAAGGGCTGTATAAATTGACGGCATCAGACTAACCACTTTCGCCAATTCACTTAACCAATCAGAAAACACTTGAAGATTAGGATGTGATATATTCAGGATGTGACGACTCCACTCGAACTGCTTCGAGGGTGGCATCTTAAGGACGAGTAACTCCAATAGCATAGGGCTCATTAAATGATGATGGCCATTGGAAGACTTTAAAAACGCCACTATATTGCGCACCTTATTTGAAAAGTCAACTATTTGTTCAATATTTCTTTCATTTATAACTGGGCACTGTTGTATCTTTTGCATCTGTACACGTAACAGTAACTCAGGACGTCCGAAATTAAATTCGAGCTCATCTAAAACATGTGACACCTCGTCTGGAAAAATTAGCAGTGACGAAACCTTTTTCTTGGCATTTCCACTCAGCGCTTTCTGCAATCGTATCAAATTTTGCTTGTTATTGTAGCCGAACTCTCTGGTGGTGTCAATTTAACTCGCTTTAAATAATGGCCAGTCTTCCGGATCACCACTGAAAGTAGGCAGGGGATAGAGTTTAGCAGCTGCATTTTCCACGTATGTCATCGTTCCTCGATATTGCTCAGCTCCTGGCTGATACATCTGTGGTTGTGCGGCCTGCAAGGTAGGCAGCGATGGTAAATATTGGCTCGGTGGCGGTGTGTTCCCAAGGTTCACAGGAACATTCGGCATGGATCCTAGATATGGCAATGGTTGGTTATAGGCAACTTGTGTTACTGGTGAAACACCGGCGACGGTTGTGGCGACAGGAGAGGGAGAAATAATTAGCGAATTTGCTGTGCCTACAGTTGTTTGGTATGGCATATATTCTGATGATTGTTTGGTAGTCGTTGCGGAGTACTTGCAATGCGGAATGGTAGATACGCTGGTTGAATCAACAGTGGTGGTAGAGTTCAGCCCTAAATTGTTTAAAACATTTGCGGATGATGTAAATGTTATGGCCGACGAACCAGCTGGAAGATTAGCTGCGGCGGCATTATCTCTTTCCATTTGCAATCGCTCGTTGTCACGACGTAGTTCGCTAACTGACTCCTGCAGGGAATTTATGCTGGCTAACAACGCTGTCAATTCTTGTTGTGAAATTTGTGCTGATGCGTTTTCTCCGGTGGTATTATTCATTTCAACCATTGTTCTGTTTAAATTCTCGTCTTCCTCCGAATTTTCTGCCGAATTTCCATCGGTATTTTTATTTTCCTTTGATTTGTTTCTTGTCATCATTTACACGAAATTTTATGACGCAAAATGAACTTCTTTGTTGCAATTGTTTGTTCAAATGAAAATAAAGTGGCGAGTATTCGATGGGGCAAATGTTGACGGTTAATTTGATTTTCAGCAACAAACTTTGACGAGTTACGTATCTATTGCAACCAACTACAACAGACTTATTTTCTGTTATGCTACAATATGAAATGGCGACGGTTGCGATGTTGACTGCGGCGCTTATAAATTAAACAACCTGACGTGCTTCAACACGACTATGGCAAAGTGGCGACGGTTGCGACGCTGACTGCGATGTTTTTAATTACGACAGCTTGGCGTGCTGCAAATTGACGATAAATAGTTAGACCGCTGACTGCGCGTATGAATTTCGGCTATATTTCGCTTTATTGTCTCAATGGACAAGTTAATTTGGACGCAAAGTGTAAACTTATGTCACTGATGCTACTGGCAAGTAAAAAAATATATGTTTACTAGTTTTAAAATGAACATTTAATTTACAAGTCTTGAGCGTGTTACACTTTGTTGGCGTCCAGTATTTAACTGAACTTATAAGTTACAAAGAAAAGTTAACAACGAATAAATTGAACGAGTGAAATAGAACAACATAAATACATATGATAAATATTCAGCAATACGAAATACAAGAAATAAAGAAATAAGGCAAATATTCAGCAATACGCAGGGTTGCGTTTGTTAATACGATAATGGAGCAGTTACAGTTATTATTTGCACCAAAAAAATTATACGGTTGAACTCACCATAAACACCACTACCATACTCACATATATTTTTTTTTAATTTGACAAATGTATGTATTCTGCACTTAAACGAAAAAAATGTTTAAAACTGATTCTGTATCGCAAATTAACTAAAGCATTAACTGACATGTCGCTGTACGATGGCTTTGTATAGGTTTTATCAAGAAAAGCAATCAGCTAATAAGATAATAACACCTTCGACTGAATCCCCTCGATTTCAACCAACGCAACAATTTCCAAAACTTCTCTATAGAAATATGCAAGGATATATCTAAACTTGCTTTATATTTATGTTATAATTTTAGCTTTTGAATAAATAAATAAATATCTAACCTTGAAAATAACCACCTGCAACATTATCATCAGCGGCACTGTCAACAGAAGCTGTAGCACAATTGACGTCAAGCGACAACAGTACCTTCATCAACAACAGGGGCAAGAGCAGTTGGAGCACTAGCAACAACAAGTTCAAAATTATTTTCTTCATACTCCCTGACGCATCGGGACACGAAGTTGATATTTATGCCCAGAGGGCGGAGGGTTTTTAAAATATCATCTTCATCCATATAGCACTTATGTAATGCTATAACGGCAATACGGTCCTCATATTCTGACCACTGCAAAGTATTCCCTGAAACAAATATACAATTTGTATTCCACTACTAAATCATCATTATAATAGAAATGTAATACTAATTACCTGATTTGCTCATTTTAAAATAAAATTTAATCAATTTAATCAATTTATAAAGGATTTACTAAAAAACACTTTAATATTTTCACACAATGAAAGCTCCGTTAGTTTAAAGCGCCAAACGATATCAACTATTAAATTATATAACAGATGTAGCCAAGGAAAGATCTTCACAATTAAGTAACGAGTAAACAGAGTACTTATTCCGGACTTGCATAGAACGCTTTGTAGCGTTGCTTCGCTTTAACGCTTTGGCAGCGCCATAAGAAATTAGTTAGTGAGTGAATAAGCTAATAAGTAAGCATTAGATATCTCCATTATACCATCAATAACTGTTTCACAACTAATATTTCCAAGTAATATTTAAAATTATTTAAAATATTTAAGAAAATTTTCATGATGTAGTTTTCCATAATATTCTTACCTTCAGGTCTGGCAGCCCCATAACACATAAACGAACAGTCTACTCGTTCAAAATACACTCGCTCTGCCATATTATTTCGGTTGCAGATGACAATTCGATTATAAAATAAACAAACGAACTCGTCGACACTGGTGTATTTGTTCAGTTTTAAGTTGCGTTAATTATTAAATTAAAACGCGTTGTGGCTTAGTTGTTAACATCGGCAGAGGCTAAAATAACTCAGTTTAATGATATGAACTTATTCCAAGTGCGGTATTCTAAAGAAATCGGTCAGAACGCATTAAGTTTGTTCGGTGAAATTTACATTTTTAAACGCTTATGTTTCATAAACTAAGAATTTCCTAGAGTTGCGGATGATAATTTTGTGATTTTTAGGACCCCCCCTCTACAAATCAACAAAAGTTTGAAAATCGTGTCACCTTATATAAAATCCAACCCGACGTTATAATGCCTATTTGACTGTTGTTGTTTTTGTAGCAGTGCTTGGCCCCATCCAATAGGTGCGACCGATCAGAAATTGTCATCAATATCCTCTAACCGGAGTCCAAGGAAATTTGCTGTTTCAACAGGGGTGGACCATAATGAGAGGGGTTTTAGAGGCGTTGGTTCCACATTACAATTAAAGAGATGGTTGGTGTCATGTTGGGACACATTGCAAGCGGGCATACATTTTGTATGTCGGGGTTGACTCTGGATAGGTAAGAGTTTAACCTGTTGCAGTATCCAGATCGAAGTTGAGCTAGAGTGACTCGTGTTTCCCTGGGTAGTGTGCGTTCCTCTTCCGCAAGTTTTGGGTACTGTTCTTTGAGTACTGGATTCACCAGGCAATTCCCGGCATAAAGGTTCGACGCCTATTTGTGGAGTTCAACGAGGGCTTGCTTGTGTTTTTGGCTTCATACGGCTGAGTTCTCAGGTGCCGTATTTCCTCACAATGCTTACGGAGATTACTCCTTAAGCCCCTAGGCGGTGTTGGCTCATCAATCAGATACCTGTTGGGATGCCCAGGTTTCTGGGTATTCAACAGGAACTGTTTGGTTAGCATCTCTTTTCTCTCCCTGATGGGGAATATTCTCGCCTCATTATGTAGATGGTGCTCTGGAGACATAAGAAGACATCACGTTGCGATTCTGAAAGCAGTATTTTGGCAGGCCTGTAGCTTCTTCCAGTGAGTAATTTTAAGGCTTGGCGACCATATAGGGGACACGTAGACTGCAATCGGCTGGCCAATTGCTTTGTAAGTAGTAATGAGCGTTTCTTTATCTTTTCCCCAAGTACTACTAGCAAGATATTTGAGGATTTTATTACGGCTCTGGATTTTCGGTACAATTGCGGCTGCATGCTCACCAAAATGTAGATCCTGATCAAACGTCACACCCAAGATTTTGAAGTGTAGGACAGTCGGTAGCGTAGTGCCATCGACGTGGATGTTCAAAATGGTCGACATTTGGGACGTCCAAGTTGTAAATAAGGTCGCGGATGATTTAGTCGGTGATAATGCCAGGTTTCGCGAAGCGAAAAAACTGGAGAAATCAGGGAGGTAGCCGTTTATTCTGTTGCAAAGCTCATCGATCTGTGGGCCCGGGCCTGTGGCCATTATTGTGCAGTCATCGGCGTAAGAAACGATAGTAACTCCTTCCGTTGGCGAAGGTAGTTTTGATATGTAGAAATTAAACAAAAGTTGGGATAGGACACCACAATGTGGCACCCCTTGTTTAATTCTTCTTGGCTTTGATGTTTCGTTTCTGAATTGCACCAATGTCTGCCGACCACCCAGATAATTTGCGGGGGAAGGGTAGACCCTTCCATGTCTTGCAGTAATGTACTGTCCTATGGTGGGGCTTCTAATTTAAACCACAATTTATCTGGGTGCGAATGGGATTTAGCGCGGTGGTGCTGCTATGGAGTTTTCTAAAGCCATGCTGATAACAGGCTAGCTGCAAATTTGCTTTGAAGTAGGGGAGCAAAATGGCTTCAAGCGTCTTGGATACTGGCGATAGGAGAGATATCGCGCGATATGACTCTCCTATGTTAGCTGGTTTACCAGTCTTTAGTAGCGGGACACCTTGGCCATTTTCCATTTTTCGGGAATGACAAAGGTGGAAACAGGCAGGTTGAAGACATGCGGTAAAATTTTGAAACCATCTTTCCCTAGGCTTTTAAGCATCTGCATGGCTATGCCGTCTGGGCCCACTGCTTGGGATGGTTTAGCATGACCGATGGCATCCTCAACCTCTTTGGCGGTGATGGTAATCGGAGACGCGCTGAGTTTATGCTTATGTGCGTGTCTGTTGGCCCTCCGTCTATCTTTGTAGGCCGTAGAATGCATTATATATTGTCGGCAGAAAGCGCTCGCGCATTTTTTCGCATCCGACAGCACTTTATCGCAAAAGGCGATGGAAATTTTGTCATTGTGCTTAGACGGATTCGATAGGGACTTTACGGTGGACCAAAGTTTACCTACACCGGCAGAGAGGTTACAACCGCTTAGGTGCTCCTCCCATTTCGCCCGCTTGTGTTCATCCACAAGCAATCTGATGCGTTGGTTTATATCCCTTATTTGGGGGTCGCCGGGATCGACCTGTCTTATAAGGTCACGTCCTTTCGCTAAATTTGCGGCCTCCGCCGGAAAGTGAGGCCGAATTGCGGGAATTCTACCGGCGGGAATGAAGCGAGCCGAGGCAGATTCAATGACCTTGCGGAAAGCACGCTTCCCTTGGCGAGCATCAGTCGGGATTGGGAGGGCAGCAAAGCGGTTGTCTGTAAAGGATTTGTATTCGTCCCACTTTCCTTTTTTAAAGTTTATGAGAGTGCGTTTTTCTGTGACAATGAAGTCGGCGGTACGCTCGAGCGAAATAAGTATAGGCAGGTGGTCGGATGCCAATGTTACCATCAGCTGCCAGTTGACGCAGTTTACGAGTCCTGCGCTCACAATATATATATCCGGCGAACCTTGACAGCTTCCTACCATACGTGTGGGGGCATCCCCGTTTATTGTGCAGAACGTCGTTTCTTCTATTTGATCCGCCAACATCTCACCCCTACTGTCTGACTGCCATTTTGAATGCCATAGATCGTGATGGTCATTGAAGTCGCCTAAAATAATGCGATTATTGCCAGTGAGTAAGGCGTTGATGATAGAGCGGTATCCACTGCGTTAACAGGTGGCAGGAGGGATGTAGATGTTGCCATCGCGGAGACAAGAACATCTAGGAAATTGGCACCGCCCAAGGCAGGAGTTGCATTTTGCTTTTGTTTACATGCGCAATGCGCAATCTTGCGTGTGTAATTTTTGGTTACTCTAGGCACATATTGCTGTTGTTGTAGCAGTGCTTCGCCCCATCCCACAAATCGCCTAACCCGATTGCGCATTCACGAGTTCAAAATTGCTTCGTTCTGCGCATCTACGTCACAGTTGACTGCTTGAGCGAATGAAAGAAAGGTAGAAAAAACAAGAGCTAAAGGAAAATGACACATGAATTGCCCATAAAAAATTGCTGATCTTTTGTTTACATGCGCAATCTTCTTTGTTTGATTTGTGGCCCAATCCAATAGGTGTGACCGATCACAAATTGTCATCAATATTCTCTAACGGGAGTCCAAGGAAACTCGTTGTTTCAACAGGGGTGGTCCATAATGAGAGGGTGTTAGAGGCGTTGGTTCCACATTACAATGGAAGAGATGGTTGGTGTCTGGGGACACATTGCAAGCAGGGCATAAATTATGTGTGTCGGGGTTGATTCTGCATAGGTAGCAGTTTAACTTGTTAGAGTATCCAGATCGAAGTTGAGCTAGAGTGACTCGATTTTCCCTAGGGAGTGTGCGTTTATCTTCTGCAAGTTTAGGGTATTGTTCTTTGAGTACATAATTCACCAGGCGATTCCTGACATAGAGGGCCGACGCCTGTTTGTGGAGTTCACTGAGGGCCTGCTTGTGTTTTTTGGCTTCATAGGGCTGTGTTATCAGGTGCCGTATTTCCTCATAATCCTTACGGAGATTACTCCTTAAGCCCCTGCGCGGTGCTGGCTCATCAATCAGATGTCTGTTGGGATGCCCAGGTTTCTGGGTATTCAACAAGAACTGTTTGGTTAGCATTACATTTCTCTCCCTGATGGGGAGTATTCTCGCCTCATTATGTAGATGGTGTTCTGGGTACATAAGAAGACAACCCGTGGCGGTTCTTAGGGCAGTATTTTGGCAGGCCTGTAGATTCTTCCAGTGAGTTGTCTTTAGGCTTAGCGACCATATCGGGGACGGGTAGCATGCAAACGGTTGGCCAATTGCTTTGTGTTCGACCCGTGTGCGCCTACCCACTGCCGGTTCCAGACGCACTGCATGCATGCACACTTTGTATGTGGTAATGAGCGCTTCCTTGTCTTTTCTCCAAGTACTACCAGCTAGAGATTTGAGGATTTTATTACGGCTCTCGATTTTCGGTACAATTGCGGCTGCATGCTCACTAAAATCTAGATCCTGATCGAATGTTACACCCAAGATTTTGGGGTGTAAAACAGTCGGTAGCGTAGTGCCATTGGCGTGGATGTTCAAAATGATCGACATTTGGTACGTCCATGTTGTAAATAAGGTCGCCGGTGATTTAGTCGGTGATAATGTCAGGTTTCGCGAGGTGAAAAAACTGGGGAGATCAGGGAGCTGCCCGTTTATTTTGTTACAAAGCTCATTGATCTGTGGGCCTGGGCCTGTGCCTATTATTGTGCAGTCATCGGCGTGGAAAACGATAGTTACTCTTTCTGGTGGCGAAGGTAGCTTTGATATGTAGAAGTTAAACAAAAGTGGGGATAGGACAGCACCCTGTGGCAGCCCTTGTTTATTTCTTCTTGGTTTTGATGTTTCGTTCCTAAATTGCAGCGACGCCTGCCGGCCACCCAGATAATTTGCGGTCCACCTTTTGAGACATGGGGAAGGGTAGACCGTTCCAGGTCTTGCAGTAACGTGCCATGGTTGACCGTATAAAAAGCTTTTGATAGGTCAAGCGCAACGAGTACTGTTCTATGGTGGGGGTTTTAATTTAAACCGCAATTTATCTGGGTGCTAATGGCATTTATCGCGGTGGTGGTGCTATGAAGTTTTCTAAAGCCATGCTGATGACAGGCTAGTTGCAAATTTGCTTTGAAGTAGGGGAGAAAAATGGCTTTAAGCGTCTTGGTTACTGGCGATAGGAGATACATAGGGCGATATGACTCACCTATGTTAGCTGGTTTCCCAGGCTTTAGTAGCGGGACCACCTTGGCCATTTTCCATTTTTCGGGGATGACAAAGGTGGACAGAGATAGGTTGAAGACATGTGGCAAATATTTGAAACCCTCTTTTCTTAGGGTTTTAAGCATCGGCACGGCTATCCCGTCTGAGCCACTGCTTTAGATGGTTTAGCTTGACCGATGGCATCCTTAACTTCTTTGGCGGTGATGGTAATTGGGGACGCGCTGAATTAACGTTTATGTGCGTCTCTGTTGGCCCTCCGTCTAGCTTTGTCAACCATATAATGCATTATATATTGTCGGCAGAATGCGATCGTGCATTTTTTCGCATCCGACAGCACTTTATCGCCAAAGGGATGGAAATTTTGTCATTGTGCTTGGACGGATTCGATAGGGACTTTACGGTGGACCAAAGCTTCCCACACCGGCAGAGAGGTTACAACGACTAAGGTGCTCCTCTCGTTTCGCCCGCTTGTGTTCATCCACAAGCAATCTGATGCGTTGGTTTGTATCCCTTATTTGGAGGTCGCCGGGATCGAGCTGTGTTATCAAGTCATGTTCTCTCGCTAAATTTTCGGACTCCGCCGGAAAATGAGGCCGAAGTTCAGGAACTCTTCCGGCGGGAATAAAGCGAGCCGAGGCGGATTCAATGAAAGCACGCTCCCTTTGGCGCGCTTTAGTCGGAATAGGGAGGGCAGAAAAGCGGCTGTCTGTAAAGGATTTATATTCATCCCACTTTAGTTTTTTTAAGGTTTATGAAAGTGCGTTTTTCGGTGACGATGAAGTCGGCGGTACGCTCGAGCGAAATAAGTATTGGAAGATGATCGGATGTCAATGTTACCATCGGCTGCCAGTTGACGCAATTTACGACTCCTGTGCTCACGATTGACAAATGAATCAACTCAATTCCGATATTTGGTATATTAATATAATTGGATATACACGAATTAATGAAAAAAAACTTTGAATTTCACTTATTTATTCTTATTAAGGAAAACCAAATAAAGAAACTCACCTTTTTCTTTGTTGCAGTTAAACACATGAACGCACACACACGAATATATACCCTACAAGACAGGGGCCCCTATTATGAGACAAATTCGATCTTCGACTGTGGTCGAAAGAGCTGATCGAAAGAACTTTCATTCGGTATTATGACGCGCGTTCGATGAAAGCAAGCGTTATTGTGAATTTCGATAAATTCAAAAGTTTCTGGCAAATAAAACAAAATAAATAAAAGCAGCACTAGTTATTAAATACAAATATTAAAAATAAAAGTATGACTACGACGAAATTGTGGTTTGATGATTCGTCAGATGAAGAGGAAAGCTTACTGGAGCTAGCCAGAAGAAGAAGATGAGTGAGGGATGCTTCAAATCCTTTGGAAATGAATTCCACCACGTAAGTGTAGCTTTCTAAATATGTTGTTAAATTGTTGAAATTATAAGTTTTGTTTATAGATTTATTCAAAACTTCAGACTGTCCAAAGAAGCTTGTTGTCCAGTACAGATGAACTGCTACAGCAATGCACCAGAGCCAAGTCTATTCCTAATATTCTAAAATTGGCAACAAATCTCCGATTTTTGGCTCAGGGGTCCTACCAACTGAGCATTGGAAACGAAAATGCACTCGGACTTTCCCGGCCGAGTGTGTCTGTGGTACTATCAGAGGAGTTGAATGTCTTAAAAATTTTTTTTTTGTGAAAGATGGATACAATTGAATTACGAGGAGGCTGAGCTGCATCAAGCAAAGTTCCCATTGCTGTATGGGGATTTTGTTCCATAATTGAAACCAGTCTTTCAAGCTGTTGTTTTGTACTCACGACCTTGGACCTATATAAAATTAATTCAAATAGTTTAAAGTTACTGATCGGGCGGGGATCGAACGAATAAAATGCCGGTACGAACTCACGGCAGATTTGGTATCAAAAGAACTAAAAACCAACGAATTAGAATAGTAATAAAAGTGTATTTAAAAAGATAAATACATAGATATACACCGAAAGTGAGATATAGATTTGTAAGTAAAATAGGAAGTTAGTCACAAAAAACTTATACAAACTTATATATTACATGTATATATTATATCAGGGATGCACCTTAACGTTAAGCTAATCGTTTATCAAAAAATTTCCACCGTTTCCGTTGAAACACTTCGAAATATTATCGATAAAGAAATTATCAAGATAAATTGTATCTCGTTTTTAACCGAAACGAAATGACTTCGTTTCGTTTATTAACGTTGATTATCGTAACGAAATGATATCGTTTCGTTGGTTAAGCATGCCTGTATTATATATTACCTGTAAGATACGATGATGGCTGGATGCGATTCCAATGATAGTTATCAAAAGGCTCCTCGTTCCAGCCAATCATCAGTTACTTCTCTCCTAGTATGCAAGTGATCACCGGTGATTTTCCAATGACAGAGTTCCTTTGTAGAGATCTGCTGAATTGGGAGAACACCAGCGATTCCCAACCATTGCAAGCCTTTTGGCTTCAACATTGCCGCCGGCTTTGCAATACTGAGGAATTGCAACTACCAAAGGAGAAGCTCTTTAAGGTGGTAACGTGAAAGAAGGTATTATTTACATGAATTCAACTAAAAGAATGTACTAGTTTCTATCCTAGCATGCGTGCAGTAATAATCAATTGTTGAGCTTTTTCAATGTGCTTTAATTCATAGTTAAATCTAATTAATTTTCGTATTTTATAAATTCATAATTGCTGCCCCGTAGGGGTTATAATGTAACGGCGACTTACTTATATGATTAATTACCAAGCTAGTATAATTCATATATTAAGTTCAATTCAATTTAATACTTAAACCGATGAGAAAATTTAAGCTTACGAAACGGTACCCATTAGGGGGTCGCTGTGCCTGAAAGGACACGGGAGCCGGAAAGGGCGCACGCGAACGGGGAAAGACGCGAAACGGTACCCAGTAAGGGGACCCATCCGAACACGGAATTTTGGGCTGTCGGATAGCCTGGATACTTTACAATTTCGGTTTTAATTATTTTGTGATGCGCCTACAAAGTTAGTTCCATTATCCGAAAAGATATTTTTTGGACAGCTGCTTCTAGCAATGAACCTTGAAAATGCCCCAAGAAAGGTTTCCGTTGAAAGATCGCTGGCAGTTTCTAAGTGAATCGCTTTCGTAGAAAAGCATACAAAAATACAAACGTAACTTTTAGTCATCTTGTAAGATCTTCCCGAAAAACTTTTAATATCGAATGGACCAGCGAAGTCTACACCTGTATTTTCAAAGGGTTTGGAAAGTACCGTCAATTCTTCCGGGAGAGCCGCCATAATTTGACATTGATTTTGTTTTCTCTGTATAACACATGGTTTACAATTATGGATAACGGTCTTTATGAGATTTTTGGCTTTCAGAATCCAATATTGTTGGCGCAGTAACCGAAATACCACCATGAAGAGAGCCCTTGTGAATAAGTTCTACTAACAACTTTGCGAAATAACAACTATAGGGTAAAATAATCGGCGCTTTTCGTCTTCAGACAACAACTGCGAATTTGTCAGTCGACCGTTGGCTCGAATTACACCATGAATATCGAGGAATGGGTTTAAGGAGAGAATTTTACTCTTTGACGATATTGCAATTTTAGCGGTAAGATTCTTGTGTTCCTCTGGAAAGTGATTCATCTGGGCAAGTATTATGAGCCGAACTCGAATTTTAGAAATTTCTTCTCCAGAAATAATTAGCGAGGGGTAAGAATGAAAACGTCGGGTAGGCGTCGCAAAAGGCATGAACTTGGAAAGGTGATTCCTCAGAATAATATACCCATCGCGGAATTTCGATTTCTTCTACAAATTGGTAATTTTCTAAAAACGCTTTCCATTTGGAAAGAGTTTGAGGAGATAAGGACTTATCCCAGGGAGTACCATCAGACCATATTTGCTGCATAACTATTTTTTCTAGCACCACGATTGGTGCTAGCCAACCTGCTGGGTCAAAAAGCTTCGCTATCAGAGATAATGCTTCGCGTTTTTTATACGTGCCCTGCAACGAGGGGACCTGAACTTTAAAGAAGAATCGATCTGATTTAGCATTCCATCGAATTCCTAACGCTTTTGTAGTGCTTGTTTCGTCTAATTCCAAGATATCTTTGTCTAGGAGGTGATCTTGTGGGAGATTTTCAAAAATATTTTTAGAGTTTGAGGACCATTTCCTCAAGGAAAAGCCAGCGCTGTATAATGATTCGATAAGTTCATCTCGCGCTTGCAAAGCTGTGGCTATATCGTGGAATCCAGCTATTACGTCATCTACGTACATGGAGTTCCAGAGAATTTGAGCTGTCAATCGATGTGAATCCTTACAGTCTTGAGCAAATTGAATAAGTGTTCTAATTGCGAAGTATTGCGCGCAATTTATCCCGAAAGTGACTATTTTAAGTTGACAGTCTTGTATGCTACCTTGCGGGTCATCCCTAAAAATATTCCACTGAGAAAGTCTGTGTTCAGGTCTGACCAGAATTTGACGATACATTTTCTGTATGTCGCTACTTAGAACGAACTAGTACAGCCGCCACCGAATTATAAGAAGAGTTAAATCCGATTACAGAGCCGGGCCTACATGGAGAATATCATTAAAAGAGACGCCATTCGAAGAGTTACATGACGCGTTAAAAACTACTCTCAACTTCGTCGAAGTACTTTCAGGTTTCAGAACCGCGTGATGTGGGAGGTAAAAGTGGCTAGGTGGATGTTCGAAATTTGGAGCTTCTATTCGCTCCATATGTCCTAATTCAAGGTATTCCTTAACGACATTGTCGTATTCTTCTTTTAACGAAGGGGTTTTTAACAATCTTTTTTCGTTGCGATAAAATTGCTGCAGCGCGATTGGCCGAGATGGACCTAATTTTAAATCCGTGGGATAGAAACTTTTAAACGGCAACGACACGACATATCTACCATCCGGGTTTCGTATAGTCGTCTTCGAGTACAGTTCTTCGCAAAACGAGTCCTCTGCAGACTGAAGAGTTCTTTTAGGAACTTCTTCCAGTTCCCAGAACTTGCGCAGTTGACAATCTAACGAGATGTCCTCCCCGATTGAGACTTTGGTAGCAAAGCAAGAAACCTGTGCAGTGGAAGATGCTCCAGTGATGATCCACCCGAACACTGTCTCTTGGGACAGGAAATTGTTATTTAAACTGCGCTTTACGCTATCTAACATTACTTTGGGATATAAATCCCCTCCTATCAAAACATCTATCGGACCGCTTTGAAGAAAATTAGAATCTGCTAAAGGTACTTTAGGCAGTTGATCTAGTATCGATTCATCTATTGAGATTCAAGGTAAGTTGCCAGTGATTTTTGGTAAAACGAAAGCATTGGCATCTATGAAAATATTTGGGTCACGGGTGAGCCCAAATGGAACGAGAAACTCTTCGAGGTATTGTTGCAAACTGGTTGATTAAGTCCCGAAATAACCGCGTTGGTTTTTGAGCGTGGCAGCTTTAAAAGTTTCCGAAGTCGCTCCGAGATGAACGATGCTTCGGCAGCTGAATCAATTAAAGCTCGAGCGACATATGTTGACCCTAAGTGGCAAATATGGACCATCGCAGTTCCTAGTAGAGCTGAAGATAAATTCGACGATTTAAAATTTTCTTCATTCGATGTTGGACTACTATGCCAAGAAGTGGACTGTATATTAGTGTGAAAGGCTTGCGAAGTAGTTGCGTTTGTGGAGTCTTTTGAAGGTTGAGTGTTAGAGGGCACTCTGTGGAGTAGAGTATGATGTCTACTTTTGCACTTAGAGCACGCGAACTGGCTCTTGCAGTCTTTCATTGAGTGGCCTTTTGTCAAACAATTCAAACAGCAGGTGTGCTTTTTAATTGCGAAAACCTATTATTTACTGGAAGAGCTAAAAATTTTGTACATAAACGTTAGGGATGTTGTTGTTTAGGACATAATACGCAGTTTGAATGGGAAACATTGGTAGCAAGCGCTACATTCTTTTGGGCTCCTGTCTTGCCCCATTGTGCAGATGCTTTATGTGAAAGGGTCGTCGGCGATGATGAAGGTGCACCTTTCACATCCAGTATTGACTCCAGGGTCCTGTATCGTTGCGTCAGAAATATATCCATTTGACTCCAGTTCGCCAGAGCCGATTTGTCCGCTAAGGATTGTTCCCATAACCCGAGCGTTGTTTCCGGTAGGCGATTCGAACACAGATAAATTAGAATTGGGTCCCACTCCTTGACCTTGACGTCATACATTTCCAGGGCAGATAAGCATACATTAATGCTCTGCTGAAGCTCCTTTAACGCTGTTGCACTTTCAGTCCGAATAACTGGAAGCGAGAAAAGCACCTTTAGATGACTATTGACCAACACCCGTTTATTTTCGTATGCCGCCTTCAAGTTAGACCATGCCATTTCGAAGCTTAAATTGATTAGCGGGGCTTTCGTGGGGATTTCCTTGCTTCACCACTTGTTTTCTGAAGCAGGTGGTAAAGTTTTTCGACGTCCTCCAGTCGCGAATTTTTAATGTAAATCGCTGTGAATAGATCGTGATATGATGGCCAAGACACGTAATCACCATGAAATATTTCCGTATCACATGGTGGTAAACGCAAACTATTTGAGGATGTGGCTACTTGGGCAGGGACAGTGGCTGGAGCAACGCTTGCTTCGGCCTGTTGAATGCATTCAGTAATGCGTGACAAGCAGGATATATAATCCCTAAGAGATATTGACTGCTTTGTTTGACCGCTTCTACTTCATCCTCATTCTTCAAGGATTGTAAGCATTTTTCATATGCTGGCTTTGTGTTCGACCAAGCGTCGATTAATTCTGTTTTTAGAATTTCCAAGGACGTTTTCGAATTTTCCTTTAAATAGGCTTCATTGAATTCCGCATTGATATCACCAATTTGGTCTGAACACCTGGTAAAATAACTCAGAGCCATATCTATTGTTTAAAGGACCACGCTCTGATTGCCGAAATTTAGAACCGATCGAATAAAATATGACGAATATTGGAATGTACCCAAATACTAATAACCGTCAAAGGGAATGATAAGCGCCACCAATTAAATATAAATTTGAAAAAATTTCTCGAACTTAATTCAAAGTTAATTTTTGAAAATTTTCCTACGGGGTCAATTTAAAAATTTCCTACTGGGCTGTATGTTCCTACAAATGTGCCTTGTATGTATATGTACACAAGTAACAACCCGCGCTAACAAAATTAAAGAGCGAGAAAATAACAAAGACAATGGAAATGGTGGTTGAAATATTGTAATTACGTATGTATGTACGAAAATATTTAAATCAAATGATTTTGTTAACTAAACAAGGTAACCAAATGACCGATAGTCAAATGCTTATTGCATATTAAATTAAAGACTGAAATTTAATTTAATACAATTTACGTAGACGTGAAAGTTTAAATATGGATTTTATTTATTTTCCGAGTAGGAAAAAATAAACCAGTGATTTTAAGACTCGAAAAAGATTATTAATTTCCACTAAACGTAAATTTGTATTAGTGGATAAACCGAGAGAACTCAGAGAGTGAACGAAACCGAATTAATAAATTATTACCGATTGCACCTGTGTGCATAAGAAAAACCAGGGATGCACCTTAAAAAAAAAACGTTAACGAAAACGTGATACTTTATGTTTGAATTGTGCTGGCAATGCTATAGCCATGGTGAAGCCGTAAGGTGGCAACAACGAGCGCACATACACACACAAACTCTATGTAATTTGTTTGTGTAATTCGTTGGTGGTAATGTCAAAAATACTCTGAGAAATGTTCGTACTGTCAAAATTCATGAGAAAAGTTGCAATCAGCTTGGATAATGCTTTCACCTTTAATGACTCCGCCATAAATCAGCTTTGCCAGCATAGTTTGAAATTAATAATCAACATAAACGATTTGATTTCGTTTTGATATGGCAGAAAACGAAACGAAATCATTTCGTTAATTTGACGATCTTAACGTTAATAAACGAAACGAAATGACTTCGTTTCGTTTATTAACGTTGATTATCGTAACGAAATGTTATCGTTTCGTTGGTTAAGCATGCCTGAGAAAAACAATACAAAGTTTTGTTCACTTATTTATGATATTCAACGATTTGAATATCCAACTTCAAATAAATGTGGAAATAATTAAAACACACTCCCAGAACAGATAAATACGATCGATTTTATTATCAATTTAATTATTTTTCAAACCGAAAATTTAAAACAATTCACTTTTCTTTTTGCCGAAAATTGGTTGAGAAAATCGCGAACACTTTACTGCAGGCGATCGTATTTATCTCCCACTTGTGCACTTGTGTATGTGTTTTTCTGCCTCTCTTTGCTGTAATTGTATATGTGTTTTAGTTTACTTTTCCAAAAAAAATCCCGTGCAGTTCGACGGCTCGATGGACCAAATGATCGGGCGGGGATCGAACGAAGAAAATGCCGGTACGAACTCACGGCAGATTTGGTATCAAAAGAAATAAAAACCAACGAATTAGAATAGTTATAAAAGTGTATTTAAAAAGATAAATATATATAGATATACACCGAAACTAAGATATACAGCCCAATTCTGAAAATTTATTTTTTGGAAGATTTTTCCCTTTTCCCATTCCCGCAATCACGAACACAAATTTCTTGGGAGTTTTTTCCCATTTCCCATTCCCGCTATCACAAACGAACTTCGAAAAAGGGGAAAAGTGTTTTGGGAGAAAAGTAGGCATAACGAACGCAATAAAAAATTTGAATTGATTTGTTCGTTTTGGGAGTTAATTCCCTAAAGATTTTGAAGGGAGAAACATTATTTTATTAACAAATTAAAAATCATTTACTTTTCTAGTAGTAATTTTAAATAAGAGAATTTGAAACATCACTCGAAAGAGCATCGAATAAGCAGCAAATTAACGAAAATAAAAAAATTTAAGTTTTTTGTTTAATTGGTAACGTTTTTCAAGACGGTGCACCACCTAATTTTTATCAAAAATAACAAAGGTGGTATCAAAAGACGCGTCTCGACCTCCGTTTGTAGAATCCGAATGCGAAAATAAAAATTTTTATTTCTGTGAAAAGATCTAGGCAAAAAATCGGTTTAAATGGTTCATGTGGTTGTTGTTTTTTGCCAGGGTTTTTTTAAATTGCGGCCTAATGCCTCCAACGCAGAAAGGTGTTCTGTGCAAAACAAACTATGGATCGGCCCAATATTTTGGACCCTCTCGGGGTCATTTTACGGTTTTTTGTAAATAACTTTCGACAGAAATAAAATTTTTGATTTCCGCTTTCGGATTTCCGCTTTTCGGGTCGAGACGCTTATTTTGATACCACCTTTGATAATTTTTGATAGAAATCAGTTGGTGCACCGTCTTGTAAAACGTTGTCGTTAATTTTTCAATTTACTTAAATAAAAAGCCTTTTTGTGTGTTCAAGGTCGAAGAAATCCACAAATAAACAACAACTAAAAGTACTCGTTACTTTAATGGAGGGTAGGCCGGACATAGCCCGAAATTGCAACAAAGGCGGCTCGCTTCTGGAAACAGACAGAAATTGAATTGAATGCCGCAGGGCCACCAATGAAAACAATAAGCGATTGGAAAAAGGTTAATATTAAGGTATAAAAAATGTATTTAACAATTTCTTTATAAATAAAATGCTTTATCTTCTTTTTGGGTTTGGATCGACCAAAAAAAATATGTGCGACAGAAAGCAGCGGCAAATGCTAAAGCGAGCAAAGCAACAGGTGGTGGTCCAAACACTCAGCAAGCCTTCTCGAATATAAAGGAAGCTATATATAGCCTCATATCCCTGAAGGACGATTTGGAAGGAGTCGAGGCGAAAAAATAGGGCTCCCCTCGACAAAAAAAAAATTGCTGAGGACGAGTCCGAATTTCCAATTGAGTATTTGGAAGTTCTAACTGATGACAACTTAGAGTTGCCATCCAGCCCACCAACCACCCCTCCACGGGCAACTCGTGAGCTACCGGAGCCCTCAAATGCGGCAAAAAGAAAGAGAAAGCCCACTAGATCTGCTGCAGATGCTCTCGAAGCGCAGCTTGGAGTTCAAAAAGAGCTTCTGGAAAATATTTCGCTAGCTGTCAACAGTATTGTCGAGCACAACGAAGTTGAAAAACGACATTTTGAGGCGATGGAGAGCCTTAAAATGCAGGAAATTGAGGAAATGCGGCGGCACAATGCAGTTTTGGAAGAGCTGTTTCGACTGAAAATGTGACTTGTGTTGACGGACTTCTTTTGATTTTTTTCATTCATGGGCTCTCTATCACCTTAAAACGATGTTTTAAACATCGCTATACTTAGCTAAGATATTTTCCAGAAGCTCTTTTTGCCTTATCTAGTTGTAAGGGAATTTTTTGCGAGAAAATCATTTTTTATCTAGTATTAAGAATGAAAAAATGGAAAGCGATGTAGAAATCAGAACTGAACTATTGATTTGATTTTCTACATCACACTTTTCCATGGCTGAGCAATTTAATTATGCTGTGAATTATTTGTTGTGTTTTTTTTATTTTTGCTAATATAATAGAATGTATATATATGTATATCTCACCCTATTTCAAAATTCTTTTCAAAAACGCCCCACCTCAAAATTTGGTTCAAACCTTATCTCAGAATTTTATCGAAGAACACCCTAATTTAGAATTTGTTTCGAAAAGCCCCCGAGTATAAATGCAATATATTTTGACATTCTCAGACAGGACGAATTCAAAAACGCCCTATCTCATGTCAAAATATATTGAATTTATACTCGGGGGCTTTTTGAAACAAATTCTAAATTAGGATGTTCTTCGATCAAATTCCCAAATTTTTAGATGGGGCGTTTTTGAAAAGAATTTTGAAATATTTTATACACCACTATTTATAAAAAATTTTGTTGCTGTGAATTATTTGTTTATTATATTTTAATATTATTTAGTAAAAATTACTGAAATATATATATATGATCGAATTTGTTTTGTGCTCTATATATCCATGAATTAAAAAATAAAATAAAATATTGACAATTCAGTATCTAATTTTACATAATGGTTTTAATTTTGCAATTGTGGTAGTAGTACATCTTGTACCGAATCCACGTCGACCGCTACACTTGGTTGTTTTGATTCTTGTGTAATCAGGCGACATACTATAGATGGTATTTGACCTGAATTTATATCAGTGCCATTATTAGCCTTTTTCGATGGTTTAAGAGTGGAGACAACTTGATCCTCAGTGGTGACTGAAGCCTGGCCGCATGAGCCGCAGTCTGACGATGGTCCAGCAATGCAGTTCGCCTGGAGTTTTAGCCTGTTCACGTCCACGTTGCCGTCGCCGTCGCCGTTGCTGTTGGTGTTGTTGATCGCCAAATTGATGATGATGTGAAATGTTAGTGGTATTGTGGGAATGAGTACTATTTGAAGGAGAGTGAAATATTAATATCATTTTATTTTTCTGCCGACTTTAATACTAGCATATGGTTTTCTTTTTCGCCACTACATTGACTTTCGGCAACATGTGCGTTGTAATGGGCGATTCATCAATTTTGATAAATGTTTGATCTCCACTACTATCAATCCAGGTGCCGAAACTCTATAATATAAAACAAGAATCGTTATTTATCAGTGAGTATGTTACTGTTGAGTTAAAACACCCTACCACATCATTGTTGAATTAAATAGTTATAGACTATTCCCTATGTTTGCTCTTGTTGCTTGCGCCACAGTCGTGTATTGCGATGAAATTGTTGACACATCATGATTCGACTTATAATGTATGCATACATTATTTAAAGCACAGCAAACGTTCACTATTTGCTCAGCTTTCTTCGGCAAATAGTGAAGCTCTCGTGCACCTAGGATACACCTCCAGCGGTTTTTCAGCACACCATTCATACGTTCAATAATGTTTTGACACATTGCATGCGCTTCATTGAATTTCATTTGATTTGAGCCTTCCGCTGGCGACTTATGAGGTGTCATCAACCACAGTTATAATGGGTATCCAGCGTCTCCTAATGAAATGAAAATAAATGTTTTTGTGGTATTAGAGAATGAATATTATTGACCAGGTTGTAGGACCTACAATCTTCGACACTTTTCAGCCCCAATATAGATGTATGCTTCTCCCTGTCCCGATTCCCTCCAGGGACTGGAGAAGGGAGAGGTGTCAAAAGACGCGTTTTGATCCCAGGACCACGAAACCAAGAGCGGAAATCCAAAATTTTATTTCTGTCAAAAGTTATTTCCAAAAAACCGAAAAATGGCCCGGAGCGCTCCGAAACCGAGGGTGGGATCCGTAGTATTTTTGCGCAGAACACCTTTCCGCATTGGCGGCCTTCGGCCGCGCTTATAAAAAATTATCCTGGGTGGGTTAAACACCGGTTTGGAGACCAAAACTATATCCGCGCAAAACACTTTTACCCACAGTTTTTCTTGTGGGTACAAAAAATCATCAAAACAACAACAACCACATGAAAATTTTAAATTTTGTTTACAAATATCTCCGAAATGAAATAAAATTTTGAATTTCCGCTCTCGGATTCCTGGTCCTGGGATCAAAACGCGTCGGATTCGTAATCCTGGGTCTAAAGCGCGTCTTTTGACACATCTCCTGATATTTTAGGACGAGTTTTAGAAGTTGTGAGCTAAGGTAAAAAATTACCTTATTTTTGCGCCGAACTGCTACGCTTATAAAAATTTACCCTGGGTGGCGTCAACACCGGTTTGGAACCCAAAACTATATCCGCACAAAACACTCATGTTCACAATTTTTTTGGTAATAGTCTAGTTGAGGGGTCGACTGCTAATACGCTACCAAAAATATCGAGATAGGTGTCAAACGACGCGTCTTGACGTCAGTATTAATAATCCGAAGGCGGAAAATAAAAATTTTAACTCGTTCAAAAGATATTAACGAAAAACCGAAAAAGGCCCGCGGATACCTCCGAAACCGGGGTGGGATCCACAGTATTTTTGCCCAGAATACCTTTCTGCGTTGGCGGCCTTCGGCCGCGCTTATAAAAAATAACTCTGGACTACGCCATGCCAAGTCCGGTTGTGTGGTATAACCGTAGCTACCGCCACGGTGATGCACAATTTTTTTGTGGGTACTAACACAACAACAACCACATGAAAATCGCCAGCTTCAACTGCAAATATCTCCGGACAGAGATACAATTTTTCTTTTCCGCCTTCGGATTATTGTTCTCGAGATTAATACGCGTCTTTTGACACTTCTCTCGATATTTTCTGACGCGTATTAGCAGTCGACCCCTCAACTAGACTTTTACCTTTTTTTTGTGGGTACATAACATTACAACAACCACAAGAAAATCGCCAACTTCAACTGGAAATATCTTCGGGCAGAGATAAAATTTTTATTTTCCGGCTTCGGATTATTGTATTAGCAGTGTCATGCTGTCGTATAGAACTTCCGGCGATTTCAATGCCCACCATGATCTATGGCATATGGAGCATGCAACTGCAACTGTTCCTAAAATCCAGAGCCGTAATAAAATCCTCAAATCTCTTTCCGGAAGCACTTGGAGTAAACGCTCATTACCACTTACAAAGCAATTGGCCGGCCGATTACATGCTACGCGACCCCGATATAGTCACCAAGCCTGCCAAAATACTATCCTCTTGCCCCTTGGACTTTGACGGGGCGAAGCACTGCTAAAACAACAACAAAAACCACTTCCACAACTGATCACCCCGCGAAATAGCACTGCATTTAGCAAAAAAAGAATATATTCCGTAACACAGTTTTGTTTGGAAAATGCCGCACACAAAAAAATGTTTAAAATTTTACGAGTTTGGGTCTAGAAAAGATAGAAACCATAGAAAATATATGACAAGTGTATTACGTTATTGCGGGTACGCGCAGTCGACCAGACGCGAATTGTAATAATTTATTTGTAGGTAAATTGACGATATTATAATTTTTGATAAATTTAATCTTTCTCGCGGTAAATAAAAACTTTTAAACGAAATGTCAAATTTACCCGAAACAGCTGATTCGAACTTCGAATTCTTCTTCCCAAAATTTTGGGAAAAATCTTCTCCCAGGAAGTTTATAATTGGGAGAATTTATTTTTGGGAGAAACAAATTTGTGGGAGATGAACTCCCATGGGAATATTCAGAATTTTGCTGATAGATTTGTAGGTAAAATAGAAAGTTAATCACAAGAGAAAAACTTATATATTACCTGTAAGACACGATGATGGCTGGATGCGATACCGATGACAGTTATCAAAAGACTCCTCGTTCCAGCCAATCATCAGTTACTTCTCTCCTAATATGCAAGTGATCACCGGTGATTTTCCAATGACAGAGTTGCTTTGTAGGGAACTGCTGAATTGGGAGAACACCAGCGATTCCCAACCAGGCTTCAACAATTACTACCAGGTAGTAAAAAAGTAGAATATAAGTACAAAAAACTTACATTTTAAACAATTTTTTTTCTATTGGATACAGCGTCGACAACAAATTTCTATTCGCTTGAAAATAAGATACACAACAAAAATTTCGACAGAGATGAGGTGTCATAATACCAATTTCAAATTCGATTTTCGATGTTCGATAGCCAGCGAAGATCGAATAATGCTCATAATTGCAGTCATCCAGTGAGTTTTACAGCTCCGGCTCACGATCAATTCTCACGGGAACGCTCTGGATCATTGAGAGACTTGAGAAACAGATGTCGTGAAATTTTCGCACACGTGAAATGTAATAGGCAAATGTCGCCGCCGTTTTTCATTTAACTCATACGGCGAAAGGTTAAGCAGCGACATCTATTTTTGAAAAAGTAGGTTTATTATAGGCAGCGTTGCCAAACTAAAAATAAGTAATTAACAAATTATCTGGCTCACAAATTCAACCAGACTTCTATCTGGATTTACCTGGCTCAAGTCGTTGTTGTTGCATTTACATGCAAAATTATTTATCTGGCTCAGGGTTTTGCCACCGGATGATGGCTAATAGGGGCCTCGCACAAATCATACAAGAAGATTGGGCATGTAAACGTTAGATCAGCTGTTTTTATGACGTAAGTATTGACTCTTTTCCTTTAGCTTTTTTTTCTCGCTCTTTTTTATTCGCTAAAGAGTCAACCATGACGTATTTGCGCAGAATGAAGTAATATTGAACTCATGATAGCGCAATCTGGATGAGTGATTGGGTGTAGGGCGGAGGCAGATACTCGTTACGTAACCGATAACTTAGCCGACACCGATAACTTGGTCACCAATTATCGTCTTATTCACTTTTAAGGCCGCGGCACAGTGCTATTTTTCATATAGATGAGTTTAACACAATCTTATGCATTCCAATAACATCGCCACTATCAACCAAGATGTTGCGTTTGTAGGTTAGGGTAGGTTAGGTTTAACTGGCCGATCCATGAGGACTTCACATAGACTGATTGAGCCCGTAGTGTTACCAGAAGTTTGTTTTAACGACCAAACTGAAAAACCCTATCAAAAACCAGGACCTATGTTATAAAATAACTCCGTCCTCTTGGCAAATACTAGAAGCTTCCTAGGACTTAAGCCACTTGCTGCTTCTAGATCTGACAGCTGTATCACTCCTAATAGCTGGAGTCTTAGCCTGGCAAGTGCAGAGCACGAGCATAGAACGTGCTCGATCGCTTCCTCCTCCAACCCACACTTCCTACATCTGCTATCACTGACCAAGCCTAGTTTAAAGGCATGTGACGCCAGAAGGCAGTGTCCAGTCAGAATACCCGTCATGAGTCTACAGTCCTCTCTTTTTAATGATAGAAGCAACTGTGTTAGTATAAGGTTGTAAGACCTACACATAATCTTCGACACTTTACAGCCCCGCGCTTGAACCCACGCCTTTCCTGCTTGGTCGATCATGTGCACCTCTCGCCTCCGCTTAATCTCGCCCAATCTAATTGGGACATCTACGGAGCAAGCTTCAAGGGATGCGCCCTTTTTAGCTAGTTCGTCCGCTTTTTCATTCCCATCTATTTCCATATGCCCTGGGACCCAATATAGATGTATGCTTCTCCCTGTCCCGATTATCTCCAGAGACTGCTTACACTCTAACACGCATTTAGATGCTATGCTATGCGAGATTATTGCCTTAATTGCTGATGGATCAATATACAAGTTAACACGGTTGCAGCTTAAGCTATTCTCTTCCAGGGTTTCTACTGCTTTGGTTACGGCTAATATTTCCGCTTAGAAAACGCTACAGTAATCCGGCAGCCTGTAGGATCTGCTTATTTCCGGATCAGCGCAGTATACCGCAGACCCTACTACTTCCACTACTTTGGAACCATAAGTGTACACATGTATCGCCTCGTCTGCCATTTGCGCACACTTGCACAAACCGTCCACCTCTATTGTGACTTTAAGATCTCCCTCGAAGCGCAGATAGGGAATCAGGTAGTCTGTTCGTCTTGCGATTGATGACGCTATACTACTATGGCCATATGGTCGGCGCTCAAGCTGCTCCGAAGCACCGAGCCTGGTTGCGGTCGTTAATGCTTTGTTCTTTGCTACCAGGTCTACAGGTGGAATGTGCAGTGCAGCCGACGGGGTTGTTTTCAGGGCTCCTGTAATGCTAAGCATCGATAGTCTGCATACCCCCTATAATTTTTTGAGGTATGTGGTTTTTTGTGTGGCTTTCCACCAAACAAGAACTCCATAGTATAGAATAGGGCTTACAATCGCTGTAAAAACCCATGAGAAAGAGAGGGCGATAGGCCCCACGTACACCCCAGCATTCGTTTACATGCATAGAGTGCCGTTGAGGCCTTCTTGACCCTCTCCTACACGTTGAGCTTCCATGACAGCTTACTGTATAGGATGATTCCTAGATATTTTGTGCAAGGTTTCTCCTGTAAGGTCACCCCTCCTAACTTTAGGCCTGGTCCAATCTGGGCCCTTGTACCTCTTTGTAAACAAGACCATATCCTTCCTTTCCGCATTGACTTTCAACCCGACATTAGATGCCCAGGTATGAATATCCCGAAGCGCCCGATCCATCAAAAAACTAATCGTTTGAAGACACTTTCAACTTATGACACTTGCAACGACATCTGCGTAAGCCGTAAGTTTAACGGGTCCCTCATCGATTTGCGTGGACAGTTGGTTGATGACCAGCGTCCACAGCAGAGGTGATAGCACCCCTCCACCCCTTCGTGGCCTCGTACAATCCCCATTGTGATGTAATCTTTCTGCAATTTAACATGCAGCCGATCCATCTGATTAAGGCAGGATGTACTTTAATGTAGTTGAAACCATCCATAATCGCCCATTTTGCAACATTATTGAAAGCCCCGGCAATGTCCAAGAAGACTCCTAGAACATACTCCTTATATTCCAGGGATTTCTCTATGCTTATTACCACCCTATGCAATGCGGTGTCTACCGAATTGCCTTTGGTGTACGCATGCTGTGTTGTGGGGAGCAGCTTTTCATCCACGTTGGACTATATGTACACATCTTTCAGCCTCTCAAAGGTTTTGAACAGAAATCGTGTTAAGCTAATGGGTCTATAGTCTTTGGGATACACGTGAACGATCTTCCCCGCCGTTGGTAGAAAAGCTACACGAGCAGTTCTCCAAGAGTGCGGTACATGATTCAGTCTTATGCACCTATCGAATATTATTTTAAGCCATTCCACGACCGCTCTACTTGAGACTTGTAGCATGGCCGGGATTATACCATCTGGACCCGGCGATTTAAACTTAGAAAACGTCTTCACTGCCCACTCGATCTTGGTATCGGTCACCAAGCCCGGCACTACTAGCTCCGTGATCGAAGTGTGAGTGATGTCTGCTGGCTCTTCTAAACCGTCTCTCGATGGAAAATGTGTATCGAGAAGCACCTCAAGGGATTCCTCACTATTACGTGACCATTCCCCGTTCTCTTTCTTTATTAGTCCCTGGACTATGTTTCCCTTTGCTAGCACTTTTTTCAACCGTGCTGTTTCGCTGGAGCACTCTATGTCCGTACAGAAACTTTCCCATGAGTTTCTTTTCGCCCTGGTAAATTCACGCTTGTAGATCCTCAGTAGATCCCTGTACTCGTCCCGACACGCTTCGCTTTCCGCTGTCTTTGCGAGCTTAAACATTTCTTTTACCTGTCTTCTTAGAATACTCAGCTCATTGCTCCACCATGGCGGCTTTGCTTTTCCTCTGAATCTTCTTAGAGGGCAAGCTTTGTAATACGCAGTCATAAGCATCCTTGTTAGGAATTCATTCGACTCCTCCAGTTCCTCTAATTAGCAACCTCTTTGGGTTGTCCCAGTTTTGTTTCTACATGTTTCTGGAATTTAGTCCAGTTCGTTGACCTAGAGTTTCTAAAGGTTCCTCCCTTCTCTACCCTCTTTAGGGGGATGCTGAAGCTGATATACGCATGGTCGGAGAAGGCTGGTCTATCAAGAACCATCCAATCATACCTTGATATATCACGCTCGGAGCTCAATGTAATATCCAGAACATTGCTGGATGTTGGACCAATGTATGTAGGGACATTTCCCCTGTTGGCTATCTGCAAATTAATTTGCAGGATGTAACAAAATAGAGATTCGCCTTTCTCGTTCATATCTGTTTATCCCCACGCATTGTGGTGCGCATTTGCATCTGCGCCTATGACCAACCGCCCTTCCTCCTGTACTAGCCTTTTGCACTCCATCGGTGGAACCTCCGCAGCATGGGCCATGTAGCAGGACGCCAGGATAAATGCCAGCTTATTATTTTGGTCAACGGCCACCGCTACGATATCCTCAGTGGTGTAATTAGGCAGCATATATGAATGCAGCTGTTTCTTTACCATTACTACAGCTCGCACCCGTCCTTCCGTTTGCGCGTAGTAAACGCCAAACCCGCGCGCGCTAAGTCCAGAAACCTTTCATCCCGATTAGAGCCACGGCTCCTGGATCAGCGCCACGTCAAACGAACCCTCCTCAAGGGTTTAGGGGGAGTTCGCTCGACGCCACTTTACTGTGTTGAAGGTCTATCTGTAGGACTAGCAGCACCATTGGGCTGTTTGTCCCCCTCCAGCACCTTCGTCTTGTCGTCGTCGTCCTCCCCTTGCCCTTTTTGTTTAGAGTATTCGAGGCCCCCTTCAGCCTCTTGTGACTGTTGTGCCGGGTGTTCCTCTGTGCGAGTCACAGCACCATTTAGCGGTTGGTCCTCTTCTAGTACGTTCGTGGTGACGTCGGGGACCTCCACCTGTCTTTTTTCCCTTAGGATTTTGTGGTCCTTTTCGACTTCGCCCACCTCTAGCGTATTAGGGTTTTTATCCTCGGGACTTCTTTTCCTGAGCCACAGGTAAATTTTGCCAGTGCCAAAAGACATTTTGCTAAGCTGCGTGTACAACGTGTACATATCCTCCGCCTGGTTTATTTGGAAGATGAAGAACTGACCATCCTCGGTAGGCCGAGATAAACTTACTTTATCTTCCAGTCCTGTGTCGGTATGTTCGGATTCTGATTCTGCAGGAGTCGCAGTGTATCCTCCGACTTCATCACGCGTGGTATCCATACCTTAACTTTTGTTAGCGTGGGGATTTGCGCTTTATCCACCACCTCAAACCGCGCATTCGTGTCCTGCCTTTGGAGGTTTAGAACCACTTCCTCCATCCACCACAAGCTCGCGATGTTGTCGCACGCTATCATCTTCACACCATTATACCATCCCCCCGAATCAAAGGTTGGAAGGAGCTTACTTGGTTTTTCCCGCATCATCTTAAGCAATAGCTAATCAGCTCCCTTTCCACAGATATCCACCTTTCAGTAGTCATTTGTTCGAAAGGACTGCTACGATCAACCAGCGCCACAGTGAGTGAATGCTTTGCCACATCACTCATCTTCTCGGGAAAAGCAGGAGTCTTAGTATTATCTCCCTTCGGCACCTCCGAGAAAGCCGGAGTCTTAGCGTTAACTCCCTTTAGCGCCTCCGAGAAAGCCGGAGTCTTAGCGTTATCTCCCATTGGCCTATCTCCTCCTTCCGTATTTGGAACTTCCCTCTGACTCGCAGCTTTCGCGGTAGTTGCTACCTCGCTATTGGAGCCCATCTGTCTTACAGCTTTGGGCCTACTTGTCTTGTCTATGCGACTGCCCTGCCTCGTGGCTCTAGGACTGGGTCCTTTCTGCCTCTTGAAAGCAGGCTTGTAGCCTTCCGCCGAACGTTGCCTCTTCATTCTGCCATTCGACGCTTCTTCCTCCTCGTTCCGGTTGCAGAACCGAGGGTTTCTCGCAGCATACCTTTTGAACTGCTTTCGACCTACTTCTACCGCTTCATGGGCCCATTACAAGCGCTAGATCTCCACTTCTGTTGGGCCGACCACTGCTCCCAAGCGTTGTACAATTCTTGGTGCTGCACTGTACTGCGACAGAGCTCTTTTACTTCCTCTGCCCCGTACCCTTCTCCCCTCTTCTACTCCGTTTTCATTTGTGTGCTTCTCCAACACGGAGTTCACTACTCTCGCTCCCCGAGTCCGACGCATCGCTTAACTCTTATTTGTCGTCCTTGGATTGCGACCCAGTCCTCCTATTTACATCGTCCTTATTACAATCAGGTAATGTGTCGTTCATCTTGGTCGTACGACCACCTGCCGACAAGGAGGGCTCAGCGGTCCAGTATTATATACGGGGAAAGAATCGTCCGCCACAGCAGCGTCCCTTACTGTGGTAAGGCCATAAATACTTCCCGAGGTAGCCCGGTATCGGGAAGACTCCGTTCGAATACAGCCGAATTTATCCCCTGGCTGCAAATCGTCCAACAGGCACGGTCCACATAACACCCTGGATTAGGGGGTTGCGTTTGTAAATATGAAGGAACTTCAGACTTGGCAATTGAAGTTTATTACGCCTTGCGCATTCACATGCAAAATTTCGTGAAGCACTGTTATAAACATTCTCTCTATACAACAAAAATACTTGCTAACATGTTTTGTGTAGTATTCGATTGCTATATTGCAGTTTTTAAGTGCGAAAAATTTTAGAAAATTTACCGACCAGTGGGAAAAATAATTTCACTTGCAAAGTTTGCCAACACCCTTAGCCAAAGCAAATGTCAAATTCTTCTTCTTATGATTTGCTTGCAACAAAAGTTGGGAGTTGGCTACTTTACAATATCAGATGGAGCCAGTGTCGCTCATTCTACCGTTCTCCATAAAAATACGTGCAATTTACTCATTATGCTTAAGCTTGCGTTAAACTCATCTATATGAAAAACTGCTTATGTGTTGGGGCTTTTACATTGATGTCGTGTAAAAAGTAACGCACGCGCTCTCTCAAAATAGTGTACGTGTGACTCGCTTTCTCGCTCTTACCTATTGTGTTTTCGACATTCCTTACCGGTCGATGTTTTTTACATTTTGAAGTTACTTCTTAAGGTATGTTTTCGTTATCGCTAACCAAAACCTATGCAACAACAACAACACGGGTAACTGGCTTGCCGATTACTGTTGGATTTGAATTACTTCACGTCTGTTGCGAGGGCAGTGTGAACCCGGGGAAGTCGGGCGTGTGCGTTGGAAAAAAAAAGAAATAAAACACCGAATTAGTATCAAAACAATAACAATTTATTCACTATGTAAAGAAGATGTGATTATTGACTATCAAAGGTTCGCTAAGGTTAAAGTTAAAACACAAAGTTTGTGCAAGAGTACACTCGCTGTATTTAATGAAGGGGCTTAATTAATTCCAACTCAAAAGTATTGGTTAAAGAAAGAATCAATTAAATGCACACTTCACTATGCACTTGGCAATTCAAAGTTACACAAATAGTTACTTGCAATTTTAATTCACGGAATTCAAAGAGGGAATTAATTAAAGGCACAAAAGATGAAAATAATTATTTGCAATATCACTTCAAATACAAATTGTTAAAGCGTAAAAAATGGTTGGTTTCGATTACTCACCTGAGGCTAGCTGCTGGCTCGTGAACGTTCAAAAATAGAAGAAGGAGTCAAGACCGCGAACAAGTCCGCGGCACCTGCCCATAGCCAACTTTCGTTGAGTTTTTCCCCTTCAAAATTAGCTGTCGACTGGTGTAAGCCGTTACCGGCGTTAATAATAAAGTAACTAATACACGCGTTAGGGTGGTCCGAAATATTTAGGCTGGCGGCCTAAACATGCCGGCCCCCTTGCGGCGAGCAACTTGAAACTCGGTGAGTGCGCAAGCAATCTGCCAAGGCGGGATTAACTAAATAAATTAAAAATATGATATGTATGTATGGTTGTATGGTAAGTACGATCTCCGGTGAACATCCGTGCTTTTAATAACGCAGCCTCGCTGAACTGTGGATGAAAGAGAAAAGCGTTAGTGTTCAAGTACGTGGGGTTGCTTGGCATAAAATGCACCTTGTGGTATACTTAAAGTTTTTATAGTGGGTGGGCTCCACACAACGAGGCCGAAAATTGTGGCTTGGGTGAAGAGCCCGCCGACAGTCGACGCGGGTGTGCGTAGACGTCGGCGCCCAAGGTGAGCAACACTGGCGACTGTCGGTAAAACGTTGGATCGGCCAGCTTCATGAACTGGAATGTGGCCGCTACCGACGGGTCCATATTTGCCGTTGGGTTTAACCTGGCATAGTTTGCTATTACGGTGGCTTGGGTCGTGATCTTTCCCGCTACCCCATACTTCTCTCTAGATCTTTGCATAGATTGGCATCGATAATGCTGGTGTGAGCGCAGGCATCTAACAGGGCGCGGACCAGCTGTAAGCGGCCTCCTGCCTCAATTCGGACTATTGCTGTTGGCGCGATGGCGATCAGTGCTCGAGTTATAGTAGGTGCCGCTTAATTGTCCCGGAGTCGACCACTCCTGAAGCTTGTAGGGGTTTGTTGTTGTCTCACGAGAGCTCTATGGTTGTTGCGCATCTTATTAGGGTTCTGCGTCGTCACGATGTTTACCAGTAGGGCGGTGCGATGGGCGGAAAGGACGTGCCTCCGCGCCATCCCCGACTTGTAAGCGCGTGAAAGCGCCGTACATAGGCGAGCATTTCTCGGGTCTCTCATGACGTAGTGGTGGCCGGAATCGCGGCATCTCTAAGCTACCCTATTGGGCTACCT
The DNA here is from genome assembly GCF_040869045.1 of Eurosta solidaginis. Lineage (NCBI taxonomy): Eukaryota > Metazoa > Arthropoda > Insecta > Diptera > Tephritidae > Eurosta > Eurosta solidaginis. The sequence goes on along the minus strand of NC_090324.1, from coordinate 149,916,800 downwards.
CTGCTGCATCGGCCAGCCTCTCTTCTTCCTCGACTTGCTGGGCCCATGATTTTGTTTGCTCTGTGACGTGGATGGAGGATATCCCATCCGAGCTCGCATCGTCGTCGTCGTGCTTGCTTTGGGTTGGCGACGGCTGATCCTCGTCCATATGTAGCGTCGTGTGATGTGGTTCACTGCAACGTCGGCATCGGTATTGAATGGGGCATATTTCCAGGCGGTGGAACGGGGATAGGCAGTTGGGACAATAGCGGTGAATTAGCATTGTGCGTAGTCGCTCCTCAGTCGACATACCCCGGTAAATTGGGCACAATCTCACTCCGTGCGGTTTGGTGCACAGACGGCAGGCGATGGTGAACGCATTGGGGCGTGCCTCTGTTTTGGAGCATTTGAGTGCAAATCCAAGCATGTCTGGAAGTGGTAGCGTTTAGTAATATCGCTGAATAGGTTGGTTGGGTGGCTAATGGACGGAGACCAGTGGTCGATTCTGGCAGACATATTGGTTGGAGTACTCGGGATAAGGGCTTCATGTGGAATGCATAATCTTATTATGTTATGCGGCAGAGATAATTATACTTTATAAAAACTTTTATTCAGATAAGCCTAAATGTAAATTGTATTTGGGTAAATATTTCCGCCCTTAAATAAAACTATTGCATAAACTAAAGAAAAACTGTAGTTTTGTTGTTTGCCTAATGCAGGCAATACGCGTTTATATACGCTTTAAATATTTCTAACCTTAAACAAAACGATTGCATAAACTAAAGACAAACTGTAGTTTGGCTAATGCAGGCAATACGCGTTTATATACGCTTTATCGCGGTAAAATATGGTATCACGGGTTACCCGTGTATTTTCAATGCTCTTTGTGACTCAGAGCTGGTTACTAACATGATCGTTTAGCGACGTATTTAAAAAGAAATGTGCCACAGGCGTATAAGTGTTCCTCATAAGCCTACCTGGAACACTATTTGTGTTGATTTTGGCAATTTTGGGGTGAGAATCACAAATTGTTGTGTGTTTGTTGATTTCAACACAACCCTGGCGGGGATCGCCTACCCTATCGAGTGTGGTAATTTGTGAAACTGTCAGCTGTTATCTCTTCCACGTATTTGAATGAGACAGCTGTGCGGTGCTGCACATTTGGGCAGCGTGACGATACCTAATGGTCATATCGCGAAAGTGTTTGAGGAAATTCACGTCTGAATTCTGACGCGACCCCTGATAATTACTTCTGAAATCTTCATTTTTTGTCGTGTTTAAGTACGAACGGCTTGTTGACCGTGGCGTATTTCGTTGGTTATTCTACATTTAGCTTGCCGTCTACCGATGTTCCTGTGATCAGCTCTTTTAGTTTTGCCCATTCGTTGATGTCCGTCTGACATCACTGTAAGGGAGCGTTGTTGTGTTTACCGAATTTGTGCCCAGAAAACGGAATTTTTAGCGTGCCATCGGTCCTGTGCGCATCGTACAAACAACTTTAGTATACTATTGTAGTTTTTTCTTGTTTTTTGGTTAGCATTCGTTCTATGGTTCTGATGTTTCCATTCTTTTCCAGATGGCTTCACTGAGAATGGTAACCGCGTATACGGCAGACGGACGACGGCAGGAGGTCCTGGTCCTTAATACGCAGGTAAGCTAGTAATAGTTTCGATAAAACGGATGAAATAATTGTTTTGGTTGATTCGGGGGCAGAAGACCGCGGGCGGCGGCCCGTGGGTGGTGGAGTGCGGCTGGTGCTGCGGCATATACCATGGCAGTTGCGGATCCACCTGATCCGCTATGAAGAGAGTGCACGCTGGTGCTTCACCTACTTTCGGTGGAAGGAGGGGGATCTGTGGGAGAAGGTGGCTGAGCCCGGAGGTGTGCCCCGGTTCCAGTGTCGTATTTGTCCCCACCTACTCTCTACGTGGGGTACATTGGTGGCCCATTTGAATGGGCACCTGGGTTTTGCCCCTACGGATGCCCGTGCTGCCCAAAGCGCTACCTGTCGGTTAATAAAAAATAGATACGTTGAATTCCGATTGTTTTTTTCTCTTTTATTTTTTGCTGTTGGTAAGGTGTTTCGGACACCTTTCCTAGCTCGCGAGGCAACAGTCGGGCTCGACGGATCCAGATTGAGATCCCTTTGTATCGCACGCAATGTGTCCCTCTCTTAAGGGAACAACGTGTTGAGAGTGGCGACCGTGTGCCGTTCCCAACAAACATTTAGGTTAGAAAACGATTAGAAGACGAATCGAATTCTAATGTATTTCTCTAAGGTAGAAGGTTAGAGGACGATTTGCGAAACTGTCGCGAATTATAGCATTCTCGACAAAAAGGGGACTTCGTTCTCGATATCGAGAAAAGGGTTAGAATTCTATCGAATTCTAACGTCAATTGCTAATGGGTTTCTAATGAGAATTTTTAAGTGATGCGCAATTAAGTTCAGTTATTGAAAATCAGCGAAATTTTCATTGTTTTATTATATCAGATACTTTTATTTGGTTATAAGCTTATAAATTATAATAAAATAAAAATAATTAAAAATCCTATCGTATGTTTCACAGTTTTCAGTACTAGTTATTGTGTTGGAATTTTCGCTTCCACTTATTTCCTCAGGATTGAGCTCGGCATTGGTTTGAGGTACGGATGAGGAAGCGTTTTCTTCATGCCATTCAAATAGCCCTTTTTAACTTTCTTGGATTCGTTTTCACTTACTAGTATTTATTATTATAAATAGAAAAACTTATTCCTCAGCTTATAATATTTCCACACAACTTTTCACTATTTTTATTTTTTTGTATAACACTGTGACTGATCATGTTGTGCAAATAATCGATAACTGTGACAATAATCATAACATCGCATTTCTAGTGTTATTCGAATCGTTTCACAGTCGAATTCTAATCGAGTGCTCTAACCTAGTTTTCGATTCGAAATGCATTAGAGAACTACATTAGAATTCTAATGTAAAACTACAATATTTCTCTAACGTTAGAAACTGTGTTTGCTGGGTTCATTCAAATGGCATCCATTCATGAAAATGTGAATACATACCGATTGTGAATGAATATAACCTTCACAAAGGTATGTACATGTCTGGAAAAAAAAACGTGTTCTGGGTAAGTATGCCTTTTCTCAAAATTTTGCATTTGTTTTAATAATTTCATTTTATTTTATTTTATTTTTTCGTTTTAGATGCTAACCTTACATTGTAAGGCTCAACCGTATAATGATCCAATGTCTTTATGTGTTCAAGTTCACGCGTTTTTTTTTTTGTTGAAAATATTGCAAACATATTTTAACAATTGCACACTATTTTGGACCAGCGGCTAGTTTAAAAAATTTGCAGTCAATCAATGGCTATACAGCTGTTGCACGTAACTAGGGCGTATTTCATCGTGCAGGATAACGTAACCAAAGCACCAAATCCAGTGATGCAAGTGCTTGGGGTGAGTTACGATCGAACATTGGTGGTTTAGAGCTGCAATTACGCTTGAGCGAATATCTAGCTGCCGAGTTCAATGCTATAAGGAAAACAAACAGATGTGAACAGAGAGACTGGACGCTAAACAAAACTTACCTTCCGCCAATAATGACCATTTTTCACAAATAGAGAATTGGTTGGATGATGAGGATTTCAAAACTGCAAGTAACACGTGAAAAATTAGAAGAGCTTAGTGCTGATGTTTTGCTAAACCACTTGAGCAAGCGCTGGTTTCGTTTGGACTTCCATTGGGCGCTATATTTCAGGTTATAATTTTTGATGCCGGTACACGCCGACCGAATGTTCAAGACATTATTTAACAAGCATTCAATCTAAGTAAAATCATTTTCATTTTATTGCGTTCGAAGTAGCTATTGCAGTCGTTTCCCATCTGTTTCATATTCTCTCAACAGTGTGAACCAGAATGCCAGTTGTCCGTGCTTGGTGGATTCCGCTGCACTAAAAGCCTTTGTTTACGCAAAGTATCGTGTGTTGGATGCGACAGGCATTGCCTTGTGCTTATATGATACGCATTAAGCATTTACCACCCAATACCGTACAGTTTGAAATGCTAATGGCAAGCAACATTGAAGGATCTGTTACGCGTGAGGCACCTAAAAGCCCAGTTAAATCACAAGATCGGGTTGAAGGTGGCGTGATCACTTATGATCATGAAGATGTTAAAGAGATTATAATGTATTTCCTGAAAGACTGCGAGAAATCACAAAGAATTGGAATTCGTGTACGATTCGATATCTAATTGGATCAACGAAACAAAGAGTTTATTGCGGTGAACGTACAGCTTATAGGACTAATGCCACCGTTACATCAACAACAGATGCAGCAACAGCAGCAGCAACAGCAAAAAACAACAACAACAACCGCAACCTATGTTAACCAATACAGCGAATCAATTGCAACAACATCAACAACATATGCAACCAAAACCATGAGCAAATGCTCATATCTAATGGTGTAGGTGTCGGCGTTGGTGCTGGTGTACGTGTAAATATGGGAGTTAATAGCGTAGGTATATTGTTACCACCACAAAATGGATATATGCCAATAGCGAATTCAACTCAATTGCTATCAACACCACAAATCGAGGACGTCAAATTGGACAATAATAACTTAACAATGAACGAACATAGCCAAACGTATCGTGGTTTTATTGCTATTATAAAGGAAAATTTTGGATTTATTGAGACACTATCACACGATGAAGAAGTATTTTTCCCCTTTAGCAATTATACCCAGTTTTTGGTAATCCACATTGGTTGGAATTGGGTCAAGGGGTCGATTACACTTCATCGCCCAATGGCAATACTTCTGCTTCAGGAAATTTTTTGCCTGCTGAGAATGTACGTACATTACCTAAAGGTTAAATTCCTCAACCAGCCATTTTAGAAAGCGTTCACAATTGTGTCGTAGCACGTCCACTACGTTGCATCAATCCGGATCAGCAGGAATATGCTGGATTAATTGAAGTTTTGGATGAAACTAGGCAAATTGTTTTGTCACAAAATGATTTTGGCATTACCAGTTTGGTAGTGCAACGCGATATGCTGCAAAAGGGTGACTTAGTCACTTTTAAGATAGATGAAACCGGCCGCACTGCTGATATAAACGCCGTTCGTCAGAACGTGCCACAGCTGATTCGATTAAAAAACAATTTGGTTTTCTACACTATGAAATAGAAAATGGGAAGGTTGCAGCAAGTTCGTGGTAAATATTGAACCGAAACTGCGTCGGCTGTTAGATCGTTCACGTGATAAATTGGGTCCAAATCCATGCGAAATTTTAACGCACCCAATGACTGATGGGCGCGTACCTAAGGTACCTTAAATTTTGTATTTTGGGCACCCGAAATCTGATGATGCGGGAAAATATTCACTCGAACATTTTCAGGCTCATCCAGACGCACGTGCCATACTGTTTTGTGAGTATCGAGAATTTGTAATGTTAATATTTGTTCAATTTATTATTCGTATATTGTTCTGGCAGGGTAAATAGCAATGTACAAACTGATTTGTTGGGCTTGACCACACCACCATCTGGTTTAAAGTATACTGGTGGTAGTAGTACATTAGTTGATGTATTGGGCGGTATTTGTGGCAAAGGTCATGCGGCGACCTATAATATGAAGAAGTTCCTCTTCATGCATAATGGCGTACTTTTGAGAGTGAAATGTTACAAATTGGTGTTAAAAGTGAATTTCGGCAAAACATTGGGACTTTTCTACGGCTACACGACGGAAAACCCATTAACGGTTGGTATGTGAATGTCTTTTATATATTGCAATATTATTTTACCTTTGCACTACTTATACCATCTATGTAATACTTCAATATGGGCAGTAACAAAGCGCTTAATGTAAGACAATTACTTCTTTTGGTCCTTTTTGATTAAAATTTTGTCAAAGTAAAAACGTCGTGCAAGCTAAAATTTTACTTCTCATTGAAGATTTTATTTTGTCTGAGATATACAATTCGGGCCCCGAGAAAGCTTCTGCTATTCGCATGAAATTTATTTTATGAAAAATTTGATTAATAGAACTTTTTGAAGGAAAGGAAAATATTACTTTTTTGGATATAGCGTGTATGTTGTATACCGGTTTGAAGATGTTGCTTTGCAATAGACGGTGAAGCTTGAACTCCATACTGAGGACCATAATGACGGCTCTCAAGGCAGGTATCGTTTAAAACTCGAAAGTTCCTGGCGGACTTTATAATATTCGCCCACTTTTTCATGTGATGATCACCAGCAAGTAATCCTCTGCCAAGGCAGATGGGGTTAGCCTGTTTGTGAAATACATCTGAGATGTTTGATACATGATGCAGCCGTCTTTATTTTTAGGTTTTCTGAATTATTGTTGAAGATAACAATTTAATAAAGGGACGGTTTGACATGGCCCAATCAAAATTTATTTCAATACATGTAATTTTGATATACGAAAGTTTATGCTTATCTATCCTTAACAAGATAACAGCCCATCTGTACCCCCTTAAAGCTCCTATGTACGAGTAAAACTGGGTATAGAAATGTATGTCTATAGGGGATCTGACTTGTGTACTCAAAATCTGTTGCTGATAAAGAAATTTGCAAAATACAAAAAAAAAACCATATTAGCGAAGTTTTAAGGCTGATATTCATGTCGTACATATTGTGACGAATATGAGTGACACTAAGTGATACTCACATCCCTAGTCTGGTGCTAAGTAAATGAAGTCACAACAACAATAAAACTGACAGTCACTTGTATCTACATAAACGAATCAATCATTATGTCTACACATATATACGTACACGCAGCTGAGAAGCAACGCACAACCACATGCATATATCTGAGATACTCCCGAAAGTATGCAATAAGAGAAGCTATAAAATCGTGCGATTGTAGTTACAGCTGAGAAATTTGATAGCTGATGGCCAACTAGTAGATTCTGGAAATGGAAGCGCCTAGAAGATGCGAACGAGGAAATCAGAGAGTATAAAAGGCAACAACAGTCAAGGCGCAATAATTCAGTTTTGATTAAGACAATATCTGGCGAGCAATAGCAAGATTTTTTATTTTGAAGTACTTTAATAAAGGCCATTTTTCCATTATTCAATATTGGAGTTATTTATTCAAGAGTTTAGTGATTCGAACTAAGTAGAAGATTGCAAATAAGGGGAATTGCAAGTAAATTCGTTACAATTGGTGTCAGAAGAGGAATTGTTGATTAAATTCCGAAGATTGTGAATACAACTTGGTCATGGCAAAGTTGAGTGAATTGAGGATCCAGCAACTGCAAAAGGAGTTGGATAACCGTGAATTGAATACAACCGGCAATAAGATCGAACTTGAAGCACGGCTACGAGAGGTAATGTAGTCGCTAGGAATTGATGTGGACGAGTATTTTTTTTTATCCTGATGGGGACGAGACAACAACAAAAATTGAAGAGAAAAACGAAACATCGCAGACACTTACGAGCACAGACTTGGACATGATTTTGGCTGCAATATCTGCACAAACATCGACAGTAACATCAATGTCGTCGCAAATGTCAGAAATGTCGTCAGAAATAACATCGAAGATTGAAGCACAAGAAACGCGTATGTCAGAAATGTCGACACAGATTACATCCAAGATGGAAACTCAACTGGAAGAACAGAAAACGTATATGTCATCACAGATGGAATCACAGGAGACATGTATCGAAGATTGAAGCACAAGAGGCACGAATATCCGAAATGTCGGCACAAATATCAGCGCAGATCTCTGTACAGCTGGAAGAGCAAGAAAGACGTATTTCTTCGAAGATGGAGGCGCAAGACACAAAAATTTTGCCATTTGAGAACAAAATCGATGCCGAGATTGAAACATTGCGAGGTCATATACAGGAGTTGCAACTAAATCGCCCTGTTGTTTCAGCAAGCAATACGAAGGTAAAAACTCCATCCTTTGACGGCTCTGTTCCTTTCCAGGTGTTTAAGATTCAGTTTAAGAAGACCGCAGCAGTGAACAACTGGAATGCTGAAGATAAAGTTACTGCACTGTTCATGGCATTGAAAGGGCCTGCAGCTGAGATTTTACAAACCATTCCAGAGGGCGAACGGAATTGTTCTGAAGCATTGATGGGTGCTCCAGAGAGACGATACGGAACTGAGCATAGGAGGAGGATATACCAAATGGAGTTACTGAACCGCTTCCAGAGGTCTGGTGAAACATTTCAAGAGTTTGCGCCGGATGTTGAAAGGCTGGCACATTTAGCGAATGCGGACGCACCAGTGGAATACACTGAACGGGTAAATATTCAGAGCTTTATAAATGGCATACGGGACGTCGAAACAAAGCGAGCTACATACGCAAACCCAAAGCCAACATTCGCAGAAACGGTGTCACAAGCTCTGATTCAGGAAACAGCGTCGCTTCTGTGTAAGCCAGCTTTCAAAGCACGCCGTGTGGAAGTAGAAAGGCCAGAGTGGGTAGACGCAATATTGGAGGCGCTGAAAGGATCGCAAAAGCGGAGTGAAAGAGTTATCAAATGCTTCAAATGCGGGAAGCCCGGTCACATTGCACGTCTTTGCGATCTTGGTCCTAATAGTTCCAACGATGTGGGTGGCCGTAAACGCAAAGCTGGAGGAAATGAGCAAGACCGTGTCAGATGTAAAGAACGAAAACTTGCCCCAGCTATTGAATGCCCTGTGATATCTGTGTCGCAAATTGGAAGAAAATCGAGCAGTCTTGCCGTCGAAGGAAAGCTGGATGGCAAGGAGCGTGTGCTGACTGTAGATACGGGCGCATCTCATTCCTTGATCCGATCTGATTTGGTCAGAAGGAGAGTAAAACCGTTACCTGGAGCAAGGTTTCGTACGGTCACTGGCGAGTATAACCAAGTCCAGGGAAAAGTGATATGTGAAGTCTTAATTGGAAAGGTCATAGTTCTACACAAATTCCTTGTTGCGGAGATCGTGGATGAAGTCATATTGGGAGTGGACTTCTTGGTTGACCATGACATCAAGATAGATATGCAGAGAAGGGTGATGCGTTATGAGAACCAGGATATAGCACTTAACTTCAGTTTGGAGAAGGGGTTCGGCAGTAATCAAGTACTGGTGGAGAAGACTCGACAAAGGCCACGAAAGTCAAAGGTAAAGGTTGATGGATCGAATGGGGCAAATAAAGTGAAATCAAAAGTACCTGCGAGAAAAACACTGGCATTGACAAAACGTGATGGACGCACTAAAACGACTAAAAGAATTTTCAGAAAGAATGCAAGGGTGGTTTCAACCCAGCGCACACTTCTGTTGGGAGAAGTCGGAACGATACTGAGTAAGTGAAGCCAATCCGTCAAGAGCAAGCTCTACAAAGTAGTTCATTGGCCAAACAAAAGAGTGCGAAGGAACGATCAAGGATAATGAGTAGTAAGATGAAACGCAGGTACGATGAGAACAATAATTCGGAAGGTTTCTTGGGGGGAGATTTGGTACTGTTATACAACCCTCACCGGCGCAAAGGTGTTCCATCCAAGATTCGGTGCAGTTGGGAAGGCCCGTAAAAAGCTGTGAAGAAGATCAGTGATAACATCTACTGCATACAAACCACTGGGAAACCACGGAGTAGAAGAGTGGTACATTTGGAGATGCTAGCGGCGTTTAGATCGGGAGATTTGTCTGATTTTTTTTTTTAAGTGGCTTCAAGTTAGACGGCTCGTTGGAGGAGGGGCTTAAAGTTCGAGAATTCAGACAGGACTCGATTCGACAAAGTAGGGTGCTGAACTCTTCAAGGGTAAATTGGTGATCCAAAGCGATCTTCTTGAAGTAGTTCTTGAAGCTTTTGACCCCTGCCTACCAAAGCCCGCCCATGTGAGGAGCCATGTCAGGTTTTGGTGACTGTACTTGGATAGAGTTTGGTTGCGAGCGTCTGCCAGGAAAGCTTTGAGTTCTGAGCGGAGAGCTCTGGAGGCTCCGACAAAGTTGGTTCCGTTGTCGGAGTAGATGGTCTTTGGACATTCTCGCCGAGCAACAAACCTATCCAAAGCTGCCAGGAAAGCGGCAGTGCTGAGGTCACTAGTGGCTTCCAAGTGAATAGCCTTGGTCGCAAAGCAGACAAAGAGGCAGACGTAACCCTTTGACATGCGGCATCCTCTTCCGCTATAAGATTTGATGTCAAATGATCCGGGAAAATCTACCCCCGAATTGGTCAAAGCTCGGAAAAAGGCGGTTCGTTCTGGAGGTAGATCTCCCATAAGTTGTGTTTGGGTCCGTTTGCGGAATATTGTACACGTTTTGCAATTATGTATGACCGATCGGATCATATTTTTGACCCTAGGGATCCAATATTGTGTGTGTAGGCGACGAAACATAAGTTGGTTCTCCCCATGCAGGCTGTCTTCATGGATGAACTGGACAAGAAGTCGTGTGAGCCGGCAGTCTCATACGGTAGAATGATCGGGTGCCGTTCACTGTAGGGAAGATCCTTGGCCCCTGAAAGACGACCGCCCACCCTCAATATGCCCTTTTCATCGCCAAGGGGGGTAAGAGGCAGGATTTTACTCTTTGGACCGATGAGTTTTCCGGAATTAAAACTCGAAAGTTCCTCCGAATAATGCTTGCGTTGGTAGATAGCTGCTAAACGACTTGTCGTGGCCTGAATTTCATCGGGTGGAATGAAGTACGATGCCGCTCTAAAGGAAGATTTTGTCTTAGGATTGGTTCTTTGGATAAATCTTCGAACATAAGATATCACCCTCAAGGCCCTTGATAAATTGGAAAACCGTTTGAGGATGTCCTCTTTCTCTTTTAGTTTTGAAGTTGTATGAACCTGCACGCGTTTCTCCTCTATGTTAGTCCGATAGTCCTTTTCTTGTATTGGCCATTCTGTCTTATCTTCTTGTAACCAAGAAGGTCCCTGCCACCACAAAGAGTTGTTGACTAACTCCTTCGCTGGTAGTCCTCGTCTGGCCAGGTCTGCAGGATTGGATGCGGATTCTACGTGGTGCCAGGATTTGTTTCCAACCTTTTCTACTATTTTCGTTACTCGATGAGTGACAAAGGTTGACCAAGAGCAAGGGGGTTTTCTTATCCACGCTAAAAAAATCGTGGAGTCTGTCCATTGGCGTAGATTGAAATTTTCTAAACCCAGATTTTCACGCACTGATTCGATGGTTTCGGCCAGCAACACTGCACCGCATAGCTCTAATCGGGGTAAGGAAAGTGTTTTAACGGGTGCTACTCTTGTTTTTGCTATTAATAGTTTAACGTAGACCTTATCCTTTATCTTTGCTCGTAAAAAGATAGTCGCGGCGTATGCTTTTTCCTAGGCGTCGCAAAAGCCGTGTATTCAATGTAGTTGGTTGGCGTAAAATACAACCAACGTGAGATACGAATTTCGTTAATGGAGGGGTATTCCTGCATAAAATTATGCCATCGGTCTAGGGTTCCTGCCGACACTGGTTCGTCCTAGTCAGTCCCTTCTAGCCAAATGTTTTGCATAATGATTTTGGCAACAATGACGGCTGGGGCGAGCAAACCTAGAGGATCGAAAAGTTTAGAGATTGCAGAAAGTATTGCCCTTTTTGTTAACATATCCCGATTTTCAATTGGTTTTGCGGTGAAGTAAAAATAATCCGCATGCGCGTTCCATGGAATGCCTAGGGTCTTGACCGTACTCGTGTCCTCGAATTCCAAAAAGTCTTCGTTGAGCAGATGAGGTTTGGGTATTCCTTTCAGTATTCTTGAGCAATTTGACGTCCATTTGCGAAGGGAAAAACCTGTGGACTGTAAAGCACCGCCCCCTATGTCCCCCGGCAAGAACGTCATCGACGTACATACCTGTCCCTAAAATATCTGCGGAAATTGGTGATGAAGCTTCAACGTCGTCTGCTAGTTTGTACAGTGTCCTTATCGCCAGATAAGGAGCACAATTGACTCCAAAGGTGACTGTCTTTAATTCGTAGACACTGATAGGGTCACTTGGATTGTTGCGAAAAACTATTCTTTGGAATTGTGTTTGGTTTGGCTTTACCCATATCTGCCGGTACATCTTTTCGATTTCGCTATTAAAAACATATTTAAAGAATCTCCATCGAAGGAGTAGAATCGTTAAGTCGGCCTGAAGTACTGGGCCTGTGTAAAGTACGTCGTTTAGGCTTGTGCCATTGGCTGTGGGACACGAAGCGTTGAATACCACACGAACTTTTGCCATTGTGCTTTCTTCTTTTATAACCGCATGATGGGGTAAGAAGTAGCAATTGGTCACGTGGGGTGGTATGATTTTTGGAACTTTTGACATATGTCCCAATGTCTCATATTCCGCTAGTACCCCACTCTGTCTGTAGGGCCGGTGTCTTGGCTAGGCGCGTCTCATTCCGGTAGAATTGGGAGCAGACGCCGTTTAGGGAAGGCCCTAAGGAGATGTTGTTAGGAAAATCCTGTTTTAATGGAAGGGCGACAATATATTTGCCATCGGAGTTTCTTTCTGTTGTAGCTCTGAAAAGTTCCTCGCAATAGGCATTATCTTCGTTAAGTACGATTTTCTTAGGTACGTTTTCGAGTTCCCAGAAAGCGGTTAGTTGCTTGTCTACCTGTGTATTGGTTGGGTGAGGTGCTTCTGCACGACCCGTTAAAATCCAACCGAAGACGGTTTCTTGGGCGAGAAGCGTATTTAGAACGTTCTTCCGAATACCGTTTAGTATTATCTGGGGATAAATGTCGCCTCCAAGTAGGAGGTCGACTGGTTCATTAACAAAGAACCTCTTATCCGCCAGAATCAGATCAGGGAATGCTTGCCGAATCGTTGCGCTGACTTCTTGACTCTTCTTGAGTCTCTCAGTTATGAAGGAGCACTCGGACCCAGAGTCTATCAGCGCTCTGCCGGAAAATTTCACTCCGTTGTAGTGCATATTAACCCGCGCTTTTCCTAATAACACCCCTTTAGTTGTGTTAGCATGACACGACGAGATGTTGTTAGCATTATCTTGCCTTTTTTCAGACTCCATTATTGCCCTCGCCTGCTGTGAGGTTGAAGGTGTGTTATCGGTGGCGTTCCACCTTTGAGGAGTTGTCTTTGGTTGTGCTGTCGGAAGATTGAGCAAGGTGTTGTGCCTTGCACGGCACGTGATGCAATTGAATTGGCTAGTGCATCGTGTCACGGTGTGTCCACCCGGCAGACAATTCAGACAGTAACTATTGTTTTTTACAAATTCGATTTTTCCTGACGTGGACAACCTACGGAATTTTTGGCAATTTCGTAATTTGTGCTCCATACTGTTGCACATCTTACATGCCGATTTTGGTACGCTGGCTTGGTAAACCCCAAGTTTTGTTGAAATTTCCCTTGAATTTTGATTTTTGGGCGCTTTTGTGGTTTTGTTACCCCTGAGGTCAGAAACTGTTTCTAAAGTGTGGAAGCGATTGGACAGGAATTTGTCCATATCCCCCCATTTCGGTATATCGGTTTTTCTTTCCACGGTCTGCTCCCATAGCGCTAAGGTAGATTCGGGGAGTTTTGTTGAACACAAGTACGTTATAATTGCATCCCAATTTGTGATGTCAATGTTATGACATTGCAGCGCAGAAATGCAATTGTTGATTTCACGTTGCAATTTTTTAATTGATGTTGCACACTCCTGTTCGACTGCCATCAGGTTAAATAAAAGTTTAAGTTGTGTGTTGACTAGAATACGCTTGTTTTCGTACCTGTCGCTTAGATATTTCCAGGCGGTTGCAAAACCCTCGTTTGTTAACGAGCACCTTCCCACTATTTCTTTTGCCTCCCCTTGAGTTTTTTGTTTCAGATAATATAATTTCTCGACATTGTATTGTGTTGGTAGTAAATTTAAACGAAAGTATAAGTTCAGTAGCGCTAATGCTCAGCGCAGACATCAGAAATCCCTTTATTCGTGAATACTTACTATTTTATACAAAAGTTCTTAACTTATACATATATACATTCTTACATTAATAATTACATACAAGAGGTGCATGACACAATAGTAAAAAATGCTTTATCAGCGAATTATTATATTGAGCTACATATTGTCAATATGATTCCTACTTGAGCATTTGGGGTATGACGCATTAATGCATTAGGAGACTTATTGAAAGCGAATGATCTTATGGTAGTTACCTGGTTCAATGAACGAGCGTTTGTAATGTTAAGCGTGTTTGAAATGGGGTTAATTCCACGCGATACTACACCATCGGCCTTTTAAGTGAGCGTATATAATTTTATGCTTAATTATAGACGGTCACTCCAATGTCACTGTGATAAGTGTGCCGTGTTGTCAACTTGCTTGGTGTTACCAAATACAATTTTTTTTTTGCATTCAGTTGTAATTTATGTCATTGTGGTAACTTGATATTATGTGTATGTATGTTTTCTTTTTGCTTTTATTCGTTTGCATTTGCTTTACGTACAGTGCCCGTTATGCTCATTCTCGCTTTTTCATAATAAGCTGATTTTTTCTATTTTTTTGTGTATTTATTATAATTAGCAATTTTGCTTACATTTTTTTCTTTGTGCAAAATTTTTGTTTTTTTTTTATTGTGGTTGAGTACTTACGATTATGTGTGACAAATCTTTTTTCTATTGTTCTTTTGTTTGTGCTTTTTTTTGAAGTATCATATATATATGTACATTTGTATGGTTATGCGCTTGTGATTATGAATAATGTTTTGTATTAAGTGGTATTTTACTTATTTAGTTATTTTACTTATTTGACCTGTTACACAGTCGGATTTCAAATGTGTGCACCCACTTAAAATCCGCTTGTCTTCTAGAAATTATTTTCTAATATTTATATACAAATATGAAGCTGAGAAAAAAAAATTTGTTTTCAATTGCTTAGATACAAATTATTATTAAATATCTGAGTAAATTGGAATATTTATAGTGTGATTTTCTTGGTTTTTGGTTACTAGCGAATGTTCTATGCTGTTTTAAACCTATTATATATGTAGGTTACTATTTCTATTCTACTGGGGGTTGAAGTAAAAATATTTTTTTTATTGGTATTTCCTATTTTATTCTACCGGAGTTAAAGTAAAAAACATTTTTCTCTTTCTAAAAGCTCACACTTATCTCTATTGGTGGTTAAAGTAAAGTATATTATTTTTTTTTCTTTTCTGTACTCTTATGACCTCTTGAATTGTGAGGTTTTCTTATTGAGACCCAGGTGGCTAAATATTTATATTTATTTCTAATAACTAAAGGTGATTAATTTTTGTATTAACAACGACTTCCATTATTTGGACACATAAAGTAAGAAGCCTGTTACTCAAAAAAATTATTTTGGGGTTGTGGTTGATGGAAGAGCACAGTAGTTTTAACTAACGGGTAAACGGAAAGTACATTGGATGCAAACATTTTTCATATCTTTAAGTGTTCTTTTTATGTTTTCGTTATTTTCATATATTCCAGCAATTTCTTTGATCTTATTTGTCGTACGATTTCTGCGGCGGCCACCAAGACAGAATCGTCATGACTTTTATGAAGAATTATTTTTATTTTTATTCCGGGATTTGTCACATGCACAACCTCTTTGGTTAATGCAATTATTTGATCTTAGAGAACTATCAATTATTATTTAAAATTTGCCTACTCGAGTAAATATTCAATTATTTTTCACCAATTTGTCCCTCAGGACAACTGTGTTTTCCTTATAAATATCAAGTCCTGTATTGGCGGCATTTGTACAACGTGTATACAGACTGATAAGTAATTGTCCTAAGTCAATTTTTCATCTACAATCAGGTTTCTTGTATTTCCTAAGCTACCATTTTTCTATCCTAAGATGAAAACGAGCGCGACATGTCTTATTGCTGCAATTTTATATAGCGCTTTATATATGTATCGGTTCTCTTTGTGACTTTTCTTCATTTTTGCTGTTAATATTGGCTGGTTGTAAAATTTTTGTATATTTTTTTTCGTTATTAGATTTTGCTTATTTCCACTGTCCTAGCAGCTCTTATTGCTTCATGAGCATTCAAACGAATTATGCAAATTTTGATTTGCTATTAAATTTTGGCAGGGTTAATGAGTCTGCCTTTACTGTTGATTGGAAAATCTTCAGAGTTATTATTTTACTTATTTGTTGCTCTTCCTCAGCTTTGGGTTAGGTTTTAAAAGGGGTTTAGGGTAGCAAGTTTAAAGTACTTTGAATATTAAATGCGTGCTTGAGCATTTTTCAACTGCCTATATTTAATTTTCATACAGTTTTTCATTATAGTGGCTATTGCGATGACTAATAGCCCGACTACGCAAATCATTGCGCCTAGCCAAACATCTGGAATTTTTGGGGTCATTTTTGTGTCTGTTGGTCTGGTGGCTCATATTTTACAATTCTATTCTCTGTTCCTGAATTTTCTGAGTTTCCTTCTTTTATTCATAACTGGCCAATGCTATCATTATGCCGTGTGCTATCTTTGTCCACCAGACCATTTCGATTTGAGAGAGGAAATTCAAGGGAAAATAAAAATTTATTGCTGATTCCTTGGGGGAAAAAACGTTTGCTGGTTTAAGCTTTAATATTTATTCAAACATTTCCATTTTACTCTCGTCCTTCATTAATTTTTAATAAATTTACCTAATTTAATTAATAGGTATTGTTTACGCAACTACTAAGATTAAATACAACGCTGTTATTCTTTATGTTTCTTTGTCACATATCATTCATTTATTGTTCTAGTATTCTCTTTAGTGACATTCCCTTTTTTTTTCTCTTGTACATATATAATGTAATATAAAAACATCCGGAAGAAAAACAAGTACATTTTTTACAGTCCACATGTTAACGTGATTTAGCAATCGTAATTTATTTGTTAATCAATCAACTTAATGTATACAAAAATAAATGTTCTTTCAAAATCATTAACCGACACATCGCGTTTCATAATATTTCTTACATTTGGTCCTTCGAGCCGGATTCATGGAATCATTAATACGACAAAGAGCTTCGATTAAAGCTCAAGTTACACGCATAGAAAATTATTTGCGGAAGCCCGAGTGCACAAATGCCGATATCAAAGTACGTTATGCCAAGATAGACGACATTATCAAGCAATTTGATATGGTTCAGACATCAATCGAACAGTCCGTTGCCGAAGACAAGTTTCAGGACGAATTAAATGCACGTGATGAATTCGAAAGTATTAGCTATAAAGTTAAGGCTAAAATGTTCACCCTAGTCGACGAAGCTGCCAATACAATTGGTAACCCTTTTCAATACGATGAAGCTAGCAATACAAATATAGGTGCCGCCCTAGAAAGTATCGCCAGTAACCAAACTGCTCTTAATTCCATATTAGAGAAGATATCAAATTCATCAATACAGCGGGAATCTACATATAATCGTGGCATTATGAAGAACAAGTTACCAGAGCTGTCCATTCCTGAATTTAGTGGAGTGTTTGATGATTGGGTTCGCTTTAGGGATTTATTCGCTGTAATCATAAAGTCTCGCAAGGACTTAGCCGGCATTGAAAAAATGGAATATTTGCAAGGTCGACTCAAGGGCGAAGCATTGTCTATTATCAAACATCTTTCACCAAGTGACGACAACTTTGAAATAGCGTGGACCCTATTATGTGATCGCTACAACAAAACTTCTCTTATTGTAGATGCTCATCTACGCAAAATATTTGAGCAATCGCCAATTAAAACGGAGAATATTGATTCTCTTAAACAATTTTATTTCACAACAAACGAAAATTACAACGTATTACAAGTATTAAAGCAGCCTGTGCTTTCATGGTCAAAGGTTTTATTGTACCACTTGCTGAAAAAGCTAGACAACGACTCTAAATTGGCTTGTTCGCGCGAAACTAGAAAAATTGAAGAGCCAACATTTCAACAGTTTCTTACATTCTTAAATGAGCGGATTGTAGAAAAGGAGAAATTCGAAAATTGCACTCGCCACTCACAAAAAGCAGTGCCATCAAAGTACACAAGGAATCGGTCACTTGCAGTTTCATTTCCATCGTGTCTCAAGTGTAAACAACAGCATGCACTTTACCAATGCCCTTCATTTAAGGAATTGTCAATACCTGCGAGAAATGAGCTCGTACGTACAAATAGCGTATGTCCAAATTGCCTACGTACTAAACACAACTTGATAGAGTGCAAATACTCAAATTGTAGATTATGCAAGGGCAGACACAATACGCTTCTCCACGAAACCAAGGTATCAACGAATGTTTTATCTGTAAATGCAGCCGAGTATGTACCTATACCAAAATACACAAAAATTAGCATGCTACCTACCGCCGTAGTAATGGTATGTGATAGGCAAGGCGTACTTCATCCATGTCGTGCACTTCTAGATTCTGGTTCGCAGTCGACGCTGATAACAGAATCATGTACGCAGCGCTTAAAACTACAACGAACGAACGCAAAAATCTCTATAAGTGGAATTGGTCAACCCAAAAAAGGCATGACAACTCGTGGAAAGGTTATATTGAACATCGCAGCAGTAGAGAATATTACAGCAACTGCATATGTTGTGTCAGCACTTACAGATGATTTACCGCAGGTAACATTGACTGAAACCAGTGTAAACTTCTTTCAAAAATTAAATTTGGCTGACCCATACTTCGGGCAACCAGGCGCAATCGATATTTTATTGGGTGTCGATGTTGTTTTTCAAGCATTTATCGATGGGCAAATTAAACATCTATCACAGGCGTTAATCGCTCAGAATACACTATTTGGTTGGGTCATAGCTGGTAGCACTGAATGCACAGAACCACCAACAGATATAAGTGTACTAAATACGTCTTTCTCAGACCTTGATCACCTCTTAAGAAGCTTTTGGGAGCAAGAAAGCTTCACTGATGGTGAAGGTTCGGATGAAACCACTGAGAATTCAATAGAAAAACATTTCTGTCAAACCCATGCAGTGCGTGCAGATGGAAGGTTCGTAGTTCGGTTGCCTTTTAAATCGAATGTATCATCCCTTGGCGAAACTCACGACATTGCTATTCAAAGGCTATATGCTATAGAACGTCGTTTTCGTTGCGATTCCAACTTCAAGACCCAATATACGGCCTTCATGCGCGATTATGAGACGCAGGGGCATATGACACGTATTACGCATATTGGCAACGACGATAAAGGCCATTTTTTGCCACATCATGCCGTGCTAAAACCGTCCAGCACATCCACGAAACTCCGCGTAGTTTTTGACGCATCAGCTAAACCTAAAAGGGGATTGGCACTTAATGATTGCTTGATGTTGGGTCCAGTTATTCAAAATGATTTGTTTACAATCCTTGTCCGCTTCAGAACTTTTCGTCTGGCCGTCACCGCTGATATAGCGCAAATGTATAGGCAAATTTTGGTAAACGATAGTGATTCCTATTTCCAAAAGATTTATTGGCGAGAATCTGAAGAGTTAAATCTATCAGTATACGGCCTAAATACAGTTACGTACGGTAAAACACCAGCCTCTTTCCTAGCCACACGAACATTGAAACAAATAGCGCTTAACAACATGGAAATTTATCCTCACGCAGGTTCACATTTGTTAGAACAATTCTATATGGACGATTATTTGGGGGGTGCTCAAACAATGGAAGCTGCAAAGAGTATATCGAAAGCTTTTGTTGGATATCTTACTTTTTCTTTGACGGATCCAAGTAGAAAAACACGATTGAATATACTATTCAATGTTACAAAATGTGGCTTTTATTCAATGTTATAAAAAGGAAGTAAAGTAGATACAGAAAAATTTGGTTTTGCTTTTTACTATACAAAAACAACAATTCAGGGTAGCTAAAATATGTAAGTTGATAACAGGGTTGCATTTCAACACGCCCCCTCAACGAGCATATTTGAGCATAAAAAACTAATATATGTTCAACATTTTACAAAACTTTTCATGACAAGGTTTGGCTAGGTTCTTGGTAAATATGTCGGCAATCATATTGTTAGTGCTACAATAATTGAGCTCGATTTCGCCTCTTCGATAAACATCTCTTATAAAATGATATTTAATATCTATATGCTTATTTCGAGCGTGGTATACGGGGTTCTTAACTAAATTCATCGCGCTTAAGTTATCCCCGTTCAAAACCATCGCATCCGGGCTCTCTACTTCCATTTCATTTAAAAGCTGTTTTAGATAAATGGCTTCTTTTGCAACACAAGTTAGCGCCATGTATTCGGCCTCGGTACTGCTAAGGGCTACGGTTGCTTGCTTCTTACATTCGTATGAAAATACACCTCCGGCTAACATAACTGCATACCCCGTATACGATTTACGGTCACCTGTGTCACCGCCCCAGTCGGAATCCACAAAACACTCAATTGGTTTGCCTGTCTTGTAGTACCTCAGTTGTTTATTTTGAGTTGTGCATAAATATCTCAATACCCGCTTCGCTGCCAATAAGTGCTCTATATGTGGATCATTGTTTCGTTGCGCTAGCTTACAAACTGAGTGCAAAATATCAGGCCTGGTGCACACAGCCAAATACATAAGTGACCCTATGAGAGATTGGTACTGCATTTGATCTGTTCTTTTGCAATTTTGGTCATCGCACTTAACTTGGTGCCCTGGGTCTAAAGGGGTGGCGATCGGCCGACAATTTTCCATTTGGTACTCACGAAGTAGCCTTTTAATATGTCCCTTTTGACTGACAGCTATACTTCCAGTGTCGCCATCTCTTTCGATCTCCATGCTTAAAAATGTTGGACTTGCCCCTTGTCCACTACTTCTAGTTCACGCGATATCAAATCCTTAATGTGCTGTAAATCACTAAGTTCTGTGCTAGCAATCAAAAGATCATCAACGTATATGGCTATTATATTTATCTGTTTGTCTCTGTGCATAATGTATATGCACGGTTCACATTTGCACTGTTTGAAACCTATCTGCTTCAATATGGAATCTAATGTCATATTCCACTGTCCACCGGATTGCTTAAGTCCGTATAGCGCTTTGTTCAACTTCAAGCAATAATCCGAATAACGTTTATCAACAAACATTTCAGGTTGACTCATATAAACATCTTCTGTCAATTCGCTGTTCAAATAGGCGGCGGAAACATCCATTTGGTGCAAGTGCAAACGATACTCCGCAGCTATAGCAAAAATCATTCTAATAGTGTTATACCTTACAACGGGTGAAAACGTCTCGGTATAGTTTAGGCCATATGTTTGCGAACACCCTTTCGCAACTAACCTAGCTTTATAGCGGTATACATTTCCATTCACATCCCTCTTGACAGCGAACACCCACTTGTTACGGACCACCTTTTGGTTTTTAGGACGCTCCACAAGCTCCCATGTCTTGTTCTTCAATAGCGATTCGTATTCAATCTTCATTGCTTCATACCACTTGTCTGACAGTGCACTGGATAAAGCCTCGTCTACTGTCGCAGGTATTTTAATGTCGTCCGTTTTCATCAAGCTTAAATAGTTCTGCTTCCCTCTAGGTCTAAGCCATATGCCTGTGCGAGTTACCTCAGGTCTGTCTGGTTCACGTTTAAGCTCAGTTTGGTCTTCTGAGAGGCGGTCTTTCTCAGCAGATTCGAAATCATCATCACTTCTCTCTAGCTGTACACGAGTCATGTCGTCACCGACGGCAACCTCATCTTCGTTCGCGTTCTTCGTAGCTTCATCGATTTTAATGGAAGGTAAAGGAGATACCTCCTCATTTTCGGAAACATGTATATGTGTTGGATTGAAAACGTCAAAAATTACCTCAGACTGTTGTTTGTGTTGTAGTTGTTCAATAAAGTATACATCCCGACTAACAATTAAACGTTTCGTTTCTCTATCAAACAACCTATATGCCTTGGAGGTGTCGGAATATCCGACCATTACATACTCCTTTCCCTTTGGTTTGAATTTGTCTCGTTGGCGTTTATCAAGTGCTACTGCAAATGATCCAAATGCCCTCAAATGCGATACTGTTGGCTTGTACCCATGCCATGCTTCATATGGCGTTACACTATCTAACGCTTTAGTTGGAGATCGATTTCTCAAGTATGCAGCTGTGTATACTGCTTCACCCCACAATGACTGTGGAAGACCCGAATCTAACAGCATACACCTTGCCATTTCAATAAGCGTACGATTTAATCTCTCTGCAGCTCCATTTTGCTGTGGCGTATACGGAACCGACAGTTGCCTCAAAATTCCATTTTCTCTTAAAAATTCATTAAATTCATTGTTGACAAACTCTGTGCCATTGTCACTTCTTAATATTTTCAATTTTTTGCCCGTTTGACGCTCTGCCATTGCCTTAAACTCTTTGAATTTGTCAAACACTTCATTTTTATTCCGTAAGAAATAAACAAAAATGTACCGCGTCTTATCATCCATAAAGGTTAAGAAGTATCGGGCTCCACCGATTGAAGAAACATTTACCGGACCGCATACATCTGTATGCACCACACCCAATACATCTTTTGCAAAATTTTGTGAGCTAACATATGGTCTTTGACTACATTTACTTGCCATGCACAAAGCACACTTCACATCAGACGGGATGTTGAGAGAAAGTCCAAATACCATATTTTTATTACTTAGTTCCCGTAAACTAGCGAAATTAAGGTGACCAAACCTATTGTGCCATTTCATCACGTCATCAGAACTTTTCCTCGAAAAAAATAATTTATTCTCATTTGCTTGAAATATGTACAAATCACTGACCTTCTTAGCACAAACAATTATTCCTCCGTGCTTGTCAATGATCTTCGCCGTGCTTTCCTTAAATTCGACAATGTAGCCGCTGTTAACCGCTCTGGCAACTGACATAAAGTTGCACTGTAAACCAGGGACAAATAAGACATCTACGAGTGTTATGTCAATTTCGCTTGTTCTTAACCGAACAACACCTTTTCCTTTTGCTAATATTTTGTGTTCCGCTGCTAGCATAATTATCTCTTCGCATGGTTCAAACTCTTCAAACATGTTGCGACTGCAACATAAATGCGAAGAAGCACCGCTGTCAATACACCAATCATTGATATTAAAAATTCTGTTAGTAACAGCAGCGAACAGCCCATTTCGTTTAACATTTTGTTGCGATGTTTGATCTCTTTCTTTTGATTTGCATTGTGCGGCGAAATGACCTTTTTTTTCCACAGCAATAACATTTTACGTTCGTTCGTTGGCTACTACCAGTGCGCTTACTTGCGCCATCGTATGATTTTGCATTTTCATAACATTTTTTCTTTACGTTTGTGTTTGCGTGTGCTACAAAAGCTTGCATGCTACTTTCGGTCTGTTCTGTCCGACATGTTTTACGCCGCTCGCCTTCTTCAATTAATTTTATTTTCACCGCACTGAGATTTGGTAGTTCGTCGCGAGATTCCAAGGCAACCACCAAATTTTCGAATGATTTCGGCAAACTTGCAAGAAGCATAATGACGAACAAATCATCTTGGAGACACACTCCGATTTCAGCCAACTTCTCTGCAACTGTTGTGAATTTGCAAACGTATTGCTGTACACACTCACCGTCATTCATTCGGATGCCAAGCAACTGCTTAAACAAGGTTACCTTTCTTACAGGTTCTTTTGGTCTATGCACTTCCTGTAAACTTTTCCAAGCCTCATTCGCCGTTTTGCAGTTTTTGATATGGCCTATCTGCATAGGCGTGATGCTGAGGATTATCGTTGCTTTTGCCTTATCATCCTTAGCCTTCCACAGTTGTATAGTCTTTTCCGCTGCATCGTCGCCTGGCTGTGGTGATTCTCCGCATGTAACCGACCACAAATCTTGATGGACGAGCACACTTTGCAGTTGCAAGTTCCATGAGTCGTAATTGGACTCGTTCAGCTTCTCTATGTTGAAAAGCGAGGAAGTCATTTTTCCCATTTGCCACTTAATACGTTTTACTTGGTTCCCAGGGATTTGCACCTGGGCCCATAACCTGTTGGATATCTTACTTTTTCTTTGACGGATCCAAGTAGAAAAACACGATTGAATATACTATTCAATGTTACAAAATGTGGCTTTTATTCAATGTTATAAAAAGGAAGTATAGTAGATACAGAAAAATTTGGTTTTGCTTTTTACTATACAAAAACAACAATTCAGGGTAGCTAAAATATGTAAGTTGATAACAGGGTTGCATTTCAACAGCTTTAAACGAGTTACTTCTATCAGCCGGGATGAAGCTACGTAAATGGTGGTCAAATTGTCAAGAATGTATAGAAGATATGCCCACCTCCGACCGGGAAACCAGTGAAGAGCAGTTAATTGGAGGAAAGGGTGCCATAAAAACTTTGGGCATGTGGTGGCAACCACAACCCGATGTTTTCCGTTTTCGAGTAGAGCTTAAGGATATCGGCGTAAATGGTACGAAAAGAGAGTTGCTATCAATAATCGCTCTAATATTTGACCCGATGGGGTGGTTATCCCCTATGACAATATTTCTTAAAATTTTAATGAAAAGGGTGTGGTCTGCTGGTATCACCTGGGACGATCCCATACCAAAACCATTGGTAGACGAATATAACGCATTTCGAAATGGTGCAGAGGTTATATCCGAGCTGTCCGTGGGTAGATGGACACAATTTTTTGAAAATACAAATGCTCAACTGCATGTCTTTGCGGACGCCTCCAAATTGGCCTATGGTGCAGTGGTTTACCTGCGCGTACAAGATTCGGACAACAAAAGTTATGTCTCGCTTATTGCCAGTAAAACTCGGGTAGCGCCCTCCAAACCCGATTTAAGCATTCCACGGTTAGAATTATGCGCAGCACTCCTTGCCGCGCAGCTCATCGATAAGGTCAGCCGCTGTATCAAGCACGCCAGCATGCAATTGTTTGGATGGACTGACTCTACAACGGTTTTATATTGGATCAAAAGGTATCCTCGCCAGAGAAATGTATTTGTCGATAATCGGCTTTCAAAAATCGTTAGCATACTATCGGGTACAAGTTGGGGCTACATTCCCACAACTGCGGACTACAACAACAGTGAAAAGTTGGTCGATTCTTCCTATTGAATCAAAGTACGCTCCCAACGAAGATAACGTTTATACAAGCACAATTAAAAGCTCTCAAACGCCTAACTTCTATGATGAACATTTAAGCAGATTTTCCAACTATAATCGATTGATCCGCTCTACAGCCAGAATTAAACGACTATTCCGTCCCAAAGGTCAAGCAGTAAACGGTCCTCTCACTACAAACGAGTTAGATGAGGCCAGACTAACACTAATAAGTCTTGCCCAATACTCAATGTTCGAAACTGAAATCAAACAACTAAAAACTGCTAAGCCAATTCCCAAGCGGGGAGCATTCTACGGTTTAGATGCATACATTGACGCTAAGCGTATAGTTCGCATTAACGGCAGACTTACGTCGGCAAATATTCCATACGAACAAGCGCACCCGGCTATTCTGCACAATAATCACCATTTCAGTAGATTGCTCATTGAGTCGCTTCATAAAAACAATCTTCATTCTGGAGTTCGGCAAACAATTTCCCTAGTCTCATTGACTTACCACGTTATCGGTTGTTCAAGAGCCGTGCGCCGGTGTATATACCGATGCACAGTTTGTATGCGGTACAAGGGAGTTCCATATCAGCAGCTCATGGGGCAATTGCCACGACAACGAGTTCAACCCAGCATGCCCTTCACTAACACCCGCGTCGACTACTGTGGCCCGATAACTATTAGGGCATGGAAGGGACGTGGTGCCAAAACATATAAGGCCTATATTGCAGTTTTTGTCTGTATGGCGACAAAGGCCCTTCATCTTGAGGCCGTAACTGAGCTGTCAACGGAGGCTTTCATCGCAACCCTTCGTAGATTTGTGGCACGACGTGGTCTGTGCCGTAGTATATTTAGCGATAACGGTCTAAACTTCGTTGGAGCCAATCAATTTTTGCGCAACGTTTTCAACTTACAAAGCACTCAAGATTATCAAACAGCAATCGTCAATGAATCGGCCAGCTTGGACAAAGAATGTCACTTCTCACCGCCTCATGCCCCAAACTTTGGAGGATTATGGGAAGCTGGGGTAAAGACAGTTAAATTTCACCTTCGACGAGTCATGGGGACTAGTTCCTTTACCTATGAGGAGCTCTCAACCGTTTTGTGTCAGATCGAGGCCTGCGCGAACTCACGTCCACTGCGTCTACGGTTTGAAGGCGACACCGATCCGTTAACTCCTGCACACTTCTTAATAATGCGCCCTATAAAGTCTGTATCGGATCAAGGCAGCACAGTTTCCACCTTGAATCGATGGCGTTATATGCAAACGATCGTAAATCAGTTTTGGCGAAAATGGCCAGATGACTATCTCACACAACTGCGTAGAAGACCTAAATGGCATAAAGCACTGGCAAACTTAAAGTTAGATGATGTGGTGATACTCAAAGGTGTAAACCTACCGCCTTGCAGTTGGCAATTGGTGCGCATAACTCAGCTATATCCCGGAAGTGATGGTTTAGTACGGGTAGTGGATGTCAAAACTTCGAGTGGAGAATATCGCAGATCCATATCTAAAATATGCCCGTTGAGTATTGACGACTAGTTGAAGCCCAGCAAAAACTTCAACCGTGGGAGTATGTTTACGCAACTACTAAGATTAAATACAACGCTGTTATTCTTTATGTTTCTTTGTCACATATCATTCATTTATTGTTCTAGTATTCTCTTTAGTGACATTCCCTTTTTTTTCTCTTGTACATATATAATGTAATATAAAAACATCCGGAAGAAAAACAAGTATATTTTTTACAGTCCACATGTTAACGTGATTTAGCAATCGTAATTTATTTGTTAATCAATCAACTTAATGTATACAAAAATAAATGTTCTTTCAAAATCATTAACCGACACATCGCGTTTCATAATATTTCTTACAGGTATTTTAACAATTTATTTTTAAAATTGTAATTTTTGTTTTACTTTTAATTTTTTTTCATATCTAATTTAGATATTTAAAATTTTTCCTTAAAAAAATTTCTAATTTTTTTTTTTCAAATTAATTTTATTTTCTTTTGTCTAATTTTATTTGTATGTTTAGTTAACATTATTAAGGTCTAAGAAAATTTTTGTTCTTAATGGAAAAATGTGTTAAAAATTTTTTTTCGCATTTTCATATATATATTTTTTTCAATTCAAAATATGTTATGCCATTTTCAATGATAGCATTAAAAATTTTTCAATAAGGCATTTTAATTTACAAAAAATTATGTTTAAATTTAATATTTTTGACATTTCTAGTTTTATTAAAATTGAAATTAATTTAATTTTGAATTTATTTTACAGAGTGTTGTCTAAAATTAGATTTTATGCTTCTTTTTTTTTCTACTTTGCGGTTTAGTTTGTGTCATTTTCAAACTTTTTGTAAAAATAAATTTGTTAATCCTACCATATATATAAAAAAAGATCCTAGGCAAAAATTCTATTAAGCGTCAAAGGGCCGCTCAAGTTATTTCTAAAGATTAAAATATACTTATATTAAATGTGTCCAACTTGCTGCCAGTTTTTCTTCATGTCTGGTAATGTCTGGCCATGTACAAGGTTAGATAATATGTTTATGTTGATGGCTGGTAATGTTTTTCCAACGTCTGCCGCTAGTCATAATTTTCCATCAATATTCCACTTCCTTATGAATCACAAATTTCATTTTATATACCATCCATATGTTGCTAAAGTAATGTGCTGCCATTTATTGTTGTTGCTGCTGTTGAAAAAGGATTTGGTCGCCTTGTTTGTCTAGGTTAATCCATCAATCTCTAGCTTCCAATACTTTGCGTTTGTTTAAATTATTTGTGGGTTATACCATTATCCGTGGAATATCCTCTAGCCAGTTTGTGGCTCTTATTTTTATACTTTAAAAGAAACTTGTTAAACTGGCAGGATCTCTGTTCAGTTAGATTATTTTTTGCAGTTTTGCAGATTTTAATCTAGACTGGCAGGATCGCCATGTAATAAGTTGATATTAAAGTTAAACAAAAGTATAAGTTCAGTAGCGCTAATTCTCAGCGCAGACATCTGAATTCCCTTTATTCGTGAATACTTTCTATTTTATACATAAGTTCTTAACCTATACATATATACATTCATACATTAATAATTACATACAAGAGGTGCATGACTAAATAGTAAAAAATGCTTTATCAGCGAATTATTATATTGACCTACATATTGTCAATATGATTTCTACTTGAGCAATTTGGGTGTGATGCATTAATGCATTAGGTGACTTGGTGAACGCGAATGAACTTATGGTAGTTACCTGGGTCAATGAACGAGCGTTTGTAATGTTAAGCGTGTTTGAAATGGGGTGAATTCCACGCGATACTACAACATCTTTCAGATGGGTATTGTGGATGTAAATGGCCGTGAACATATCTCTAAAGGCCGGCCAAGAAAGGTAGTCGCCTTTAAATACATCGGTGTCGCAAGGCGGTAGCCGCATTTTATGTCCACGGCGCGAAGAGTCTTCATCCTTTGCTTCATCTTTTGCAGGCTGTGGGGTGATAGCTGCGACTTCAGCCACCACAGCAGGCATGCATTGCAGGTGGCATGCGAAGCAACTTTTATTATTTCTTCTTAGCGAGCTGAGTTCCTCTTTGGACATCTCAGGATTGCTAAGAAGATATAGGTGATATAAAATACAGATTGAAATCCTGAGGAGGATTTATTGTGTATGTAGTGATATGCAGCACAGATAGAAATCCTGAAGAGGGTTTAATGTGTATACCTAATGATGTGAAACACAGATAGAAATCCTGACGAGGATTTAATGTGTATACGAAAAGTGTGATGTGAACGCTGATGAGCATTCCCGAGTAGCCAACCAGGGTAGGATAGGATAGGATAGGTTAGGTGGTAGCTGCCCTGATAAGGATAGCTCACTTGGACAACACGAAGGTCCGTTGTGATACCACATACACCAAAAATAACGGTGACTTAGATCTAGCTACTTAGAGAATCGCTGGGTAGCAACGATAAAGCTCCGAATGATACCGATCTCAACTTTGGATATATCCTCGGGAGATCCAAGTGAGTCGCGACTGAAGTACTTTCGCCTAGTTCTGGCAAAAGCTGGACAATCAAGCATAAAGTGATTTGGTGATTCCACCTCATCATCCTCCATACAGCTGCAGCAGGATGGAGTTTCCAGTATATTGAGACGTACCGCATGGATACCCATGGGACAGTGCCGCGTCAAAACCCCAATGACCATTGATAGGTGAGCCTTAGTGAACCCAATTATTTCAGCAGACCTCCTGCCATCCACTTTTGGCCAGAAGGATCTTGCTACCCTGCAAGACGTGGTATCCGCCCAACGTTTGCTGAGCTGATTCGAGGCCCAGCTATGGAGGAGCAATCCACAGGTGGCCAGCGGGATCCCGAAATCCCTACAGCCATCTGCATCCGCTTCAGTTGTACCGATGCGGGCTAAGAGATCCGCTTGACAGTTACCCGGGATATAACTATGGACCGCGACCCAGATAATCTTAATTGTAAAATAATTTGATGCAATCGCAAGCGAGGTCAGGCACTCCCAGACCACCCTCGATCGTACTGCAGTTGAGCTCAAGGCCTTGATAGCCGCTTGGCTATCAGAGTATATGTTAAATTCCCTAACCGTGATAGCACTGGATAGCATTCCATCCACCGCATCCTTAATCGCAGCAATTTCCGCTTGGAATACACTGCAGTGTTCAGCCAACTTAAACTTGCGGCTTAAATTTAGCTCTTGACAAAAGACCCCCCCACCAACCTTTCCATCCAGCGTTGACCCATCCGTGAACAAGTTAACCGGTCCCATGCCCCAGATAATTCCACTTCCCCAATCCTCTCTCTCTGGAATAACTGGGGTGAAGGTTGTATAGGGAGCAGTTATCGGCATACAGTAGTCCGTTCTGTCCGGGATGAAATCGAAACTGGTAAGAAGGCTAGAGTGTCCGCGGTCAGAAAGTCTATATCCCATATCACGAAGCCTGACCAACGACCTTGCCGCGGCCGCCTTTCCCGAAATATCTACTGGGTATATGTTCAGCATGACGCTCAGTGCCAAGGTAGGTGTTGTTCTGAGAGCGCCACTGATACCGATCAGCGCCGTCCGTTGCACTGACACTAACATTTTGGAGGTGCTCGCCGTGTCCAGTGCTTTCCACCAGACCAGCACCCCATATAGCAGAATCGGTTTGACCACCATCTCATGAAGCCAGTGTACTATTCTTGGCGAGAGTCCCCATCTCTTTCCGATTGCTCCTCTGCAGCAGTACAAGGCAATGGCGGCCTTCCTGGCCCGATCTTCCACATTGGGTCTCCAGGACAGTTTCTTGTCCAAAACAATCCCCAAATATTTAACCCTATCAGAAAGTACCAACGGTACCCCTCCAATCGAGGGCGTTCTGAAATCGGGCATCTTATATCTCCTTGTGAAAAGGACCAATTCCGTTTTTCCCAACCCACATGACTCAGCCCACCTAGCCACAGTATCCAGGTAGCCCTGCAGAACATCGCGCAGGGTGCCCAGAAATTTGCCTCTGACTAGGATAGCGAGGTCATCTGCATAGGCAACCACCCGACAACCATTGGCTTCCAGCTCCACAAGAAGCTCGTTGATTACCACAACCCAGAGGAGAGGAGATAGGACACCCCCCTGTGGCGTGCCCCTGCACACCTTCCTCTTAATTATGGCCCCACCCCACTCCGCTGCAACAATTCTGCCGCATAGAAGTTTGCTAATAAATTCAACCAGAGCCGCCTCGACTCCTAAACCCACCAGAGCTCTTTCGATTGCCCCCCGGTAAGACATTGTTAAAAGCTCCCTCGATGTCTAAAAAGGCACCCAGAGCATACTCTTTGTGTTCTAGGGACCCCTCTATTTGCTTTACAATCGAATGGAGAGCCGTTTCCGTCGATCTGCCCTTGCAGTACGCATGCTGTGAAGCCGACAGTAACCCCCGAGGTATCCTTTCCCGTAGGTACAGGTCAATCAACCGCTCAAACGTCTTAAGAAGAAACGACGAGAGACTGATTGGCCTGAAATCTTTAGGTGATACATGAGAGCTTCTGCCGGCCTTCGGAATGAAAATAACCCTAACCGTGTGCCAAGACTTCGGGATATAGTTAAGCCTGAGGCAGTTAGTATATATGATGGCCAACCAGCGGCAGGAAATCCCCAAAGACCTTTGAAGCTGCGCAGGAATGATTCCATCCGGGCCCGGAGACTTATAGGGCTTGAACGACCCTATAGCCCAGGTTATTTGACTTTCCCGTATTGGAATGGCAGGAACTTCTGCATGGCCAACGACCGCCGACCATGCAGGCGAAGATGCCTGCGCAACTGGGACGTCGGGAAAATGATTGTCCAGTAAAAGCCTTAGGGACCCCTCGCTACTCATCGACCAGTCCCCATCATCATCTCTCAGATACCCCATAGGAGCGGGGTTCCAAGAGAGTATTTTTCTAAATCTCGCGGATTCATTGCAGCCTTCTACGTTTTCGCAGAAGCTTCGCCATGCATCTCGCTTGGCTATCCTTATTTCATATTTATAAATCCCCAGACTCACCTTATAGAGCTCCCAGTCCGAGGGTAATTTACTCCTCCTGGCTCTGTTGAAGAGCTGCCGACTGGACGCTCTTAGGTCGTCAAGAGAATCCGACCACCAGGGCGGCTTGCCCTTCCCCCTGTAAGTTTTCAATGGGCAGGACAGCTGAAAGCCGCTATTGCTTGCCGAGGTGAAGTTTTCCACCAGAACGTCTATCTCAGATTCGGACAGGCCCGAACTAATGATAGGCACCGCAGGCAGTAGCTCTCCCAGTTTCCTACAATACAAGTCCCAGTTAGTACTTTTAGGGTTCCTAAAAGATATTTTACCGGGACGTTCTTCGTTCACTGAGAACTGAATATATCGGTGATCAGAGAAGGAGTGCTCGTTGAGAACCCTCCATCCAGATATCCGACCTTCCAGCTCTCTACTAACCAGGGTGAGGTCCAGGACCTCCTCCCTTACCGCAGTAATAAAAGTCGGGTCATTCCCCCTATTACATATACAAAGTCCCTCATCTACAATAAAAGCAAATAAAGACTCACCTCTAGTGTTGGTATCCAAGCTTCCCCAAATGCTATGATGGGCATTAGCATCGGCACCGATGATCACGCCAACACCTCTCCGCCTTGCTTCAGCGGTGATTTCACCCAGTATCGCAGGTGGTGGCCCCTCTACGTCCCCGTGGGGCATGTACGCTGAGACCAACCACATTTCATTACTTCCTCGCTCGAGGCAGACCGTGGTTACGTCAGCATTGCTGAAATTAGAGAGAATAAAAGCTTTAATCTCTTTTTTAACAAGCACACAGGATCTAGGCCTACTTGCCTCCCCATGCACCAAGGTGTTGAATTTTCCAGTCCTTAATCCAGAAATCTTACTGCCGTTACTACTCAGCCACGGCTCCTGGAAAAGGACTATATCCACTCCGCCTTTTTCAAGGCAGAGCAACAAATTTGCGGAAGCCGCCTTAGAGTGCTGAAGATTGATTTGACGGATTTCCATCAAAAGCGCTCTTCTTCCGCACCCCATCCTTGGCGGATTCGTATTAGTATTGTCCATTCTAAAAAAGTCCCCCCTCAAGGCCGCTATCCGGAGCCGATTGTGTAGACGCCCTTTAACGGTCTCGTGGTTATCTATGCTACGCAGGGAGCCCACGCGAGGGTTGACGCATTACCTTATGAGTAATACGTTCAGAGCCAGACCGGACGCGAAGCGGGAAAATCTTCAACCGCACCTACACCACCAACTTAACGGCGACGGAGCCGAAACGTACCTTGAGGCCCGCCACGGTTTTAACGGGACGTGGGCAGGTGCAGCATTAGCCTACCAGCCATTTCGGTAGGGTTTCACCCCGACCTACTAAAGTGGCAGAATACCGCACCTACCAGCCCAAAGTCATCAAGTCAAAAAATAATGTGAAATCAAAGCCCTAAAACAGTCCAGTTCGTCACCGTTGTGTACCGATCTTGACTCTTAAAGAGTCCTCCCTCCTCTGAGCTCGGCACAATGACTCAGGGGGTGCGGGTTTTATCGAGTTGTCCTCTCTAGATCCGCCATTATCAGTAGAAGCAGGGGCACCTCGTGCATGACGTGATAACTAATCACGCGTGACATTCGTCACTATGGCCGGTCTAAGACTGATATCAGTCCCTGATCCAGAGCCTGAAACCACTTATGATATCCAAGCCAAGTATCTTAGCCCCCAACCAGGGTATCTTTCCCAATATAAATAAAAAAATAAATTTGTTTATCCAACTTATGTGGCAAATTACACTTTTAATTATTTATTATAAAAACGCTGAAAAAATACAGCTATATAATATAAAGCGTTCAGTACAAATTGTGTTTGTGAGCAAAGACCACGAAAGTCAAAGGTAAAGGTTGATGTATCGAATGGGCCAAATAAAGTGAAATCAAAAGTACCTGAGAGAAAAACACTGGCATTGATAAAACCTGATGGACGCACTAAAACGACTGAAAGAATTTTCCAGAAAGAATGCAAGGGTGGTTTCAAGCCAGCGCGCACTTCTGTTCGGAAACGTCGGAACGATACTGAGTATGTGAAGCCAATCCGTCAAGAGCAAGCTCTACAAAGTACTTCATTGGCCAAACAACAGAGTGCGAAGGAACGATCAAGGAGAATGAGTAGTAAGATGAAACGCAGGTACGATGAGAACAATAATTCGGAAGGTTTCTTGGAGGGAGATTTGGTACTGTTATACAACCCTCACCGGCGGAAAGGGGTTCCATCCAAGATTCGGTGCAGTTGGGAAGGCCCGTACAAAGTTGTGAAGAAGATCAGTGATACCATCTACCGCACAGAAACCACTGAGAAACCACGGAGTAGAAGAGTGGTACATTTGGAGATGTTAGCGGCGTTTAAATCGGGAGATTTGTCTGATCGGGAGGATCAGACTTAGGTGGAGGGCAGTGTGACGGATATGAGTGACACTAAGTGATACTCACATCCCTAGTCTGATGCTAAGTAAATGAAGTCACAACAACAATAAAGCAGACAGTCACTTGTATCTACATAAACGAATCAATCATTATGTCTACACATATGTATGTACACGCAGCTGAGAAGCAACGCACAACCACATGTATATATCTGAGATACTCCCGAAAGTATGCAATGAGAGAAGCTATAAAATCGCGCAATTGTAGTTACAGCTGAGAAATTTGATAGCCAACTACTAGATTCTGGAAATGGAAGCGCCTAGAAGATGCGAACGAGGAAATCAGAGAGTATAAAAGGCAACAACAGTCAAGGCGCAATAATTCAGTTTTGATTAAGATGCTATCTGGCGAGCAATAGCAGTATTATTTATTGTGAAGTACTTTAATAAGGACCATTTTTCCATTATTCAATATTGGAGTTATTTATTCAACAGTTTAGTGATTCGAACTTAGTAGAAGATTGCAAATAAGGGGAATTGCAAGTAAATTCGTTACAATATGTGCTAGGTTTCCGATCACGTGACGAGTCCGAGGATTCCGAAGTTGGTACTGAGTGCCTGGGGCGGTTTGGAATCCTCAGTGGTAGCCTCGCGCGTGATGTCAGGACTTTTGTGTAGTTTGAAAATTGATTTAAAAATTGGTTTGGAATAGGTCCGCTCACGTGGCGAGCCCGAGGATTGCGGTGTGGCACACAGTGCTTAGGGAGGTTTTAGGATCCTCAGTGGGAGCCTCCCACTTGGAGTCGGAATTTTTGGTTATTTCTAGGTTGCGCTCTTAGGGTGACGCGATGCGTTGGTGGGAGCCCCTGCCTGGAAGTCAGAGAGGGGGGGGGGGGGAGGTTGTTATAACGGTTGGGAGTTACGAGTCTCCCTCTCCCTCCTTGAAGGGTGGTAGTAGGACCAATTTCGTGATTGGTCTGGTGGTTTGTCCCCTTGCCGTATCCAGTTCGACAACTCGAACTCGGTTATCGGGGCCGCAGTGAAGGTTGACTAGCCGACCTAGTTTCCATTCGGGGCGGATTATCCTCCTTAATGACGACTAGGTCCCCCTGTTTGAGGTTTGATTGTGGATGCTTCCACTTAACGCGCTTCTGCAATTCGGTGAGATACTCAGTTTTCTACCGTTAGCAGAAGGTTTGATGCAGCGCCTTAAGTTTTTCCCATAGATTGACGAGTGAAGCGCAATTATAGCTGACGTCGATCTCGGGTGGCGCTAATAGGTGCCCTCCAACAAGGAAATGTCCTGAGGTAAGTGGCTCCAAGTTAGACGGCCCGTTGGAGGAAGAGCTTAACGGTGGAGAATTGAGACAGGACTAGATTCGACAAAGCAGGGTGCTGAACTCTTCAAGGGTAAATTTGTGATCCAAAGCGATTTTCTTGAAGTGGTTCTTGAAGCTTTTGACACCTGCCTCCCAAAGCCCGCCCATGTGAGGAGCTCCTGGTGGTATGAAATGCCATGTCAGGTTTTGGTGACTGTACTTGGATAGAGTTTGGTTGCGAGCGTCTGCCAGGAAAGCTTTGAGTTCTGAGCGGAGAGCTCTGGAGGCTCCGACAAAGTTGGTTCCGTTGTCGGAGTAGATGTTCTTTGGACATCCTCGCCGAGCAACAAACCTATCGAAAGCTGCCAGGAATGCGGCAGTACTGAGGTCACAAGTGGCTTTCAAGTAAATAGCCTTTGTCGCAAAGCAGACAAAGAGGCAGACGTAACCCTTTGACATGCGGCATCCTCTTCCGCTATAAGATTTGATGTCAAATGGTCCGGCAAAATCTACCCCCGCATTGGTGAAAGCCCGGGAAAAGGTGGTT
Source organism: Eurosta solidaginis (assembly GCF_040869045.1). Lineage (NCBI taxonomy): Eukaryota > Metazoa > Arthropoda > Insecta > Diptera > Tephritidae > Eurosta > Eurosta solidaginis. The sequence goes on along the minus strand of NC_090324.1, from coordinate 149,881,096 downwards.
CGTTCTGGAGGTAGATCTCCCATAAGTTGTGTTTGGGTCCGTTTGCGGAATATTGTACACGTTTTGCAATTATGTATGACCGATCGGATCATATTTTTGACCCTAGGGATCCAATATTGTGTGCGTAGGTGACGAAACATAAGTTGGTTCTCCCCATGCAGGGTGTCTTCATGGATGAACTGGACAAGAAGTCGTGTGAGCCGGCAGTCATACGGCAGAATGATCGGGTGCCGTTCACTGTAGGGAAGAACCTTGGCCTCTGAAAGACAACCGCCCACCCTCAATATGCCCTTTTCATCGACAAGGGGGGGGGGGGGGGGGGTAAGAGGCAGGATTTCATTCTTTGAACCGATGAGTTTCCCGGAATTTAAACTCCAAAGTACCTCCGAATAATGCTTCCGTTGGTAGATAGCTATTAAACGACTTGTCGTGGCCTGAATTTCATAGGGTGGAATGAAGTACGATGCCGCTGTAAAGGAAGATTTTGTCTTAGGATTGGTTCTTTGGATAAACCTTCGAACATAAGATATGACCCTCAAGGCCCTTGATAAATTGGAAAACCGTTCGAGGATGTCTTCTTTCTCTTTTAGTTTTGAAGTTGTATGAACCTGCACGCGTTTCTCCTCTATTTTAGTCCGATTGTCCTTTTCTTGTATTGGCCATTCTGTCTTATCTTCTTGTAACCAAGAAGGTCCCTGCCACCACAAAAAGTTGTTGACTAACTCCTTCGCTGGTAGTCCTCGGCTGGCCAAGTCTGCAGGATTGGATGCGGATTCTACGTGGTGCCAGGATTTGTTTCCTACCTTTTCAACTATTTTTGTTACTCGATGAGTGACAAAGGTTGACCAAGAGCAAGGGGATTTTCTTGTCCACGCTAAAACAATCGTGGAGTCTGTCCATAGGTGTAGATTGAAATTTTCTAAACTCAGATTTTCAAGCACTGATTCGATGGTTTCGGCCAGCAACACTGCACCGCATAGCTCTAATCGGGGTAAGGCAATTGTTTTAACGGGTGCTACTCTTGTTTTTGCTATTAATAGGTTAAAGTAGACCTCATCCTTTATCTTTGCTCGTAAAAAGATAGTCGCGGCGTAAGCTTTTTCCGAGGCGTCACAAAAGCCGTGTATTTTAACGTCATTGGTTGGCGTAAAATACACCCAACGTGGGATACGAATTTCGTTAATGGAGGGGTATTCCTGCATAAAATTGTGCCATCGGTCTAGGTTTCCTGCCGACACTGGTTCGTTCCAGGCAGTCCCTTCTAGCCAAATGTTTTGCATAATGATTTTGGCAACAATGACGGCTGGAGCGAGCCAACCTTGAAGATCGAAAAGTTTAGCGATTGCAGAAAGTATTGCCTTTTTCGTTAACATATCCCGATTTTCAATTGGTTTTGCGGTGAAGTAAAAATAATCCGCATGCGCGTTCCATCGAATGCCTAGGGTCTTGACCGTACTCGTGTCCTCGAATTCCAAAAAGTCTTCGTTGAGCAGATGAGGTTTGGATATTCCTTTCAGTATTCTTGCGAAATTTGACGTCCATTTTCCCAGGGAAAATCCTGCGGACTGTAAAGCATCTGTGATTTCATCGCGAGCTTTGAGTGTGGAATCGATGCTATGCCCCCGGCAAGAACATCATCGACGTACATACCTGTCCGTAAAATATCTGCGGCAATTGGTGATGAAGTTTCAACGTCGTCTGCTAGTTGGTGCAGTGTCCTTATCGCTAGATAAGGAGCACAATTGACTCCAAAGGTGACTGTCTTTAATTCGTAGACGCTGATAGGGTCACTTGGATTGTTGCGAAAAACTATTCTTTGGAATTGTGTTTGATTTGGCTTTACCCATATCTGCTGGTACATCTTTTTGATGTCGCTATTAAAAACATATTTAAAGAATATCCATCGAAGGAGTAGAATCGTTAAGTCGGCCTGAAGTACTGGTTCTGTATAAAGTACGTCGTTTAAGCTTGTGCCATTGGCTGTGGGACACGAAGCGTTGAATACCACACGAACTTTTGTCGTGGTGCTTTTTTCTTTTATAACCGCATGATGGGGTAAGAAGTAGCAATCGGTCACGTGGGGTAGTATGATTTTTGGAACTTTTGACATATGTCCCAAAGTCTCATATTCCACTAGTACCCTATTGTACTCTGTCTGTAGGGCCGGTGTCTTGGCTAGGCGCGTCTCATTCCGGTAGAATTGGGAGCAGACGCCGTTTAGGGAAGGCCCTATGGAGATGTTGTTAGGAACATCCTGTTTAAATGGAAGGGCGACTATATATTTGCCATCGGAGTTTCTTTCTGTTGTAGCTCTGAAAAGTTCCTCGCAATAGGCATTATCTTCGTTAAGTGCCCTTTTCTTAGGTACGTTTTCAAGTTCCCAGAAAGCGGTTAGTTGTTTGTCTAGGCTAATTTCGTTAACAAAGGATACCGTGTATTAGTTGGGTGAGGTGCTTCTGCACGACCCGTTAAAATCCAACCGAAGACGGTTTCTTGGGCGAGAAGCGTATTTAGAACGTTCTTCCGTATACCGTTTAGTATTATCTGGGGATAAACGTCGCCTCCAAGTATGAGGTCGGCCACAGTGCTGTGATGGTAGCGTGCTCCGCCTACCACACCGTATGCCCTGGGTTCACACTCCGGGCAAAGCAACAACAAAATTTTAGAAATAAGGTTTTTCAATTAGAAGAAAATTTTTCTAAGCGGGGTCGCCCCTCGGCAGCGTTTGGCAATCGCTCCGGGTGTATTTCTGCCATGAAAAGCTCTCAGTGAAAACTCATCTGCCTTGCAGATGCCGTTCGGAGTCGGCATAAAACATGCAGGTCCCGTCCGGCCGATTTGTAGGGAAAATCTATAGGAGCACGACGCAAATTGGAAGAGAAGCTCGGCCTTAGATCTCTTCGGAGGTTATCGCGCCTGACATTTATTTATTTTAAGTATGAGGTCGACTGGTTCATTAAGGAAGAACCCCTTATCCGCCAGACTCAGATCAGGGAACGCTTGCCGAGTCGTTGCGCTGACTTGGCAAATGGGAAGGTCCCCTGTTAATTGAGGTAGGACTAGGACCACTGTATCGATGCTTACCAAGAGGTCAGTAAGCGAACCTTAGTTAATTGAACACGATTCTTTTACCTGCGCCGATAGCATATTTTTTATTCCCGACACTTGCACATGTAAACGTTTGGATGGCAGGTTTATTCTCTTCTTGAGTCTCTCAGTTATGAAAGAGCACTCGGAACCAGAGTCTATCAGCGCTCTGGAGGAAAATTTCACTCCGTTGTAGTGTATATTAACCCGCGCTGTTCCTAATAACACCCCTTAGTGTTCGCATGACTCGACGTGACGTTGTTAGCATTATCTTGCCTTTTTTCAGACTCCATCCTTGCTCTCGCCTGCTGTGAGGTTGAAGGTGTGTTGTCGGTGGCGTTTTGAGTCCACCTTTGAGGAGTTGTCTTTGGTTGTGCTGTCGGAAGATGGAGCAAGGTGTTATGCCCTGCATGGCACGTGCTGCAATTGAATTGGCTAGTGCATCGAGTCACGGTGTGTCCACCCGACAGACAATTCAGACAGTAACTATTGTTTTTTACAAATTCGATTTTTCCTGACGAGGACAACCTACGGAATTTTTGGCAATTTCGTAATTTGTGCTCCGTACTGTTGCACATCTTACATGCCGATTTTGGTACGCTGGCTTGGTAAACCCCAAGTTTTGTTGAAATTTCCCTTGAACTTTGATTTTTGGGCGCTTTTGTGGTTTTGTTACCCCTGAGGTCAGAAACTGTTTCTAATGTTTGGAAGCGGTTGGACAGGAATTTGTCCATATCCTCCCATTTCGGTATATCGGTTTCTCTTTCCACGGTCTGCTCCCAAAGCGCTAAGGTAGATTCGGGGAAATTTCTTGAACACAAGTACGTTATAATAGCATCCCACTTTGCAATGTCAATGTTATGACATTGCAGCGCAGAAATGCAATTATTGATTTCACGTTGCAATTTTTTAATTGATGTTCCACACTCCTGTTCGACTGCCATCAGGTTAAATAAAAGTTTAAATTGTGTGTTGACTAGAATACGCTTGTTTTCGTACCTGTCGCTTAGATTTTTTCAGGCGGTTGCAAAACTCTCGTTTGTTAACGAGCATCTGCCCACTATTTTTTTGCCTCCCCTTGAGTTTTTTGTTTCAGATAGTATAATTTCTCGACATCTTTCAGACCGGTATTGTGGATGTAAATGGCCGTGAACATATCTCTAAAGGCCGGCCAAGAAAGGTAGTCGCCTTTAAATACATCGGTGTCGCAAGGCGGCAGCCGCATTTTATGTCCACTGCGCGAAGAGCCTTCATCCTTTGCTTCATCTTTTGCTGGCTTTGGGGTGATATCTTCAACTTCAGCCGCCACAGCAGACATGCATTGCAGGTAGCATGCGAAGCAACTTTTATTCTTTCTTCTGAGCGAGCTGAGTTCCTCTTTGGACAGCTCAGGATTGCTGAGAAGACTTTCATATGTGAACTTGGTCTTCTTCCATAGTGCCCTTATCTCCTCTTGCAGTAGTGCAAGTGTTCGGCCGGGGTGCGTCTGATCCTTGCGAGAGGTGGGCGCACCGGGTCGATCTCAGTGGGAATATGCGTATGGAAATAAAAATAAGAGAATACGAGATTTATCGTTATAATGATATGTTTTATTGGGTAATAAGAAATATAAAGGAAAATATATTACCTTGTGAATATGTGACTACGGCAGAGATCGCTGGCGGCAGATGCGTATGGTACTGCTGTTGAAATTCAAGAGAGCGGTTATATAGCAAGCTAAAACCGTTGACCCGCAAAATCCTCCGTTTTGGAGGGGAAAGGCACCCATACATCAACCCCGACATGCATATGCATGAGTGCTGACAAAAAGCACACATACACGTGCATGTACATGCATGAACATGCATGAGGGTGATGGTGTGGGTGGTTATAAATAAAGTCGAGTATCGAGTATCGATTTGCAGAGTTGTATTGGGGGGGATCGCAATCAGGTGCGGAAAAGTTAGGCATCCTGCCTAAACAGCAAGGGTGTGCTTGTTCCGGGATTCGGCCGGGGTGGAGTTGAAATCTTTTTCAAACTCGACTATGGAATCAGCCGATCTAATATAAGTCTCCATTGAGTTTATTAATTTGAATATCTTGTTTCTTTAAAGGGTTCGATATTGGAGGCAAAAGAGTTAGTGGCGTTGGTGTGTATTCAACCGCAGCATAAATTATAAGTGTGTTTTGTTTTTTGAACGTAGTCCAGCTATCAATCCTGTTGTGATTGTTCTGTATAGAAATCCTGATGTGAATAATGTATTAACAGTGATGTGAGAGATCCTCACGAGGATTTAATTATGTAAACCACAGATAGAAATCCTGACGAGGATTTAGTGTGTATAAAGCGATATAAAATACAGATTGAAATCCGGAGGAGGATTTATTGTGTATGCAGTGATATGCAGCACAGATAGAAATCCTGAATAGGGTTTAATGTGTATCAGGTGATATTAAAAACAGATAGAAATCCTTGGCGAGAATTTAATGTGTCTACAGTGATGTGCAATGCAGGGAAGAGAATCGTGTGTGAAAAAAAACTAAAAAAAAATTCACTGACTGTCTTGCCTTGAGCTGTGTGGGGTTATCCTTACCACTGGTGGTGGGAATTACCCGATAGTCAAAAGGCGTTGTGTGCTTATTAAACACGAAATCTAACAATTTCACTTGCTATGTATCTAAGCATGTATGATACGTTCAACTTTAAAAATTATTTCACATTTTTTTTTGAAAGCATGAGAAATATTAACAGAATGAAATTCTTATGTTTGCGAGCATTTAAATAAATTAACGAAATTAAGTGTTATGTTTGCGAATATTAGAAAAAACTTAAATTGAAAATATTTAATATAAGTAAGCGTAACATAATTAAGAATGTATGGTCACGAGCCTTCGTTTTCGCAAAATAGGTCTGCCTTTGTTGGGAGTAGGCATAACTTAGCAATTGGTCGGACGTATTCTCCATTAGCCGTCTTCACAGTGACGACTCGTACGCGACCATCAGCTCCGGGGTGACATCGAATCACTCTCGCGAGCGCCCACTTTTTCGGTGGACTAGTTTCGTGGAATACGGCTACGACGTCTCCTACTTCGAAATTACGTGATTGGCGTAACCATTTGGTGCAACGCTGTAAGCTAACGAGATACTCATCCCTCCAACGACGCCAGAAATGTTGTCTCGTAGCGGAAACTAACTGCTATCTCTAATAAATATTTCCACAGAACCTTTAACCCTCAGTTTCTGGGAGTGACTTCAACGGTTCGCCTCCGAGAAAATGATCAGGCGTTAAGATCTTTATATCGCCAGCTGTTGTAGAGTTGTCGCAAAGCGGTCGAGAATTTACGCAAGCTTCAAAGTCGGTTAGTAATGTATTAAATTCCTCGTAAGAAAGCAGATTTTCACCCAGTGCGCGCTTTAAATGATATTTTATTCGCTTTATTCCGGTTTCCCAATAACCACCCGTGTGCGGTGCAGATGGCGGATTGAAACGCCACTCGATGTTTGAATCGGAAAAGACCGATTGAAGCCTAACGTCGGCCATACACAGCTGAAATGCGTTCCGCAATTCTTTCTCAGCACCGAAGAAATTTGTACCGGTATCTGACGACATCTGCTTACAGTAGCCTCTGCGGTTTATGAACCTCTTGAAAGCGTTGGGGAACGCTGGTTTCGATAAGTTTCCAACAAATTCGAAGTGCATCGCGCCAGTGCAAATGCATATAAATGAGCATATATAACCCTTGGTGGGTATTGCTCCTCTGCCGTGAGTGAACTTATACATGTACGGCCCAGCGAAATCAACCGCGGTTCGGGTGAAACACCGAGCGTTGATAGTACCGTAGTGTTGCGTGGAATTCACCTCACTTCGAATGCGTTTAACGATACAAATATACATACACACAAACGTTCATATCTTACTGACCCAGATAACCACTATGAGTTCATTCGCATTTGCCAAACCGCCCAATGTATCGATTCCAGACATGCTTAACCAACGAAGCGATATCATTTCGTTACGATAATTAACGTTAATAAACGAAACAAAGTCATTTCGTTTCGTTAATTAACGTTAAGAACGTCAAATTAACGAAATGATTTTGTTTCGTTTTCTGCCCTATCAAAACGAAATCAAATCGTTTGGAGTCATTAAAGGTGAAAGCATTAGCCAAGCTGATTGCAACTTTTCTCATGAATTTTGACAGTACGAACATTTCTCAGAGTATTTTTGACATTACTCCCAACGAATTACACAAACAAATTACATGGAGTTTGTGTGTGTATGTCCGCTCGCTGTTACCACCTTACGGCTTCATCATGGCTATAGCATTGCCAGCACAATTCAAACATAAAGTATCACGTTTTTGTTAACGTTTTTAACGTTAACGAAAGCTTTTCGTTTCGGTTAAAAACGAGATACAATTTATCTTGATAATTTCTTTATCGATAATATTTCGAAGTGTTTCAACAGAAACGGTGGAAATTTTTTGATAAACGATTAGCTTAACGTTAAGGCGCATCCCTGATCGATTGGAAATACAAACCAGCTTATTTTATATATTTATATATTTATTTATGTATTTACCAACGTAGTACAGGTTAAGACCAGATATAGTCTCTTAGAAGTACTTCAACTAAGTTATTAAACATAAAACAGTGCAAATATGTATATCCTAACTTAAATCTAAGTAACAAATTTAGAATAAATCAAACCTTAACGAAAGAAAAGATAGTCAAGATTAAAAGGAGAAAAGGGAAAGAAAAGGGAAGCAGGGATCTTAAACACCCGTACAATGTTTTTGCATTGTTTTATACAGCTTTGAAGTACTTGAGTATTACATCCTTGTAGTTGAATCTATTTAGTCCAGCCTTCACATTATCTGGGATTAAATTCCATAATTAACCGCGCTAATGAAAAATAGTCTAGATGAAGTTAATTATGCGATGGTACGACCAGACTCTGATGTCTCAGTGATCTCACTGGTCTCAACTTTTCGAATAAGTAATTTGGTGTCTTCCACAATAATAATTTGTATATAAAGAGACAATTCCTGGCGGCTAGATAATTCTCAAGGCTGCACCCAAGAATTTTCGTTCGCCAGGCAGATATGTGATCATATCTACCAATTTCGTAAACGTATCTCGTAGCATTGTTATACGCTATATCAACTTTTTTTTATGACACTGAGTCTATTTTACCATATACTGTATCAGCGTACGTTATAAGTGGCATAATTAAACGCAGCACAAGTTTTCGCCTGTTTTCAACGGGTATAAAACTTCCGTAATATGGCATAAACATTGGTAACTACCCTGTTGACATGCTCACTACAATTAAGTTTACAGTTCACAATAAAACCTAGATTTTTTACTCTGTCAACAAATTTAAGTTGACTAGTTCCAATATACAACACTATGACATATAGGCAAAACATAAGACTTGGATGCATTCAAACTCAACGAATTTTCACTAGCCCAAACAGAGATTGCAGACAGATCATTATTAATTTTGAAACATAAATCTTCAACAAGACCGATACGACTTGACAAATATAATTGCATGTCATCGGCATATGCATGAATATTGACATACTGGCACACATCAAAAATATCATTCACAAGGAGACTAAACAGAATTGGAACAAGGACCGACCCTTGCGGTACGCCAGCATACACAGGTTTAGACTGCGACAAAGAATTTCCTGATTTAACTTTCTGCGTTCTATCCTTAAGATAACTGGCAATAAGCATGACTGTGCTATTCTCAAATTCGAAGTAATACTTCAGCTTCGTACATAGCAGCTTATGATTCACAGAATCAAATGCTTTGGAGAAATCCAGTAAACAAAGAAGTGTTAGGTCGCCAGTATCAAAACTAGTTCTTATATCATCCAATATTTTAACCATTGCTGTAGAGCAGCTGTGATTTGGTCTGAAGCCTGATTGCAACGCACTGAGTAAAATATTTTGCTGGATAATGTTAGAAATTTGTGCTGCCATTAAGTTTTCACATAACTTCGAAAATGCAGGCAGTATGCTGATAGGCCTATAATCACCTGCATACGTAGCATTAGTTTTTTTTGCAATAGGAAGTATAAATGCTTTCTTCCACATCGTGGGAAAACATGAAGAGGTGAAGCAGAAATTTATAATGTGTGTAAGCGGACCTAGTATAAACTCCATTACGATCTTAATAATTCTTAGAGAAATTCCATCCTCCCCCAAAGCATTCGATTTTATACTTAATAAAGACTTCAAAACATTAACCTTGCCAATTTTATCAAATTGAAATTTGTTATCAGGGCCGACATAGGAGGAGTAATCTTTTAGCAGGGCTGGAGCATTAACGTCATTGTTAGCGCTAACAAAAAAGTCATTTAGTTCATCCACATCTATTTCACATTTAGTAGTATCCTTGCCATGTATTTTAAACCCTTTTAAGTTTCTCCACAACTCCTTGGATGGAAGTGAGGGATCTAGCTTTGATTTACTGTACCTACACTTTGCCTGCCTGATAATAGCTGTTGTTTCATTTCGCACTTCTTTGTATCGACACCAGGAAATATTTGTCCTATTTTTATGCCACTTACCACAGTATTTTTGACGTTTCTTAATAGCCGATCGAACTCTCGAATTGTACCAGGGACACGAACTCTTAATAACACTTGCACAACGAATAGGCATATGCACATTAAACAATCTGGTCAAGTTATTATTAAGAAAATCTAGCTTGGTATCAACCGTGTCAAGAAACCAACAGTCAGCCCAATCTACACCACATATATCGGAGTACAACGCATTAACATTCAACGATTTAAAATCACGAAACACAAACATACAGTCTAAATCAGAACGGTTCATTTCAACATCTATAGTATAGAAAATCAAATCATGGTCAGAAACAAAGGACATTTGCTCAAATTATAGGACGTGCCAGGGATCACAAGTTACAAAATAATTAAGAAGACTGGGTACAGAATTATTGTCAAATCTCGTCGGGTTAGCACTATTGACAACACATAGACCTGCTGTTGTAAGCTGGTCAAGTAGTTTACTACTGAAGGAATCATTAACAAGTAGGTTTACATTAAAATCACCACAAATCAAAATACGTTCATAATAAATTACAAATTCGGACAAATCAACAAAAAATGATTCTAATGAAAATTTTTTTTTTGGGGTTGTAAAGACATATTACCATAATTTTATTTACTGCACCAGACAGTTCAGTGAAAATATATTCAACATCAAAGGAATTAGAAGTTTTTAACAGTCTAGATTTGAGTGTTTTTTTACAGCTCACTGCAACTCCCCCTACTTTTTTGTACCTACGATCATTCCGAAATAGATTGTACCCATTAATCGAAAAGTTGAGATCAGGAATCTCGCTGCAGAACCATGTTTCAGAAACACAAATCACATCCACCGCAGAATCCTCAAAAACATACCTAACAAAATCAAGTTTGTCATGGCTAAGGCTACGTGCATTAAAATGTACTGCATTGAAGACACGATTTTGCTTACAAAAAATATTAATTAAAATTCGTTCATTTTCATTAGCGCCAGGGCGAGATCTATGGAATGACTCCATATACATAAAGCTGAATCAAAACAGAACGAACCAAAGGCAGGCAAGCAACACGCGTGTGTGTACAAAAGACCATGGCAAAAACAGTGGAGGAATGTAAAGATAAATAAAGACAGAGCGAAAAACGGTAGTGACAAGAATTAAACATATGATAGGATGAGAGTGTAGGAGGACAGTAGAATGTTAGAAAAAGAAGATTAGAGAAAAAATAAAGAGAATATATAATATCAGATACACTTAACATTAATCATACATAATCAGGTGTCTGCAGCAACAACGCGCTCAATAATCTCGATATCAGTCACCTTGACAGCTTACAATTTGGATGTACACGAACATACACATATCCACGAATTGAGAAAGCAGCATCGAAGATGATTAAACATAACGATATGAACAACTTACATTCAGTAATACTAAGAGAATTGGTCATTGGTCTCAAGGAACAGTAACAACCATCAAATTACTGGCACACAAAGAAGCAAAATATTGACACGGTAACTAGCAGCAAAGGAAGAAGAATATTACCTCAAAAGAAGATTTCCATTGACGGTATGACCGCATAACAGGGTGGAATATTACATTAAAAGAATATTTCGACTGGCAACATTCTGACTGGCAGCAAGGCGTCGGAAATGTTTAAGTATTCTTTAAATTCTTAGAATCAATTAACCGGCCTCAGGGACGCTAAACTATGAGCAACAACTTTGTTTTTGCTTAGGCAATTTTTTTTTTCTCTTTCTTCATTTAAGTTAGAATTAATATTTCACAGTAGGACTTGCTTAAGTAAAAATTTTGTCAAAAAAAAAACAAGGAGAATGATGTAATTAAATAAATTAAATATTAAAAATTAATTAAAAAATTAAAGATAGTAAATTGGAATGCTTAGTAAGAAGAATACAATTTTCAAATAATTTTTCAAAATTTTTTTGGAATGCTTACACCTCATACAACTCCTAAAATTGCGAGAATTTTTTGAAAAATTAAAGATCTAATTAAATTTTACTATTACAAATTTCTACTATTGAAATTTTTTTCAAAAACCACAACCATTCCACTACTTAAGTTAATAAATTAAAATGCAAAGGGACTTCTCGAAATTCCCCCTCCAATGGTGGGACGAAAATACCCTACAAACGAGAGACCTACATAAAGAACTAGAAGGATTAAAGAAGCTTTGGAAGATTATAGGCATGAATAGGGAACCCACAACTGAGGATGTAAAAAATCCCACAACCAGGGTAGAAGAAACCATGAGAATGATTAGAATGGTATTCCCCGAGAGAGCTTAAAATTAAATTATAATAGCGTTTGAAATTTTTTTGTGGGCATGAATAAATAAAAATATCTTTAAATATTTTGAAAAAAAAAATCTATACTAAGCAAGTAAATTATAAAATTTGTGAAAAACTAAAATTTTTTTAACTTAAATAAAAATTACTATTTTTATTTAGACCAATTTGAAACTATATGATTTGCTAGGTAGAGCTTTTATGGTCGTTTTAATAAGTGTACTTTGTTGTTTTTGTATTCTTTGACGCGTTTCGACGCTTACTGGGTCATCATCAGAAAGCTGTTTTTATTTGAAAATATATCAAATATATAAACATTAACTAATTTATCCAACAATAAACATAAAAATTTAATCTTGACAATTGTTACTTACATTGATTGTTTAACTAATTGTAATATCACAGTTTAAAAACACACATACATATTTACATATTATCAAGTAGCACTGATTTGCGATTGTTTCTTTGCTCTTTGTACAACTGCGGTATAGATGTTGCTTATATTGTTAGCTTCCTCTTTGAAATTCATAACCTGGTGTATTTTTATACTCAGTTGAGCAGAGCTCACAGAGTATATTAAGTTTGATTGGATAACGGTTGGTTGTACATATATAAAGGAATCGAGATAGATATAGACTTCCATATATCAAAATAATCAGGATCGAAAAAAAGTTTGATTGAGCCATGTCCGTCCGTCCGTCCGTCCGTCCGTCCGTCCGTTAACACGATAACTTGAGTAAATTTTGAGGTATCTTGATGAAATTTGGTATGTAGGTTACTGAGCACTCATCCCAGATCGCTATTTAAAATGAACGATATCGGACTATAACCACGCCCACTTTTTCGATATCGAAAATTTCGAAAAACCGAAAAAGTGCGATAATTCATTACAAAAGACCGATAAAGCGACGAAACTTGGTAGATGAGTTGAACTTATGACGCAAAATATAAAATTAGTAAAATTTTGGACAATGGGCGTGGCACCGCCCACTTTTTAAAGAAGGTAATTTAAAACTTTTGCAAGCTGCAATTTGGCAGTCGTTGAAGATATCATGATGAAATTTGGCAGGAACGTTACTCTTATTACTGTATGTACGATTAATAAAAATTAGCAAAATCGGAGAAGGACCACGCCCACTTTTAAAAAAAAAATTTTTTTTAAAGTAAAATTTTAACAAAAAATTTAATATCTTTACAATATATAAGTAAATTATGTCAAGATTCAACTCCAGTAATGATATGGTGCAACAAAATACAAAAATAAAAGAAAATTTAAAAATGGGCGTGGCTCCGCCCTTTTTCATTTAATTTGTCTAGGATACTTTTAATGCCATAAATCGAACAAAAATTAACCAATCCTTTTGAAATTTGGTAGGGGCATAGATTTTATGGCGTTTACTGTTTTCTGTGAAAATGGTCGAAATCGGTTGATGCCACGCCCAGTTTTTATACACAGTCGTCCGTCTGTCCTTCCGCATGGCCGTTAACACGATAACTTGAGCAAAAATCGATATATCTTTACTAAACTCAGTTCACGTACTTATCTGAACCCACTTTACCTTGGTATGAAAAATGAACGAAATCCGACTATGACCACGCCCACTTTTTCGATATCGAAAATTGCGAAAAATGAAAAAAATGCCATAATTCTATACCAAATACGAAAAAAGGGATGAAACATGGTAAGGTAATTGGATTGTTTTATTGACGCGAAATATAACTTTAGGAAAAACCTTATAAAATGGTTGTGACACCTACCATATTAAGTAGAAGAAAATGAAAAAGTTCTGCAGGGCGAAATAAAACACCCTTAAAATCTTGCCAGGTATTACATATATAAATAAATTAGCGGTATCCAACCGATAATGTTCTGGGTCACCCTAGTCCACATTTTGGTCGATATCTGGAAAACGCCTTCACATATACAACTACCACCACTCCCTTTTAAAACTCTCATTAATACCTTTAATTTGATACCCATATCGTACAAACTCATTCTAGAGTCACCCCTGGTCCACCTTTATGGCGATATCTCGAAAAGGCGTCCACCTATAGAACTAAGCCGCACACCCTTTTAAAATACTCATTAACACCTTTCTTTTGATACCCATATTGTACAAACAAATTCTAGGGTCACTCCTGCTCCACCTTTATGGCGATATCTCGAAACGGCGTCCACCTATGGAACTAAGGAATACTCCCTTTTAAAATACTCATTATCACCTTTCTTTTGATGCCCACATTGTACAAACAAATTCTAGGGTCACCCCTGGTCCACCTTTATGGCGATATCTCGAAAATGCGACCACCTATACAACAACCACCACTCCCTTTTAAAACCCTCATTAATACCTTTAATTTGATACCCATATCGTACAAACACATTCTAGAGTCACCCCTGGTCCACCTTTGTGGCGATATTCCGAAAAGGTGTCCACCTATAGAACTAAGCCCCACACCCTTTTAAAATACTCATTAACACCTTTCTTTTGATACCCATATTGTACAAACAAATTCTAGGGTCACCCCTGGTCCACCTTTATGGCGATATCTCGAAACGGCGTCCACCTATGGAACTAAGGATTACTCCCTTTTAAAATATTCATTAACAGCTTTCTTTTGATACCCATATTGTACAAACAAATTCTAGGGTCACCCCTGGTCCACCTTTATGGCGATATCTCGAAACGGCGTCCACCTATGGAACTAAGGATTACTCCCTTTTAAAATACTCATTAATACCTTTAATTTGATATCCATATCGTACAAACGCATTCTAGAGTCACCCCTGGTCCACCTTTATGGCGATATTTCGAAAAGGCGACCACCTATACAACAACCACCACTCCCTTTTAAAATCCTCATTAATACCTTTAATTTGATATCCATATCGTACAAACACATTGTAGAGTCACCCCTGGTCCACTTTTATGGCGATATTTCGAAACGGCATCCACCTATAGAACTAAGGCCCACTCCCTTTTAAAATACTCATTAACAACATTCGTTTGATGCCCATATTGTACAAACAAATTCTAGGGTCACCCCTGGTCCACCTTTATGGCGATATCTCGAAACGGCGTCCACCTATGGAACTAAGGATTACTCCCTTTTAAAATACTCATTAACACCTTTCATTTGATACCCATATCGTACAAACGCATTCTAGAGTCACCCCTGGTCCACCTTTATGACGATATCTCGAAACGGCGTCCACCTATAGAACTAAGGTCCACTCCCTTTTAAAATACTCATTAACACCTTTCGTTTGATGCCCATATTGTGCAAACGCATTCTAGAGTCACCCCCGGTCCATCTTTACGGCGATATCTCGAAAATGCGTCCATCTATAGAACTTAGGTCCACGCCCTTTTAAAATACTCATTAATACCTTTCATTTGATACCCATATCGTACAAACGTATTCTAGAGTCAACCCTGATCCACCTTTATGGCTATATCCCTAAATGGCGTCCACCTATAGAACTATGGCGCACTCCCTCATAAAATACTCTTTAATGCCTTTCATTTGATACACATGTCATACAAACACATTCCAGGGTTTCCCTCAGTTCATTTTCCTACATGGTTATTTTCCCTTATGTTGTCACCATAGCTCTCAACTGAGTATGTAATGTTCGGTTACACCCGAACTTAACCTTCCTTACTTGTTTGTTGTATTCTTAAGCTCTCCAAAGTTAGTCGTGTTTTTTCTCTTTTTTCTATGTCTAATATTTGTGCATGGTCAAAATCCGCTGTATGGTTACTCTTTGTAAGGTGCTGTGGGAGAGCCGTTGTCATCTTCTTATTTTTCGCATCTGTTCTTTGTTCATTTAGCCGTATACCCAGTTGTCGTTTTGTTGTGCCTACATAGTATTGATCACATTTTTCACCCACTTTGCCATTACATTTCATTTGATATACTACATTGTTCTGTTGCTCTTTTTCCACCGGATCCTTTGTTTTTGTAAAAATATTTCTTAGAGTGAAGTTTGGCTTGTGTGCATAGTTCACATTTTTAATTTGCATTATTTTATGCAGATTTTGGTTGTCCGTTAAACCCGGGATAAAATGTTACTCCGATGTATTTTTGGTGAATTTCATCGGATTTTTGTGTTTCCTTTTTATCTTCGCGAATTTTATTTGTTACATTTTCCATTAATTTATCAATAAGCTTGTGTGGATAGCTGTTGTTGTACAAAATTTTTTTAATTTTTGTTTGTTTTCTGGCATAAACTCGTGGTCAGTGAGTAATATTGATTTTCTAATTAGGTTCTTCGCTGTGTTTAACTTTTGTTTCCACGGATGGTTCGAATGGTAATTAATTATTCTCCCCGATGCAATGGTTTTCGTGTACCATTTCGTTGTACATTTTTTATTTGTATGGATTACTTTTAGGTCTAGGAAGGCTATTTCCTTTTCTTGTTCTATTTCCATTGTGAATTTTATTAGAGTATGCTGTGCGTTCAATATTTTCAAGATGTCTTCCGCGTCCTTTTTCTTTATAATTGCGAATATATCATCTACATACTTTTTTATGTATCTGATATATATGTCATGGGTTTTAAGTTCAGCTATGCTGTCGTCAAGTATTTTGTCAAGAACTATGTCAGCTATGGTTGCCGATAGGGGATTGCCCATGGGCATGCCGTATATTTGCTGATAAAAAGTCGAGTTGTACATAAAATAATTATTTTCTCTTAGACAAAACTCGAGTATAGTCTGGAAACGTTTCTTTGAAATTTTTGTGTGTTTTTCCAACTCTGGCCACTTTTTCATTATTGTTTGTATTGCTAAATGTATTGGGATGTTCGTAAATAATGAAACTACATCAAAAGATATTAGAATTTCGTCATCTTCTATATGGATATTTTTGAGATTTTCTTTTAATTGAAATGAATTCTTTATATTGTAACGAATTTGCTTGCAAATCCTCTTATTTGCAATATTCTGTTGAGTTCGAATCACAAAACTGTTGAATAAATAACTCGAATATTGAATAATGGAAAAATGGCCTTTATTAAAGTACTTCACAATAACACTCAAACTTTGCAACGAATAACTTGCTTAATAACCAAACTGATTGAAACTCTACTATCAAAATAATACTGCTATTGCTCGCTAGATATCGCTTAATCGAAACTGCTTGACAGCTCAAATCAAACTGAATTACTTCTTACTCGCCTGCCCGATTTTATAGTTTACGCTGCATACTTCTAGGCTCTTCGATTTCCAGAAGTTACTAGTTAGTTCGGCTACAAAATCGCCAGCCACAACTACGTGCACAAATTATTGCTCTCTCTTGTGACAACTCAGATAAGATATATGCATGTATTTGTGCATTGCCGCTCAGATGTTCGTATACGTACATATGTGTAGACACAATTATTTATTCGTTTATGTAGATACATAATGATTGAATTATTGATGTGCATTCACGTCACTGGTTAGCATCGGCTTAGAGACGATAGCATCGCTCAGTGCTGCTAACATTCGTTACAATATTATATTCTTCAGATATTATATTCTTCAGTACAACTCCAATATGCTTAGATAAGTACTTTTGTCGACGATACAATTGGCCTTAAGGGCATGTTTTTCTTATGTATTTTTGGAAGACCGTATATTCTAGGAGCGACGGCTGCAACACTAGATAATTGCAATTTCTGTTTTAGCTCGATTTCGTTTTGCTTAAACATTTCATTTATAATTAGGTTGTTCTTTCTCATAAGCTGTTGTGTGGGATCTTTCTGTATCTTTTTGTATACATTACGGTCTTCTAACAATTTGTTAATTTTTTCCTCATAAATATTTTTGTACATCAAGACTATCTTGTTTCCTTTGTCAGCCTGAGTTAAAACTATCTCATCTTTGTATTTAGATATGAACTCTTTTGTGTTCTCAAAAGTTTTTAGCAAAAGTTTATCTTTTGCATTATTGTTGCGCCTACTCTGGTAATTATTTATCTTCATTGCGGTGTGGCTTCTTACACTGTCCTTAGTTCTGCCATCTTCGATTTTTTGTACTCCTTGTTCCAGTTCCGCGATAACTTGCAATGGTGAGAAATTTTTGTTTGAAACCGGTAGTGAGAATTTGTAGCCTAGCGAAAGTATCCAACGATATTCTTGCGGTATTTCGATTTTCGTAGTATTAATGAACCAGTCTTCATTGAATCGGATCCCAAACTTTTGAATGTTGCTAAATATTTGCCTTTGAAGCTTTTTTTGATGAGTTTTTTCCATGTCAGTGCCGATGTGTTTTATAAATTGATCTCGTGTCTCTTCTTCTCCGAGTACCGCTATTAGTGTGTCCTTGATGCGTTTCAAATCCTTTTCTATTATTTTTATGGTTACATTTGTTTCTTTTATTTCCAATTTTAAAATTTTTTGTAGAAAACATTCCTCTATTTTATCAAATTGGCGACGTGTAGTATCAAGTTGGAAACAATGTAGTAATGCCTTTGTCTTGCCGCGTAGGTGTGGTGGTGTAATTCCATAGTTTTTACACTTCATTAAAAATTTCAGTTTCCCCTTTTGTTTAACTATTTTTTTCGAGTTTTTGTTAAATTGCTTGATTGTATATTGTGTTTCCTCATTGTATTTTAGTTTTATGTGTCGAAAAAACTGTTTCATTATTATGTTTATTGTTGGTTAGGTATTAATAGTATTTCGGATTTGCTCACCGATTATATACTTTTACTATTTTTATTTAGACCAATTTGAAACTATATGGTTTGCTGGGTAGAGCTTTTATGGTCGTTTTATTAAGTGTACTTTGTTGTTTTTGTATTCTTTGACGCGTTTCGACGCTTACTGCGTCATCATCAGAAAGCTGTTTTTATTTGAAAATATATCAAATATATAAACATTAACTAATTTATCCAACAATAAACATGAAAATTTAATCTTGCCAATTGTTACTTACATTGATTGTTTAACTAATTGTAATATCACAGTTTAAAAACACACATACATATTTACATATTATCAAGTAGCACTGATTTGCGATTGTTTCTTTGCTCTTTGTACAACTGCGGTATAGATGTTGCTTATATTGATAGCGTCCTCTTTGAAATTCATAACCTGGTGTATTTTTTGTTGTATTCTTAAGCTCTCCAAAGTTAGTCGTGTTTTTTCTCTTTTTTCTATGTCTAATATTTGTGCATCGTCAAAATCCGCTGTATGGTTACTCTTTGTAAGGTGCTGTACGAGAGCCGTTGTCATCTTCTTATTTTTCGCATCTGTTCTGTGTTCATTTAGCCGTATACCCAGTTGTCGGTTTTGTTGTGCCTATATATTATTGATCACATTTTTCACCCACTTTGCCATTACATTTTATTTGATATACTACATTGTTCTGTTGCTCTTTTTCTACCGGATCCTTTGTTTTTGTAAAAATATTTCTTAGAGTGAAGTTTGGCTTGTGTGCATAGTTCACATTTTTAATTTGCATTATTTTATGCAGATTTTGGTTGTTGAATTTCATCGGATTTTTGTGTTTTCTTTTTATCTTCGCGAATTTTATTTGTTACATTTTCCATTAATTTATAAATAAGCTTGTGTGGATAGCTGTTGTTGTACAAATTTTTGTAATCTTTTGTTTGTTTTCTGGCATAAACTCGTGGTCAGTGAGTAATATTGATTTTCTAATTAGGTTCTTCGCTGTATTTAACTTTTGTTTCCACGGATGGTTCGAATGGTAATTAATTATTCTCCCCGATGCAATGGTTTTCGTTTACCATTTCGTTGTACATTTTCTATTTTTATGGATTACTTTTAGGTCTAGGAAGGCTATTTCATTTTCTTGTTCTATTTCCATTGTGAATTTTATTGTAGTATGCTGTGCGTTCAATATTTTTAAGATGTCTTCCGCGTCCTTTTTCTTTATAATTGCGAATATATCATCTACATACTTTTTTATGTATCTGATATATATGTCATGGATTTTAAGTTCAGCTATGCTGTCGTCAAGTATTTTGTCAAGAACTATGTCAGCTATGGTTGGCGATAGGGGATTGCCCATGGGCATGCCGTATATTTGCTGATAAAAAGTCGAGTTGTACATAAAATAATTATTTTCTCTTAGACAAAACTCGAGTATAGTCTGGAAACGTTTCGTTGAAATTTTTGTGTGTTTTTCCAACTCTGGCCACTTTTTCATTATTGTTTGTATTGCTAAATGTATTGGGATGTTCGTAAATAATGAAACTATATCAAAAGATATTAGAATTTCGTCATCTTCTATATGGATATTTTTGAGATTTTCTTTTAATTGAAATGAATTCTTTATATTATATTCTTCAGATATTATATTCTTCAGTACAACTCCAATATGCTTATATAAGTTGTAGCATGGTAGTTTTGTCGACGAAACAATTGGCCTTAAGGGCATGTTTTTCTTATGTATTTTTGGAAGAGCGTAAATTCTAGGAGCGATGGCTGCAACACTAGATAATTGAAATTTCTGTTTTAGCTCGATTTCGTTTTGCGTAAACATTTCATTTATAATTAGGTTGTTCTTTCTCATAAGCTGTTGTGTGGGATCTTTCTGTATCTTTTTGTATACATTACGGTCATCTAACAATTTGTTCATTTTTTCCTCATAAATATTTTTGTACATCAAGACTGTCTTGTTTCCTTTGTCAGCCTGAATTAAAACTATCTCATCTTTGTATTTAGATATGAACTCTTTTGTGTTCTCAAAAGTTTTTAGCAAAAGTTTATCTTTTGCGTTATTGTTGCGCCTACTCTGGTAATTATTTATCTTCATTGCGATGTGACTTCTTACACTGTCCTTAGTTCTGTCATCTTCGATTTTTTGTACTCCTTGTTCCAGTTCCGCGATAACTTGCAATGGTGAGAAATTTTTGTTTGAAACCGGTAGTGAGAATTTGTAGCCTAGCGAAATTATCCAACGATATTCTTGCGGTATTTCGATTTTCGTAGTATTAATGAACCAGTCTTCATTGAATCGGATCCCAAACTTTTGAATGTTGCTAAATATTTGCCTTTGAAGCTTTCTTTGATGAGTTTTTTCCATGTCAGTGCCGATGTGTTTTATAAATTGATCTCGTGTCTCTACGATATTACTGTAATCTTCTTCTCCGAGTACCGCTATTAGTGTGTCCTTGATGCGTTTCAAATCTTTTTCTATTATTTTTATGGTTACATTTGTTTCTTTTATTTCCAATTTTAAAATTTTTTGTAGAAAACATTCCGCTATTTTATCAAATTGGCGACGTGTAGTATCAAGTTGGAAACAATGTAGTAATGGCTTTGTCTTGCCGCGTAGGTGTGGTGGTGTAATTCCATAGTTTTTACACTTCAGCAAAAATTTCAGTTTCCCCTTTTGTTTAACTATTTTTTTCGAGTTTTTGTTAAATTGCTTGATTGTATACTGTGTTTCCTTATTGTATTTTAGTTTTATGTGTCGAAAAAACTGTTTCATTGTTATGTTTATTGTTGGTTAGGTATTAATAGTATTTCGGATTTGCCCACCGATTATATACTTTTACTTTTTTTATTTAGACCAATTTGAAACTATATGGTTTGCTGGGTAGAGCTTTTATGGTCGTTTTAATAAGTGTACTTTGTTGTTTTTGTATTCTTTGACGCGTTTCGACGCTTACTGCGTCATCATCAGAAAGCTGTTTTTATTTGAAAATATATCAAATATATAAACATTAACTAATTTATCCAACAATAAACATGAAAATTTAATCTTGCCAATTGTTACTTACATTGATTGTTTAACTAATTGTAATATCACAGTTTAAAAACACACATACATATTTACATATTATCAAGTAGCACTGATTTGCGATTGTTTCTTTGCTCTTTGTACAACTGCGGTATAGATGTTGCTTATATTGTTAGCGTCCTCTTTGAAATTCATAACCTGGTGTATTTTTTGTTGTATTCTTAAGCTCTCCAAAGTTAGTCGTGTTTTTTCTCTTTTTTCTATGTCTAATATTTGTGCATGGTCAAAATCCGCTGTATGGTTACCCTTTGTAAGGTGCTGTGCGAGAGCCGTTGTCATCTTCTTATTTTTCGCATCTGTTCTGTGTTCATTTAGCCGTATACCCAGTTGTCGTCTTGTTGTGCCTATATAGTCTTGATCACATTTTTCACCCACTTTGCCATTACATTTTATTTGATATACTACATTGTTCTGTTGCTCTTTTTCCACCGGATCCTTTGTTTTTGTAAAAATATTTCTTAGAGTGAAGTTTGGCTTGTGTGCATAGTTCACATTTTTAATTTGCATTATTTTATGCAGATTTGGTTGTCCGTTAAACCCGGGATAAATGTTACTCCGATGTATTCTTCGTGAATTTCATCGGAGTTTTGTGTTTCCTTTTTATCTTCGCGAATTTTATTTGTTACATTTTCCATTAATTTATCAATAAGGTTGTGTGGATAGCTGTTGTTGTACAAATTTTTTTTAATCTTTTGTTTGTTTTCTGGCATAAACTCGTGGTCAGTGAGTAATATTGATTTTCTAATTAGGTTCTTCGCTGTGTTTAACTTTTGTTTCCACGGATGGTTCGAATGGTAATTAATTATTCTCCCCATATAGAAGATGACGAAATTCTAATATCTTTTGATGTAGTTTCATTATTTACGAACATCCCAATACATTTAGCAATACAAACAATAATGAAAAAGTGGCCAGAGTTGGAAAAACACACAAAAATTTCAAAGAAACGTTTCCAGACTATACTCGAGTTTTGTCTAGAGAAAATAATTATTTTATGTACAACTCGACTTTTTATCAGCAAATATACGGCATGCCCATGGGCAATCCCCTATCGCCAACCATAGCTGACATAGTTCTTGACAAAATACTTGACGACAGCATAGCTGAACTTAAAACCCATGA
This sequence comes from Eurosta solidaginis, assembly GCF_040869045.1. NCBI lineage: Eukaryota > Metazoa > Arthropoda > Insecta > Diptera > Tephritidae > Eurosta > Eurosta solidaginis. The sequence goes on along the minus strand of NC_090324.1, from coordinate 149,858,272 downwards.
CATATATATCAGATACATAAAAAAGTATGTAGATGATATATTCGAAATTATAAAGAAAAAGGACGCGGAAGACATCTTGAAAATATTGAACGCACAGCATACTAAAATAAACTTCACAGTGGAAATAGAACAAGAAAATGAAATAGCCTTCTTAGACCTAAAAGTAATCCATAAAAATAGAAAATGTACAACGAAATGGTACACGAAAACCATTGCATCGGGGAGAATAATTAATTACCATTCGAACCATCCGTGGAAACAAAAGCTAAACACAGCGAAGAACCTAATTAGAAAATCAATATTACTCACTGACCACGAGTTTATGCCAGAAAACAAACAAAAGATTAAAAAAATTTTGTACAACAACAGCTATCCACACAAGCTTATTGATAAATTAATGGAAAATGTAACAAATAAAATTCGCGAAGATAAAAAGGAAACACAAAAATCCGATGAAATTCACCAAAAATACATCGGAGTAACATTTATCCAGGGTTTAACGGACAACCAAAATCTGCATAAAATAATGCAAATTAAAAATGTGAACTATGCACACAAGCCAAACTTCACTCTAAGAAATATTTTTACAAAAACAAAGGATCCGGTGGAAAAAGAGCAACAGAACAATGTAGTATATCAAATAAAATGTAATGGCAAAGTGGGTGAAAGATGTGATCAATACTATATAGGCACAACAAAACGACAACTGGGTATACGGCTAAATGAACACAGAACAGATGCGAAAAATAAGAAGATGACAACGGCTCTCGCACAGCACCTTATAAAGAGTAACCATACAGCGGATTTTGACCATGCACAAATATTAGACATAGAAAAAAGAGAAAAAACACGATTAACTTTGGAGAGCTTAAGAATACAACAAAAAATACACCAGGTTATGAATTTCAAAGAGGACGCCAACAATATAAGCAACATCTATACCGCAGTTGTACAAAGAGCAAAGAAACAATCGCAAATCAGTGCTACTTGATAATATGTAAATGTGTATGTGTGTTTTTAAACTGTGATATTACAATTAGTTAAACAATCAATGTAAGTAACAATTGTCAAAATTAAATTTTCATGTTTATTGTTGGATAAATTAATTAATGTTTATATATTTTATATATTTTCAAATAAAAACAGCTTTCTGATGATGACGCAGTAAGCGTCGAAACGCGTCAAAGAATACAAAAACAACAAAGTACACTTATTAAAACGACCATAAAAGCTCTACCCAGCAAACTAAATAAAAATATTTTTAAGAAATTAAAAAAATTTTAGATTAACAATTTTTAAAATACAAAAGTTATAAATAAAATAAAGTACTTAAGATAAAGAATAAAATCAAAGACATTTTATTAAAATTGGAATTTAAACATTTATTCACTAGTAATTACAGGAGTTTCAAAATGTCTTGGTGGACAGAAATAGCCCAAGGCATTATGATAGCCATAGCTGGCTACGAAGTAGGTAAAGGAAACTCTGAAACATCAGAGAGTAGAATTGTAAAATATGAGCCACCAGACCAAGTAGACCCAAAAACCACCCAAAACATCACAGTCATCTGGCTAGGTGCCCTATATGCACAATAGGGCAAAAAATATATGAAATTTAAATATAGGCAATTGAATAACGGGAAACAGCGCGTCTAAATTTTTTTTTTCCAAAGTTGAGGAAGAGCAATAAACAATTCAAGTAGATCCCCAAAAATAACCTTCAAAATGTTCCAATGGACAGTAAAGTCAGCTTCATTAGCCCGCCTAAATTCAATGGCAAATCAGGAATGTTCATAATTTTACAATGCACAATAGTAGTTTCTAAGGAAGTATGCAAAATACTAAAATACACAAAAAAAAACCAGCAAAAAGAACAACAAAAAATGAAGAAAACGTCACAAATATAACCTATAAAAATATTTGTGAAAGGCTATATAAATTTGTAACAAGTAGACATGTCGCGCTCGTTTTCATCTTAGGATAGAAAAGTGTACCGTTCAAGCAACCAGATTGCTGAGGAAGCTATTGACTTAGGACAATATTCGATCATACAAGAAATACCGGCAATCCAGGACTTAAAATTTATAAGGAAAAGTGAAAATTATAGAATTTTACTCGAGAAGGCAAATTTAAAAATAATAAAATGGTACCCATGTACTTTAAGATCTAATAACTGCACTAACCCAAGCGGTTGTGCATGTGACAATCCCGGTAAAAATAAAAATAATTCTTCATAAAAATCATGATGATCCTGTCTTGGTGGCCGCCGCAGAAATCGCATGATATATAATATCAAAGGTATTGCTGGAAAATAAGAAAAATATGAAAAAAAAAAAATTTAATTAGAAAAATTAATCAAAAGATAGAAAACTTTTGCATCCACTGTACCCTCCTTCCGCTCACTAGCTGAACTACTACTTCTAATACACAAATTACCTTGCTCTTCCGTCAACCACAGCTCCTAAATTCCTGCATAATTAGCCATATATCTCATATTATAAATTTCAGCATAATTAGCTACAGATTTTTTTAATGTACTAGGTTTAATAAAACACTAACGATATAAAATAACAATGAAAATCGTTATTTAGTAGAAGTAATTAACGTTAGAAATATCATAATAAAGAAATAGATATAAGTACGACCTGTTTCAGTTAGGAAAACCTAGTTTTTTAGAGACGTCATAATTTTAAATAAAATATCAACTGAACCCTCGGTAGAATAGGAAAAACCAATAAAAAATATTTTTACTTCAACCCCCAGTAGATTAGAAAATAGTAATAGGAAAATATTTTTACCTGATAAGAAATAATAGTCCATAAGAATAGGCTCAAACCAGTATAAAACATCTGCTAGAAAGTCACAATATTTTTTTTACACAAAGCATTCCACTTTACTTGTCACTCGAAAATCAGCATACAACAAATATGAAAAACAAAAAATGAGAAAACAAAAAACAATGTCAATATGCACACACGACAAAATGTAAACAAATAAGTACAAAAAAAAACATAAACTACAAATTCATTTTGGCATCAGGTTACCATTACCTCATAAATATTAAAGAATAAAACTGTGCTACACTGATTTTTCACTTTAATAGCGACCTAGTGTCCGTTGTATGTCTTGACGAGTAGATCAAGATGCCGTGTTTCAAAATTTTCTAACACCCCGAAATTTTCAAGTTATTGTTAAATAACTGTTTTTCTTGTACCTCGCGCATTCAAAAATTCGTTACTCCGTCATTTTTTCACCAATTTTTCATTGCTTAACAGTTTTGGAAAATATTTATATTTGTCTACACTTATTATAGCAAATTTTTGAGATTTTTTTTATTTTTATCTAAAATTTTCTCGTTTTTTTTTTAATTTTTCAAAGTCTGACGGCTTTTTAATGTATCATTTCTTTAATGAAAAATTTTTTTCTTAAAGAGGTTGAGAGAATATTCTGTCTCGAGTAAAAAAGTGCTGGTTGATCAATTCGGTTGAGAATTGTTTAAATAATAAGACATTTTGTGAACAAGAAAATTCTGCTCTCATTGTACAATCGATATCGCGTCGGGTCAGGATTAATTGTATGATTTCGGTATATCGCTGCCATCGTATTGAGCATTCTTATCTTTTCTTTTATTCCACCAATAATTTTTTGTTATAACAAAATTCCAATTATTGACTTTAATTATTTAAACAATTTCGATATTTTTTATTTATCTATATCATCTCTCGAGTAATTTTATTTCGCTCATACGTTGGAGAGAAAAAATAAAGAAATAAATAGTTGCAAATATATTTACATACAATTTTGTTTTATTTTATGTACTTAATACAAAAAAAACTTCGAATTTCGATAGCTGTTAAAAATGTTTGCTAGATCTTCTACGTTTATAAGCCACATCGTCAGTATCGCGTTTTAGAGACCAGCAAGTTTTATTCAAAAGAATATAAGTATCCTCTTTGACCAATTTGTTCCGCTTGTAACAAGGTCAGCTGGGTCCAAGAGGTAACCATGGTTTAACAATTTTATAAATCAGCTAATAGGAAAACGCAACAAAGCTTATCTGATTTGGAAACAAAATCGATCAGAGAGAGCTTATAATGATTACAAGGAACTGAGAAGTGACGTGACAAAAACAATTAAGATGCAAAAAAGAAAGTATTATGAATATCAGTTCAGTACAGCCATTGGCTCACAGAAGACGTGGAAGCAGATCCGCGAAATTGGAATTGGTAAAAAAACTACACATATCTCCGAATCGATTAATGTAGATGAGTTAAACGCAACCTTTGCAAATTCCCCACTTTCTCTGCATATTATTAACTATAATCGTTATAGTTCTGGTCCAAGTGTTACCGTACCCGTTTTTGCCTTTCAATGCGTCGATGAATGCGATGCGGTCGAGTCCATTCTCTCAATCAAGTCAAGCGCCGTTGGCCTTGATGGTGTTCATCCTAAGCTCATAAAATGTATCCTGCCAAAAATTCTTTCATATATCGTTTACGCTTTCAACTCCATTTTAACTACATCAGTTTATCCTAAATGCTGGAAAAAAGCTAAAATTATTCCTGTTCAGAAACCAAATGGTGACTTTCGACCCGTTGCTATTCTGCCTTTTCTTTCTAAGGTTTTCGAACGCATGATGCGTCGACAGATAAATAGTTTTGTCCATAAAAACTCCCTGATAAGCCCGCATCAGTCGGGATTCAGAACAAGCAGGAGCTGTATCACAGCGCTATTAAGCGTTTCAGATGATATTAGAAGAAATATGGATAAGGACCATGTAACGTTCCTCACACTCTTGGACCACTCGAAGGCATTTGACTCAGTTGACCATACTTTACTATGCTTAAAACTTAAAACACCTCTCAATTTCTCAGCTCCAGCCTTGGAGCTAGTAAATACGTATCTTCTTGAGAGATATCAAGCAGTAAGCGTCGGTAGCTCCATGTCAAACTTTCTAAGTGTAGCCAAGGGAGTCCCCCAAGGATCTATACTTGGATCCTTATTATTCGTTCTATATATAAATGACCTGCCTGAAATTCTTAAATATAGTAAAGTGCACGTTTATGCAGATGACGTTCAAGTATATTTAGGCGGACCTTCAGCCTGCATTAATAACTGCGTACGAAATTTAAATTCGGATCTGTGTCTCATAAATAAATGGGCTAGTGATAACGGGCTAGTCTTAAACCCAACTAAGTCTAAATGCATCGCTATTTATAAAAAAACCATTAACATAGATCAAGGCCCCAAAATAGCACTGAACAATGCTCCGATAAACTTTGTCGACACGGCAAAAAATCTTGGTGTCATTTTTAACAGAACATTAACTTGGAACAATCACATCCTTCCTACAATAGGCAAAATATATGGCAGGTTACGAACACTATGGAACACACAACACTTCACACCAGTTAAAATTAGATTGCTTCCGGCAAAGTCTTACTTGTTACCATCATTGCTGTATGGCTGCGAAGTTTTTGCCTATTGTGACAGTGAGTGTAGTAAAAAACTTAATGTAATTTACAATAACATAGCCCGCTATATTTATGGTATACGTCCTTATGAACATATTTCCGAATATGCTCATAAGATATACAATATAACATTCGATAATCTGCTTAAATTTAGATGCATTTCACTCCTTCATAGAATAGTGTTGTTTAAGGAGCCTGCCTATCTATACGAAAGACTTCAGCTAGCACGGTCCGTGCGATCATCTCAACTACTGCATACAAGATATGGCTCACGAATTTCTGAGCGTCAATTTTTTGTTATAACAGTACGTCTCTGGAATGTTTTGCCTTTGGCTATCAGAAGCATTTCTAACATAATGCACTTCAAAAGGTGTTTATAATTACTCACTGCACTAAACACCTTTCAAAGGTAAAAGAGGGCACATAGGTTTACGTTAATAAATGTATTTTATTCACACTTCAAACTTAACATGTGGAAAAAGTTATAAAAATTAATGAACTATATATGTAAATTGAAATGGAAAACTGCGCGACGGCGGGCGGGCGGTAAAAATAAAAAGGCGAACGGTGCTGGCACGATGATGCGTTTGCGTGGGTAGTTTAAGGTAAACTAAAAACAATTGAGAGTGAGCGCGGTGGTGGTTGGAAAGCCACAGCTGAGCTGCACTGCTTGCGCTTCGGGTGTTGCCCCCCCCCCCCCCCCCAAACCCCCTGTCAAACTTTTTTTTAAAAATTATAATAAAGAATGGATCTAACGAGTACTATTTGTCGCTAGTTCAAATATGCCATTAGTCCGATACACCTTTCAAGAGCTATTGTGATTTGAAAAATGAGTTTCGATCACGGATCGTAACACGTAATACGGGCCCTGACTTTTTCCTACAAAGCGTGTTTTGATCTCTAATAGTTCCTGATGGAACCGTTCTCCCTGTTCGTCACTGAATTGTCCAAGATTTTCAGGGAAGAAATCCAAATGTGAATGCAGAAAATTGACTTTGATTGACACTCTGCACCCCATATGCCCATAAGCCTCTAGAAACTCATTCACTATTTCTACGTAGTTGGCGTGTCTGTTATTCCCCAAAACGTAAATAATTAAATAGTAAATAATTCAGCCCAATTCTAAACGAAAATTCCGTGCGAGTTTTTTCCCTTCTCCCATTCCTCCTATTCTAAATAAAAATTCCTTGTGAGTTTTTTCACTTCTCCCTTTACTCCTATTCTGAACAATGTTCGAAAAAGAGGAAACCGGTTATGGGAGAAAAGTTGGTATTATGAATGTGAGGGAGAGGGAGATTTCTTTGCCATTTCATTGGAGTTTTTTCACTAGTTAAATTAAAGGGAATGCATCAAAATAAATAAATAAAAATAAAAAAGGAAATTCGTTCTTTTAAGAAAGAACACTTATTTGTACAAATTTGTGCTAAAATATGTATTTACATACTACCACAATATTCTCACTGTTAATACAACAACAACAACAACCACTATTCTTTATTTTAAGCCGAAAAGTATATCATAAGCAACGGAAGAGCTCTTTGTATATTTGATGCAGCCATCCAGAAATTGCGCAAGGATTTTTTAGGAAGGCTTAAGTAGATTTTGGCTTATGGCGAAAGGCGAACTCAACTCGACGTGGCCGCCAGAAAATTGCTTTGCAGAATGAAGGCAGGCAACTCCGGCGGATTTGTGTTATCCCGCCGTCTTCTTCTTATGCTCCTCTGTTGATGTTGCTGTGGCACCAATTCATTACTCATTTCAGTGAATACCACATGAAATGCAATAATGTGCATTGTTTATACCTTATTTCTTAATTTCAAACAAATTCGCAACAATAATTAAACTTTTCAATTATTTAAACAAAATAAGAAATGCGCAATGAAATTTCAAATGACAAAACAGCTGACTTCGAAAATTCGAAATTCCTATTCCCCAATTTTTCTTCTCCCTGGGAGAAAAGAATTGGAGGAATTTTTCCGCGGGAATGAAAAAATCCGCGAGAACAAAATTCCGCGAGAATATTTAGAATTGGTCTGATTTTAATAAAAGTAAATAATTTTGTTTATCTTTGTTTCATAATTAAATGACAAAAAAAAAAGTTAAACGAAGCATAGAGAATGCTCAAAACAACGACGACGATATACTGAAATCATACATTCAATCCTGACAAGGCGCGATATCGATTCTGCGACGAGAGCAGAATTTTCTTGTTCACAAAAAGTGTTGTCATTTTAACAATTCTCAACCGAATTTGATCAACCAGCACTTTTTTAGTCGAGATAGAATATTCTCTCAATCTCTTTAAGAAAAAATAATTCATTAAAGAAATGATACATTAAAAAGCCGTCAAACTTTGAAAAATTAAAAAAAAAATTAGACAATTTTAGATAACTTTTAAAAAATCTCAAAAATTTGCTGTCATAGGTGTAGACAAATATATACATATTTGAATCCGTATCCTTCAGCTTTCCAAAACTATTAAGCAATCAAAAATGATCGAAAAATGACGGAGTAACGAATTTTTGAATGCGCGAGGTACAAGAAAAACAGTTTGTCAACAATATCTTGCAAATTTCTGGGGTGTTAGAAAATTTTGAAACACGGTATCTTGATCTACTTATCAAGACCTACGACGAACACTAGGTCGCAACAAACGTGCTTGAGATATTTTTTTTTTTTGTAGCACTGTGTAATTTGTAAACATAAGCGGATTTTTAAGTGAGTCGACACGCTTAAAAGTCGGCTATGGAAAAGAAATGTCAATAGATAACATTTGATGCGAAACTTTACTCATAATTATAAACATAAAAACATAAAAAAAAACAAAAAAAAAACAAACAAAAAAAATGTAAATAAAAAAGTCAACATATTAGAAACAAATGTAAACAGAAAATAATATAAACAGACTCTTTGTTTCCCATATCAAGTAACCGCTATGCAATAAATTATAATATAACCCAAAAGCAATTAAAATCCTTTTCTAATTCAAGCCAAACTGAAGTGGGCCATTAAGACTCTGAAAGTCATATACGCCTTTTTGTTTTTAAGGCGGATGATGTAGTATTATGCATGGTGCCTCCTTATGTCAATACGTTTGTAGTATTATGCAGAATGCTCTACTACGCCAATTTACTTTCTATGCAGACCACCCGTATTGCATTCACAATATCGACCTAAATACATTTCCTTTACCCCAACGCAGCGGGAGTTAAACATCACTTAGGCAAGATGCACACGAGGCGTAGCTTCATATACGTGTATAAGATATGACATGTAGCTACGATTTCTCTACGCCTCAAGATCTGCACACGAAGCTACTTTCGAACGTCACTACAAATTTTTAAATTTTTTCAGGTATATCCGTCCCCGAAACCAAAGGAAAATAGGTATTAAATGTTGTTTGCATCCCCGTGCCTTTGTAAATTATGAAAGGCAATTTTACACCACCGCGGACTAGAGAAAAAAGTGATTTCTAGTTTCCAATACTTTTTAGCTTTTTAGACGCTTCAAAAATGTCTAACCAAGCTGTTGTGGTGTTGAATACTCTTTTTCGCTTTGGTAATATACCTTTCACGCACCTTTATTAACTAAAATAACATTTTCTAACTAATTACACAAATTTGCATACAAACAAATGTAAACGAACATCTTGTTGTTCCTTTTTTCCAAGCGTACGTACGCTCAGCGACCAACATTGCTGTACGCTTAGCTACATGAAACGTTCATGCGTTATCGCTTTCATGCAGCTTACGCCTCGTGTGCAGCTCTCCACTCAAGTACATGTGTTCTACATCAAAGCGTACAGATTTCGCCTGCAGCGTCTATGACGCGTAGTCTCGTGTGCACCTTGCCTAACGTCGACAGCAAGACCTATATCCGGTTACACTTCTACTGGCGCATTGACCAATTCGTTAATAGCGTGACCGCGTGTCAATGAAAATTCGTCAATGCGCCTGCCAAAATATTTCTACAGTTACAATTTGTTAAACTAGGTCGATGCTGACTCAGTATGTAACGTTTGAGAATGTAGTGTAATAGTGTTAGTGTAAATACCTATGTGTAGAATAGATAATTTTGTATAAAAGGAAAGACAATTCTAAAATAAAGACAATCGAATTTTAACGCTATACATCGATGTTTCAATTAATCTTTCTTTTCACATTATTACGTTTATTATAGTACGAGTTGTAGTTAGATCTCCCATTGATTGAGTGGCGAGATTGCTTGAACCGCAGGTGCATTTAACGCATTTATGATAGATGGTTCGTATTAAGCTACGCGCGCCAACCACCCAGTATCGTCGTTGTAAAATCGTCTGCATGATGCGAGGCCCAGCGTGTAATGAGTAGTTGTGGATATCATGTATGATTAATTTCGCAAGCGGTGAGTTTTTCGGTACAATAACCGGATGCGCGTCCTCCTGCGCGTAATATATTTTTCTCATCGAGATATGGTTGCAAACGTACGAGACAGTTGCGCAAAAGAATAGGCCTTTTTGCGCTGCAATGAGAAATCTCGTTAGAAAAAAAAACATTTGCGTATACCTGATCAGTCGACGTTCATTTTCATAGATCTCCTCGCCGCTGGGAGGACCAAATCTTTTCGCGACAGAGAGTCGAGTCGCAGCTCGAGCATTAGACACTAAGCGTAAAGCGTGCGCGATGATTCGACCAAGCTTTGAATATGACGAGTACCTTGTCATAATTGACCAAAGCTCGTTGGAACTAGTGACGTGCATAGTAACCTTGCCTCTAATACACAACTCGGTTGCGTGCTGCTCCTTTGACGTTTGCTGCCAGAAAGGGTCGCCGGTCTTCAAGAACTCTGGACCGGTCCACCAAAGATGACGATGCACTAACTCAGTGGGGGTTATTCCTCTAGAAGCACAGTCTGCGGAATTCAGCTCTGAGCGGACGTGGTTCCAACACTCAGGAGGCATAGCTTTCTGGACGTCAGCAACACGGTTGGCGATAAAAGTCATCTACCTACTGGGATGTGCTTGCAGCCATGTTAAAGTTATTGTTGAATCCGTCCAAGCGAATATAGGATAGCTGATATTGTGCAAACTCTGCGCACCACACAGCTCCAATCGTAGTTGGTTTTAGGGGCGCCAGCTTGCTCTTTGACGAGATAAGGGCAACCGTGCCATCGTTTCTGACGGTACGTGCGTATGCAACCACAGCATATGCGCGTTCATATTTATCGGAAAATATATGCAACTCCGTAACAGACCCGGACGTACCTAGGCCAAGCCAGCGGGGAACTTTGAAACTGGAAAAAATTTGCAACTCAGCGCGGTGTTCCAACCACTTTGCTGCCATGGTTTCTGGGATAACGTCATTCCAGCCAACCTTGATACGCCAAACCTTCTGGAACCATATTTTTGAATTGATACCTGCGGGAGAGAGTAGTACCAGGGAATCGAATAGAGTGCTTGCGTCCGATAAAAAGGTTCTTTTAGTAAGAGTAATAGGTGCTATTTTCAAATCAACGGTAAAAGTTATATAATCTTCTTCTGTGCTCCACATTACGCCCAAGGAGTGAACCTGCTTACTGTCAACGAGGTAATGCGATATGTTGTCGGATGCGTTCGAAAAGGTCGTGTTCAGCTCGTCAAAATTCGAAGCCCACTTTCGAAGCTCGAACCCGCCTTCTTTCAGTATATCTGACACGGTTTGTTGCAAATTTGCCAAGTCCTATTTTGATGATGTATCAGTGAGAAGATCATCCATATAAAAATCATTTAGAATGACGTTAACAGCTTTCTTACAAGGATTTGTTGAGCATTTTGCGGTTTGTTTCAGGGTTTTAACGGCAAGGTGGGATGCAGATGCCACCCCATAAGTTACTCGTAGCATCCGAAAGTCTTGGATCGGCAGAGATGCCCCACTATCCGTTGTGAATCAACATGTTTTTCAGCGACGCAAACCTGGCGGTACATTTCGGCGGTAGCGATGTCCGCTGTCACTGCATATCGATGCATTCTAAAGCGGTTCAAAATAGAAAATAAGTCTTGCTGCAGTTGTGGACCGACAAGCAAGGCATCGTTCAGCGAATTCCCTTTAGTGGTTGTGGCGGTGGCATTGAAAACAACTCTCAACTTGGTTGTCACGCTCGACTCCTTAACGACAGGATGATGAGGCATATAAAACGTTCGATTCGACGACTCCCTAGCAGACTCCATGTGGTTCATGTTGATGAGCTCCTGCATGAACTCATTGTAGCATATACGAAGATCGTCATCACGAGCCAATCGCCTTTCGATGCGCAGCAGACTTGGCACAGCAAAATCGCGGGAATCTCCCAAAGATACGTCAGATTTCAGTGGTAGCTCTACGATGAATAGACCGTCCGATGCTCTTCTATGCGTTGCTTCGAATAGTTCCTCACAGTAATTTTCTTCGGATGTGAGATGGTACCTTTGAGTGCTTCCTCTAGCTCTAATCTGATAAGCGCTTTATACAACTGGACCTCACAATGCAACGACTGTAGACAAGTCGTAATAACTTCGGATTCGTCGACACAACCAAACAGCTTCCAACCGAACACAGTTCTTTGAGTCATGGGTGTACCAGGTGGACCCTTCCGGAACTCGGAGTGAAGAAGATGTTCCATAACGTGCGTGCCAACCAGAATATCGATGCGTCCAGGAGTCATAAATTGCGGATCGGCTAAAAACAACCCTTGTATGTGCGACCATGATGCGATTGTCAATGTCTGGGCTGGCAAATCGCTTGTAATTGTGGGGAGAATTAATGCGTTTACCGAAAAGCATTGATTTGAAAAATAAGAGGACAGTGAAAGCAATACCTCGCCTCTGAAGCGACCACATTGCGAGGAACCTATGTCCGTGACGACTACTGCGGATGATTTTCGAGGTATACCAAAGCGTTGCACACAAACCTCGGTAAGGAAGGAGGCATGTGAACCTGAGTCAAACAATAAACGAGCTGATTGCCAACGACCAGAGCGATCTCGAACCTTAACTATAGCGGATGCCAACAGCACAGCTTTCTCTTTCGGAATCGGCAGATTGTACACGGAATTTAGCGATGAAGACGTCAATGCGGTAGCGCGGCTTGTGCACGGATCGCTTGCGGAAACTGTTGTTTTTGGTTGGGGTGCGGTGAAATGATCAGTGGTTACAGGTTTAGTTGAGGCGTTGGATGAAGAAGCGGTGTTATGCAGAAGAATGTGATGACATTGACGGCAAACCCTGCATCCAGGGGTACTATTACAGTTAGCCTTGTGATGATCCGGGCTCAAGCAGTTCGTACACAAGCCGGATTCCATCACAAACATTGATTTTTAGGTTGAGTCAAGATTTAGAAACTTTTCACACCTGTATGCCCTATGTGGCCCCTTGCAATGCACACATTTCACGCCCCTCTGACTTGACACAGCGTGAAAAACCTTGGCTGATTTTCCTGATGATTTTGATGTTGACTTTCCTATTGATACCTGAACTGCAGGTTGGGGAAGCATAGCTAATGAGCTGCACCTAACCTCTAAAAACGAAGTCAGCTTTTCAAGAGTTGATAGTTCTTCACTGACGAGTGACAGCTCCCATTGTTTCCGAGTCTCGAACGCTAACCTATTGACGATCTCGTGAACCACCCAACCATCCCAAAAATCACCCGTCTTCCAAGTGCTTGCAGCTCTCTTATATGCTGATGGAAGGAACTGAGAACCCTCTTTATAGCATCTGCGGTTCACTCGTGGCTATTGGTATACCAGCCATCGCCCTGAGATGCGCTTCGACGATAATACGTATGACTTTGTAGCGCGACATAAGTAGGGTCCATGCCTCGGCGTAGTTAGCGTCGCTGATCTTAAACCCACTGATGATACTAAGAGCCTCTCCCTTTAAGCAGCTGCGAAGATCATGCAACTTTTGTCCGTCTGACAAAGAATAATTGCTATCAACTAACGAGCAGAAAGAATCGTAAAAGGCTATCCATTCGGTGGAATCGCCGGCGAATGTTGGAGGGTCCATTTTGGGCAATCGTATGGATGCAGAGACAGAGGCAGTGGATGAAGAGTGAGAAGGTTGCGGTAAAGATTCTGATCTACATTTATGCACGAGTCTAAAATTGGACGAAGCTGTGGTATACCACGTTTCAGCCCCTATGCGCGCATTCTCTTCCACCTCGGCGTTTTCACTGCATCTTGCGCGGTGTTGAAACGAGCCCATTGCTCACTCAACAACGTTAAATAGCTCTCGACACCCCCGAAATCTAGAATAAATGCGTTGTCCTTACTTTTTGTCATATACCCCTTAATTAATTTAAGCGCAGAATCGCGCGTTTTGACTAAAGCAGACATATTTATGTATGTAGTTTTCTTGAAGCAAGGTATTTTTTAAAAAGCTGCAATTTTTACTTCATTTGCGTATGAAAAAATAAACGTTGTTGTTGTAGATGAAAAAAATTAAAGGCGATAAGAGTTATGTGAATATAAGATTCCAAACTTGTAGAGGGCAAATGAATGTCAAAGCGGTTTTTTCGATGTAAAATTTGTGACACCTACTCGACCTTTCTTATGCTGAATAATATGTATTTATACAAAGACGTGTTTATATCAAAATTTTAATCAATGTATGCGTATAATATTACTTCTTACGAACGTTTGTATAAATCCTGTGGTTTTATACTTACACTTTTTGCGATTTACAAATATAATTCGGATCGTAAGGACCAAAAAATGTTGTTGCGGTTTACCCCTTTGGTGGCTGCTACTGGTTTCCTCGTTGCGGTGGACTGTATGTGATGCGGTTCTATCTGGTTAACTTGGGTAAGCTGACCATCAACCCAATTAAGGATGCCAATATTAAATAGTAACGTGTACAAACGATTTTGATTTAGATGAAATGTATTTTATTGTAAGAATAATTCACGGAACAGTAAATTTAACGGGCGGTATATGCACAAGATAAGAAGCGAATGAAGTAAGTATAAGGAAACAAAGAAAACAATGCAAATGTCAAACCTATGCTTGGTATGCTTGCGCATTAACCCTTTGCATACTAAGTACATTATTTAATAATTGCAATTACGAACTCAACAAAACCTTCTGTTCTCATTATACCACACAAGTGTAACAACACATTTTTCTTTTTCTCATTAAATGATATTATTTTATTGTTTTACTATAACCACTGAAATCCAATAGGTTATGGGCCCACTGGCTGTATTTATTCAGTAAAATTGAAGAACACTTTAAAGTTGGAAAATCTAAGTAATTCTACTGAATAAGCAATATTCATCGTAGTGAAGATTGGTTCGCGCTTTGCTGTGGTATATGAATATATATATATGTACATATATGCGTATATGAAAGCGCAACACGAGCGTTAAAAAAAAATACACAAAATGGATTTGGTAGACGAAAAACCTGGAAATGGTGTAGCCGTCATACATCACAAATTAAATGGGATGAATTGCAAGTTGTGTAAGTTCCAAATTGATGCTTTGATGAAATCCAGAGGCCTGATGGACGTCATGGCCGGCAATGTTCCTGGTGAAACTGCAAGTGTCAATACGACAGAAATGATGGCAAAGCAATGGCGATTTTAATTTCATCGGTGGAAAATGAACAAGCGAATCATATTCTTATGTGTAGGACTGCGAAAGAGATTGCAGATAAGTTGTCCAATTTGCATGAGAAACGCAGCGAGGTGCTCATTATGAATCTATATGAGGAATATTTTTCGTTGAAAATGACAGAGGGCGAATCAGTTACGGCGTATGTGTCAAAGGTGAGTAGAGTGGCACATGAAAGCGAAGACCAAGGTGAAAAACTATCTGAGAACATTAAAATGGTGCGGATCATTAGCAGTTTGACGCCCAAATTTTGTAATTTCAAGACAGTTTGGTACAACATAAGAGAAGCAAGAACGTTGGATAGTTTGATGGCTTGTTTGCAAAACAACAGCGGACTAACAATAAAACGTCAACATCGATTGATGAGCTGAAAAAGAAAACAAAGTGTAACAAATGTTATGAAATTGGACATTGGAAGCGTGAATGTCTGAAGCGCGGTGAAAAGTTTGCCGAACGCAAAAAGGCTGGCAGTGATGTTGCATTTTGTGGCAAAGTCGGTGATGAGTTCACTACGAATTTTGAGGATATTTGGATTGCTGATTCAGGTGCAACAGAGCACATGACAGGTCGCATTGAATGGTTTACTGGTTATAAGAAGTATGAAGTTGAGCGATTTGTACAAATAGCAAATAATGATCGCTTATTGATTCGTGGCACGGGAACAATTTAAATTGAAGCAAAGGTTAAATGTAAATAGCTACAGAGACAGCTTAAGAATGTGCAGCATGTTCCTGAACTGAAGCAGAATTTGTTTTCAATAGCATCCGCCACCTCAAAGGGATTTCAAATGGTGATTTCTCATGATGGTTGCAAACTGACGGATGTTGGTGGTGAAATATATGCTGTGGGTGCGAAAGAGTGCAGTGAGCAATTGATAATGGTATTTAGACAGAGAATTATTGAACGAGCGTCCGCTGCAACCGTCACGCTTGAGCAGTTGCATCATCGGTTTGGGCATCTGAATGTAGATGCAATAAAACGTATGTATAACCAGAATTTGATTGAAGGCGTCAAATTGTCAAGTGAAACAAAGTTTTTCTGCGAAGACTACCATCTTGGTAAAATGCAGCGTGTTTCTTATAAATCAGCGCAAACTCGAGTGACCGCGAAAGGCGAATATTTGCATGTCGATCTGTGTGGGCCGATGGAAGAAGAAGGTATTGGGGGAATGTCTTACTTTCTTCTGGTTAAAGATGAGGCAACGAGTTTTATATATGTGTACAATCTGGCTACTAAATATGAGGTGTATGAAATACTATAGGCTTTGTTGTCCCTTGTTCGCAGCACAACAGGTAATTCTGTGAAACACATTCGTTTTCATAATGGCACAGAGTTTGTCAATAAGGAATGTATGCGAATGCTGAGTAATGCTGGGATGATAGTTGAACGGATTGCACCGTACACATCGGAGTAAATGGGCGTACAGAGCGTGAAAATCGAACTGTAGTAGAGTGTGCTCGCACAATGCTGCTAGCCAGTGGTTTGCAAAAGCAATTATGGCTAGAAGCGGTACGAACCATTGTAAAGGTCTAAAAGTAGGATATGTAGCAGCACGCACATACACAGCCACGCTCACCTGATAAAATGCTTGTTCTTGTTCGTTTTTTTTGTGGATACTATTTGGCACTGTTGTACTTCTACGGTCCAAAAAAAGTGTAGTAGCTGCTACCGAAAACTGCGTAAAATTTTTATTGTTATATTACAAAGAAATATCCTTATTTACTTTCAAACGAGCACTTAATTAGATCTCTCTTTAAAATTCATATGTTTAGAATAATTTTAATTAACAAATTATGATAATTTACTACCGGGGACGATTGCTATAACACGACCAAACCCGTTGGGGGAGGTATTAATAGACGCGTTTTTGCCTCGCTTCCAATAATTCGAATACTTTTTCTCTTTGGACTATTGATAACAGGACAAAACGCGTCTTTTCATTTCTCTTTCTACATTTTTGGACGGGCTATTGCAGTCGACCTCGGTTTCAAACTGTTTTTCGCGGAGAACTTTTGAGCGGGTAGAAAAATTTTGCACCCGCGTTTTTATTCTTAATGCTGGAATAACTACGCGTCTTCAGATGCCCCAACTCAAGACTTTTGTATAATTTTCGGTAGGACACATATAGGTGCACTACATTTTCATACTAAATTCGTTCAAAAAAATTTACCATCACAGCAACCCATATCTGATATTCCGCTCCTTTTTTGTTTCCCTGCGTCGCTTTCCACGACAGCAACCCCGGTAATTTTGACACTTCGTTCAGTGTCAAACGCATGTTCCACGCAGGTTCCACTGGGTTCCACGCTAGTTTGACACTGACCGAAGTGTCTATATCCAGTGTGTTAGAAAGAGAAAGGAATTGTTTCCTTCTCATATATATTGTAACGAATTTACTGCAAATCCTCTTATTTGCAACCTTCTGCTAAGTTCGAATCACTAAATTGTTGAATAAATAACTCCACTATTCAATAATGCAACTTGGCCTTTATTAAAGTACTTCACTATAACACTGATACTTCACAACCAATAGATTGCTTAAATGAAACTGATTGTCGTGCCTCTACTGTTGCGGCCTTTTATACTCTGTGGTTTCTCGTTTGCATACTTCTAGGCTCTGCCAGAATTTACTTAGTTACTGCTATATAACTTATAACTACAGATGCACGTGTATGCGCGTGTATTTGTGAGCGACATCTCCACAATTATAATTGCTTACTTTTGGGAGCATCTCAGATAAGATATATGCATGTGTTTGTGCGTTACTTCTCCGCTGCGTGTACGTACATATGTGTAGACATAATGATTGAATTATTGATGTGCATACAAGTCACTGCTTAACATCGGCTTAGAGATGATAGTATCCCTTAGTGCTGCTAATATTCGTTACACTGCCCTCCACCTAAGTCTGGTCGTCCCTATCAGGCAAATCTCTCGATCTAAATGCTGCCAGCCTTTCCAAATGAACCACTTTCATTTTGGTTCGTGGTTTGCCAATGGTTTGCATGCGGTACACTACATCGTTGATCCGTTTTACAACTTTGTATGGGCCTTCCCAATTTCGGGGACAAACCTGTTTTTCGTTGTGGGTTGTATAACAGCACCAAACCTCCTTCCTGAAACCCTTCCGAATTAATTGCTTTATCGTCTCTGGCTTTCAACTTGTCACTCATAATCTTTGCTCGTTGCCTTACCAGATCGTGTATCTCTCTCAGCTCTTTTTCCAAGACACCAGTGGATTTCTTGACATTTCTGTCCGCATCGGCATCTATTCCATACCTCAAATCAGCTGGCAGTCGAAGGTCATTGCCAAAAATAATCCATAACCTGCGACATCCATGGCGATCCTTTCAAATGGTGTAGCTGAAATATACTGCTTCATCTGGCCAAAACTTCGTGTTTTGGGCCCTTCCGCTCTGTTGCAAACCTCTCAGTTGGCAGTCCATTTGGTGACCGACTGACGGCAACCAACCCAATAGAATCTCTGATTAATTTCCTCGAGCGTCTTCGTGATTCCAAGATGACCTCCACTTGAACCATTATGCAGCTCGCTGAGCACGTCAGGAATCCTCTTTCTGGGAACAACTATCAGTTTCATCTTGCATTGGCCATTCTCACTCTCCCATACTCGATGCAAGCAACCGGATATCAACTCTAAACTGTTCCACTGTGCCCAATATGACTTCGCAATGGGACTCTCTGCTGACATCTTCTCTCTATTTGGTATTTCGTTTCGTTCGATCACTTGCATAACATGTGACAGGTCTGTATCTTCTAGCTGACACTTCCTTACCTGTTCCTTGTTCCACTCATCTGTACATGTGATACGTCATTAGCCGGACATCTATAATGTCTTCTTTAGCCTCGGCATTTGAACAGTGCTTGCATTCCAAACTATATGGTCTTCGTGACATTGCATCAGCATTTCCATGGGTACTACCTTTTCGATGCTCAATGGAAAAGTCATAGCTTTGTAGTCGCTCGATCCACCGTGCCAATTGTCCTTCCGGATTACGGAACTGCAGAAGCCATCTCAACGCTGCGTGATCTGTTCTGACGCGGAATCGCTATCGCTGGCCGTAGAGGTATCTGTGAAAATGTTTAATGCACTCTACCAATGCCAACAGCTCTCTCCGTGTAACGCAATAGTTCCTCTCTGGTTTTCCAATCGAACGGATGTAATATGCAAATACCTCCTCCTGCCCATCGACCAGTTGTGATAAAACGCCTCCTATAGCATATCCGCTCGCATTTGTATCTAGAATAAACGTCGCTCCTGGAATCGGAAATGCCAACATTGGGGCAGTGCAGAAACGCTCTTTCAATGTTTGGAAAGCTACTTCTTGTTCCTTCTTCCATTCAAAATCTTTATTTTTTTTTGTTAGCCCGTGGAGGCTATGGGCTACGCTGGCAAAATTTGGTGCAAATCGGCGGTAATATGTGCACAGCCCAAGGAAACTTTTAAGTTCATGTAGATTCTGTGGTCTTGGCCAATCCTTTACTGCTTCTATCTTTTCATTCGCGGTTCAGATGCCCTCCGTCGTTACTTTATGACCCAAGTAACTAACTTGGTTCTTTGACAGAGTACACTTTTTGGGACTAAGTTTCACGACAGCCTGTTGTAGTGGATGCAACATAAATTTATCAGAGCCCTAGGAAAAACGTCAAACCAAATCGCCCCATCGTCGAACATATAAAGGAACATCGAACAGTCAAACCAGTTGCCAATGCCTAGTGCACAACCATGTCAAACCCTACTTCGTGTGTGTGAATGTATGTATGCATGGAAAGTATTTTCCCTTGTGAAAGCGTGAATGCCTATATAGATAGCTTGTAGGTGTCGGTTTTAGTGGCTGTGTAGGCATGTATGCATCTGTGAATAACGTTTAGTGGCAAGAATGTATAGGTAATTCCTTCGGGTGATGAGTGAAAAACGGGCGAGGGAAACCTGCCGTTCTACGTTGGCGATGGCTGCGCTTAATAGCCGAAATAAAATATAAATTAATGATCGAAGTGTCCAAGACCGAAAAGGACGTCTTACATATAACCAGTGCGTGAAAAAAAATATTAAAAAGTTTTTTTATAAAGTGGACTTGTACAAATAGTCAAATTTTTTTTTGTACTGCAAGTGACCGCAAGTTTACGGAACTGGCCACCGGTACACTCAAAACGGACCTGCAACAAGCTTTAAGGTAAGTAAAAACTACAGTTTGTTTAAATCAATTGAAATATAAAATATAAAAATTTTATAAAACCTAAAAGTTAATAAAATCTACAATTAAATTACCCTAAAATTTAATAAAGATATAAAATTAAATTAAATCTAAAATTTACTAAAACTTAAAATGTTAATAAAACCCAAAGTTCAGTAAAAAGCGAAAATGTGATAAAAGCTAAAACTAAGTAAAACCTAACGTTGAATAAAATCAAAAAAATTAATAAAATTCTAAATTTAATAAAAGCATAAAAATAAATAAATCCTAAAATTAAATTAAACCTACAATAAATAAAAACTAAAATTTAATTAAACCTAAAATGAAATTAAATCGAAAATTTAATAAAAACCAAAAGTGTAATAAATCCAAAATTTAATTAAACCTAAAATTAAATTAAATCGAAAATTTAATAAAAACCAAAAATTTAATAAATCTAAAATTTAATTAAACCTAAAATTAAATTAAATCAAAAATTTAATAAAAACCAAAAATTCAATAAACCTAGCATTTAATTAATTAAAACTTCAAATTTTATAAAACCTAAAATTTAATAAAATTTCCAATTAAATTATCCTAAAATTTTATAAAATCTCCAATTAAATTATCCTAAAATGTAATAAAATCTACAATTTAATAAAATCAAAAAAAAAACCTATAAAATTTAAATTTTATAAATACCCTAAAATTTAATAAAATCTAAAAATTTATAAAATCTAAAAATTAAATAAAATCTACAATTTAATAAAATATAAAATGTGATAAAACCTAAAATTAAATAAAACCTAAAACCAAAGAAAACATTAAACAAATAAAACCCTAAGTAAATCAAGCGTTATAAAAATACTGATATTTTATAAAATAAATTACACTAAAATGAATTTAAGAAAAAAATAAATAGTATTGTCCATTTCCTAAATAAATTAAATTTATAACCACTGTCATACCATAAATTAAATAAATAAATAAATTAATTAAATAAATAAAAGTATGAAATAATTAATGCGAATAAATAAGACACACATTTACGTAGCCACATATACATACATACACATAATAAAATACAAATAAATAGAATTAATAAATACAAACAAATAGAATTCTTAATAAGGTTTTGTTCTATTTCTATAACAGGTCCCCACCCGGCGGGGTTATCCCTGGACCGCATCCACCCAAGAAGTTTGACGTTAATTTAATTGCGTCAAAGCCGACGGCAAATCCGCATAGAGGAAACATCGTAGATATTAAATAAAATAAAAACCTAGCGCAATGAGCAGTCGGATGGAAAAGCAACCACCAATAAGCCGAAGAAGGAAAGACACAAGGCAGCGAAAACCACAACATCCACGGAGAGGACGGAGAGACTGGCAGCGCTTTGCTTTTTTTAATAACTTCGATATATTTTATGTATATGTGTATAATTTTTGTTATATGCGCCAGCGAATTTATTGTATTTTTGCGAGGAGGATTTAGTGTGGGGGGCAATTCCACGTTTGGGGTCCGATTTTTTCTTCATAAATTTTTTTACACAAATCGTTCGTGAACTCAACCCGATAAATTTGATTTTTGAGATAGCCTTCTATTACTTTTGGCGAGTTTTGAGTTAGATTTCTACTTGTTAGTTGCACCAACTTCAAGGCCTTGTAGCTTACCACAGCTCAAAGCAAGAACAAAAAAAAAAAACAAAAAAAAAATATAAGCGTTAAGGAACAAACCAACAAATTAATTAAAAGTTAAATAAAGTAAAGTAAAGTAAATAAAAGGTTTTAATCCGCAGTTTATATAAATATACATGTATGCATATCTATACATATATATATATATATACGCATTTTGTAAAACACACAGAAGGCTCAATCCACTGGGCAAATATTTATAATTTGTTATCACGATCTACTTCACTACTATTTACTTAGATAATCACTTACAATTTATTATTTAAATGGTTCCGGAACCAAGTTAAATACATGTTTTTTTGACCCCGTAATTGGGCTACTACGTTTCAGCCCATGACCGCGTGACTAAAAGCGGAAACTCATCCAAAGTAGCTCCTCTCTATAATTCATCTCGTTAGGCATAGGAAGGCAGATCTCTTTAATATCTGTCCTTATCCATCGTTAGGTAAATACATAGGTGTTTTATTGTAACTTTTCAGCACGGCTCTCCGAGATGCGGCGCCTCATCGAGGGATAAAGCGGTAAGTGCAAGACAACAATACACCACGTTTACCTATTTAGTACACGCGTTTTTTTGCGTGCATATGTATATTCTTTTGCTTTGGTTTGCATTTTTTTTGTAACTGCTTGGGAAAGGGAGAGGAATTAGGTTGTATTGGGAGAAGCCTACAGCAGCGGCCGTGGTTATAGAACCACGTAAATAAACGGGCGATAAGAATCGCGAATATTAATATTCCTTTATATAATTCTTTTCACACAATTTTTTTGCGGCTATCTTTATATTTCTAGCTTGAAATTTAATGGTAACGTAGCAGTTTTTCTTTGAAGTAAGGCACATATTACAGATAGATTTTGGTAACAATTGGATAAAAGTTAGAAAATACCTCTGAGCTAGTGTAAGCATAAACTTGAAATTTGAGTTGAATTCTTCGTTATATATATATGTTAGAGGTTTAGGCACATAGGCTTAAGAACCATTAAATTGCTTTTTGTTGGATTTGTTTATTATCTGAAATATATATTAAGGAATACGTTTATAACGTTCAAAAAAAAAAAATCGATTTGGATTATTTCTATTCCTCGGTATTTTCTTTGGGTTAATGGGTTGAAATACCACTATGAGTAGATGGGATTCCACTTTTGTTTGGTGTAGGCGTTGCGCAGGTGCGGAAGAGGGGGCGTGGGTATGTCGACTGACATGGACAAATGTGAGGGTAATTAGACTTTTGACGGACGGACTAGTGTCAGGCAAAGGGGGCTTCGCTCGGGATAAGGAGTAATAGCGAAGCCCAAGGCTACATTCCATATGTAGAAGAGGGAGGGTAGACTCCACCTGACCTGGACGGGCCTTCACTTTCCTATCACCTTGTCTATTTCTCACCCTATCTCTATATGTACACACAGGCACGAATCCCTCTATTTTTGGTTACGGGTACTGTAGGCGAGGGCGGTGGAAAAGACCCCCCCCCCCCCCCCCCCCCCCCCCCAACCGATGAGCTAGCCAGGGCTCGCAAGCATGCCTGCTTCCCACCGTCCCTTACCTTAAGAACAGGCAGTAACGTAACAACCAGCACCAGCTATTCTTTGGAAAACCTCCTCCAAGTTCTTCAGATGTTCTTCGAAGTTCTCTCCCAATACGATGATGTCGTCTAGGTACACTAAGCATGTTTTCCAATGTAGTCCTTTCAGTACCTGATCCATGAGTCTTTCAAAAGTAGCTGGTGCATTCCATAGTCCAAAAGACATCACTGTAAATTGCCAAAGACCATTACCGACACTGAAGGATGTTTTCTCCTTGTCTTCGTCCTTCACTGCCACTTGCCAGTAGCTGCTTTTCAAGTCCAGTGTGGAAAACCATTTCGTACCAGAGAGCGGGTCCAGAGTGTCGTCAATTCTTGGCAATGGGTAGCTATCCTTTTTCGTAACGTTATTCAACTTCCGGTAGTCCACGCAAAACTTCATTTTTACATCCTTCTCCTTTACAATTACTACCGGTGAGCTCCATGGACTGGCTGATGGTTTGATGACGCCGCTGTCGCTCATTTCTTGTATGATTTGACTCACAACTTCCCGCTTCGCCAGTGGAACACTACGTGGAGCTTGACGGATCGGCCTCGCATCTCCCTGTCAATTTGATGTTTCACAACGTTGGTGCGGCCTGGTTTGGAGCGATCTTGGTCAAATATGTTCCCGTACATTAGGAGCAGTTGTTTTGCCTTAATCTGATAGTCTTCCTCTAGTCTCCCCGTCATGCCATGATGTCATCTGAAAGATCAATATTGCTAGTTGAAACCTCTTCCTGGAGCTGTTTACAATTGATTATTATTTCAGCCTCTTAGCATCTTCCCAAAATAGCTCCTCTGGCCAGTTTGAGTGGTGACTTGAACTCATTGAGTACTCTTACCGGGATACGTCCATCCTGTTTTTTTATAGCCAGGGTTTTTCCTACAAGTATGTTTGGAGTTGATTTGTTTGCTGCTTCGACAGCCCACAATTTGTTTGTCCCACAATCTCCATCAACCTTTGCCCAGATGACTGCTTCTGATTTCGGTGGTATTTTCTGACTCTCTTCCATCAGTAATCGTTTACTGCTGTAGCCGAAATTAAGTGGTTCATCCATGTTCTTATATCGCATCGTCTTGCTTTGCATGTCGTCGCATGCCCTGGTCGATTAAGAAGTCCACTCCAATTATGATTTCATCAACAATCTCTGCCACTATAAAATTGTGTACTATCGTGACGTTCCCAATTGCGAATTCACATGCTGCTTCTCCTAGAACCGTGCTGTCTTCTCCAGTGTCTGTACGCAATCTTGCTCCATGCAATGGTCTTATCTTCTTGTTGACTAAATCCACTCGAATGATGGAATGAGATGCAGCCGTATCTATAGTCAGTAAACGTTCCTTTCCATCCACATGTCCTCCGACAGTAAGATTATTTGACCTTCTTCCAATTTGTGAGATAGAGATTATGGGTCATTCAGTTCAATCATCTGCTCATCTACTTCAGCTCTGTGTTTACGACCACCCACATTGTTGGAATTGTTAAGGTTGGTGTTGCAATAACGCGCAATGTGCCCTGGCTTTCCACACTTAAAGCATTTGACTGCATCATTATTCTTATGCTTTGTACCCTTCAATGCTTCCGAAATTGTGTCTACCCACTTTGGTCTTTCTACTTCCACACGATGAGCCTTATATGCTGGTTTACTCAATAGGGAGGCAGTTTCCTGAGTCAATGCATGTGATACCGTTTCAGCAAATGTAAGCTTTGGGTGTGCGTATGTAGCTCGCTTCGTTTCCACGTCCCGTATGCCATTTATAAAACTTTGGATTTTTACCCTCTCGGTGTATTCCACGGGAGCGTCCGCATTTGCGAGATGAGCCAATCTTTCAACATCCGAGCAAAGTCTCATTAGCTTTTTGGTAACGGTTTTTCAATTCTATTTGATATATCTGTTTCCTGTGTTCGCTTCCGTATCGCCGTTCTACAGCAGCCATCATTGCATCATAACTTTTCCGTTCGTACTCTGGAATAGTCTGTAAGATTTCGGCAGCTGGTCCTTTCAATGCTACGAAGAGTGCAGCAACTTTATCTTCAGTATTCCAGTTGTTCACTGTTGCGGTCTTCTCAAATTGTAGCTTAAAGACCTGGAAAGGAACAGAACCGCCAAAGGATGGTGTTTTTACCTTTGGATTACTCGTTGAAACTGCTGGGCGATTTAGTTGCAACTGCTCGATACGTCCTCTCAAAGCATTCACCTCGGCCTCGATTTTTTCTTCAAACTGTAAAATTTTTGTATCTTGCGCCTCCAACTTCGAGGAAATACGTCCTTCTTGCTCTTCCAGTTGAGCAGAGATCTGCGATGATATCTGTGCTAAAATTTGCGCCGACATTCGGATATTCGTGCCTCTTGTGCTTCAATCTTCGCTGTTATTTCAGATGACATTTCTGCAATACGTGTCTCCTGTGATTCCATCTTGGATGCCATATATGTCTTCTGCGATTCCAGTTGAGATGTTATATCTTTATTTTGTACTACGAGCTGTGTTGACATATCGGTTGACATTTGTGACGACATTTGCTTCAGCACTGCTAGTATCGCGTTAGTGTCTACCTTCGCCAATGCATTCGGAGTCTCTATCTTCTCCTCCAATTTAGTCGCTGGCTCTTTCACATCAGGATAAAAGACATACCCCTCGTTGCATCTTCTAGGCGCTTCTGTTCTAGAATCTACTAGTTGGTTATCTGTTATAATTATAACTACAGATGTACGTGTATAGCTCTCATATGCGCTTGTGTTTGTGAGCGACACTTCCACAATTATAATTGCATATCTCAGATAAGATATCTGCATGTGTTTGTGCGTTGCTTCTCCGCTGCGTGTACGTACATATGTGTAGACCTAATGATTAATTCGTTTATGTAGATACATAATGATTGATTTAGAAAAGGCTTTGGAGAGATTTAAAAGGTATAATCGACACAGCTGTCTCCTTGTCCGTCCTGATGTCACGTTGTTTAAATTTTCCCAAATTATTAAATAAAAGAGATTTTTATTTCTACGTTACAATAAAATAGTATAAATAGAAAATATTCTGTTTTATTTTATTAAAATCATTTAGTTGATGTGGCAAAAAATTTTTTTGAAGTAATCCATTAATAAGGATCCAAGAATGAGACGTCATTAATTCAAATCAATCAAATGTATTAGTGGATTTTTTATAGGGGGCCGTAAATTGTTTAGTCCCGGGCCCGGATTTTCTCTCTACGGCCCTGATAGTATATATATATATTTTCGCAATTTCAGCCCCATTTTAACAGCTAGAAGTTTCAAATTTCACCGAATGCTTACGCATATTGCATATATTGTTGTCTGAAAAAATCATAGAGATCGGTTGTATATGTAGTATATATCTCATACAACCGATTGTTCAGATAAGAAACTTTTATCTGAATATATATTGTTGTCTGAAACAATCATAGAGATCGGTTGTATATATAGTATATATCTCATACAACCGATTGTTCAGATAAGAAACTTTTCACCGACGGCTTACGTATATAGTATATATTGTTGTGTAAAAAAAACATAGAGACCGGTGATATATATAATATATATATGATGGTATACTATATAGTATATATATATATATATATTTGCAATTTCAGCCCCATTTTAACAGCTAGAGGCTTCAAATTTCACCAAATGCTTACGTGTATAGCATATATTTCTGTCTGAAAAAATCATTGAGATCGGTGGTATATATAGTATATATCTCATACAACCGATTGTTCAGATAAGAAACTTTGCACAATTTCTGCCCCGTTTTAACAGCTAGAAGCTTCAAATTCCACCAAATGCTGACGTATATAGCATATATTGTTGTCTGAAAAAAGCATAGAGATCGGTGGTATATATTATATACCTCATATAAACTGTCCTTTTTGCCCCTTTTTTACGGCTAGAAGCTTCGAAATTCATCATATTTCATCAAATAGTTACGTTTACGTCATATATATTTGAAATAAGTGATTCGTAGTCATAGTTTTTACATGCAGACCACAAAAATCGTGAAGCTTTGCATCGTCACACAAAGTACCTACATATTTTTATACCTTTCATGAAAATGAAATGGTATATTAATTTCGTCACGAAACCCAAAATTGTAAGTCCTTAAAGGAAAATAGATAGACCCACCATTAAGTATAATATATAATTTTTTTCATTAATTAAGTTTCGTTTATCTCAAGAACTAGAGCCAATCCAAAAAAAAGTAAAAGCACAGTTCGTAAGCCTACTACAAATGTTAATAAAAACCATTACAAAATCGTGACCGCAGATTATTTTTAAATTTTTGTTCCGCAGTGTTATTTAATGAACAAATTTAAAATGAAAGATTTGAGCATGATTAAGGCCCATATTATGAATGTCACCGTGAATGTTTGCGTCGCATTCACTCACATTCACACTCACCCAGAATTCGTATTTTATAACTTCTTACGTATTCGCGTTTGTCCTCTTACATAGTCACTACGTATTCACTGAGACTGTTAAACCCAATACGTAGCCAGTATAGCCACTTATTACTTTTTTTATTTCGGAAAACTTTGCAGTGCAATTTGTATACTCAGCTGAACAGAGCTCACAGAGTATATTAATTTTGTTCGCATAACTGTAATCCGTAACGGCATAAACTAATCGAGATAGATATAGGCTTCCATATATCAAAATGATTTGGGCGAAAAAAGAAATTCATTTAGCCATGTCCGTCCGTCCGTTAACAGGATAACTTGAGTAAATATTTAGGTATCTTGATGAAATTTGGTATGTAGGTTCCTGGGCACTCATCTCAGATCGCTATTTAAAATGAACGAAATCGGACCATAACCACGCCCACTTTTTCGATATCGAACATTTCGAAAAACCGAAAAAGTACGATAATTCATTACCAAAGACCGCTAAAGCGATGAAACTCGGTAGGTGGGTTGATCTTATGACGCAGAATAGAAAATTAGTAAAATTTTGCACAATTAATTAAAATTTTAACAAAAAATTGAATATCTTCACAGTATATAAGTAAATTATGTCAACATCGAACTTCAGTATTAGTATGGTGTAACAAAATATAAAAATAAAAGAAAAATTCAAAATGGGCGGGGCGCCGCCCTTTTTCATTTAATTTGTCTAGAATACTTTTGATGCCATAAGTCGAAGAAAATTTACCAATCCTTGTAAAATTTGGTAGGGGCATAGATTCTATGACGATAACTGTTATCTGCGAAAATGGACAAAATCGATTGAAGCCGCGCTCAGTTTTTATACAGAGTCGACCGTCTGTCCTTCCGCTCGGCCGTTAACAAGATAACTTGAGCAAAACTCGATATATCTTTACTAAACTTAGTTCACATACTTATCTGAACTCACCTTATCTTGGTATAAAAAATGGCCGAAATCCGACTATGACCACGCCCAATTTTTCGATATCGAAAATTACGAAAAATTGAAAAAAGGTCATAATTCTATACCAAATACGAAAAAAAGGATAAAACATGGTAATTGGATTGGTTTATTGACGCAAAACATAACTTTAGAAAAAACTTTGTAAAATGGGTGTCACACCTACCATATTAAGTAGAAGAAATTGGAAAAGTTCTGCAGAGCGTAATCAAAAGCCCTTGTAATCTTGGCAGGAACAGTATTGTGGTATTACATATATAAATAAATTAGCGGTACCCGACAGATGATGTTCTGGGTCACCCTGGTCCACATTTTGGTCGATATCTCGAAAACGCCTTCACATATACAACTAAGGGCTACTCCCTTTTAAAATACTCATTAACACCTTTCATTTGATACCCATATCGTACAAACACATTCTAGATTCACCCCTGGTCCACCTTTATGGCGATATCTCGAAAAGCCGTCCACCTATAGAACTAAGGCCCACTCCCTTTTAAAATACTAATTAATACCTTTCATTTGATACCCATATCGTACAAACAAATTCTAGAGTCACCCCTGGTTCACCTTTATCGATATCTCGAAAAGGCGTCCACCTATAGAACTAAGGCCCACTCCCTTTTAAAATACTCAGTAACACCTTTCATTTGATACCCATATCGTACAAACGGATTCTAGAGTCACCCCTGGTCCACCTTTATGGCGATATCTCGAAAACGCGTCCACCTATAGAACCTTTTAAATACTCATTATCACCTTTCATTTGATTCCCATATCGTACAAACACATTCTAGAGTCACCCATGGTCCACCTTTATGGCGACATCCCGAAATGGCGTCCACCTATAGAACTATGACCCACTTCCTTTTAAAATACTCTTTAATACCTTCCATTTGATACCCATATCATACAAACACATTCCAGGGTTACCCTAGGTTCATTTTCCTACATGGTAATTTTCCCTTATTTTGTCTCCAAAGCAATTTGGTACCATGCGCCTTGAAGTTCATACCACTATGGCCGTATGGGCTGCGCTCAAGCTTCCCTAGGCACAGCCTCGTTTCAGTTGTTAACGCCACACTGTTTGTAACGTTAACCTGTTCTTTCTCATAGTATAAAAGCTGACATTTTTTACGATTAACAAAATTTCTGGTAAAAGTCCAGAACAGGAGTCGACTGCTAATACGCGTCCAAAAATAAAGAGAGAGATGTCAAAAGACGCGTATTGACCTCGACAACAATAAACCGAAGGCGGAAAATACAAATTGTATATCTGTCCGTAGATATTTGCAGTTGAAGTTGGCAATTTTATGTGGTTGTTGTAAAGTTGTGCACTTAAAAAAATTTTGTGTAAAAAGTGATTTTGCGCGCATTTAATTTTGATCCCACCCCATTGGTGGATTGGCCAGAGTAATTTTTTATAAGCGCGGCCGAAAACCGCCAACGCAGAAAGGTGTTCTGCGCAAAAATACTATGGATGCTACCCCCGGTTTCGGAGGGGCCCGGGTAATTTTTCAGTTTTCCGTTAATAAATTTTGAACGAGTTAATTTTTTTATTTTCGTTTGACACCTCTCACGACATTTTTGGAAGCGTATTACTAGTCTACCCCTGTTCTAGAGTATTACCTAATTTCTAATGTCTTTTTTTAAATATTTTGTGTTCGAATTTTATTATAAAATTCCTTCAATGTTCTTTCAAATTGTATGTCGGGTTGATTTTGGATAGATTTAACCTGTTATAGTACCCAGACCGAAGTTTAGCTAGAGTGACGAGCATTACCCTAGGGAGAGTGAGTTCCTCCTTTGCTAGTTCTGGGAATTTTTCTTTGAGTACCGGATTTGTCGGGAAATTCCTGGCATAGAGGTCCGACGCCTGTTTGTGGATATCACTGATCTGTTTGTGCTTTTTTGCTTCATACGGGTGTGTTCTCAAGTGCCGTATTTCCCCATAATGTTTACAGAGATTACCCCTTAAGCCCCTGCGCCTTATTCACTATCTGTGAGTTTTAAAGTGTACACAAGGAATTGTGTAAACTTTGAAATTCTGATTGTGTAAAGCAAAACTGTGAACAAGAAAACTCACTGATAAAAACTTCGTGAGTTTTCTTGACAGCCAGTGTACACTATTGTGACATTCAAAATGCATACGCACTGTTGGAGAATAACTTTTTTCGTTTCATGGCGTTTGATCAACATTTTCTCACTGACATATGAATTTTACATTCAGCGCTCGTTCAGCGAAGCAATGTGCACAATACTTTACAGAATCGCATGAAGATTTAAAGTGTAAATTTTGTGTGCGGATGAGTTTTCAATAAGTGTACATTTTTCAGTTTTTCATAGTTAGGGAATTGACCCCCTGGACGGTGTAGCCTCATCAATCAGATGCCTGTTGGGATGCCCAGGTTTCTGGATATTTAATAGAAACTGTTTGGTTAGCATTTCATTTCATTGTTGTTGTAGCGCTAAAGAAACTCCGCGAAGGTTTCGGGGAGTGTTATCGATGTTGGTGGTCCTTTACCGGATATATATCCGGTATGTTCCGGTAACAAGCATCATTAAGATACAAGCTCGACCATCTCGGGAACGATTTAATATGACCACATTGCACCTTCTAGGCCATACCACCAACAAATTTTTCTGAAGGTCTTTTATTACAAAAGGAATAACAGTTTGGTTCCTGGCTATAATTTTTATAGGTTTTGCTTTTTTTATTCCTGTAAAATTTGACGAAATATGCATCCACATTAAACGAAGCTCTAAATATATCCTTTATCGGCTGTGTATGGAATATTTCAATAATTTTTCTCACGAAATGTTAAGATTCTTCAGTTTTTACTCAATGATAAAAAACGACAGTAAAAAAGCGAAGTGAATGAAGCAAACGCGACCCAGAAGCAAGTGGATATTTTGACAGCAAAAATGAGTGTTCGTACACTTTGCGTCGCTACATAATACGAAAATACGTAACACAATCACCTGCGGTCACCGATATTCACCCAGAGTCACTGAAGTGAATGAATGCTCTTATATAATACGAATATGGTTTCATTTGGGTGAAAGTGACTCCTCGCGTCGCTTTGCGTTATATATAATAACGCCGTAATTTTTGCTTGGGAACGCATGTAGAAGAATAAAAAAAATCAAATTAGGATTAATCAAAAAGCGTATATAGAAAAAAATTGGCGGCCGTCGTGGTGTGTTGGTAGCTTGCTCCGCCTACCACACCGAAGATCCTGGGTTCACGCTCCGTACAAAGCAACATCAAAATTTTAGAAACAAGGTTTTTCAGTTAGAAGAAAATTTTTCTAAGCGGGGTCGTCCCTCGGCAGTGTTTGGCAAGCACTCCGAGTGTATTTCTGCCATGAAAAGCTCTCAGTGAAAACTCATCTGCCTTGCAGATGCCGTTCGGAGCCGGCATAAAACAAGTAGGTCCCGTCCCGCCAATTTGTAGGAAAAAAGAGGAGCACGACGCAAATTAGAAGAGAAGCTCGGCCTTAGATCTCTTCGGAGGTTATCGCGCCTTACTTTTATTTTTATTTTATTTTTTTTTTATATAGAAAAAATATTAAAAGGATATGGTATGTCAGATTGTAAGCCTATTGGAACACCTCTAGGTCCGAATACAAAATTATAAAAATTAACATACGAAGCTGAAAAACAAGAAATGCAAAATGTACAGTATCAGGAAGCAGTAGGAAGTTTGATGTATTTAGCTCAAACATCTCGTCCTGATATCTGTCATGCTCCTAGTCATTGGAGTAAATTTAATAACAATCCTTCGAACGCTCATTGGTCAGCAGTGAAAAGAGTATTTGGATATTTACAAGGTAGGAAGGATTGGAATTTAAAATTTTCAACTGAGGGCAATGAGGACATTTGTGGATTTACTGATGCCGATTGGGGATCCAACGAAAACGATATGCCATCAGTTACGGGATATGTATTTATGCTGATTACATTTGTGGATTTGCTGATGCCGATTGGGGATCTAACGAAAACGATAGGGGATCAGTTACGGGATATGTATTTATGCTGATGAACGGAGCGATTTCGTGGAATAGTATACGGCAACCAACAGTAGCACTTTCAACAACTGAGGCAGAATACATGGCACTTTCTTATTCGACACAAGAGGCTCTGAGGTTAAAACATAATGATTCCAATATACTGTGATAACAAGAATCCACTCCATCTAGCAACAACAAATAGCTACCATGCACGATCAAAGCACATTGACACACGTTATCATTTCATTCGTCAGTGCGCCGAAGAAAGAGCAGTAACATTTTGTGAAATTGGAATTGAAGACCAAGCTGCAGATATGGCTGGCGCAAATCTTTGGGCTGAAACCTCCCAGAGGGTGCCGGCTGGTAATATGCACAACAGTTTCCCCTTCCAGGGGAGTGCTAGCTAAGTTTAGGAATCATCTCCATTTGTGCCCCAGCTCCTTAATAGCTTAGGCATATGGAAATGGTTTTTAAACGTGGCCTCAAGGTGGGAACTGGACCACGCCCAGTTGAAAAGGTGGTCCACCCCTAATCCAGGGTGTTATGCGATTCCGTGCCCATTGGATGGTTTGCAGTCAGGGGCATCCGAATGTATTCTTACGGATCCTCCCGGATACCGGTCCACCTCCGGGAGTAACGGCGACTTGCTGCGGTATGGGGCTCTACCGCAGTCGACCGCATTGTTTCCCCTATCCCTTTAACTTCAGGCTGCCGAACGGTCTCACCTTAGTAGGCAGCTAAAGAACAAGATTTGTAATGAGTAACAAAAACCTGGCTTCGGATCCCTGCACGGGTAAAGATGCCGCCCTTGGACTAGGCATTAAAAAAGTCCACAATTCGTCGGGAACCGCACTGACGGCGCCGACCAGGCCTTCACGGTTTCAATTCCGCAGCAGCCGGCAAAGCTAGCCCCAAAGAGGGAAAGCAACGTCCGACTGAGCAAGCACAGGAGGCCCGTCCCGCGTCCGTACCGGGCACCTCTTGTCAGCAGGTGGCTGGTAACAGCACTAAATCCTCCACGGACAAAAGTACTGCCTCCACCGCTGCAAAGTTACCTCGCAAGCCGGCTGAACCCCTTGAGGGTTCCAAGGCAAATAAGCGAATCCCGACTTCGGTCCGCAACCAGCGGAACATTCGCAATGCCGTCAAAATCGTTGAGAAACTTGGCAACTCTCCCAGCGACAAGTTGACGGCAGATCAAAAAAGTTCTCTGGCCTGGGCCAGGAAGATTATTGCTGCCAAGAAGAGCAGCAACAACAACCCCACCCCTTCCTCTTCTGCCACCAAACTAACTTCTGACCCGAAGATGCCGGCCCTTAAGAGACAAAGGTCTATGGGAAATGCCTCGAGCGATCCCAAAAGGCACCGGCCTTCGGCCTCTACTCCCCCTGCCCTGACCAAAACCTTCAGCGAGGCGGCTAAGGCCAACTTTACGCTGGCGGTTTTGAACCGCGGTCACCCGGATGGGAACATGACCCCGGATAACTGGAAGGATGTCCTTAACGGCATTCTCAAGGTCTTTAAGGACATCATGACCAAGCATCCGGGGCCGGCTCCCACTATCCGTGATGCCGGCTGGTACCAGGGTAGGGTCAAGCTTGTTTCCTGCGCCGATGAGCGCTCGTGCAAGCTCTACAAACTCGCCATAGCTTCGCTAGGACAGCTGTGGCCTGGGGCCAGGTTGGATGCGGTCGGTGTGGAAGAATTTCCGAACAGACCGAGAGCCTGGGCCTGGGTCCCAGACGGCATAGCGGATCCTGGCGAGATCCTTGATACCATCGCGGAGTCGAATCCGGGGCTACCTTCGAGCGATTGGAGGATAGTCCGGGTCGGCGAGACAAGGGCGAAGCATCGTTATGTTGGTTTCATCATAAACGAGGCTTCTCTCCCTTGGCTTGACGAATGTGGTGGAGTATTAAGCTACGGCTTCTACTCCATCAAGTTGAAAATTCGACGGATGGTGCGAAGGAGGAAACACCGGACGAGGGTGAGCCTGTACAGCAGGGCGAGGGGTCAGACAGAAACACCCCGAGTGGATCTGCTGCCCATGGCCCTGGGGAAGGGACCGCCACCGCTGCGGAGGATCTGGCGATCGGGGATATCGCCTCGAGCGAATCCGCAATCGCCACAATGAATCTCACGGACCCATGCAACACCTTGAGTGGACATGGGGCCGATATCGAACTGCCACGCAGCACTCCGGATGCCGAGAGCGATACACTCTCGGTATCTGAGTTTGCGGGCCAGTTCTTTACGGGCATAGACGAGCAGCTTTTGCCTGAATCCGACCCGTATTCTAGTAAAGAAATATCTAGTATTTATTTTACTATCTCTTTTTAGCGACGAGGACTTTACCTGTATTAGCC
Source organism: Eurosta solidaginis (assembly GCF_040869045.1). Taxonomy (NCBI): domain Eukaryota; kingdom Metazoa; phylum Arthropoda; class Insecta; order Diptera; family Tephritidae; genus Eurosta; species Eurosta solidaginis. The sequence goes on along the minus strand of NC_090324.1, from coordinate 149,822,968 downwards.
TCGAGCTACAGGGCAAACAATCTGGCTGATGTCCGCATATCTATCGCACGATCGCCCAACTTCTGTGCAGGACCGGATCTGCAAAGCGGTACGGGAGGCCCACAGTAAAGGGTTCCCGATAATAATTGGGGCCGATGCCAATGCACATCACACTGCTTGGGGCTCTACCGACATTAACAGTAGGGGTGAGTCTCTTTTTGATTCTATTATAAGTAACAATCTAAGTATATGCAACTCTGGAGACAAACCAATTTTCATCACCTCAAATAGGAAGGAAAAACTCCTACTCTGATCATATGTATATCATTTTCACTCTGCTCTTGTGTACACCGCCTAGGGTGGCTTACAGGAATAGGAGACGTACAGACTAGAACCTTTATAAAAAAGTCCTATCCTCTACTCTCCTAAAGAACGCTTCTCACGGTAAGCCGAGCCTACCGCTAACAACTGATGAAGCGCCTCCTTTAGACACAACATTTGCTTCTCTCGGTGAGCTAGACTCATCGTCAAAAATAGAAGAAGCAGTAGATCTTTTCACCAAATCTTGTAACGCTGCCTTCACAGTAGCCTGCCCGGAGATTAAGGTGAGGGGTAAGAAGAACCCCTATTGGTGGAACCAAGAAATCTCCGAGCAGAGGAAAAACAGCAGAAAACTCTTTAACGAGGCTAAGCGCACGGGAATGTGGTCCCATTATAGGGACGCCTTAAAATCTTTTAAGAAGTTAATCCAGAAGGCCAAAAGGGACTCCTGGAAGAACTTCACTAATGACATCGAAGAAGTCTCAGAGGCCAATCGCCTACGAAAGGTCCTCTCCAAAAACCCCATACCTCCAAGCTGTATTCGCACAACGAGCGGAGAATGGGCCACTTCTAGTACGGAAATTCTCGAAACCCTGATCAGCACTCACTTTCCGGGCTGAAGGTCTCAACCATACATCTTAAACACGCAATCTAACCCAGGTCCATTTCAACCCCCGGCTCACATTGTAAGTGAAAAAGGAGTTATCTGGGCAATCAAGTCCTTTAAACCCTTCAAATCTCCGGGAATGGATGGAATATTTCCCGCTGAATTGCAAGCTGCAAGCGATCTCATAAGCCCGCTGCTAGCTAAAATCTACAAGGCTTGCCTCAACCTGGTCTATATCCCCACAGAATGGACCAAGGCAAAGGTAGTGTTCATACCCAAAGGAGGCAGGATATCGGGCAACAGTCCAAAGGATTTCAGACCAATAAGTCTGACCTCCTTCCTCCTAAAAGTTCTAGAACGATTGCTGGACGCCTACATTAGACGATCGGCAAATAAGGCACTCATCTCCAACAACCAACACGCCTACTCTAAGGGCAAATCCGTAGAGACAGCTCTACATGCTATCACTACTAAGATAGAGAAGGGTCTTGCCTTTAAAAAATTTACGCTGGGTATCTTTCTCGAGATAGAAGGAGCCTTCAACAACGTTCTCCCAGCAGCGGTCACAAAATCTCTACGTTATTTAGGGGTGGAAGAGCCTCTTGTGAAGTTCGTCGAGCTCCTTCTAAACAAGAGAATCATTATCTCTGAGCTGGGCAGCTCATCGTTAATAAGGTATACCAACAGAGGAACCCCCCAGGGGGGCGTTCTTTCTCCTCTACTATGGAACCTGACGGTGAACGCTCTGTTATCTATACTACAGCCCACCGGATGCCAAGTCATTGAATATGCCGGCGACATAGCCTTGACAGTTACCGGCAAACACCTTCCGGTGCTTGGCGAACTCCTGCAAAATGCTCTTAATCTAACAAACACATGGTCTATGGAATGCGGACTCAGCATTAGCAGTGAAAAAACTGAGATGGTGCTTTTTACCCGCAAACGCAGTATACCGGAATTTACCCTCCCATCCCTAAACGGGAAGGAAATCAAACTCTCTACCGAGGTTAAATATCTCGGAGTTATTCTAGACAGGAAGCTTGACTGGAAGCGAAATGTGGAGGAACGATCCAGGAAAGCCACAATGGCTCTCAACGCTTGTAAGTCGGCAATCGGAAAAAGGTGGGGTCTCCAGCCACGCATAGTCCGCATCTATACGGCAGTGGTGAGACCCATACTCTTCTACGCCGTCACCGTATGGTGGACGGCACTCGATATCGAATCTAACAGGAGTAAAGTAACGAGAGTGCAGAGGATGGCGGCAATGCTCACCAGCGGTGCCCTTCCCTCCACTCCCACCAAAGCTCTTGAAACTATATTATTCCTTCTCCCAACTGATCTATATGGTAGATACGGTGCCTCCTGCAACGCGGCGAGGCTCAACGCTATCGAACCATGGAGGGATTGCAGGTTTGGTCACACCCGGATCCTGAAGCAAGTCCCTGAAACCTTCTTGAAATTGGACCATACAACATCGCCTTTTGCTGGGACAACAAATTTTCCACAAGAATCCCAGAGAGGAACGAGTGGGCAAACGGCGTAGAGCCGGGATCACACGAAATCTCCGTTTTTACAGATGGCTCTAAACTAAACAACAGAGACGGCAGCGGGATATTCTCGGAGAAGCTCAAGAAGCTGCCATAAAATCCCTGCAATCCAGTAACACCTCGTCACTAGTGGCATTGAAGTGCAGAGAAACCCTCAACAATCTAGCTGAAAATTGCAACCTAAGCATGATATGGGTTCCTGGCCACTGTGACATCTAAGGAAACTGCGCTGCGGATGAGCTAGCTAGGGAAGGCACCAACTTGCAAACAACAATCTCCGCTGATTGGGCCAGCCCTCCTCTACACACTTGCAAATACCACCTGCGATCTCTTTTCACGGATCAGGCAAACGCCGGATGGGCGAGGGAACCTACATGTAGTATATCCAAGCAAATCTGGCCTAAGCTGGATGAAAAGAGATCGCGATCGGTGATATTGTTAAACCGTATCTCTATAAGCCCACTAGTGGGCCTTCTTACAGGTCACTGTCTCATGGGCACTCACGGTGCCTATATGGGCCTGCAGACAAATAACTTCTGCCGCAGCTGTAGGGACGAGGAGGAGATAGAAAGCGTTGAGCACTATCTGTGCCACTGTCCCGCACTGTCAAAAACCAGGTACCAATGCCTCCACAGACACTCTTTTGAGTGCCTTGCGGAGCTTGAATCTATAAATCCAAACGATATCTTGCGTTTCATTAGGCAAACGCGCTGGTTTAGCCTCACTGGGGTCTAAACTCTCCTCTTCTTCGAAAGTAGGGTAATAGGAAATAGGGGCCCCCCGCGTGGTAGCACAACGGGCCACAACGGCCTACGTGAGTCTCCGCTCGGATAGCGGAGGCAGCCACTCTAACCTAACCTAACCTAAGCTGCAGATATTTTGACAAAAGCTCTATTCAAAGAAAAGCATATTTATCATTGTAAAAACATGGCTTTAGAAATATTATAATTCGAGTGGGGGTGTTAGATTACGAATTATGATATACTTTGTAACAAACACTTTGTTATATATTATCAGTATTACATTGTGTTCTGCATATGTTTCTCAATTATAAATTGAACATATTTTATTGATTACTCAATAAACTCTACTTTCTAACAGTTATGAATGACTTCTTTGCTGTGAAATTACCAGTAGAGGATAATCCATATATATATTCGAGTGTAGATTCTTCTAGTGATTCTGGTCGAATATTTAATTCTTCAAGTATAACTGAGGCTGAAACTATATAAGCCATTCTTTCAATAGAATCAAATGCCTCGGGAGAGGATAAGATCAGTTTAAAATTCATTAAACTAATTTTACCTTATATTATTGCGCCTTTGACGCATATTCTAAATTTTTCACTAACTTCCTTAAATTTCCCCGATGCTTGGAAAGTAGCTAATATTGTACCGGTTCCGAAAAAAGTTAATGCTTCCCAACCATGTCTGCCTATCAGTATTCTTCTGTGTCAATCAAAGATTTTGGAAAAACTTTTATTGAGCCAAATTAAGAACTGACAAAAGAAAATCTGCTTTCACAAAACCAGTCAGGTTATAGTAGGGGTCATAGCTATTCAACCGCTGTGCTTAAGAGAATGGAAGATATACGGCCTTCCATTGATAACGGCGACCTGACAATTCTTGCATTGTTGGATTTCGCCAAGGCTTTTAACACTGTTTGCCACAAAATTCGTATTTATAAGCTTAAAGCATACATTAGGCGTGCTGTAAGGCTCAAAAATAGCTACTTGACAAATAGGTATCAGAGGGTAGTGTATAGAGATAGTAAATCCAGCTCATTGCCGGTAAAATTTGGTGTACCACGGGGTTCTATTCTTGGTTCAATTTTATTTAGCTTGTTTATAAATGACATAGATAAATGTTGTCAAAATGTATCTTCATCTATCATCATTTATCTTTATGCGGATGAAACGCAAGTTACCTCTTGTGACCTCCTGGGTTAGTGGAGGATCTTGTTTGTCGAATAATTGAAGACCCAAAAGCTAATATCAATGATCTAACCATAATAAGCTTTGCCTTAATGCATCTTGCGATTGCCATTTCTCATTATTCTTATAATTTGGATGACGTTGCTCAAATAATGCTTAATGGGAACGTTGTGAAATTTGAGAAGACTGTTAGAACCACGGTTGCCACTTTGGTCCATTTGGACCAAAAATGGTCCTTTCCAACCCTTTTTCGTCCGTTGGTCCCTTTTTTTCAATTTTGGTCCTTTTTAGGCTGCAAGCAAGATTTTGCTACTTTTTTTTATTTTTTCACTGAGGTAAAAATGTATAACACTGTCCACGAAATTTTCCACACCTTCATAAACCCTTATATAATTTTAAATTTACCTTAATGGGTTTATTACGAAAAAAATTTCTGGCGCTTCATCCAGCAGATAGTTTAGAAAAGTTTTGGATCTTGAAGCAAACCAATTTTCGTTAATTGTTGATGAAACCAGCTGCCAATCAGAAAATCTGGTTTTTTGGGGCAGGATATTTTGATCGGTTATCAAACACTTTTTGTGATAGATTTTCGTCACTATTTGAGCTTAAAAGAGTTTTTGCAAATGCTCGTGCACCTCAAAGAAATTGGACGGTGTTTTGCCACTGATGAAGCCATTCTTGAATTGAAGTGCACTTGCCACTCCCTTAATTCATGTTCAAGTTATGCATACCGATAGATATTGAGAGTTTGTGGAGCATAAATGTACCCAACAAAAAGTGACCCTTAAAAAATTTTTACAAAGAAATCCTATGTAAAAATTTTGAAAGTGTTACTTTTCGCTTGGGATGTTGTTCCTTTTTTTCTATCTGTACCCAACAAAAAGTGACCATTAAAAATGTTTACAAAGAAATCCTATGTAAGAATTTTGAAAGTGTTACTTTTCGTTTGGGATGTCGTTCCTTTTTTTCTATCTTTGTGTCTGGAAGCTAATGACGTTTCTGCCATACCACTGTCAAATTCAGTATCAGTTACAGAATTAAAAGTTTATAAGTATTTATTTCCGGCCTGCACTAAAGAGTTCAATCAGAAAAGTTCGTCTACCGATATTATACCATCAATATAAAGCACGTTTTGAGTAACTTTTGGTACAATGATTATATGAAAATATTGGATATTTAAAAAACTTTAGTAAACGTAATTACAATAGTAATAAAACAAGTAATATGGAAAAAAGTGTACATTTCAAATCTCGCACTTACTGAATCTAGGCCATAGATGGTAAAATTGACGCGTGAGGGAAGAGTATTGGTAAGCGGAAAAGTAAAGAATTAAATTTGAGTGTCATTAAAAAAAATTGGAACTCGCGGCTATTGGAAACTATTTTTTTAGGACTGTTTTTATGATTAAAGTGATACAACCGATATCTGGAGAAATTTATTTTAAAAATAAAAATATTGTGTAAATAAAACTGAACTAATTTGGATTTCGGCATGGGTTTTCTTTAAGGTTTTTCGTTAAAACATATTGTAACGAATTTACTGAAACTCCTCTTAGTTGCAACCTTCTACTATCGTTGGAATCACTTAACTGTTGAATAAATAACTCCAATATTCAATAATGCAAAATGGCCTTTATTAAAGTACTTCACAATTAACACTTATACTTCGCAACTGATTGCTTAAATCAAAATAATTGTCGTGCCTCTACTGTTGCTGCCTTTTGTACTGTCTGGTTTCCTCTTTGCATACTTCTAGGCTTTTCTATTCTAGAATTTACTAGCTAATTATCAGCTACAAAGTCATCAGCCACAACTACGTTTATAGCTTCTCATATGCGCTTGTATACGTGAGTAATACTTGCACAAATTATTGCCTTCTTTTGTGAGCATCTCAGATAAGATATGTGCATGTGTTCGTGCGTCTCTTCTTCGCTGCTCGTATGGACATATGGGTAGACATATTGATTGATTTGGTGATGTGCATACGAGTCACTGCTTAGTATCGGCTTAGAGATGATAGTACCCCTTAGTGTTGCCAGTATTCGTCACAATGCCCTCCACATAAGTCTGACCGTCCCGATCAGACACATTTCCTGATCTAAAAGCCGCTAGCATCTCCAAATGTACCACTCTCCTATTTCGTAGTTTCCCAATGGTTTGTATGCGGTAGATGGTGTCACTGATCTTCTTCACAACTTTGTACGGGCCTTCCCAACTGCACCGAAATTTTGAACACCTTTCCGCCGGTGAGGGTTGTATAGCAGTACCAAATCTCCCTCCAAGAAACCTTCCGAATTAAAGTTCTTGTTGTACCTGTGTTTCATGTTACTACTAATTACCCTGGGCCGTTCCCTCACACTCTGTTCTTTGGCCAATGAAGAACTACTTCGCAGATCTTGATCTTGATGGGCTGACTTTGCATCATCAGTATCGTCTTAAGGTTTCACAAGAGTAGTGCGCGCTGGCTTGAAACCACCCTTGCATTCTTTCTGGAAAATTCTTTCAGTCGTTTTACTGCATCGATTAGGGTTTGTCAATGCCGGTGTTTTTTTCGCAGGTACCTTGGATATTGATTTGATTGGCCCATTCGTTCAATCAGCCCTTGCCCGATCTGCTGCATTTGACTTTTGTGGTCTTTGTCGACTCTTCTCCACCAGTACTCGATTACTGCTGAACCCTTTTTCCAAACTGAAGTTAAGTGGCACATCCTGGTTCTCATAACGCATAACCCTTCTCTGCATATCGATCTTGCTGTCATAGTCAACTAAGAAGTCCACTCCCAATATGACTTCATCAACAATCTCCGCCACAATGAATTTGTGTAGAACCATGACCATCCCAATTAAGACTTCACATATCACTTCTCCCTGGACTTGGTTATACTCGCCTGTGACCGTACGCAACCTTGCTCCAGGTAACGGTTTTACTCTTCTGTTGACTAAATCAGATCGAATCAAGGAATGAGATGTGCCCGTATCTACAGTCAGTGCACGCTCATTGCCATCCATATTTCCTTTGACGGTAAGATTGCTCGAGTTTCTTCCAATTTGCGAGATAGATATCACAGGACATTCAATAGCTGGGGCAAGTTTTCGTTCTTTACATCTGACACGCTCTTGCGCATCTGCTCCAGCTTTGCGTTTACGGCCACCCAAGTTGGTACTACCAGGACCAAAATCGCAATGACGTGCGATGTGACCGGGCTTCCCGCATTTGAAGCTTTTGATAACTCTCTCACTCCGCTTTTGCGATCCTTTCAGCGCCTCCAATATTGCGTCTACCCAATCTAGCCTTTCTACTTCCACACGGCGTGTTTTGAAAACTGGCTTACACAGAAGCGAAGCTGTTTCCTGAATCAGAGTATTTTATACCGTTTCTGTGAATGTAGGTTTTGGGTTTGCGTATGTCGCTCGCTTTGTTTCGGCGTCCCGTATGCCATTTATAAAGCTCTGAATTTTTACCCTTTCAGTGTATTCCACGGGTGCGTCCGCATTTGCGAGATGAGCCAATCTTTCAACATCCGAGGCAAATTCCTGCAAAGTCTCATTCGCTCTTTGGTGACGGTTTTGCAGCTCAATTTGGTATATCTGTTTTCTATGCTCGCTTCCATAACATATCTCGACAGCAGCCATCAATGCTTCATAGTTGTTCCGCTCTCCTTCGGGAATCGTCTGTAGCATTTTGGCTGCTGGCTCCTTCAATGCTACGAATAGAGCTGCAACTTTATCTTCAGCATTCCAGTTGTTCACTGCTGCGGTCTTCTCAAACTGTAGCTTAAAGATCTGGAAAGGAATAGAATCGTCAAAAGATGGTGTTTTTACCTTTGGATTGCTTGCTGAAACAGCGATTTAGTTGCAACTCCTGTATACGACCTCGGCTTCGATTTTTTCCTCAAACTGCGTTATTTTCTCGTCCATACGCGCTTCGAGTATTGATGATATGCGCGCCTCCTGCGCTTCAAGTTGTACTGTTATGCGTGCCTCTTGTTCTTTCAGTTGTGTTTCCATCTTTGATGTAATCTGTGTCGATATTTCTGAAATACGCGTTTATTGTGCTTCAATCTTCGATGTTATTCGTGTCTCTTGGGATTCCATATTGGATTTTATACGGTTCTCCTGCGATTCCATATATGTCTTCTGTTCTGCCAGTTGAGATGACACTGTCGATGTTTGAGCAGATATTGCAGCTAAAATCACGTTCAAGTCTGTGCTCGTAACTGTCTGCGATGTTTCATTTTTCTCTTCAATTTTTGTTGTATCCTCGCCATTAAGAGGAAAAACATACTCTTCCACGTTAATTCCCTCTAATTCCATTGCCTCTCGTAGTCGTGCTTGAAGTTCGATTTTAATGCCGCTTGTATTCAATCCACGGCTCTCCAACTCCTTCTTCAGCTGCTGGCTCTTCAATTCACTCCACTGTGCCATGTCCAAGTTGTATTCGAAGTCTTCGGAATTTATTCAACAATTCCTCTTCTGACACCAATTGTAACGAATTTACTGCAAATCCTCTTATTTGCAACCTTCTGCTAAGTTGGAATCACTAAACCCTTGAATAAAGAACTCCACTATTCAATAATGCAAAATGGCCTTTATTAAAGTGTGACGGACTTTTCCTTACGTCGGGGTATGCTCAGTCCGTCCAGGATCCCTGTGGGAAGAGAGAAAAATCCCTATCGTCTCCTTTTAAAGAGAAAGATCCTGTTTGTTGTTTAAACGTTATAAACTCTTTATTCAAATCAATTGCAAAACTACCCTTAAAGTTACGGCGACGGAGGTGGGAAGCAACCGTCGGTTCTATTCCGATGGGGTTGTGAAAAGGCGTCCACCTATAGAACTAAGGCCCACGCCCTTTTAAAATACTCATTAACACCTTTCATTTGATACCCTTATCGTAGAATCAAATTCTAGAGTCACCCCTGGTCCACCTTTATGGCGATATCTCGAAAAGGTGTCCACCTATAGAACTAAGGCCCACGCCCTTTTAAAATTCTCATTAACACCTTTCATTTGATACCCATATTGTACAAACGCATTCTAGAGTCACCCCTGGTCCACGTTTATGGCGATATCCCGAAAAGGCGTCCACCCATAGAACTAAGGCCCCCTCCCTTTTAAAACACTTATTAACACCTTTCGTTTGATACACATATTGTACAAACGCATTCTAGAGTCAACCCTGGCCCCCTTTTATAACGATATTCCGAAAAGGCGTCCACCTATAGAACTAAGGCCCAGAACTAAAGCCCACTCTAAAACTAAAATCTCAACCTATTCGTAAAGAAAGCGGAGGTGGAAAACCACCATTTCCTCCCAGTCGGTGGAGTTGGTAAAACCCCCACCGAGTATAAAACTTAAAGATACCCTGCTCTTCCTGAAGGGTGCGGAGGTGGAAAAACCACCACAATCCCTATAACGATGGGGTTGGAAAAACCCCCAAAGTTACTAAAGTAAAGAACTCGTGAGATGGAAAAATCCCAGGAGTATTATTCACCGCTAAACAAGGCGTTAGCGGGCTACTATACCTAAATTATATATTGTAACGAACTTACTGCAAATCCCCTTATTTGCAATCTTCTGCTAAGTTCGAATCACTAAACTGTTGAATAAATAACTCCAATATTGAATAATGGAAAAATGGCCTTTATTAAAGTACTTCACAATAACACTTATAATTTGCAACTAGCTTGCTTAATAAACAAACTGACTGATAGCTTTAATGAAACTGACCTCTCGCCTCCACTGTTGTCGCCCTTTTATACTTTCCGACCTCCTCGTTGCATATTTCTAGGCTTTTCTAATTCCAGAACTTACTAGTTAGTTATAAATTTCTCAGCTACAACTACAGATGTATAATTTTTATAGCTTCTCTCATACCCCATGTGCTTGTATGTGTGAGCGACGCTTCCACAATCACAATTGCATACCTTTAGGAGCATTTCAGATAAGATACCTGCATGTGCTTGTACGTTGCTCTCAGCTGCGTGTACCTACATATGTGTAGACATTAGAGGTATACGCCGATGACTTAATCGGCGGCGGCGGTGCAGGCTCTGTTATATACCGGCGGCGGCGGCTTATGCTTGAATTTTCGATTTAAAAAAATAGTATTTATGAAAGGGTTTGTTTGTATGTATTTAAGGAAATCAACGTGTTGGCCATTTCGGAAAGATCCGAGGTTTTTCCTCAAGATCTCGCATACTGTTAAACATTTTCAAAACCTAGCCCCGGTCTTTGGAATTGGTACTGCTGCGTCTGCTGAAAAGAAATAGAGATACATAAAATACCACACCTTTGTCTGAATATCCCGTGCAAAGCGCAGTTTCACTTAGGGATAACTCCTAATAATCGTCGCGAACACAATTTCTTTAAATCATTTGTGGGTCCTTGGCGGTCACGCACAAAGGCGACTTATGGTTGCTATTAATGGTCTATTAATACTAATGACTCTCGTGGCACAGGGCGCCTCCAGTTTTTCGCCTGTTTTTAAGAGCTACAATTCCAGATGTGCAAACAGTAGCAATCCCGACCACCAGTCGCTACCAGGCCTTCTGACCCTCACACCATATGCCAGCACAGAAGCTATAGGACTGCGACTTCGAACTCATACCTTCGTCGACGTCATTTTCCTAGAAGCTCTAGGTGTAGCTCCGAAGACTTTCCAATGGATGCTTTTGCCGAACTGCACCAGAGAAACAAATTGGAACATTAGCGAGTTCGGCCAAGGATGCCGTCATTGCGTAATGGGTGAAAATCGTATAATCCTCGGCGTATCTACAGAATTAATATTTTACAAGGACCCTGGATAAAATTTTTAAAATGTAGACCAGAGTTTGTAGACGTTTGTGTTCAGATCATTGATTTCAATAGTCTTCCTTAAATCAAAACGATATTGTAACGAATTTACTTGCAAATCCTCTTATTTGCAACCTTCTGCTAAGTTCGAATCACTAAACTGTTGAATAAATGACTTCAATATTTAATAAGGCAAAATGGCCTTTATTAAAGTACTTCACAATAAATAACTCTACTATTGCCTAACAGATAGCGTGCTTAATTGAAACTGACTCTAGCGCCTCTATCTGTCGCTGCCTTTTATACTCTTTGATTTCCTTACTAGTTGGACATCAGCTATCAAATTTCACAGCTGTAACTACAATTGCACGATTTTATAGGTTCTCTCATTGCATTCTTTCGGGAGTATCTCAGATATATGCATGTGGTTGTTCATTGCTTCTTAGCTGCGTATACGTACATATGTGTAGACATAATGATTGATTCGTTTATGTAGATACATAATTGCTGTCTTCCAGTAAGTTTTACAGCTCCGGCTCAAGCTTAATTCTCACGGGAATGCTCTGGATCATTGAGAGACTTGAAAAGCAGATGCCGTGAAATTTTCGCACACGTGAAGTGTGTATGCAGATGCCGCCGCTGTTTTTCATTTAATTCATACGGCGAAAGGCTAAGCAGCGACATCTATTTTTGAAAAAGTAGGTTTATTAAAGGCAGCATTGCCAAACTAAAAAGAAGTAATTAACAAATTATCTGGCCCACAAATTGAACCAGACTTCTATCTGGATTTATCAGGCTCAAATCGATGTTGTTGCATTTATATGCAAAATTATTTATCTGGCTCAGGATTTTGCCACCGGATGGTGGCAAATGATTTATTTATGGATGTGCATACAAGGCGCTGCTTAGCATCGGCTTAGAGATGGCAGTACCCCTTAGTGTTGCTAATATTAGTAACAATATTTTAGAATGAAAGTAGACCGATTTTAAGTTGAAAGATGTTTACTGCTGTTTTCCGGATAATGATATAAGAGCTCATTATTGATGACCGCGTAGCTTCAGTTTTCAGACTAGTTCCACTGTCCACTTCGTTAGGGTAGTAGAACACACGGTAATTTTAACGACTGTCTTGGGAAAGTTTTTGCTTCACCTCTTGCGAAGGACAAAGCCTCACCTGATAAATACATATATGTGCCTACGTATTCACATTTGTAAAAGGAGCCGTAACGTGTAGGTGATATTTAAACTTGGTTGATTGCCTATAATCAATGTGATTAACTCCAAGGGAATAGTTTTGAATAGGACCGCCAACTTTATGTCAAACCGGGAGACGAAGTGTTAAAATTAAAATTAACATTTCAGACTCTATTGTATAGTTTCGCAAATAAACAACAGATGTTTGAATGTAAGCCCAAGTGATTTTTCAAACCCTTCTCATACGTCCATATATTTTCAACTTAAGTATGAGGTAAAAAACATTTCAACGGAGTGTTTATGCCTCTAGAACCTACTAAAGGGCTTTGCATCACCGATTTCGCTTATTCTTTCAGCCAATCGCAATATAAAATTAAAAAAAAAAATCGGCATTTTTTTTGCTTTTTTAACAACTTGAAAACAATTTGAAACGCCTTGGGTAATTTTATTTGAATTCGTGGTTCATTTTTTTTTGGAACAAATATGCAAAGTGATTACATAAATTTATTATATAACGTTTCTTTTAGTGTTTTGTTGTAATAACTTGGTGAATTGGTTGATGCAAAGTCCGTGTTAAGCTGACATCGAAAACGCCTGTTTTTTAAATAACTTTTGAACAGTTAGAAAGAGTTAAATTTAGCAATTCGTTTCTTATAACTGACAGTGATGCGCATCCGTTAATACCACTTTCGACCATATCCGACCAATTTTCGACTTGAACAATAAATGGTCTAAACAGTCTTAAACGAGTAGAAAATATAGTACCGCGCCGGACGCCGCCATCGCCGCGCCGATATTTTTGACATTCGGTGGCGGCGTGCGAAAAACGACCCTAATCGGCGGCAGCGGCGGCGTTTATTGGCGGCGTATATCTCTAGTAGACATAATGATTGATTCGTTTATGTAGATACATAATGATGAATTTATGGATGTGCATGCAAGGCGCTGCTTAGCATCGGCTTAGAGATGGCAGCACCCATTAGTTTTGCTAATATTCGTAACACTGCCCTCCACCTAAGTCTGATCGTCCCGATCAAACAAATCTCCCGATCTAAACGCCGCTAGCATCTCCAAATGTACCACTCTTCTACTCCGTGGTTTCCCAGTGGATTGTATGCGGTAGATGGTATCACTGATCTTCTTCACAACTTTGTGCGGGCCTTCCCAACTGCACCGAATCTTGGATGGAACACCTTTCCGCCGGTGAGGGTTGTATAACAGTACCAAATCTCCCTTCAAGAAACCTTCCGAATTATCGTACCTGCCTTTCATCTTTGATCGTTCCCTCGCACTTTGTTGTTTGGCCAATGAACTACTTTGTAGAGCTGGCTTTTGACGGATTGGCTTCACATACTCAGTATCGTTCCGACGTTTCCCAACAGAAGTGCGCGCTGGCTTGAAACCACCCTTGCATTCTTTCTGGAAAATTCTTTCAGTCGTTTTAGTGGGTCCATTAGGTTTTGTCAATGCCAGTGTTTCTCTCCCAGGTACTTTTGATTTCGCTCTATTTAGCCCATTCGATCCATCAACTCTTGCTCGATCTACTTTCCTTGACTTTCGTGGTCTCTGTCGAATCTTCTCCACCAGTACCCGATTACTGTTGAACCCTTTCTCCAGACTAAAGTTAAGTGGTATATCCTAGTTCTTATAGCGCATAATCTTTCTCCCCATATCGATCCTGGTGTCAATGTCAACTAAGAAGACCACTCCCAATATGACTTCATCAACAATCTCCGCCACAATGAATTTGTGTAGAACCACGACCTTTTTAATACCTCACATACCACTTCTCCTTGGACTTGGTTATACTCGCCCGTAACCGTACGCACCCTTGCTCCAGGTAACGGTTTTACTCTCCTGTTGACCAAGTCAGATCGGATTAAGGAATGAGATGCGCCCGTATCTACAGTCAGTACACGCTCCTTGCCATCCAGCTTTCCTTCGACGGCAAGACTGCTCGATTTTCTTCCAATTTGCGACACAGATATCACAGGACATTCAACAGCTGGGGCAAGTTTTCGTTCTTTACATCTGACACGCTCTTTTTCATCTCCTCCAGCTTTGCGTTTACGGCCACCCACATTGTTGGAATTATTAGGACCAAGATCGCAATGACGTGCAATGTGACCGGGCTTCCCGCATTTGAAGCATTTGATAACTCTTCCACTCCGCTTTTACAATCCTTTCAGCACCTCCAATATTGCGTCTGCCCACTCTGGCCTTTCTACTTCCACGCGATGAGCTTTGTACGCTGGCTTACTCAAAAGTGAGGCTGTTTCCTGAGTCAGTGCATGCGATACCGTTTCAGCAAATGTTAGTTTTGGATTCGCATATGTAGCCCGCTTCGTTTCCACATCTCGTATGCCATTTATGAAGCTCTGGATTTTTACCCTTTCAGTGTATTCCACGGGTGCATCCGCAATTGCAAGATGAGCCAATCTTTCAGCATCTGAAGCAAACTCCTGCAATGTCTCATGTTCTTTTTGGTAGCGGTTTTGCAACTCAATTTGTAATATCTGTTTTCTATGCTCGCTTCCATAACGTCGTTCTACAGTACCCATCAATGCTTCATAACTGTTCCGTTCGTACTCTGGAATCGTCTGTAAGATTTCCGCTGCAGGCCCTTTCAATGCCACGAACAGTGCAGCAATTTTATCTTCCGCATTCCAGTTGTTCACTGCTGCGGTCTTCTCACACTGTAGCTTGAAGACCGAGAAAGGAACAGAACCGTCAAAAGATGGAGTTTTTACCTTCGCATTACTCGCTGAAGCAGCCGGCCGATTAAGTTGCAATTCCTGTATACTCTTGCTCTTTCAGTTGTGTTTCCATCTTTGATGTAATCTGTGTCGACATTTCTGAAATACGTGTCTCATGTGATTCCAGCTGGGATGCCAAATATGTCTTCTGCTCTTCCAGTTGAGATGACATTTGCGATGACATTTCTGAAATGCGTGCCTTCTGTGCTTCCATCTGGGATGTTAAACGTGTCTCTTGCGATTCCAGCTGAGATGCCATATATGTCTTCTGTTCTGCCAGTTGAGATGACACCGTCGTTGTTTGAGCAGATATTGCAGCTAAAATCACGTTCAAGTCTGTACTCGTAGCTGTCTGCGGTGTTTCTTCCATTTTTGCTGTTTCCCCGCCATCAAGAAGAAAGTCATACTCTTCCACGTCGAATCACTGAACTGTTGAATAAATAACTCCAATATTGAATAATGGAAAAATAGCCTTTATTAAAGTACTTCACAATAACACTTATACTTTGCAACTAGCTTGCTTAATAAACAAACTGACTGATAGCTTAAATGAAACTGATCTTCCGCCTCCACTGTTGTCGCCCTTTTATACTGTCCGACCCCCTCGTTGCATATTTCTAGGCTTTTCTAATTCCAGAACTTACTAGTTAGTTATACATTTCTCAGCTACAACTACAGATGTATAATTTTTATAGCTTCTCTCATACCCCATGTGCTTGTATGTGTGACCGACACTTCCACAATCACAATTGCATACCTTTAGGAGCATTTCAGATAAGATATCTGCATGTACTTGTGCGTTGCTCTCAGCTGCGTGTACCTATATATGTGTAGACATAATGATTGATTCGTTTATGTAGATACATAATGATTTATTTATGGATGTGCATGCAAGGCGCTGCTTAGCATCGGCTTAGAGATAGCAGCACCCCTTAGTTTTGCTAATATTCGTAACAATATGTAGCAACTCCCCTTGGACTGCCCCCTAGCATACGAGTTCATTGGTATGCATCTCCAGTTAATTAGCATAGTTACTTTCAATTTCCCTCTGCTGCCTGCTTATTGTGCCTTTTTGTTGTCAACGAGTTGGTTGTCCTTCGTAAATAATTTGCAAGTGTAATGTTTATGGCTGCCTAGTACCCACGCTGTGTTGTTGGTATGCTGAGGTGACGTCTTTCTAGTATATTGCGTTTTTCTTGTTTCCTCTTTGTGCGATGTCCACCTTACTACGGCCAGTTGCTCTGTGTGTTCCTCGGTGGATATCTCGGTGAAATGTTGGTTCGGGGTTCTACTACACGATGCTGATGATGGTGCGTGTTGTGTTGTTGCTATCGTCGTCGGTCGTCTCGTTTGTTCCCCAATGGGAACTTCGGTGAAGCCCCCATTCGGGGCTTGGCGGGGCGCTTTTAACTTACCACGCTCGCGGGGTGAACGTATCCTTCATTCTGTTTCCGGACTTGCTTCTTCTTCGACTGTCGCCTGATGGTATGCTCTTAGCTCCCTTATATGTGCCGTTCTCCTTTTGCCGTTATGCACCTTGTCTAGCTCGACGATTACGGGCGATACGAAGTTCGTTACACGATGAGGCCCACTGTTTCTTGGTGCTAACTTTGCTACGAAGTTGTCCACTGCCTTGGACAGCTGATGCTCTTTTACTAGTACCAAGTCGCCACCGCCGGTTGCCACTATCTCCTACGTAAATTATAATGCCTTGCCTGCTCCGCTGATGCTTGCTGTTGTCTATGACGTGCCATCTGATATACCTCTTTCATTTTCACCATCTTTTCACTGAGAGCCACCTTCTCCTCGCCTGTGCCAAATGTTTGCTCATCGTAGAGGGCGTTTGGGATCCTCGGTTCCCTACCCTGTACCACGAATGCTGGACTGTAGCCTGTTGACTCGCATATGCTCGTATTCAGTGCTAATGTCATCTCTGGCAACAACTCATCCCATGTCTTATGCTAATTCCCAGTGAATTGCGCTATCATCCTCTTGATGTTACGATTCACTCTCTCCGTCGGGTTCTCTTGCGGTGTGTACGGTGCCATTAGCTGGTACTTAATGACAGCCTCTTGTAAAAATTTCTTAATATGCCTGCTCTGAACTGTGCTCCATTGTCTGTTATTAGAACTTTTGGCGCGCCAAATCGTGCCTCAATCCTCTCTCTCATTACCCTGATAAGATTCTCCGTCGTTGCTTTCCGTATTGCTATGACCTCTACCCATTTCGAGAATCGATCCACGAAAACAAATGCCATTGTATTGCCATGCTTCGAACGCGGGAGTGGTCCAACGAAATCTGCACAAACGGTAGCAAAAGGTTCATCTGAAATCTGCGTGAGCTTGTTGCTGGCTGGGTTTGTAAATTTGGCATGCATGGCACTGTTGCACGTACTTTCGTACGTCCCTGAACATCCCCGGCCAGTAATACCGCATCATTGCATGCGCGATGGATTTCCGTATCCCCATGTGTCCTGCACTTGGTGTGTCGTGAATCTCGTTAAGCACTCTTCGCCTCTCCAATGTCGGCACGCATAACTTCCATGGTACCGCATCCTCACCATCCATTTGACCTCCAATTCGTCTGTATAGTCTTCCTTCCTCTATGACGTATTCGGGAAACTTCTCTGGTGTCCTCGTAACTTCAGCCATCTTTGACGTGTACCACTTGCAACTCAAACTGTCTTCATGTGTCGTAAGGCTACCCAGCTGTTCCTCCGGTGGCTGCCTCGAAAGTGCACCTGCGACCACGTTCATCTTACCCTTCCTATACTGTACGTCGAAGGAATACTGCTGTAACTCGAGCGCTCATCTAGCTATCCGGCCTGACGGACTTTTGATCGCGTTCAACCATTTCAAAGCAAGGTGATCGGTGATCATCGTGAAATTGTACCCTTCTAAATACGGTCTCATTTTCCTTATTGCCCACACGATCGCTAAACATTCCTTTTCAGTTGGTGAGTAGTTCATCTCGGCTAGGATACGCTATCACTCGCTCCTCGTCATCCAACCCCTGTGTGAGAACTGCTCCGAAACCATAATTGCTGGCGTCCGTATGTAATCGAAATCTTTTAGTAAAATCTGGGCAACCTAGTGCCGGTGCTTGTATTAGTGCATTCTTCAAAGCTTCGAATGCCGCCTGTTGTTCTTCGGACCATTTCCACCTACTTCCCTTCTTCAACATTGACGTCAGTGTGTGCGCAGCTTGTGAAAAGTTGGGTACGAACCTCCGGTACCATGAAACTATCCCCAGAAATCGCCTTAACTCTCGTATGTTGTGTGGTGGCATCAGTTCCTTGATAGCCGCAACTTTGTCGGGATCCGTTCTTCGCTGACGACGTGGCCTAGATATTTCAAACTTTTCTTAACAAACTCACATTTATCTGGGTTGATCTTCAGATTCGCCCTCCGTAGCCGCCGAAATACTTCTCCTAGGTGCTTTATGTACTCTTCAATGGTTGTGCTGGTGATGATGATATCATCCAGGTAGGAAAACGCATTTGGTTCCAACTCTGGGCCAATAACACCGGCTAGTGCCCGCTGAAACGTAGCCGGAGCGGAATGTAGACCCAACGGCATCACTTTCCGTTGATACAACCCTCGGCCGGGTACGGTGAATGCTGTATACTTCTGGCTATCTTCTTCCATCTGGATTTGCTGATTTGATAGTCTGTCCCGATGACCACGCTGTCGACTAAGCCAGCAGAACTTACAACTCATTCTGATGCACTTGATCCCCCAGTTTTAGCTCTGCGTCCACTACCTCCGCTATCCATGCTGCGCTGCCATCGCCCATCACCACTCGTGTCTGTATCTTCTTCAACCTCCGTGCGTCTATTTTCGCCGCTGTCTTCTCGCTGATGAAACTTCGTGTTCCCCCATATCTACTGATGCCATGACTTCTTCTCCATCCAGGGTTACTGCAGCCAAGATTCGCCCTTGGGTCTGCCTAAATGTGCTTACTGAGTCCGAGGTTGCGTTTGTTGAGACGCCACCATTCGGTACCAATGGGGTCTCTGCCCGTTTCCCTGATGTCCACGACAGCAGTCACGCGTTAGTATACCTACTCGGCCACACTGCCAGCAGAAATCTCTTCGTTCGCCTGTATGCGTTCCGTAGATCGATGGGCCCTTGGTGTGGTATCGTCGCATGCCCTGGCGTGCTCGGTTGTCGTTGCGCCTCCGGTCTACTATCTCTGTGTCTCTCATCTTCGTGCATATAGTGATAATGTTCGGCTGGCCATCGCGGCACAAAAGGTTTCGCCGCTGGCCTCAGCGGTTCTTTCTCCGCCGTGATGTTCTCGTAGTCCTCGGCCATGCTTACCAGTTCCTCTAGATTGGTGAACTCGCCCCGTTTGATGTAAAGCTGGTACTCTCGTCGAAAATTTCTGTAAATCCGGCTCAGCTTCTGCTCGCCGTTGTAGTCATCATGACGCATGAGTGCTTGTAACGATAAAACGTAATATTTAAACTGCTCATTGCACACGCTGCCGGATCTCATCATCTAGCTGCTCGAAGTACGTCGATCTCAGGAAAAATTTTAGAAAGTCCTTCTTGAAGGCTTCCCACTCTTGCCACTGCCTGTTGTTCCGGTACCACACCAAGACCTTGTCCTTCAGCAACTCAGGTAACGCTCGTGGGATGGAATCGCGATCAACTTCGTAACTGTCGGCCAGCTCCTCCACCCGCTCAGTGAAACTAAGTGGCTCCTTACCGCCGTTACACTTCAACCCCCACTTACGTACTCGATCCATTACGTTGGTGTGCGATACCGGCTAGTACGTGGCGTAAGTCGGCATTTGTAAACTTCCTCTTGGATCCGCCGTCTGATTTATCACTTTTGGTGCGGGGCCGCTGCCGCCGGGCACTACTAATTCGTTGTTGTTTGGTGTAGGTGTTGGTGGCCTAGCCGGCCGGGTATTCTGAAGAGCTAGCTCTTCAAAACGTGTCTCAAACGCTGAGTCGTTTCCCTGTGCTTGGATAAAGTTCGCCCAGCGTTTCCGTAGCTCTGCTCTCCACTTCAAACTCCGTGGTATATTTCACAGCCTCGTCACGGTTAAAGTAATATACCCAGGTTAACTTTTCCATCGTGCGCGTCTATTCTGAATTTCCCTGTGTGATCTTCCTGTGATTTTACCACTGTTATCCTCTTGTTTATTGTACTCCGGCTCTGTGTAGTCCTTGTTTAGAGTCCCTGCTCGGGCGCCATTTGTGACGGATTTTCCTTACGCCGGGGTATGCTCAGTCAGTCCAAGATCCCTGCGGGAAGAGAGAAAAGTCCCTATCGTCTCATTTTAAAGAGAAAGATCCTGTTTGTTGTTTAAACGTTATAAACTCTTTATTCAAATCAATTGCAAAACTACCCTTAAAGTTATGGCGACGGATGTGGGAAGCCATCGTCGGTTCTACGCCGATGGGGTTGGGAAAACCCCCACCGGGACTACGCTTAAACTAAAATCTCAAACTATTCGTAAAGAAAGCGGAGGTGTAAAACCACCACTTCCTAACAATCGGTGGAGTTGGTAAAACCCCCACCGAGTATAAAACTTAAAGATACCCTGCTCTTCCTGAAGGTTGCGGAGGTGCAAAAACCAGCACAATCCCTCTAACGATGGGGTTGGAAAAACCCCCAAAGTTTCTAAAGTAAAGAACTCGTGAGATGAAAAAATCCCAGGAGTCCTATTCACCGCTAAACAAGGCGTTAGCAGGCTACTATACCTAGCTGGCTAATGCGCAGGTGGACAGTTATCCTGCAACAATAAATCTTACTTATTATATGTATTTACATAAGGTATCCTACGTTTAACGGTATTATTCTACCCATATATTCCATTATCTACTTGCATATAAGTATTTATTTCTAAATTACATATGTAGTAATTCCCCTTGGACTGCCCCCTAGCATGCGAATTCATTTGTACGCATCTCCAGTTAGTTAGCATAGTTACTTTCAATTTCCCTCTGCTGCCTGCTTATTGTGCGTTGTTGTTGTCAACGAGTTGGTTGTCCTTCGTAAATAACTTACAAGTGTAATGTTTATGGCTGCCTAGTACCCACGCTGTGTTGTTGGTATGCTGAGGTGACGTCTTTCTAGTATATTGCGTTTTTTTTTGTTTCCTCTTTGTGCGATGTCCGCCTTGACGGCTAGCTTCAATGCCTGCTGTGCTTGGTCGCAATTTCTTTGTATACGTATGTTTGTACATTTTTGGTGCTCTTGCAGTGGGAGCTTATGTGTGTTGCTTATTGCGTTGCTGTATTCCCATCGTTATTTAGAATTCCAGCAGGTTCGTTGATCTCAATGCAAAGCCAAAGTTTTTTCCGTTTGATCCCTATGCAAAATATAATATCCAACCAAAATTTTTGCCGTATGCGGGCAGAGAAAATTATGTTTTTGCGAAATAATAAATATATAAGTGTATATTAGGGTGTTTCAGAAAAAATTATTATTTTATGTGTGTAAATTCAATTTATATAATTTAGGATTATATGTTTTACATGTTATATGCACTGATTCATTCATTCATTGTCATATCCATTAGGGTGTTTCGAAAAATGGTATATACTTTGTAATTGTAGATTATCTAGGTTCGAATGTGTGGGCCCCAAAGCCGATTTTGGTCCTCACAAAAGTACTTCACAATAACACTGATACTTCACAACCAAAAGCTTGCTTAAATGAAACTGATTGTCATGCCTCTACTGTTGCGGCCTTTTATACTCGGTGGTTTCTCGTTTGCATACTTCTAGGCTTTTCCAGAATTTACTTGGTTATTGCTATATAATTTATAACTACAGATGCACGTGTATGCGCGTGTATTTGTGAACGACACTTCCACAAATATAACTGCATACTTTTGGGAGCATCTCAGATAAGATATCTGCATGTGTTTGTGCGTTGCTTCTCCGCTGCGTCTACATACATATGTGTAGTGTAGACATAATGATTGAATTATTGATGTGCATATAAGTCACTGCTTAGCATCGGCTTAGAGATGATAGTATCCCTTAGTGCTGCTAATATTCGTTACAATATCATACTTGTAAACCTGTACTATGATACGAGCGGCTGTGTACATTCTTAATCGATCGTCAAATAAAAAGTGTCTTAATTCAACGCCATATGAAGAGTGGTTTGGGACGAAACCTGAAATGGGACATGTGCGAGTTTTTGGCAGTGAATGCTTCGTGCAGATACCAAAACAAAGTGAACGTAAGAAATGGGATGCCAAGGCAAAAAAGGTATTTCTGGTTGGCTACGAGTCCACATCAAAGAATTTTCGGCTCTAAGAAATAATTGTAAGCTGCAACGTAAAAATCAACGAGAAAATTGTGAATCACGCTCAAGTGTACCATCTAGCTGGCGATGATGATAGTGATAGGCAAACATCCAAGCAAACATGGTATGAAGAGTTGCCAAATATTAAGCAGTCTCCAGAAAATACTGGAATAGATGAAAATGAGCATAATAATTCAGATGTGTCGGACGACTTTTTTGATACAAGCGATGATATACCGTGTGGCGAAGAAGATGAAGAAAGACCATGTAGTACTGAACGCTATGGTTTTCGCGAGAGGATGAAGAAACCAAGCGGTCTAATGGAAAGTGGATATTCAGCTGTAGTTCAAGAGCCAAGCACATACGAAGATGCAGTTAATTCAGAAGAATCTATAAACTGGAGAGACGTAATTTGTCGAAAATACAAATCTACTATGTCAAAAATAGCTTTGCTCAATTTTATACACATGGCAACTCTGTAATATATATATGTAAGCGTCTAATTTCTTGTGAAAAAACTTCTTACTTCGAATTTGTTACTGCTTCAATAAAGAACGCAATTAAAGAAAGATCTCGGTTTTTCAATAGGTTATGTGCCTATAAATTCCAGCATTACTAATTTAAAGCATTAAACAAAAGTTTTCGAGGTCTTCGTGAATCACTTTGTTAAGCGCAATTAATTGTAGTACGATTTGTGAAATTAATGCACAATATGATGGCGGATAAAGGTTTTTGAGCGGATAAATACTACAATTGGAAATTTAAAATACGTATGTATCTTCAAAAAGAGGATTTATGGAGCGTTGTGGAAACTGGTGTTCCGTTGTAGTGCAGAGGTACTTATAAAGAAAGATCAAAATTCGTGTGCAATCATTAGTTTGTGTGTTGATGATAGCCAGCTGATTTACATACGAAATGAAATTGATGCAAAAGGTGCATGGTTAAAGTTAAAGGACCAGCATGAAAAGCCAAATCTGATGAGACGAATATTCAGCACTCAATTACGTGAAGAAGGTAATTTGGAAAAACATGTGGCTGTGATGAATGAACTATTCGACAAGTTGATAACAATGAGTGCAAAAGACATTTCCGAGCAGTGGCAAGTTTGAATGTTGCTAAGCAGTCTACCAACAAGCTATGATGGACTTATTACGGCGCTTGAGGTTCGCTCTGATACAGGATTAACAAAGAGTGCGGTACAAAATAAGTTGATTGAAGAGAATCGAAAAGGAAATGATCGTAAGAGTGTAGAATTGACTTCTGCGCTAAAGGCTGTAAATAATGCAAACGACGGAAAAAGGAAATGCTATTTTTGTAACGAATCGGGGCATATCAAGAAAAATTGTTTAAAATACAAGTCATGGTTGTCAAACAATAAGACAAAGACAAAACAGGACGTGAATAAAGCTGTAGAAGAAATTGCTTTGTGATGTGTGCCCGAAAAATGCAGCAATCAACAAATTGCTAACGACAAAAGAATGTTTCCCAAACTGGATGTGAATGCGAGACAGCAATCAATTTCTGTGGCCAATGGAAAAATTTCCCTCTCTCAAGGTAAAGGTATATGCAAAGTTGAAGTTGATGGAAAACCCCTCAGCATTGAAGATGTATACTATGTTCCGGATTTCAATTCAAATCTTCTTTCGGTAAGAAAAATGGTTGAAAATGGATGTAAAATTTCTTTAGAAAGACTTGTGTATAGAAAAGTGTGTGTAGAAAAGTGTAATACTATTGTGTGTACAGCTAGTATATATAACGCTTTGTATGTTCTAAACACTAAATTTAATCAAGTTATGTATGCGAACCATTGTAGACTAAATTGTGTACATTATTTGCATCGTGTTTTTGGACATAGAGATTTTGACGCTATTCGAAAAGTTCATTGTGACAAATTAGCACAAAATATGAAAATAGCCCATTGCTCTGATAATAGTAAATGTGAGGTATGTGTTCAGCGAAAGTTTTCCAGATTGCCATTTCCAAAAGAGAGCCAAAATAGGGACGCTAGTAAACTTGATCTTATTCATACGAACGTGTGTGGTCCTATTTCACCGTCGACCAATAGGGGTTACAAATACTTTATTACTTTTATTGATGACCACACACACGTTATTGCGAAATATTTTTATTGAAATCTAAGAATGAAGTGTTTAGTAAAATTAAAGAGTATTGGATTTTATTAAAAAATCAATTCAATCAATATCCGAAAGTAATGAGGTCGGATCGTGGAGGGGAATATATGGGACGCAATGTCAAAGATTTTCTAGCTAGCTGAGGTACACAAGTTCAGTATACAATACCATACATTCCTCAGCAAAATGGAGTAGCTGAAAGAAAAACCGATCGTTAATTGAAATGGTGAAATGTATGATTTTGGATGCTAACTTACCAAAACGTATGTGGGGTAAAGCAATAATTTATGCCAATCGTTTACAGAACTGCTTGCCTAGCCGTAGCGTAAGCAAAACTCCGTTTGAACTGTGGACATCTAAGAAACCTCACTATTCGAAATTTCATTTATTTGGTTCGGAATGTTATGTATACATCCCTAAAGAAAAAAGGAGCAAATTAGAAAATAGCTCAAATAAAACAGTTTTTATTGGAATTTATCAAGACTCAAAAGGACGAGGATAAAATTAGTATGGAAAATATGGATGTTGATATGTCATATTTGGAAAGTGGGTCTAGTTCAAATACAGAGGTAGAGTTTTTGGATGCTAGGGATGTGGTTCAAGCACCTATTCGTAGAACATCTATTCATGTTAATAAAAGTATTCCACCAAAAAGATTAATTCAAGAAAATGTTAGCTTGGCATCTTTCACTCCAGATCAAAATAATTTTAATGAGGCTATTAAAATTAAGGAGGAGAAGGATTATTGGATTGATGCGATGCAGAATGTAACGACACCCTAAGAGCAACTCACCACATCAGCCATACATCAGTTGATGTCGCGCAAAACGGGCGAATGCAACGCGGCGCGTGAGTGGCCACTAAAAAATTGGCAACTGAAAAAGCAACACCTGAATTTCACAAAACTATATAAAATTGTAAAAACACAAAATACATAAAGTTTAAATAAAAATTACCTACGTCAAAAACTTGTGTAAACACATATTAGTGATATTTCTCTATCGTTTGCCGGCTGCAGTGCTTCAACTGGGTTTTTTGGAACAATTATAAGCATGCAGCAATTTGCAAAATTACAAAGGAACAATGCGGGTAATTATTACAATATACATACCGACATTGTTTCACATGGCGACCGTGACATCGAAACCACGCGGAATACAAAATGGTGGAATTGCCTGATTTTCTTAATTATGAAAAGTTTTACGTGGTAGAGTCAGTCGCGACACCACTTCACAATTTCACAATATCATCAACACGCGGAATATAAAATTTTCACAAACTTTAAACTCATGCTACATTCATTCTGCCAATCATTTTTTGGGATGCCGATTTTAGTCCATACGACTACAACACAGTAAGTGGCATATTTTCAAGGTACAAGCACCAGTAGGAACCAGCAAAGACCAGCAGCAGAAAATATGTATATAATATGTCTGTATGTATTACATCTTTTATTTTATTTATTACGTCTTTTTATTAAACACATATGTATGTGTACGAAATATTGCAATCTTTATTAAATGCGGTGCGTTCGCATAATACATTTTGGATTTTGATTACAACGGTGCGTCTGTTAATAAAACACCTTAATTTTTTTACTAAAACGGAGCGTGCGTCTAAATTCTAAACTTAACCACTAATACTTCCGCAGTTTTCAAAAAGTTTTAAAATTTTCAAACCATTTTATAAGTATCAACGTTTTCAAGTCTGCAACTTTTATTTTGCCTCTAAATTTTTATAATCATTTTTACAAATTTACATTTTCTTCAAATTTTTCATATTTTCAAATTTCTAATTAAAAAAAAAATGTATGATTCATCTTACAAAATTCTCATACTTTCAAGCTTCCATCATCATCTCACAAATTTTCCATATAAAGATTTCTCTTACTCTAGGTGGAATTTCTTCAATACCTTCATTTTTCAACAAAATATCACCATATAAGACTGAGTGAACTAGATAAACAGTCTGCAAGTACCGTATAAAATTGATAATTTTTTTGATATATGCGGTGGTTCCGTTAAAAACCAATTAAATTTTTTTTTGATATAAACGATGGTTCCGTGAAAAGCCGAGTTAGAGTTTTCTTATAAAGCGGTGCGTCCGTGAAAATATACGAATTTTTTTTGAACAAAGCGTGAATATAAATGGATTTTTTGAACAAGTTTACCACAATTTTGAGATTTTTACCAATTAATACCTATATACTTTTGTGCAAATTTTAAATTCAATTACTTCTTACAGATTTTGCATACCAGTATACTGCAGTTTCAATTAACTCTTCCTGTAAATCAGTTCCCTTTTACAAAATTTTTTTTTCCTTTTCCTCAACATTTCAGCTTCAAATATATATTCAGACATTCAAACAAGTGCTTCATTAATTTCATAGTTTGAACTGAATTATTTTTGCTATTCTGATAACTACATATGTACCTTAGAAGTGATAAGCAAGTGCAAAAAAATTCAGACTCAGAATCCGATTCCGACAATTCAGCCTCAAGTTACGAAAGTTTAGCTTCATCTTCGACCGAAGAAGTCACAAACCAGGAAAATAGATTATCTATGTCAACAGATTTTCCAGGCTTCGAAGATTCTTCCAGTAAAAATTTAACTTCAAATTTAACTTCAAATCTTAACGATTCCAATGGTACAAAATTAACTTCAACTTCTTCTACTTTAAAATTAGATCTTAACGAATCAAATAGTACAACCTTAGTTAACCCTTCTTCTAACGTAAACCCAGATCTTAACGATCCAATTAGTACAAACGTGGCCTCACCTTCTTCTAATCCTCTAGCACAACGTGGTAGTTATCGTGGCTTTTACCCAAATCGCAGCTATACTGGCTATAAAAGTAATAGTTCATTTTCATACAATAGCAAATATAACCGTAACAATAGTCAGCGATATCGATATGACAATAGAAATAGATACCAAAATAGTAACAATAGCAATACACGTTCAAACTCAAACTCAAACTGCAAATAATAGTAACAATAGAAGTAACAATGCAAGTTCATCCAACGGTAGAGGCAGAAATGCAAACGTACGCGCTTTAAACGCGAGTGCCCCTCGGGACCGAACACTGAGGGAGGACGAACTAAGCGAGTAAGCGAATTTCCTTCACCAGTAGGCATATACTGTTTAAATTTAAATTATTCAGATTTCATAGAGTTACAACCTAACGAGTCACAAAAATTTTGTTCTTTCCTAGTAGACACTCAAGCAGACATTTCTTTAATAAAGATATCATGTTTAGACATTAATATTTCCTTAAATACAACGACATTATCAACATTACCGGTGTTACTACCAATTCAGTTTCCACTTTAGCTAAGATTACCGCAAATTTAAATTGTTCTAACTTTTCTCTTAAACATACTTTACATGTAGTAAATGAAGACTTTAATATTCCATCCGATGGCATATTAGGTAAAGATTTTCTGAAAATTAACAAATGCATTATAAATTATGAAAAAAATAGTATTTCCTTTTGGGTAGGTAATGAAAAATTCGCGATACCAATCCTACATGGAACAGAAAGCGACAGTTTTATCATTCTTCCAAGATGTGAAATTTTTGGACTTTTTGATTTAGGAGATTCACCCGAGCCACTTTTCGTGGACTTGCAGGAAATTGAAAAAGGCGCTTTCACAGCGAAGTGCACTGTTAATTCCAGTAACCCAATAATTAAAGTCATAAACACCACGGATGATGTCAAGTATGTAAAAAGAAACAGTATTCGGACAGAAAAACTTTCAAACTATAATGTTTATACAATTAATAAAATCAGAAACAGAAGACAAACGTACGAAAAAACTTATTTTAATTTAAAAAAATCAAATACCTCAACATGCTCCAAGTAAATTAATTGACCTTTGCATAAATTATGCCGAAATTTAGCTCTTGACATTAAGTCTGACTAAAAATGTTTGGAATGGGGTTAAGCGCGTCATGAAATATTTAAAAGGCAAAACTGATTATGTTTTGCGATTAAGCAACGTTAATGCAACCGATCTTGATTTCACGGGTATGCTGATGCTGATTGTGGTGAAAATAGTCCAGATACGAAGTAACATAGTGGTTATGTTTTCTATTTAAATGGAGGACTAAGAAGCTGGGCATGTCGTAAACAAAATTGTGTTTCGCTTTCTTCTACTGAAACAGAATATATTGCACTTGCTGAAGCAAGTAAAGAAATGAGATGGTTATACAAGCTTTTAAATGACATGGGTTACGAAACAAAATTACCAGTTAAAATATATGAAGAAAATCAAAGTTGCATTAAAATGTTTCACAATGAAAATTTTAATGGAAGGTCTAAGCATATATACATAAAATATCATTTTATCAAAGACTTTGTTTCTAAAAATATAATTAAGGTTGAGTATTGTGCTTCAGAAGAAATGATAGCAGATTTATTAACTAAACCGATTGCGAAGACAAAGTTAGAAAAATTCAGGCAAATGTGTCGTTTAGAAAAATTGATCAAAGAGGAGGAGTGTTGAAAATACAAACCTACTATGTCCAAAATAGCTTTGTTCAATTTATACACATGACAACCCTTTAATATATATATGTAAGCGCCTAATTTCTTGTGAAAAAACTTCTTATTTCGAATTTGTTACTGCTTCAATAAAGAACGCAATTAAAGAAAGATCTTGGCTTTTCAATACAATTAAAGATGAGTTGTGTTCACTGAAGAAAAATTCGACATGGGATTTAGTGAAGCGTCCAAAGACCACAACGTAATAGGAAGTCGATTGGTTTTTAAGCGAAATTCGAGTATGTTCGGCCCAATTTTCAAGGCACGCCTAGTTGCAAAGGGCTATTCACAAAAGGAGGACGTTGATTATGGGGAAAGATTTTCTCCAGTGGTGCACTACGTTTCGAGTCGAACTATTCTTGCGATCGCCGCAGTAGAAGACTTGGAAATGGTGCAGTTCGACGTGAAGACAGCATTCTTAAATGGGGACCTAGAAGAGGAAATTTTCATGGAGGTTCCAGAAGGACTTGAAGTTGACGGTTAGAACCTAGTTTGCCGCCTCAAGAAAAGTTTGTATGGACTAAAACAAGCATCCAGAGTGTGGAAGAAGAAACTCACAAAATTCTTGAAGGATTATATCATGATCCAATCGAAGGCAGATGTGTTCGTCGGTAGTGTAAATGGCAATAAGATTATCCTAATATTGTATGTGGACGACGAATTGATTTTGTCAAAAAGCAAACAGACACTGGAAATATTGATGGCTAATTTGAGTGACAATTTTGAGATGACACGAGGAGAAGACGGTAATTACGTTGGCGTTGAAATACACCGAGATCGAGAGACTCTCAACTTCCGATGGATGATATCCTCAGGCTGGTAGTTTTTGAGAAAAGATACAAAGTAGAATTGGGAGACAAAGTTACAACGGCTACACAAGATCGTATGGTACACAAATGGCTCGAAGACGCCAGAGGGGATTGCAGTCGGAGTCTTCGGACCCAGAGCCAAAATACCAGCACCTCTGAGAGCACACCCGGTAATTTTCAAGTCGAAGTATTTGCCATAAGTCAGTGCGCTGAGCTGAACATTCAGCGCGGATACTCCAATGAAACAATTGCCATACTCAGTCAAACAGTCTGACCACACTAAAGGCAATTGCAGTGTTTGAAATAAAGTCAGCACTGACCCTTGAGTGCGTAGAAAAGCTGAATTAATTAGAAGTACACAACGTAGAACTGCTGGCCCGTGTCCCAGGCCACAGGAGAGTAGAGGGTAATGAGTAGGCGAACAACCAGGACAGAGAGGCAGCAACTGCATGGCCCATCGGCCCGAGCCGTTCCTGCCAGTTGGCTCACAAGGGCATTTATTAGTAGAAGGGAGGGAAAAGAGAGAAGAACACTGGAGTAATACGCCAGGTTTGAGACAATCTAAGTTACTGTTAGGAGGTTATAGCACAAGTCGCTACGGGACAATAATAGGCCTCTCAAAAGATAACCTAAGGATCTGAAGAGGTATTCTTACATGGTATTGTAGACTGAACAAATGTATGCAGAAACTGGGCATACTATCGAATAACACATGCCGATTTTGTGATCGATCAGCAGACGGCGGATCATATCATTCCAGGATGCGACACAATCTCAAGACGTAGGGCTAAGTTTATAGACTCACCATGGCCAGAGCATTCCCACATTCAATCCCTCAAACGAAGAATACTGCTAGGGTTCATCAAGGAAGTCGGCTTGGATGAGGTGCTGTGAAGGAGATATGTAAGTCACTGTGCAATCCTCAATAAATTATCTATCTATCTACGTCCCGGTAATAAGCACCATTGAGGTACTAGCCCGACCATCTCGGGAAATATTAATATGACTACATTAAACATTCTAGGGATTGAATATTAATAATGACCGCAATGTCAAAGTCTGCTAAAATTTACCATTCTCCAAGGAATGCTCGATATATAACTTTCCACGTTTTGAATCAGTAATGAAAAGAGCAAAATTTACTAAAATTTTAAATGGCTGTGGGTAATAAGGTAATGGGAACGGCGACGTAGCGAAAATGACAAAAATCTTGTAAATGTACCGATCATAATTAATTAATTCCTCCCTTTCAAATGCAGTTCTATGCATACATACGTGTGTATTTTGCTCTCCAAACGCTAATTGAAGAAATCTATTGTTATATACGTGAACTTCGAACTCTTTGATATTTGCATTCTTCGGTTGATTATCAACAAAAGCATGACAAATTATCACTAACAAATTCATACATGTGGTTTATATATTTAATATGGTAGGCAATTTACTTACCCTTTCTGGTGCGATGATTTCTGGACAATCGGACCTGACTAGACGCTATTTATTTTGCCTTAAGGGAGCGTGCTTAAAGCGCACCATATCATGTTGTGGCACACCTTCGGTGATGAAAAGAATCAAAAGCATTTCTGCTTATAACGCTTCTAGGATAGCAGCTGCAGCTCCCGGTGGCTGCACATAAATAACAGTTGCATGCGGATCATTTGCCCATTTTGCTTAGGCTACCTATAGAATTTTAATTCACATTACATTATCTACTATTGCAATTTTTAATCACTATAAATTACCGAGGCAAATACTGGCAACCCAAGATGCGCAGTGCCACCCTTTTTTGGGGAAATACCTTCAAGCAGTTCGGTACCATGTTATAAAGCTTGTTGGCTGTGGAAAGTACCTTGTTTACAGGTAAATCCTTGGCAAATAACACGTGAGTCTGCATTTGGTTGTAGGTTTCCTCTTAGTTTGTCATATTCTGAGCTAAAGCGCACCCCGGAAGAGATGCTATATATTAGAATAATATAACATTTTTTTTATTATTTAAAAATGCACATACATACGTATGAATGAAAAGCAGAAAGTAATTAATGTTGTTGTTCTTGTACCGATAACAGTTATTGACTTTGATGGTCCTTTGCCGGATGCAGATCCGGTACGTTCCTGTAACAAGCACCATTAAGGTACTAGCCTGAACACTTCGGGAACGATTTGGTATGACCACATGAAGGCTTTTATGCCATCTCCAGAGCCTCGGCTGTATATGTTACGCTGGCAACCCCTTGAAAGGGTTGCGCTACCCAACCCCTTGAATTAATTTTTATGTCGGGGTTGATTCTGGATAGGTAAGAGTTTAACTTGTTACAGTAGCCAGATCGAAGTTGAACTAGAGTGACGCGCGTTACCCTAGGGAGACTGCGTTCCTCTTCTGCGAGGAAGAGGAGGAGCGGCCGTGGGGTGCGAGCAGCAGCGTGTACTTGTTGAGGCTTGCTGAGCAGCGGGGCTGCTAGAGGGTAGTGAGGGCCGCTAATGCGCAGACTACGGGCGCCCTTCGGCGGGAACAGCAAGGAGCCACAAAAGATTTGTAAAAGCTCCGAGGACTTCGGGTTTTGGGGTCTAGCCCAGAACATCCCGTCCGGTGAAACCATCCCTTATACGTGACACAATTACAAGAGTGCGACCGTCCTAAAAAGAATCTTTTCCGGCAAATGCAGCAAAACCATTTCTCTGGACCGGGATCACGTACAGGTCCCGGATTGTGTTCAATACCTTCACGGAGGAGAAAATGGCGCAGTCCCACTGAAAGGATTTGTTGGGAGTATGACAATTTGTGGGAGGGAGGCAACAATTAAATGAGATTACACTTAAATGACAGCCCTGGTCGGAAATAATCCCGAGTCGCTCCGGTACATGTAACCGACTGCCTTGTGAAGCGATCTAACGAGCACTCCACAACAACAACAACCGAAAAATTTAAATCGTAAAAGAAAAGACACGCTGATGGGTAGCGTTTGAATATGATTGACTTTATTAAAGAAATGCCTCTCTTTTTATACCAAATTTGTTATTCTGCATATACATAGTTACATTAATATTTTCAAACCAAAAGTATATACATTCTTGATACATACATTCTGCGTCAGCATATTAGTTTGGCCTAATTTTAGATATTTGTCATTGTATAAATATTTTGGCAGGCACATTGACAAACTGTCATTGAGGCTCGGTCACGCATTTAACGAATTAGTCAATGCGCCAATTAAATGTGACCGGATATGGGTCTAGGTGTCGGCATTTGCATGTAATATTGAACTCCCGCTGTGTTGGGGTTAACATAATTTATATAGGTCGATATTGTAATATGACTGCAATATGACTATGTGTGGTCTGCATAAAAATTGCATTGGCATAGAAGAGCATAATGCATAATTCTACAAGCGTATTGATATAGGAGGGCATAATGCATAATGCTACACCATCCACCTTAAAAGAGTCATATATAATTGGAGACAATTGTATATGACTATTCCAGAGACTTAATGGCCCACTTAACTTTTTGATCGTTTTTCATATTATATTGTAGTTTATTACTCAATGGTAATTCGATACTGCTGTGATGAGTGTGTTTATGCCGTTTTTATTTGTTTACATTAGTTTACAATTGTTTATAATATGCTGACCTTTGTTATTTATAAAATTTTTTTTCTTATCTTGCTAATTTTTGTGTTTTTTTTTTGTATGTTTGTATATTTATTATTATGAGTAAGGTGGAGTGCTTACAGTGAGGATTTTGGGTTTTATTACTAAAAAAATGTATATTGGTTTAATTCTATTCTTATGAATTATTATTTCCTTATTTTTATTGGTACTATCACTATTTCCTATTCTATGTGGTATTAACGTGAAGTTGTTATTTTTATCAATATTCTTTACCTTATACTGTCCCTTATATTTATTATCTAACTTATGGCCGAATGACCTCGGGGAATTAACTATTTATTTCTTTAATATTTAGCTAAGTTAGAGTAAAAAATATCTTTCCTATTAATAGTTTCTATTCTACCGGTGGTTAAAGTAAAAATACTTTTCCTAAAATTATAACCTCTCTAAAAGCGAGGTAACTTCAATTATTTCTATTTGCACACAATTGGCGGGAATGAAACCAATTGTGTTTTGCAAAAAGAAATAAAAACACAATAATTAGTACTTGTACATATAAAAAAATATGTATAGTAATTATAAAATGTCTTTATTCGTCAATACGTATTAATAAAATATCACAATAATGGAATTTAGGAACTTATGTTTTTGTTTATATGAAATACTCCACAATCGAACGCTCGATCAGTTGGTGATTCGTTGGCAGGCAAACTAAATCAGAGCCGACGGCAACGAAAGAAAATGCTGGATCAAGAGGACGATTGGAAGATAGCCGTTGCTTGCTGACAAAAGAAAAAATAGTTAAGTCGAGGGTGGCTACCCGGTAGGAAATCAATTAGGCCACTGGCTTAAACATGCCGGCCCCCTTGCCATGGGCAATATTAGAAATGCCAACACCAGCCGGTTCAACGTTTGACTTGAAATAATGCAGTGAACATTGAATTGAAAAAAAAGGAAAAATCTACCATAAGAAGTTATGAAATGAACATTTGCCTAAATAAAAATTTAACAATTTGAAAATTTGAAAACAGCAAACTTGACTTAAGAAACTAGCCAACTAAAATTTGTACATATTTACATAAGTGTTCGAAATTTAAATAACAAATTTAAAATGACAATTTAAATTGACAATTTAAAATAACAAGAAATGAAAGATTTTGTTGCTGCTAGCCTGTCGTGGCACCGGAAATGACCAAACCGAATATGGTCGGTTGCAATAGCAGGCTTCTCTCCTCAGCTTGATTAGGCTCTTTTCGCATATACGGTGTGCTGGTGTTAGGGGCTCTGTAATGATTGCGACGTTTGGACGGTCGGAAAGTATTCGATGCCGAACCGCCTTGTCGCCAATTTTTCTGGGAGCAGGACGAGGTACTGAGCTTCCCAAACGTTTATGGTGCTATGATATCCATTGACTGAGTATGCGATAGGCATATTCAAGGACAAATAAGCAGCAGTGCTCGTGGCAAGGTGTAATGATCACGGCGTTTGCACTGGCGTTTAGGCCCGGAGCTTCAGCTTCGTGGATTCCTTAACGTGTTCACTGCACAGCACTGCTCTCCCCAGTCAATGTACAAACAGAATAATTTAGTTTGCACACTAGGATACTCAACCATAAGAAAATATAAAAAAGGAAGAAACAACAAACGCACTTGCATGCCACACTTCATCAATATGACACACCGTATACCTACCTTTATGCACGGCAGCTCATTGTTGCAACGATTGGTGGCTGCCTCTGTACCCGCCCTACCACTGGCCTCATAGATGTTATTGAGGCCCCGATACATTACCACGAACTCCTGTGTCTCAAACCAAAGTAAAACAAACTAATTACCCATTATAACAATTATTATTATTGAAAAAAATTCAATCCATAAGAAATACTTCTTAAAATTCAAGTGGACCTATTTATGTATGAAGTTTTAAATTTCAATTAAAGAAAACATTTCTCACTAAATATCATATATTTGTATTAAAAGTAGAACTATAATTACTCCTATCAACGCTTAGTTCGTATCTGTAAGCTTTAACAAAAAGAAATATACATATGTATGTAAATATGTATGCGCGAGCGTATATAATAAAATAATCAATTTACAAAAAAAAAAGGATTTACTAGGAAACATCATCCGATTTCGATTTAGTCGGCCTTATGTATGTATATCTTCATGTATATACATATGTACATACAGTATGTATGTACAGCAAAAGAAACAAATTAGAGGTGTTAGCAAAAAAAATTTATATAAGTAATATTAATAAAAGCATATTACTAAATATGCACATATACGTGGTGTGATTAAATAATTAGGGAATAAAAAAAAGTAGATATATATGTATATATATGCGTATGTATTGCATTTTGCGATGCGTCGAAGGCCTCCTCGCTTGTAGTTGCGGTAACAAAGATTCCCTAATCACGGCTTGCACCAGCCCATGAAAAAAATGTTTAAAGTTTGTCAATCAAAAATTATTCAATAAAAAAAATATATATGCAGTTGGTAACCATAAATATAAATAGAAATATATTATTGAGAGCTCGCAACAAATAAAAATTATTTAAGCTGTAAGTTTGGTTAAAACCACGTCATACAACTCTCTCTCAAACATGTCCAATGCTTCTCATTTCATACAATTTCTATTTGGCACAGGTTCGAGAGACAGCTGTACACCAACTACAACAAAAGAATATGTTGATAAAAGCTAGTTACATATTTTAAGGAATAATTATATTTGAAGGGATTATGAAAATCTTTTAGGTTTTTAGTCTAACCTACAGTGCTTACAAAATGCATAGGAACCATAATTATTGTAATATATTATATTTCTTATTTGGTAGTGATAATGATTTTAATTCCGCAACATTGTGTCTATATAAGTTCTATACACTGGTTCCAGCAACATCTTCTGATGCTTTGTTGCTTTTACATTTTAGTATACTAATTTTACTTTATTTTATTTTTCTTAACCTACGTCTTCTTCTTCCTATACCTTCATTTTTTTACGTACATATAGTATAGACTATTTTATAATCAACAAAATTTAAGATTGCAGAATAGTTTTAAGTCATTTTTGAAGATTCCAACGCTTGGGAAATCTGCTTGGAGTCGAAATATAGGTACTCCTAGGTGGGCGTTTTATAGATAGTTGGTTTACAGCAACTTCGGAAGCATTTTATGAAGATTTTTGTGGTTCGCACAAACAACCCACATGCAAACGTTAAAAATTTTGCAAATAGTGAATTTATCGAAAAATTTGGTGTATATTTTTGGAAATATCTGCGGAAGAAACAGACATCACACTGTTAGGGATTTTGTTTTGAAAACTTCGCTCACATACTAAATAAAAAAAGGGATCCGTTTTAGAAAAATATATGCAGATTTACCATGTATATATTTATGTTCGATCCAAGATTTTTATAATGTATGGTGAATAGGTCGTGTTGGTCGATATTACTTTTTAGACAATAAGCAAAACTTTATTTTTAGCTGTTAGGCTTTAGGGTTAAATAATCTTTTTATTCTTTTATATTAGTTCAATAACTTTGAAATTTACCACTTCACTTCACCACGATTTTCCCATATGTGTCGATAACTCAGTTCAAAAACAAATGTTTTTGACATTAATGTTTTTGACATTAACAGAGGTAGAATATTGAAGTTTGAACAGGGTGGCCAAAAAAATGCAAACTATATTAATAAAACTAAAAGTAGCTGTTAAATCACGAGCTGATTTATATTTTAAATTCAATGATTGCGATTTATTCTCAAAACTTTAGCCTTAGTCTAACAAAAGTAATTTAAAGTTACGTATTCACTTTCAGTAGTGTATCAAATTATTCAATTATTTACAAAATTAAATTGCTATGTAATTCTTTAAAGCAATTCCAAATGAAACTTTAATTTATGCAAAACAAGGGATTTAATAAAAATATGTTGAATACTTATGTATGGTTGATTGTAGTTGTTGCTGATTAGGATCCCGTGTGGTTACGGGAGATGCTCGATCTTGTGGATTGCTGGTGACAAAAGAGAAGGAGTGGAAAAGCGCCCAGCCTTTTGGACATTGGAAGCCCGTTCCAATGAGTTGTCAAATAGTGACGAGTGCATGCAGGGATGCATTATGCACATATGTGTATGCACATATGTGTGACTGATATGGGGAAAACTGCGGGAACGTGAGTCACCGCAATACTCGTAGACTTTTCACATGAGCGTGAGTCCTAGAAGAGTAGTTTAAGTGGAGAAACTCACTTAAACATCGCGCCCCCTTTGCACCGGTGCAACTCTGTCCCTTAATATCTCCAAGGCTGGAATCACCCGGTTGAATTGGATACGATCGGCTACCGGTGTTGGCCGTGCTCTGCATGGTAGCTGGATCGGAGCCGGATCTTCGCCGGCTTGCGGACGGTGTAGGAGCGTATGGTGCGGATCATGGCAAATTTTGCACGTTCCCGGCGACGACCACTGGCGAACGTTGTCGTGGTTGCGCGCCAAACAATTTGGGCAATACTTATGTTGTCGTACACATAAGATGCGCTCATTAGAAGACATATCCCGAAATTTGGGACAATAACGCAAGGCGTGATATTGCTGACAAAGCTGACACATGTGAAGTCGTGGGTTTCGTGGCGTCCGAATCGGTGACGGAAGTTGTGGGATCGTGTGTAAATAAAGATGATATTTGTCACAATTCAATAAAGCGATAAGTTGAAAGATGTGTGTTGTGTGAGATTGTGAAGTTAGTGTATATGAACTCAGGGAGTTGAGGGATTTGGCGCATCGGAGTAAATTGGTAGGGGACATAGTTTTACGATTGGTCTAGTGAAACGACCATACTGTGTTGGAACATCCGCAACTCTGACGCGATTATCCGCTCCAAGGTAGACCTTTTCAATTCGGCCTAAGCGGCATTCTTGAGGGGGAAGTAAGTCATTTTTGGCGACCACAAAGTCACCTACGGAGATATCTTTCTAACGCCGATGTAACACCTAAAGATATTCGTCCTTCCATCTCTGGCTGAATTGTTGGTGAAGAATCTTTAGTTTTTCCCATCGATTCTGAAGTGAAAGATTATCTATTCGGGGTCCTGGGGTAGCCAGTAATGGCGCACCGCGCAG
The DNA here is from genome assembly GCF_040869045.1 of Eurosta solidaginis. Lineage (NCBI taxonomy): Eukaryota > Metazoa > Arthropoda > Insecta > Diptera > Tephritidae > Eurosta > Eurosta solidaginis. The sequence goes on along the minus strand of NC_090324.1, from coordinate 149,784,352 downwards.
AAAATGTCCTGGTGTCAGGGCTAGTAAGTCGTCGGGATTGTCCGACATAGGCGATAGTGGACGGGAATTTAGCACCGCTTCGATACGAGCGATCAATGTAGTTAATTCTTCAAAGGTGAAGTGATAGCTTCCAGCGACACGTTGAAAATGCAATTTGAAGCTTTTGACAGCTGCCTCCCACAGGTCACCCATGTGAGGTGCATTCGGTGGTAAGAACTGCCATTCTAACCCATGTATGCCATGTCTTGCTTGAATATCGATGGACGTGGATTTGAGGAACCGGTCGAAATACCTTTGAAAGGCGCGATTTGCGCCGACAAAGTTTTTCCCGTTGTCGGAATATACACATTTTGGTAGCCCACGCCTTCCAATGAATTGCAGAAACGCTGCTTCGAAGGCTTTGCTGGAAAGGTCAGAGAAATATACGAAGACGCAGACATAACCCTTTATTATGGAGAACTTTTGGAGAACTGACGACCTGAGATCCAAGGGACCTGCGAAGTCCAACCCGGTAAATGTGAATGGTACGGAGAAGTTGGAACGTTCTGGTGGTAACACTGCCATGATTTGGGATTGAATATGCTTCATAAAAATTGTGCACGTTTTGCAACTGCGAATACATAGTTTTATTTTCGACTTAAGTCGAGGAATGAAATACTTTTGTCTGGCCGTCCGGATCATGAGTTGATGCTCAGCAGGCATCAATACATTGTGTAAAAACTGGAGAAAAAGATAGCAAAAACGTGAAGATTCAGGGATGATTATTGGATGTTTTTCATTATGTGGGAGATTGTAGTTGGCTAATCCACCATTTACTCGAAGAAAGCCAGTCTCATCTAGAGAAGGATTCAAAAGCAAAAGTTTACTTTTGTTGGAAATCGGTAGCTGGTTCGAAAGTTTGGCATATTCATTATGGTAATATCATTCCTGAGTGAGCCTAATCAGATGTGCTTTGACCCAGTGAATTTCTGCTTGGGAGATAACTAGGGATTCATAATTTATTGATGGAGTGTACTGTATGGGCTCGGTTCGATATATAAAACGAAACATATAAGTTATCACCTCGAGAGCTCTCGGCCATGATGAGAAGCGATCAAATATATCAGGTTCACTATCCAAAGTAAGTAGAGCTTGACTTTTCGTTCTTCTGGAGGGACTATCTTTTCTCTGGACGAAATGGGCCATTGATCGGAAGGTTTTAGCAGCCAGTCAGGGCGTTTCCACGAAAGTTGTAGTTGGATTCAATCCTGCGGCCTACACCCTCGAGTACCGAGATCAGCAGGGTTGCGGTTTGTGGATACGTGGCGCGATTTCATGTTTCCAACATTCTGCATGATCTGGGATGTGCGATTTGCCACGTAGACTTTCCATGTGCATGGCGGCTTTTCAAGCCATGACAACACGATCGATGAATCTGACCATAAAAAGAGTTCGATATTTCTTAAGAGAAGTTGATTGATGACATTTTTGATGCATTTAGACAGTAACACTGCTCCACATAGCTCCAGGCGCGGGAGGCTCACTGTTTGTAATGGCGCAACCTTAGTTTTAGAGAAAAGTAAATGAGACGAGACTTTGCTGTTTTACTGTGACCGAAGGTAAACGGCTGAGAATACGCTTTCTCTGAAGCATCACAAATCCGTGTACTTGTATTTTATTATTAGAGGAAAATTCAGTCCATCTCGGTATTCGAATTTGCTCTATCATTGGGAAGTCTGCTAAAAACTGTAGCCATTTTTGGAGAGATAATGGTTTGACACATTCGTCCCAATCCGTGCCTTCCAGCCATATTTGTTATTTTGCCTGAATAAGAATTGGCGCTAGCCACCCTGCGGGGTCAAAAAGTTTCGACACCGACGATAAAATCTGTCTCTTGGTTGCGCTAGTAGGGGGCTGGGTTGGCTCAATGGTATATGAAAAGTCATCGCTTAAAGCATTCCATCGGATGCCAAGAGTTTTAGTAGAACTGAAATAATCGAATTCCAGAAAATCTGAATCGAGTAAGTCTTCTGCTGAGATGTGACTAAGGAGATCGGGATGATTAGCAGTGATCTTTTTAAGGGGAAAACCTGCAGACATTAAACAATTAATTGTTTGGGATTGGGCCTGGATACAAGATGGGATGTCATGTCCACCGGAGAGTATGTCATCCACGTAGGTTTCCTCCGTTAAAATTCGCTTTGCTAAGGGATAAGTGACTCTCGAATAATTCGCCAACTGATGTAAGGTGCGTATGGCTAAATAAGGCGCGCAGTTTACTCCAAACGTGACAGTCTTCAGGGCAAAATCGGTAAGCTCTGTTTCGTTGCTCCTGCGGAAAAGGATCCTTTGAAATTGTTGATCCTCCTCATGTAATAGTATTTGGCGGTACATCTTCTGTATGTCCACGTTGAATACGAATTTGTAAAGACGCCAATTTTAAATTACGAACATTAGATCAGACTGCAGAGTGGGACCAATGTGGATAATATCATTCAGAGATTTGCCAGATGAGGTTGATTTGGAAGCATTAAAAACTACTCGAACCTTAGTAGATTTACTATCTGGCTTAACTACTGAATGCTGGGGAAGGTTATATGAGAAATAATTACTGTTTTCCTGAATTTCATTGGGATCGATGGGTTTCATGTGATTCAGCATGCGATATTCTTCTAAGACACGATCGTACTCGTCCTTGAGATATGGGCATATGCTCCATTCGAATGGCTTCCTTCATGGCTTGCGCCTGAGAGGGACCAATGTATATATTAGAGGGAAATTCCGATTTAAATGGTAGACGTACCACTTACCGTCCATCAGGTTGCCTGTAGTTGGTTTCCTTGTAAAACGATTTGCAGATTACGTCGTCATCTGATGGTTTATGTGATTCTTGTACTTCTTCTATCTCCCAGAAACGTTTCAGTTGCGTGTTGAGATTTTCATCGGAGATCTCGGTAGCGTATGCATGAAAAGTGGCACAATAAGTGGAATGTAGGGGTCTACTAAGGTACCAACCAAATATAGTATTTTGCGCGAGTAAGCTGCCAAGAACCTGATGTTTGATGCCTTGGAGCAGAATTTGAGGAATAAGGTCACTGCCTATAACAAGATCTATTTGGCCGGGAGTGTAAAAATAGGGATCAGCGAGATCTAAATCTTTAATTTGGGAAACGTCTGGTTTAGGGATTTGGAAAGATGGGAGAAAACTCGTTAGCTTTTTCAAAACGATCGCATTGGTGTTGATGCGTGTGTTGTAGCGCTGGGATACCAGCGTAAGTTGACAAACTCGGTTTGCGTTTTCAACAATGTTTCCACCCATTCCTGTGACTGAAACATTTTCTTTCGATGTTGGGAGTTGTAAACGAGTCTGAATCTTTTGGGATATAAAAGTTTTTTGAGAACCTTGGTCCATTAAGGCTCTTAAGGTGTAAAGCGAACCCAGGTGTTCAATTTGAACTTGGGCGGAAGAAGCGTTTTCTCATTATTGGTGGAGAAATTCGCTTGGATCTGCGACTCACAACCTAGACTAGCTTGGACGAGGAAGGGGATTCCTGCCAATTGCCTTAGGTCAAATATCGGATGCTTGGACTGCTGATTTGACTCCGTATGAAGTAATGCTGTATTTTGGTAGGATGTAGTAGAGTAAGTTCTACCGTTTGTTTTTGGGTTAGGCTTATTAGTGACTTGGGGTGCAGCATTGTAAGGTGATTCTTCTTACAATGTGCACATCGGAATGCACTGGAACATTTAGAAAGTGCATGATTGTAGGCGAAACAGTTACTACAATACTGGTTTCGCTCTCGAACTGCGTGCGTTCGGCGACAGTTAGCTTGCGAAATTCAGGACACGATTTCAGTGGAGGATTATTACTGCATAGCTTGCATTTCGAAGTTAAATTTCCGTGCAAATGATATGCCTGGATTTTGGGAGGAGATTTAGTAGTAACTGAGTTCCGGGATTTGGTACTTTTGTACCCATGTAGGCGTTCAACTACCTCGTACCTACTAGTTAAGAACTGGTTCATTTGAGACCAGTTGGGGAGCTCTTTTCGCTCTTTCTAAGGATTGCTCCCATAAAGAAAGGGTTTCTTCGGGAAGCTTGGTGGAACACACATAAATCAGAAAAGGATCCCAATCTGTCACCGAGACCCCTTGGGATTTGAGAATAATTAAACAGTCGTTAATGGTATTTTGTACTTTTTGGATTCCCTTGCAATTTCTGGGCAAGGGTTAATTTGGGGTGATTGATATACACCGCCGTGAACATGTCACGGAAGGACGGCCAATCTTCGTAGCTACCATAAAATATTTCGGTATCGGAAGGGGGTACTTTTATACATACTTGTGAGGGGTTTGGCGTGGTCGGGTGATTAAACGGCTGAGACGTTTGGGGGGAGGGTCTCAGTGACTGCATGGCATCCATTATCTGGGACAAGCAAGTTTCATAACTTTCAGAGCACTTTTGTTATTTTTGCTTTAATGAATCGGTGGACTCCTGATGGGATGGAGAAAGAGATACTTTTCTGTAGGAATCTAGGAGTGATTCCCAAAATCTGTCGAGCTGTTCTGTTTTTACTTTCAGAAGGGATTCTGTTTGATCAGATATAAGGGTGGCTGACCATTTTGAGTAAAATGCCTCAAGGAATGGGTTTAAGGAGAGAATTTTACTCTTTGACGATATTGCAATTTTAGCGGTAATATTCTTGTGTTCCTCTGGAAAGTGATTCATCTGGGCAAGTATTATGAGCCGAACTCGAATTTTAGAAATTTGTTCTCCAGAAATAATTAGAGAGGGCTAAGAATGAAAACTTCGGGTATACCTGTTAGTTCGATTGTAGAACCTAAACACATTTGCTAAGACCCGCAGTGCACGCGGAAGCGACGAAAAATTTCTAAGGGATCCTTCTGATTCGACACATGTGAAGTGTGTACCTTTAATCCCCTCTCTTCGAGCGTAATGTCGTCTATATCTACATTCAAGGAAGGCCACTGTTCTACGCATTTGGCTTACCAAGAGGGGCCGTGCCACCACAACTTATTCGAGCATAAGTCCTGTGAGTAAGTTCCTCTGCTACCAAGATCCGCGGTAGCATCCTTGGAATCAATGTGACTCCAATGCCTAACGGTGAAAGCATCTTGGGTCTTTGCCACTCGATTAGCGACAAAGGTGGTCCAAGAGCATGACCTTTTTCTTAACCATGCGAGAACGATGGTAGAATCTGTCCAGCAGTATATATTTTCGACTTTGATTGGAAGTTCCTTTAGAAGTGATTGAAGCATATCGACTACCAGATCAGCACCACGCAGCTCTAAACGGGGAAGTGAAATGGTTTTGATTGGTGCGACTTTCGTTTTGGCCAATAAGAGATTGGAAGACGTGATTCCCTGGTTTTCTACTCTTAAATATATCGCCCCCGCGTATGCCTTTTCCGAGGCGTCGCAAAAGGCATGAACTTGGAAAGGTGATTCCTCAGAATAATATACCCATCGCGGAATTTCGATTTCTTCTACAAATTGGTAATTTTTAAAAAACGCTTGCCATTTGGAAAGAGTTTGAGGTGATAAGGGCTTATCCCAGGGAGTACCATCAGACCATATTTGCTGCATAACTATTTTTGCTAGCACCACGATTGGTGCTAGCCAACCTGCTGGGTCAAAAAGCTTCGCTATCAGATAAAATGCTTCGCGTTTTGTATACGTGTCCTGCAACGAGGGGGCCTGCACTTTAAAGAAGAATCGATCTGGTTAAGCATTCCATCGAATTCCTAATGCTTTTGTAGTGCTTCTTTCGTCTAATTCCAAGAAATCTTTGTCTAGGAGGTGATCTTGTGGGAGATTTTTAAAAATATTTTTAGAGTTTGAGGACCATTTCCTCAAAGAAAAGCCAGCGCTGTATAATGATTCGATAAGTTCAACTCGCGCTTGTAAAGCTGTGGCTATATCGTGTATTCCAGCTAATACGTCATCTACGTTCATGGAGTTCCGGAGAATTTGAGCTGCCAATGAATGTGAATCCTGACAGTCTTGAGTTAATTGAATAAGTGTTCTAATTGCCAAGTATGGCGCGCAATTTATCCCAAAAGTGACTGTTTTAAGTTGACAGTCTTGTATGCTACTTTGCTGGTCATCCCTAAAAATAATCCTCTGATAAGGTCTGTGTTCAGGTCTGACCAGAATTTGACGATACATTTTCTGTATGTCGCTACTTAGAACGAACTTGTACAGCAGCCACCGAATTATAAGAAGAGTTAAATCCGATTGCAGAGCAGGGCCTACATGGAGAATATCATTAAACAAGACGCCATTCGAAGAGTTACATGACGCGTTAAAAACTACTCTCAACTTCGTCGAAGTACTTTCAGGTTTCAGAACCGCGTGATGTGGGAGGTAAAAGTGGCTAGGTGAATGTTCGAAATTTGGAGCTTCTATTTGCTCCGTATGTCCTAATTCAAGGTATTCCTTAACAACATTGTCGTATTCTTCTTTTAATGAAGGGGTTTTTAAGAATCTTGTTTCGTTGCGATAAAATTGTTGCAGCGCGATTGGCCGAGATGGACCTAATTTTAAATCCGTGGGATAGAAACTTTTAAACGGCAACGACACGACATATCTACCATCCGGGTTTCGTATAGTCGTCTTCGAGTACAGTTCTTCGCAAAACGAGTCCTCTGCAGACTGAAGAGTTCTTTTAGGAACTTCTTCCAGTTCCCAGAACTTTTGCAGTTGACAATCTAACGAGATGTCCTCCCCGATTGAGACTTTGGTAGCAGAGCAAGAAACCTGTGCAGTGGAAGATGCTCCAGTGATGATCCACCCGAACATGGTCTCTAGGAACAGGAAATTGTTATTTAAACTGCGCTTTACGCCACCTAACATTATTTTGGGATATAAATCCCCTCCTATCAAAACATCTATAGGACCGCGTTGAAGAAAATTAGAATCTGCTAAAGGTACTTTAGGCAGCTGATCTAGTATCGATTCATCTACTGAGATTGAAGGTAAGTTGCCAGTGATTTTTGGTAAAACGAAAGCATTGGCATCTATGAAAATATTTGGGTCAAGGGTGAGCCCAAAACGAACGATTAAGTCCCGATATAACCGCGTTGGTTTTTGAGCATGGCAGCTTTAAAAGTTCCCGAGGTCGCTCCGAGATGAACGATGATTCGGCAGCTGAATCAATTAAAGCTCGAGCGACATATGTTGACCCTAAGTGGCAAATATGAACCATCGCAGTTCCTAGTAGAGCTGAAGATAAATTCGACGATTTCAAATTGTCTTCATTCGATGTTGGACTACTATGCGAAGAAGTGGACTGTATATTAGTGTGAAAGGCTTGTGAAGTAGTTGCGTTTGTGGAGTCTTATGAAGGTTGGGTGTTAGAGGGCGCTCTGTGGAGTACAGTATGATGTCTACTTTTGCACTTAGAGCACGCGAACTGGCTCTTGCAGTCTTTCATTGAGTGGCCTTTTGTCAAACAATTAAAACAGCAGTTGTACTTTTTAATTGCCGAAAACCTATCATTTACTGGAAGAGCTAAAATAGTTGTACATAAACGTAGGGGATGTTGTTGTTTAGGACATAATACGCAGTTTGAATGGGAAACATTGGCAGCAAGCGCTACTTTCTTTTGGGCTCCCGTATTGCCCCATTGTGCAGATGCTTTATGTGAAAGGGTCATCGACGATGATGAAGGTGCACCTTTCACATCAAGTATCGACTCCAGGGTCCTGTATCGTTGCGTCAGAAATGTATCCATTTGACTCCAGTTCGGTAGAGCCGATTTGTCCGCTAAGGATTGTTCCCATAACCCGAGCGTTGTTTCCGGTAGGCGATTCGAACACAGATAAATTAGAATTGGGTCCCACTCCTTGACCTTGACGTCATACATTTCCAGGGCAGATAAGCATCCATTAATGCTCCGCTGAAGCTCCTTTAACGCTGTTGCACTTTCAGTCCGAATAACTGGAAGCGAGAAAAGCACCTTTGGATGACTGTTGACCAACACCCTTTTATTTTCGGATGCCGCCTTCAAGTTAGACCACGCCATTTCGAAGTTTAAATTGGTTAGCGGGGCTTTCGCGACGATTTTTTTGCTTCACCACTTGTTTTCTGAAGCAGGTGATAACGTTTTTCGACGTCCTCCAGTCGCGAATTTTTAATGTAAATCGCTGTGAATAGATCGCGAAAGGATGGCCAAGACACGTAATCACCATGAAATATTTCCATATCACATGGTGGTAAACGCAAACTATTTGAGGATGTGGCTACTTGGGCAGGGACAGTGGCTGGAGCAACGCTTGCTTCGGCCTGTTGGATGCATTCAGTAATGCGTGACAAGCAGGATATATAATCCCTAAGATATGTTGACTGCTTTGTTTGACCGCTTCTACTTCATCCTCATTCTTCAAGGATTGTAAGCATTTTTCATATGCTGGCTTTGTGTTCGACCAAGCGTCGATTAATTCTGTTTTTAGAATTTCCAAGGAGGTTTTCGAATTTTCCTTTATATAGGCTTCATGGAATTCCGCATTGAGTTCAACAACTTGGTCTGAACACTTGGTAAAATAACTCAGAGCCATATCTATTGTTTAAAGGACCACGCTCTGATTTCCGAAATTTAGAACCGATCGAATAAAATATGACGAATATTGGAATGTACCCAAATACTAATAACCGTCAAAGGGAATGATAAGCGCCACCAATTAAATATAAATTTGAAAAAATTTCTCGAATTTAATTCAAAGTTAATTTTTGAAAAATTTCCTACGGGGTCAATTTAAAAATTTCCTACTGGGCTGTATGTTCCTACAAATGTGCATTGTATGCATATGTACACAAGTAACAACCCGCGCTAACAAAATTAAAGAGCGAGAAAATAACAAAGGCAATGGAAATGGTTGAAATATTGTAATTACGTATGTATGTACGAAAATATTTAAATCAAATGATTTTGTTAACTAAACAAGGTAACCAAATGACCAATAGTCAAATGCTTATTGCATATTAAATTAAATACTGAAATTTAATTTAGTAAAATTTACGTAGACGTGAAAGTTTAAATATGGATTTTATTTATTTTCCGAATAGGAAAAAATAAACCAGTGATTTTAAGACTCGAAAAAATTATTAATTTCCACTAAACGTAAATTTGTATTAGTGGATAAACCGAGAGAACTCAGAGAGTGAACGAAACCGAATTAATAAATTATTACCGATTGCACCTGTGTGGATAAGAAAAACAATATAAAGTTTTGTTCACTTATTTATGATATTCAACGATTTGAATATCCAACTTCAAATAAATGTGGAAATAATTAAAATACACTCCCAGAACAGATAAATACGATCGATTTTATTATCAATTTAATTATTTTTTAAACCGAAAATTAAAAACAATTCACTTTTCTTTTTGCCGAAAATTGGTTGAGAAAATCGCGAACACTTTACTGCAGGCGATCGTATTTATCTCCCACTTGTGCACTTGTGTATGTGACTAATTAAAATATCGCTATTAGCACTAATAAAACAATTTCTGTTTAGTTTTTAATTTTTCACTTACATATATGTAAGTATATTTTTTACACAAATAAAAATCTAATTGCTCAACAAATTAATTATATTACACGCACCTGTTTTATGATTTTTTGATTGATGAAATTTTTTTTGTTTGTATCGAAATTAATTTGTTAGTTTTTCTTCTTCTTCTTCTTTGTGTTGATGACTTCGTTTTTCTGCCTCTCTTTGCTGTAATTGTATATGTGTTTTAGTTTACTTTTCCGAAAAAAATCCCGTGCAGTTCGACGGCTCGATGGACCAAATGATCGGGCGGGGATCGAACGAAGAAAATGCCGGTACGACCTCACGGCAGATTTGGTATCAAAAGAAATAAAAACCAACGAATAAGAATAGTTATAAAAGTGTATTTAAAAAGATAAATACATAGATATACACCGAGAGTAAGATATAGATTTGTAGGTAAAATAGAAAGTTAATCACAAGAGAAAAACTTATATATTACCTGTAAGACACGATGATGGCTGGATGCGATTCGATGAAGACTCCTCGTTCCAGCCAATCATCAGTTATTTCTCTCCTAGTATGCAAGTGATCACCGGTGATTTTCCAATGACAGAGTTGCTTTGTAGGGAACTGCTGAATTGGGAGGACACCACCTTGCAAAAACGCTCTCGTTATTCCACGTCGTTTTACGGTCATAGGTTATACTAATAGTCACATTTGCATGGACGTGATTAGGTTTTGTGACCAAATTTTTTAGGGCAGCGACTCCCAACCAGGCTTCAACAATTACTACTAGGTAGTAAAAAATTAGAATATAAATACAAAAAACTTACATTTTAAACAATTCGTTTTCTATTCGATACAGCGTCGACAACAAATTTCTATTCGCTTGAAAATTAGATACACAACGAAAATTTCAACAGAGATTAGGTGTCATAATACCAATTTCAAATTCGATTTTCGATGTTCGATAGCCAGCGAAGATCGAAGATCGATTAATGCTCATAATTGGAGTCATCCAGTGAGTTTTACAGCTCCGGCTCACGCTAAATTCTCACGGGAATGCTCTGGACCATTTTTTTTTTTATTCATACGGCGAAAGGCTAAGCAGCGACATCTATTTTTGAAAAAGTAGGTTTATTATAGGCAGGCAAACTAAAAAGGAGTAATTAACAAATTATCTGGCTCACAAATTGAACCAGACTTCTACCTGGATTTACCTGGCTCAAATCGCTGTTGTTGCATTTACATGCAAAATTATTTATCTGGCTCAGGATTTTGCCACCGGATGATGGCTAATAGGGGCTTCGCACAAATCACACAAGAAGATTGCGCATGTAAACATTAGAACAGCTGTTTTTTATGACGTAAGTGTTGACCCTTTTCCTTTAGCTCTTTTTTTTCTCGCTCTTTTTTTTATTCGCTCAAGAGTCAACTATTACGTATATGCACAGAACGAAGCAATTTTGAAGTCGTGAAAGCGCAATCTGGTTATGTGATTGGGTTAGAAGTCGGTGGCAGGTACACGTTAACTAATCGATTACTTAACCGTCGCCGATAACTCGGTCACCAATTATTGTCTTAATCACTTTTAAGGCCGCGGCACAGTGACATTTTTCATATAGACGTATTAGTATTATCAGAAGTTGGTTTTAACGACCAAACTGAAAAACCCTATCAAAAACCAGGACCTATGTTATAAAATAACTCCGTCCTCTTGGCAAATACTAGAAGCTTCCTAGGACTTAAGCCACTTGCTGCTTCTAGATTTGACAGCTGTGTCACTCCTAATAGCTGGAGTCTTAGCCTGGCAAGTGCAGGGCACGAGCACAGAACGTGATGGATTGTTTCCTACTCCTACCCGCACTTCCTACATCTGCTATCACTGACCAAGCCTAATTTAAAGGTATGGGACGCCAGAAGGCAGTGCCCAGTCAGAATACCCGACATGAGTCTACAGTCCTCTCTTTTTAATGATAGAAGCAACTGTGTTAGTCTAAGGTTGTAAGGCCAACACATAATCTTCGACACTTTACAGCCCCGCGCTTGAACCCACGCCTTTCCCGCTTGGTCGATCATGTGCACCTCGCGCCTTTGCTTAATCTCGCACAATCTAATTGGGACGTCTACGGAGCTAGTTCGTCAGCTTTTTCATTCCCATCTATTCCCATACGCCCTGGGACCCAATATAGATGTATGCTTCTTCCTGTCCCGATTCTCTCCAGAGACTGCTTACACTCTAACATGCATTTAGATGCTGTGCTATGCGAGATTATTGCCTTAAGTGCTGCTTGACTGTCAATATAAAAGTTAACACGGTTGCAGCTTAAGCTATTCTCTTCCAGGGTTTCTACTGCTTTGTTACGGCTAATATTTCCGCTTGGAAAGCGCTACAGTAATCCGGCAACCTATAGGATCTGCTTATTTCCGGATCAGCGCAGTATACCGCAGACCCTACTCCTTCCACTACTTTGGAACCATCGGTGTACAAATGTATCGCCTCGTCCGCCATTTGAGCACCCTTGCGCCAACCGTCCACTTCTATTGTGGCCTTAAGATCTCCCTCGAAGCGCAGATAGGGAATCAGGTAGTCTGTTCGTCTTGTGATTGATGACGCTATACTTTTATGGCCATAAATCTGGTAACCTTGCCGTGCGCGGACGTGTTTTTGATCGCTCTTCGAATTGTTATTCTTTTTACTTTGTAAACAAGTTTTATCTTTTATAAATATTTATTCATATAATAGAAAACAGTTTATTAGTTTAATTTGGTATTAAATCTTTACACAGTGCAATATACATAGTGGCTTTTTGTGCAATTTAAACATTCAGTCTGTGTGTTCATATATCATAGATTTTCGCAAAAATTTGTGATAACTGCATACCTTTTTGTTGGTAGCTGCTTTTAGCGAGTCATTGTGTGCCCTTTTTGCTTTGTGTTGTGTTCGCTGCTGCATCCAGTGCTCCAAAATAACTCTCGCCCATAATTTTTGAACAGCTGTTCAATTTATCCTATACTTATAGTTTCTCTTGCCTATTTTTCTTTTGGGTTTGTTTAACTTTGCAATTATGTTGGATTACTGTGTCAAGAAGTGCACCAATCAAAAGAAAATTTCCCGTGGTGATACTTATGTTTGTTGTTGGCTCTGTGATAATCATGTTATCTGTGCCGGTTTATCTCACATAGGTGGTCGGGTGGTTGACCTAATATCCAGCAAAATTGGACTGAACTGGATATGTCATGATTGTCGTTCCGTAGAAAATGACATGCGAGCTTTTATGAGGCAAACTCAGAAAGAGTTCAACAACATTTTTATTGGGTTTCGTGACCTTAACGAAAGATTCAAAACGATGGAGGCTCACTTTAAAAAATTGAAAGTGATATCTGAGTCCTCAAAACGTAAGAAATGTATGCCCAACAATGACTCCAACTTGTCTTCGGGTCAGGGGCAAAGCTGTCCTCCTACGAATGTCCCTTCAACCGCGTTGACTGACACGAACAGGCTTACCAAAGACGTTATGAACAATGCAGCTCAGGAATCTCCACAAAAATCTCCACAAGGTTGTGTAGAGACTTCCAGTGAGACGATTTATGGCAAATTAAACGATGCACGAACTAATAGTGGTACCTTTGCGGCTGTTTGTTCTACGTCACCAATGTTGATTTCGCTGGACTCCCCAATTCATCCTACACCTCCACCGGTATCTTTAACTCCAACAATAACAGTTACCGATACTGGGGCTGTTGCTAGCGATACAAGTGTACCTGAAAAAAATAGTACGGGCTCGATAACCAACGCTATAACGGCCGCACCTTCCCAGCTCTCTGGTGCGCTATCCGCTACTCCTTTGCAGGTGACTGCCGTGCCACCTCGTAGGGCTGTATTTTTGTCCCGATTACACGCCTCGCTTACCAAAAATGACATTGCTCATTACGTTTGCTCTAAACTTGGTGTTGCACCCACTAGTAACATCAATGTGTATAAATTTAACTTTAAATATGAGAGAGACATCTCCTCATTTAAAATATCCCTTTCAGATGAATATTTCGATAAGGTACTTGATTCCTCTTTTTGGCCCAAGCATACTGTGGTTCACTTGTTCACGAGAAAGGCGAGGGCCGAACCTATTTTATTACAGCCAAAAAACGGTATGACGAACACAATAATAACAACACAAAGGTAATTGCTGATCTGTCCCGTTTTCTCATTAATTACCAAAATGTTCGTGGTTTACGATCAAAACTTGTTCCATTCTTCCTTAATTCTTTCAACTTTTCTGCACAAGTTGTAGCTTTGACGGAGACCTGGCTAAAGCCTGATAATTACAATTCTGAGTTTTTTTCATCTTGATAAAATTTAGTAGCCTTGAATGTTGCAATTAATTAGTTGAGCTGAAAGGCCGCGATTAATGAATAAAACTTCCTTTTCGTTTGTTTTATATTCATACATTTTAATTTTGGTCGATATTTCGACTTCAATCTGAAGTCATCATCAGGGACATATGGTCGATCATACATGTCCATATGTCCCTGATGATGACTTCAGATTGAAGTCGAAATATCGACCAAAATTAAAATTTATGAATATAAAACAAACCAAAAGGAAGTTTTATTCATTAATCGCGGCCTTTCAGCTCAACTAATCTACATAATTAATTGAGGTTTTTTCAAATAAATATGCTGTTTATCGGCGTGATCGCATCTCTAGAGCGGGAGGTGTCCTTATTGTTGTTGAATCTAACCTATCGTCTGAGTTGATTTCGCTGGACAATATCTCTCATATCGAATTCATAGCAGTTAGGCTTTCATTCGGTAGCTATAGCGTAATTGTTTGCTGTTCGTATATACCACCTCGTTTGGATATGGATGTTTATGCTAGTAATAGCTCGGCCATCTGTGATTTGCATTCGCAGTTGGGAGATAACGATCGACTTGTTGTTGTTGGTGACTTTAACTTGCCAACAGTTAGTTGGGTTAATATAAGTTATTCAAACTTTTTAACTCCCACTGCTCAACATGAGTTTCTCAATTGCTTGTTAGACTCATCTCTTTTACAGATTAACAATGTTCCAAATAGTGGAAATAAAATGCTGGATTTAGTATTTGTGGATGGCTCGGTGGGTACTGCCCTTACGCGAATACCACCTTTATCCCTTCCAGAAGACCCTCTTCACCCTGCGCTAGAGATATCACTTGATATCAGCCTACCCCGTAGGATTCAAGTACCGTCTCGTCCCCGATCTAGATGCTTCTACAAAGCAAATTTCATTATGCTCAATGATCTGTTGGCTTCCCATGATTGGTCGGATCTCTATGCTTGCACTGATGTCGATTCGGCTATCTCTAAATTTTACAGTACGCTTGATGGCTTCTTTGATACCTGCATTCCTACCCGCTATACCCTATGTTCGAATAAGCCCCCTTGGTTTTCAAGGCAACTTATCAGACTTAATAACATTAAATCTAGGCTTTATAAGAGGTTCAAGAAATCTGGAGCATCTGCAGACCTCTCTCAATATCTAATAGCTCGTTATAAATTTCACCGTCTTAATCAGCTTTGTTATAAAAATTTCTTGAGTTGTTGTAAAGCCCAATTTTTTAGAAATCCAAAAAAGTTTTACAGTTTCGTAAATTCAAAGCGGAAAACTTCTGGGTATCCTTCCTCATTAACCTTTGGAGGTAAAAAAGCTTGCACTGATGACGACGTTGCTGAACTATTCTATGAGTTCTTTAAGTCCACGTATTCATCCAGTGGTTTTCATTCCGGTCAATATCCCTATCACTTAGGTAGCTCGAATTACATTAGGAATCCTGCTATTGATGGTAATATTGTTCTTCAGAGCCTTCTATCTTTGAAGCCCACCTTTTCTCCGGGACCGGACGGTGTTCCTAGTTGCGTGCTTAGGTACTGCGCCGAAAACATGTATGAGCCTATTTTAAAATTATTTGAGCTATCTCTGGGATCTGCGTCATTCCCGGCACTTTGGAAACAGTCTTTTATTATACCCCTGCATAAAAAAGGTAGTAGGTCAAAAGTTGAAGACTACAGGGGTATTGCTAAACTTTCAGTCATTCCTAAAGTCTTTGAACAGATTGTCACCAGTCAACTGCAATATCAGTGTTCTAGTCTTTTATCTCCATGCCAACACGGTTGTATTCGTCAAAGGTCAACCACTACAAATTTGCTTGTATTCACCTCTATAATTATGGAAATTTTTAGCGAACAAGCAAACGGATGTCATCTACACGGACTTCAGCAAAGCATTTGATACCGTCAACCATGAGTTGCTTATTCATAAGCTTGATTTACTGGGCTTTCCATTTCACCTATTAATGTGGCTGAAAAGCTATCTTTCTAACCGGACCCAAAAAGTCCTGTTCAAGTGAAATCTGTCGGAATCGTTCGGAGTTTCCTCCGGCGTACCCCAGGGAAGTCATCTAGGCCCTTTGCTCTTTGCCCTTTTCATTAATGACTTGCCACAGACAATATTATATTCCCATACTATAATGTATGCGGATGATGTAAAACTTTGCTACACTTACTGTCCTACCGATTTGAGTTCCTTGGATCTTCTTCAGGCCGACTTGGACTCGTTCCAATGTTGGTGCACAACAAATTTACTAGCTTTAAATTGCTCTAAATGTAAGCATATGACATTTCACCGAGTGAAGCCAGCATTGAAATCTTATGTAATAGATGGTACGCCTTTGGAGCGTATATCTATTGCAAATGATCTAGGTGTCCTTTTTGATCCGAAATTGAATTTTAACATGCATATTTCATCTATAGCCAACAAAGAGTTGGGTTTACTTGGATTTGTTAAAAGATGGGCTAAAGAGTTCGATGATCCGTACCTCACTAAGGTTCTTTACACATCGCTGGTTCGTCCAATTTTCGAGTATTGCTCATGCGTTTGGTCCCCTGTTTCTCAAAAGCATATAAAGCGTCTTGAGTCAGTTCAAAAGCAATTTTTGATATTTGCATTGCGCGGCCTTAATTGGGACTCAAGTCTCCACCTTCCTCCATACAGAAGTAGACTTCTTCTTATTAACTTACCCACTCTGGAAAATCGGAGAATATTACTGGGGGTATTGTTCATCCATAAGCTCATTATTGGAGAAATTGATTCCGCGGACCTCCTCAGCCGCTTGTTTTTTGCGGTTCCCCCTAGAGTATCCAGACACTACGTTCCTTTCTATTTACCCCTTTGTCGACGAAACTTTGCTAAAAATAATCCTCTTCTTATCTGGTGCGCGCACTACAATGACTTGTATAGCTGCATCAGTCTTGAATGTACTTTTGCCACTATACGTAATGCAATACTTGCCTATCTAATTTAAGAGATACAAGCTAATTTAATTTGCCGGCATTTTATTCCTTCGATAAAAAACAGGAACGATCTCGCTTAAGGATGGAGGAACATTTATCAACATGTATCATTAAGAAGGAACAAGACAGTACTGTGTTGATTGGAATCTGGTGCATTCCAACAACGTAAAAACATGCTTTTTCATGAGTCACTGACCGGAATCGTATGGATTCCGGCAGTATAATCTTATGGGTCACGCATCGAGCTGATTGGAATCCGGTGCATTCCAACAACACAGGTCATGTTACTTTTTTATGCCTTGTTATGGCGTATCCTCATTACACTACTCTTAGCACTGCCGGATTCCCATGACATGCTGATTGGAATCTTGTTGCATTCCAACAGGGAGATTGGAATCCACTGCATTCCGGAATCATGCTGAGCGGAATCTGATGCATTCCGCCAGTATAAGATTTCGGCATAAGATCTTATTTCTACTCATATTTCTTATTATTATTATATTCTGAAATTAAATAGTAATGTTCATTAATATTTCTTTGTTTGTAATATAACATCGTTGAAATCTCGATATATCTTAAATTTTATCTTTTGAGTTGTATATTTATATATCTTTATATTATGCAGTCGACCATAGTTTGTCGTCGACTTTAAATAATAAATAAATAAATAAAATAAATAAATAAAATAAATATGGTCGGCGCTGAAGCTGCCCCGAAGCACCTAGCCTGGTTGCGGACGCTCATGCTTTGTTCTTTGCTACCAGGTCTACAGGTGGAATGTGCAGAATGGCATACAGTGCAGCCGTCGGGGTAGTTTTCCCGTAATGCCAAGCATCGATAGTCTGCATACCCCCTCTAATTTTTTGAGGTATGTTGTTTTTTGTTTGGCTTTCACCAAACAAGAACTCCATAGTATAGAATAGGGCTTACAATCGCTGTAAAAACCCAATGAGAAAGAGAGGGCGATAGGCCCCACGTACACCCCAGCATTCTTTTACATGCATTGAGTACCGTTGAGGCCCCCTTGATCCTCTCCTACACGTTGAGCTTCCATGACAGCTTACTGTATAGGATGATTCCTAGATATTTTGTGCAAGGTTTCTCCTGTAAGGTCACCCCTCCTAACTTAGGCCTGGTCCCATCTGGGACCTTGTACCTCTTTGTAAACAAGACCATATCCGTCTTCTCTGCATTGAATTTCAACCCGACATTAGATGCCCAGGTATGAATATCCCGAAGCGCCCGATCCATCAAAGAACTAATCGTTGGAAGGCGCTTTCCACTTATGACAATTGCAACGTCATCTGCGTTAGCCGTAAGTTTTACGGGTCCCTCATCGAATTACCTGAGCAGTTGGTTGATGACCAGCGTCCACAGCAGAGGTGATAGCACCCCTCCCTGCGGCGTACCCTTGTCCGCTGATTTCGTGGCCTCGTACAATCCCCATTGTGATGTAATCTTTCTGCAATTTAACATGCAGCCGATCCATCTGATTAAGGCCGGATGTACTTTAATATAATTAAGACCATCCATAATCGCCCATTTTGCAACATTACTGAAAGCCCCGGGAATGTCCAAGAAGACTCGTAGAGCATACTCCTTATATTCCAGGGATTTTTCTATGCTTATTACCATCCTATGCAATGTGGTGTCTACCGACTTGCCTTTGGTGTACGCATGCTGTGTTGTGGAGAGCAGCTTTTCATCCACGTTGGACTTTGTGTACACATCTATCAGCCTCTCAAAGGTTTTGAGCAGAAATGATGTGTCTTTGGGATACACGTGACCGATCTTCCCCGCCTTAGGTAGAAAGGCTACACGAGCAGTTCTCCAAGAGTGCGGTACATGATTCAGTCTTATGTACCCATCGAATATTATTTTAAGCCATTCCACGGCCGCCCTACTTGACACTTGTAGTATGGCAGGGAATATACCATCTGGGCCCGGCGATTTAAACTTAGAAAACGTCTTCACTGCCCATTCCATCTTGTTATCTGTCACCAAGCCCGGCACTACTAGCTCCGTGAGCGAAGTGTGAGTGATGTCTGCTAGCTCTTCTAAACCGTTTCCCGATGGGAAATGTGTATCGAGAAGCACCTCAAGGTTTCCTCACTATTACGTGGCCATTCCCCGTTCTCTTTCTTTATTAGTCACTGGACTATGTTTCCTTTTGCTAGGACTTTTTTCAACCGTGCTGTTTCGCTGGAGCACTCTATGTCCGTACAGAAAATTTTCCATGAGTTTCTCTTCGCCCTGGTAATTTCACGCTTGTAGATCCTCAGTAGATCCCTGTACTCGTCCCGACATGCTTCGCTTTCCGCTGTCTTTGCGAGCTTAAACATTTCCTTTACCTGTCTTCTTAGAAGACTCAGCTCATTGCTCCACCATGGCGGCTTTGCTTTTCCTCTGAATCTTCTTTGAGGGCAAGCTTTGTTATACGCAGTCATAAGCGTCCTTGTTAGGAATTCATTCAACTCCTCCAGTTCCTCTACATTAGCAACCTCTTTGGGTTGTCCCAGTTTTGTTTCTACATGTTTCTGAAATTTGGTCCAGTTCGTTGACCTAGAGTTTCTAAAGGTTCCTCCCTTCTCTACCCTCTTTAGGGGGATGCTGAAGCTGATATACGCATGGTCGGAGAAGGATGGTCTATCAAGAACCATCAAATCATACCTTGATATATCACGCTCGGAGCTCAATGTAATATCCAGAACATTGCTGGAAGTTGGACCAATGTATGTAGGGATATTTCCCCTGTTGGCTATCTGCAAATTGGTTTGCAGGATGTAACAAAATAGAGATTCGCCTCTCTCGTTCGTATCTGTTCCTCCCCACGCATTGTGGTGCGCATTTGCATCTGCGCCTATGACCAACCGCCCTTTGCGCCCTTCCTCTTGTACTAGCCTTTTGCACTCCATCGGTGGAACCTCCGCAGCATGGGCCATGTAGCAGGACGCCAGGATAAATGCCTGCTTATTCTTTTGCTCAACGGCCACCGCTACGATATCCTCAGTCGTGTAATTAGGCAGCATATATGAATGCAGCTGTTTCCTTACCATTACTACAGCTCGCACCCGTCCTTCCGTTTGCGCGTAGTAAACGCCAAACCCGCGCACGCTGAGTCCTTTTCTCCCGATGAGAGCCACGGCTCCTGGATCAGCGCTACATCAAACGAACCCTCCTCTAGGGTTAGGAGGAGTTCGCTCGTCGCCACTTTACTGTGTTGGAGGTTTATCTGTAGGACTCGCAGCACCATTGGGCTGTTTGCCCCCTCCAGCACCTTCGTCTTGACGTCCTCTCCTTGCCCTTTTGGTTTAGAGTATTCGAGGCCCCCTTCAGCCTCTCGTGAATGTTGTGCCGGGTGTCACCCTGTGCGAGTCACAGCACCATTTAGCGGTTGGTTCTCTTCTAGCACGTTCGTGGTAACGTCGGGGACCTCCACCTGTCTTTTTTCTCTTAGGCTTTTGAGGTCCTTTTCGACTTCGCCCACCTCTAGCGCGTTGGAGTTTTTATCCTCGGGACTTCTTTTCCTGAGTCGCACGTAAATTTTGCCAGTGCCAAAGGACATTTTGCGAAGCTGCGTGTACAAAATATCCTCCGCTTGCTTGTTTATTTGGAAGATGTAGAACTGACCATTCTCGGTAGGCCGAGATACAGTAAGTACCTTCCAATCCTGTGTCGGTATGTTCCGATTCTGCAGAAGTCGCAGTGTATCCTCCGACTTCATCACGCATGTTATCCATACCCTAAATTTTGGTACAGTGGGGATTTGCCCTTTATTCACCACCTCAAACCGCGCGCTAGTGCCTTGCCTTTGGTTTGGAACCACTTCCTCCAGCCACCGCAAGCTCGCGATGTTGTCGCACGCTATCATCTTCACACCATTATACCATCCCCCCGAATCAAAGGTTGGAAGGGGCTTACTTGGTTGTCCCCGCATCATCTTAGGCATTAAGCTAATAAGCTCCCTTTCCACAGATCTCCACCTTTCAGTAGTCATTTGTTCGAAAGGTCTGCTACGATCAACCAGCGCCACGGTCAGTGAATGCTTTGCCACATCACTCATCTTCTCGGGAAAAGCAGGAGTATTAGTGTTATCTCCCTTTGGTACCTCCGAGAAAGCCGGTGTGTTAGGGTTAACTCCCTTTAGAGCCTCCAAGAAAGCCGGAATCTTAGCGTTATCTCCCTTTGGCTTATCTCCTACTTCCGTAGTTGGAAACTTCCCTCTGACTCGCAGATTTCGAGGTAGTTAAAATAAAAAAAAAAATAAATAAATAAATGTAAGGCGCGATAACCTCCGAAGAGATCTAAGGCCGAGCTTCTCTTCCAATTTGCGTCGTGCTCCTCTTGATTTTCCCTACAAATTTGTCGGACGGGACATACATGCTTAGTGCCGACTCCGAACGGCATCTGCAAGGTAGATGAGTTTTCACTAAGAGCTTTCATGGCAGAAATACACCCGGAGCGCTTGCCAAACACTGCCGAGGGGCGACGCCGCTTATAAAATTTTCTTCTAATTGAAAAACCTTATTTCCAAAATTTTGATGTTGCTTTGCCAGGGGTGTGAACCCAGCGCATACGGTGTGGTAGGCGGAGCACGCTACCATCACACCACGGTGGCCGCCATGGTAGTTGCTACCTCGCTATTGGAGCCCATCTGTCTTACAGCTTTGGGCCTACTTGTCTTTTCTATGCGACTGCCCTGCCTCGCGGCTCAAGGACTGGGTCCTTTATGCCTCTTGAAAGCAGGCTTGTCGCCTTCCGCCGAACGTTGCCTCTTCATTCTGCCATTCGACGCTTCTTCCTCCTCGTACCGGTTGCAGAACCGAGGGTTCCTCGCAGCAAACCTTTTGAACTGCCTACTTCTACCGCTTCATGGGCTCATTCCAAGCGCTCGATCTCCATTTTTGTTGGGTCGACCACTGCTCCCAAGCGTTGTAAAATTTTTAGTGCTGCACGGTACTGCGAGAGAGCTCTTTTACTTCCTCTGCTCCGTACCCTTCTCCACTCTTCTACTCCGTTTTCATTTGTGTGTATCGGAAAGACTCCGTTCGAATACAGCCGAATTTATCCCCTGACTGCAAATCGTCCAATAGGCACCGTCCGCATAGCACCCTGGATTAGAGGGTTGCGTTTGTAAATATGAAGGAACTTCATACTTGGAAATTGAGGTTTTTTACGCCTTGCCCATTCACATGCAAAATTTCGTGAAGCACTGTTATAAACATTCTCTCTATACAACAAAATTACTTGCTAACATATTTTGTGTCGTATTCGATTGTTATATTGCAGTTTTAATTGCGAAAAATTTTAGAAAATTTACCAACCAGTGGGAAAAATAATTTCACTTGCAAAGTTTGCCAACACCCTTAGCCAAAGCAAATGTCAAATTCTTCTTCTTATGATTTGCTTGCAACAAAATTTGGGAGTTGGCTACTTTTCAATATCAGATGGACCCAGTGTCGCTCAATCTACCGTTCTCCATAAAAATACGTGCAATCTACTCATTATGCTTAAGCAAAAAGTAACGCACGCACTCTCTCAAAATAGCGTACGTGTGACTCGCTCTCTCGCTCTTACCTATTGTGTTTTCGACATTCCTTCCCGCTCGATGTTATTTACATTTTGAAGTTACTTCTTTAGGTCTCTTTTCGTTATCGCTAACCAAAACCTATGCAACAACAACAACACGGGTAACTGGCTTGCCGGTTACTGTTGGATTTGAATTACTTCACGTCTGTTGCGAGGGCAGTGTGAACCCGGGGAAGTCGGGCGTGTGCGTCGCAATAAAAAGAAATAAAAACCGAATTCATATCAAAACAATAACAATTTATTCACTGTGTAAAGAAGATGTGATTAATGATTATCAAAGGTTCGCTAAGGTTAAAGTTAAAACACAAAGTTTGTGCAAGAGTACACTCCTTGTATTTAATGAAAGGGCTTAATTAATTCCAACTCAAAAGTATTGGTGAAAGAAAGAATTAATTAAATGCACATTTCACTATGCACTTGGCAATTCAAAGTTACACAAATAGTTACTTGCAATTTTAATTCACGGAATTCAAAGAGGGAATTAGTTAAAGGCACAAAAGATGAAAATAATTATTTGCAATATCACTTCATATACAAATTGTTAAACCGTAAAAAATTGTTGGTTTCGATTACTCACATGAGGCTAGCTGCTGGTTCGTGAATGTTCAAAAATAGAAGAAGAAGTCACCTGCCCATAGCCAACTTTCGTTGAGTTTTTCCCCTTCAAAATTAGCTCTCGACTGGTGTAAGCCGTTACCGGAATTAATAATTAAATAACTAATGCGCGCGTTAGGGTGGTCCGAAATATTTAGGCTGGTGGCCTAAACATGCCGGCCCCTTGCGGCGTGCAACTTGAAACTCGGTGAGTGCGCCAGCAACCTGCCCAAGGCGGGATAAACTAAATAAATTAAAATTATGATATGTACGTATGGTTGTATGGTAAGTACGATCTCCGGTGGACATTCCTGCTTTCAATAATGCAGCCTCGCTGAACTGTGGATGAAAGAGAAAAGCGTTAGTGTTCAAGTACGTGGGGTTGCTTGGTTTAAAATACACCTTGTATACACTTACTTACTTAAAGTTTTTATAGTGGGTGGGCTCCAGACACAACGAGGCCGACAATTGTGGCTTGGGTGAGGAGCCCGCCGACAGCAGACGCGGGTGTGTCGCCGACCATAATACTGGCGTAGACTTCGGCGCCCAAAGTGAGCAACACTGGCGATGATCGGTAAAATATCGGATCGGCCAGCCTGATGAACTGGAATGGGGCCGCTACCGACGGGTCCATATTTTCCGTTGGGTTCAACCTGGAACAGTTTGCTATTACGGTGGCTTGGGTCGTGATCTTCCCGCTACCCCATACTTCCCTCTAAGAATGACGGTGCACCTCGAAAGACGTGCGGTATTGTTGTGCTCCAGGTGTAGATCCTTGCATAGATTGGCATCGATAATGCTGGTGGGAGCGCAGGCATCTAACAGGGCGCGGACCAGGTGTAAGCGGCTTCCTGCCGCAATTCGGACTATTGCTATCGGCGCGATAGCGATCAGTGCTCGAGTTATAGTAGGTGTCGCTAAATTGTCCCGGAGTCGACCACTCCTGAAGCCTGTAGGGGTTTTTTGTTGTCTCACGAGAGCTCTATGGTTGTTGCGCATATTATTAGGGGCCGCCCTCACAGTGAACTGTCGTGCCGAGTGGTACGGACGCGGTTCCGCGTCGTCACGCTGTTTACCAGTAGGGCGGTGCGATGGGCGGAAAGGACGTGTCTCCGCGCCATCCCCGACTTGTAAGCGCGTGAAAGCGCCGTGCATAGGCGAGCGATTCTCAGGTCTCTCGTGACGTAGTGGTGGCTGGAATCGCGGCGTCTCTAAGCTACCTGATTGGACTACCTCTGCTGCATTGCCCAGCCTCTCTTCTTCCTCAAATTGCTGGGTCCATGATTTTGTTTGCTCTGTGACGAGGATGGAGAGTATCCCATCCGAGCTCGCATCGTCGTCGTCGTGCTTGCTTTGAGTTGGCGACGGCTCATCCTCGTCCATATGTAGCGTCGTGTGATGTGGTTCACTGCAACGTCGGCATCGGTCTTGGCTGGGGCATATTTCCAGGCGGTGGAACTGGGATAGGCAGTTGGGACAATAGCGGTGAATTAGTATTGCGCATAGTCGCTCCTCAGTCGACGTACCCCGGTAAATTGGGCAGAATCTCACTCCGTGCGGTTTGGTGCACAGACGGCAGGCCATGGTGAACGCATTGGGGCGTGCCTCTGTTATGGAGCATTTGAGTGCAAATCCAGGCATGTCTGGAAGTGGTAGCGTTTAGTAATATCGCGGCATAGGTTGGTTGTGTGGCTAATGGACGGAGACCAGGGGTCGATTCTGGCAGACATATTGGTTGGCGTACTCGGGATAAGGGGTTAATGTGGAATGCATAATCTTATTATGTTATGCGGCAGAGAAAATTATACTTTATAAAAACTACCGACCTTAAATAAAACGATTGCATAAACTAAAGGCAAACTGTAGTTTTGTTGTTTGCTTAATGCAGGCAACACGCGTTTATATACGCTTTAAATATTTGCAACCTTAAATAAAACGATTGCATAAACTAAAGACAAGCTGTAGTTTTGTTGTTTGCCTAATGCAGGCAATACGCGTTTATATACGCTTTATCACGGTAAAATATGGGATCACGGGTTACGCGTGTATTTTCATTGCTCTTTGTGATTCAGAGCTGGTTACTAAGATGATCGTTTAAGCGACGTCGTTAAAAAGAAATGTGCCACAGGCGTAAAAGTGTTCCTCATTCGCCTAACTGGAACCATTGTGAATAATAACTAAGTCTGACATCTTCTGCATAGACGTTAAAATTCCAAAGTGATTGGATCACTTGATTTGTAATTGACTATCGCTGTCTCATTCTGTATCTCTTTCTATCACCCGCTGAAGATAGGCGCCGCCATATTGAACACCCTGTCAAAACGCTAAAAAGTAGCCCTGATAAACATCCTGTCAGGCAGTTGACAGATAAGATATCACACTGAGTCATCATTCACAATGCCTGGAACACTATTTGTGTTGATTTTAGCAATTTTAGAGTGAGAATCACACATTGTGGTGTGTTTGTTGATTTCAACACAACCCTGGCGGGGATAGCCTGCACTATCGAGTGTGGTAATTTGTGAAACTCTCAGTTGTTATCTCTTCCACGTATTTGAATGAGACAGCTGTGCGGTGCTGCCCATTTGGTCAGCGTAACAATACCTAATGGTCATGTCGCGAGAGTGTTTGAGGAAATTAACGTCTGAATTCTGACGCGACCTGACCTCTGATAATTACTTCTGAAATCTTATTTTTTTTGTCGTGTTTAAGTAAGAACGGCTTGTTGACCGTGGCGTATTTCGTTGGTTATTCTACATTTAGCTTGCCGTCTGCTGTTCCTGTGATCAGCTCTTTTAGTTTTGCCCATTCGTTGATGTCCGTATGGCATCACTGTAAGGGAGCGTTTTTGTGTTTACCAAGTTTTTGCTCAGAAAACGGCATTTTTAGCGTGACATCGGACCTGTGCACATCGTACAAACAACGTAAGTACACTATTGTAGTTTTTCTTGCTTTTGGTTAGCATTCGTTCTATGGTTCTGATGTTTCCATTCTTTTCCAGATGGCTTCACTGAGAATGGTAACCGCGTATACGGCAGACGGACGACGGCAGGAGGTCTTGGTCCTTAGTACGCAGGTAAGTTAGTAATAGTTTCGATAAAACGGATGAAACAATATTTTTTTTTTAGATGGTTGATTCGGGGGCAGAAGACCGCTGGCGCCGGCCCGTGGGTGGTGGAGTGCGGCTGGTGCTGCGGCATATACCATGGCACTGGCGTACTGAGTTGCGGATCCACCTGATCCGCTATGAAGAGAGTGAATGCTGGTGCTTCACCTACTTTCGGCGGAAGGGGGGATCTATGGGAGAAGGTGGCTGAGCCCGGAGGTGTGCCCCGGTTCCAGTGTCGTATTTGTCCCCACCTACTCTCTACGTGGGGTAAATTTGTGGCCCATTTTAATGGGCACCTGGGTTTTGCCCCCTAAGGGTGCCCGTGCTGCTCAAAGCGCTACCCGTCGGCCAGCTCGTTGAGCCTCCACCGGCGGCGTAAGCACTCCTCGGCCTATGCGTCTTGGGTTTTTTTCAAACTGGATTGTATTTGGAGTTTGTTAGGTTGAAATGAATGGATATTGGTGTTGTTATTTCCTTTTTGGTTTATATATATTACATTAATTATTTTTTGCTGTTGGTAAGGTGTTTAGGACACCTTTCCTAGCTCGCGTGGCAACAGTCGGGCGCGACGTTTCTCACGAATCCAGACTGAGATCCCATTGTATCGCACGCAATGTGTCCCTATCTTAAGGGAACAATGTGTTGAGAGTGGCGACCTTGTGCCGTTCATTCACATGGCAGCCATTCATGAAAATGTGAATACATACCGATTGTGAATGAATATAACCTTCACAAAGGTATGTACCTGTCTGGAGAAAAAAAAACGTGTTCTGGGCAAGTATGCCTTTTCTCAAACTTTTGAATTTGCTTTAATAATTTCATTTTATTTTATTTTATTTTTTCGTTTCAGATGCCAACTTTACATTGTAAGGCTCATCCGTATAATGATCCAATATCTTCATGCGTTCAAGTTCACGCGTTTTTTTTTTTGTTGAAAATATTGCAAATATATTTTCGCATTTGCACACTATTTTGGACCAGCGGCTAGTCAATCAATGGCTATACAGCTGTTGCTCGTAACTAGGGCGTATTTCATCGTGCAGGATAAAGTAACCAAACCACCAAATCCAGTGGTGCAAGTACTTGGGGTGAGTTACGATCGAACATTGGTGGTTTAGAGCTGCAATTACACTTGAGCGAATATCTAGCTGCCGAGTTCAATGCTATAAGGAAAACAAACGGATGTTAACAGAGAGACTGGACGCTAAACAAAATTTACCTTCCGCCAATAATGACCATTTTTCACAGATAGAGAATTGGTTGGATGATGAGGATTTCAAAGCTGCAAGTAACACGTGACAAATAAGAAGAGCTTGGTGCTGATGTTTTGTTAAACCACTTGAGCAAGCGCTGGTTTCGTTTGGACTCCCATTGGGCGCTATATTTCAGGTTATAACTTTCGATGGCGGCACACGCGGGCCAATGTTCAAGACATTCTTTAACAAGCATTCAATCTAAGTAAAATCATTTTCATTTTATTGCGTTGCAGTTGTTTCCCATTTGTTTCACATTCTCTCAAGAGTGTGAACCAGAACGCCAGTTGTCCGTGCTTGGCGGATTCCGCTGCACTAAAAGCCTTTGTTTACGCAAAGCATCGTGTGTTGGATGCGACAGGCATTGCCTTGTGCTTATATGATACGCATTAAGCATTTACTACCCAATACCGTACAGTTTGAAATGCTAATGGAAAGCAACATTGAAGGATCTGTTACGCGTGAGGCACCTAAAAGCCCAGTTAAATCGCAAGATCGGGTTGAAGGTGGTGTGATCACTTATGATCATGAAGATGTTAAAGAGACTATAATGTATTTCCTGAAATACTGCGAGAAATCACCAAGAATTGGAGATCGTGTACGATTCGATATCAACGAAACAAAGAGCTTATTGCGGTGAACGTACAGCTTATAGGACTAATGCCACCTTTACATCAACAACAGATGCAGCAACAGCAGCAGCAGCAGCAACAACAACGACAACAACCGCAACCTATGTTAACCAATACAACGAATCAATTGCAACAACATCAACAACTTATGCAACCAAAACCATGAGCAAATGCTCATATCTAATGGTGTAGGTGTCGGCGTTGGTGCTGGTGTGTGTGTAAATATGGGAGTTAATAGCGTAGGTATATTGTTACCACCACAAAATGGATATATGCCAATAGCCAATTCAACTCTATTGCTATCAACACCACAAATTGAGGACGTCGAATTGGACAATAATAACTTAACAATGAATGAACATAGCCAAACGTATTGTAGTTTTATTGCTGTTATAAAGGAAAATTTTGGATTTATTGAGACACTATCGCATGATGAAGAAGAATTTTTCCACTTTAGCAATTATACCCAGTTTTTGGTATTCCAAATTGGTTGGAATTGGGTCAAGAGGTGGATTACACTTTATCGCCCAATAGCAATACTTCTGCTTCAGGAAATTGTTTGCCTGCTGGGAATGTGCCTACATTACCTCAAGGTTCAATTCCTCAACCAGCCATTTTAGAAAGCGTTCACAATGGTGTCGTAGCACGTCCACTACGTTGCATCACTCCGGATCAGCAGGAATATGCTGGATTAATTAAAGTTTTGGATGAAACTAGGCAAAGTGTTTTGTCACAACATGATTTTGGCATTACCAATTTGCTGCAAAAGGGTGACTTAGCCACTTTTAAGATAGATGAAACCGGTCGCACTGGTGATATAAACGCCGTTCGTCAGAACGTGCTACTGTTGATGCGATTAAAAGACAGTTTGGTTTTCTACACTATGAAATAGAAAATGGAAAGGTTGCAGCAAGTTCGTGGTAAATATTGAACCGAAACTGCGTCGGCTGTTAGATCGTTCACGTGATAAATTTGGTCCAAATCCATTCGAAATTTTAACGCACCTAATGACTGATGGGCGCGTACTTAAGGTACCTTAAATTTTGTATTTTGGGCACCCGAAATCTGATGATGCGGGAAAATATTCACTCGAACATTTTCAGGCTCATCCAGACGCACGTGCCATACTGTTTTGTGAGTATCGAGAATTTGTAATGTTAATATTTGTTCAATTTATTATTTGTATATTGTTCTGGCAGGGTAAATAGCAATGAAGACACTTATTTGTTGGGCTTGACCACATCACCATCTGGTTTAAAGTATACTGGTGGTAGTGGTACATTAGTTGATGTATTGGGCGGTATTTGTGGCAATAATCATGCGGCGACCTATAATATGAAGAAGTTCCTCTTCATGCATAATGGCGTACTTTTGAGAGTGAAATGTTACAAATTGGTGTTCGGCAAAATATTGGACGTTTGGGACTTTTGTACGGCTACACGACGCAAAACCTATTAACGGTTGGTATGTGAACGTCTTTTATATATTGCAATATTATTTTACCTTTGCACTACTTAAACCATCTATGTAATACTTCAATATGGGCAGTAACAAAGCGTTTAATGTAAGACAATTACTTCTTTTTGTCCTTTTTGATTAAAATTTTGTCAAAGTAAAAACGTCGTGCAAGCTAAAATTTTACTTCTCATTGAAGATTTTATTTTGTCTGAGATATACGATTCGGGCCCCGAGAAAGCTTCTGCTATTCGCATGAAATTTATTTTATGAAAAATTTGATTAATAGAACTTTTCGAAGGCAAGGAAAATGTTACCTTTTTGGATATAGCGTGTATGTTGAATACCGTTTTGAAGATGTTGCTTCGCAATAGACGGTAAAGATTGAGTTCCATACTGAGGACCATAATGACGGCTCTCAAGGCAGGTATCGTTTAAAACTCGAAAGTTCCTGGCGGACTTTATAATATTCGCCCTCTTTTTCATGTGATGATCACCAGAAAGTAGTCCTCTGCCAAAGCAGATGGGGTTAGCCAGTTTGTGAAATACATCTGAGATGTTTGATACATGATGCAGCCGTCTTTATTTTTAGGTTTTCTGAATTTTTGTTGAAGATAACAATTTAATGAAGGGACGGTTTGACATGGCCCAATCAAAATTTATTTCGACACATGTAAATTTGATATACGGAAGTTTATGCTTATCTATCCTTAACAATATAACAGCCCATCTCTACCCCCTTAAAGCTATAATACCCCTATGTACGAGTAAAACTGGGCATAGAAATGTATGTCTATAGAGGATCTGACTTGTGTACTCAAAATCTGTTGCTGATAAAGAAATTTGCAAAATACAAAAAAAAAACCATATTAGCGAAGTTTTAAGGCTGATATTCATGTTGTACATATTGTGACGAATATGCGTGACACAAAGTGATACTCACATCCCTAATCTGATGCTAAGTAAATGAAGTCACAACAAAAATAAAGCAGACAGTCACTTGTATCTACATCAGGGCTATTCAAAACTGAAAGTGCACCGGTATTAGTGAGAGCACAATCGTTGCTTACTAGCAAGCAACGAGCCAACAACAAGCATA
The DNA here is from genome assembly GCF_040869045.1 of Eurosta solidaginis. Classification (NCBI taxonomy): domain Eukaryota; kingdom Metazoa; phylum Arthropoda; class Insecta; order Diptera; family Tephritidae; genus Eurosta; species Eurosta solidaginis. The sequence goes on along the minus strand of NC_090324.1, from coordinate 149,753,794 downwards.
TGAATCACGCATAATTTTTCATACATATTTTGATACCGATCATCAATACCCATCACCGATGTTGCTACGCCAAGTGCCAAGCGACGACTAACTAATTAACGGCGACAGAGCGAATCACATGCGTGTGAATTGAGAGGACACAATGCTATGAAATGAATAGCCCTGATCTACATAAACGAATCAATCATTATGTCTACACATACGTACGTACACACAGCTGAGAAGCAACGCACAACCACATGCATATATCTGAGATACTCCCGAAAGTATGCAATGAGAGAAGCTATAAAATCGTGCAATTGTAGTTACAGCTGAGAAATTTGATAGCTGATGGCCAACTAGTAGATTCTGGAAATGGAAGCGCCTAGAAGATGCGAACGAGGAAATCAGAGAGTATAAAAGGCAACAACAGTCAAGGCGCAATAATTCAGTTTTGATTAAGACGCTATCTGGCGAGCAATAGCAGTATTATTTATTGTGAAGTACTTTAATAAAGACCATTTTTCCATTATTCAATATTGGAGTTATTTATTCAACAGTTTAGGGATTCGAACTTAGTAGAAGATTGCAAATAAGGGGAATTGCAAGTAAATTCGTTACAATTGGTGTCAGAAGAGGAATTGTTGATTAAATTCCGAAGATTGGGAATACAACTTGGACATGGCAAAGTTGAGTGAATTGAGGATCCAGCAACTGAAAAAGGAGTTGGAGAACCGTGGACTGAATACAACCGGCAATAAGATCGAACTTCAAGCACGGCTACGAGAGGTAATGTAGTCGCAAGGAATTGATGTGGACGAGTATGTCTTTTATCCTGATGGGGACGAAGATAAAAACGAAACATCGCAGTCAGTTACGAGCACAGACTTGAACATGATTTTGGCGGCAATATCTGCACAAACGTCGACAGTAACATCAATGTCGTCAATGTCAGAAATGTCGTCAGACATAACATCGAAGATTGAAGCACAAGAAACGCGTATGTCAGAAATGTCGACACAGATTACATCCAAGATGGAAACTCAACAGGAAGAACAGAAAACGTATATGTCATCACAGATGGAATCACAGGAGACACGTATAGCATCTCAACTGGAATCGCAGGAGAACCGTATAACATCGAAGATTGAAGCACAAGAGGCACGAATATTCGAAATGCCGGCACAAATATCAGCGCAGATCTCTGCACAACTGGAAGAGCAAGAAAGACGTATTTATTCGAAGATGGAGGCGCAAGACACAAAAATTTTGCAACTTGAGAACCAAATCTATGCCGAGATTGAAACATTGCGAGTTCATATACAGGAGTTGCAACTAAATCGCCCAGTTGTTTCAGCAAGCAATACGAAGGTAAAAACTCCATCTTTTGACGGCTCTGTTCCTTTCCAGGTATTTAAGATTCACTTTGAGAAGACCGCAGCAGTGAACAACTGGAATGCTGAAGATAAAGTTGCTGCACTGTTCATGGCATTGAAAGGGCCTGCAGCTGAGATTTTACAAACCATTCCAGAGGGCGAACGGAACTGTTATTGTTTAGGCAGGGTGCCTAACTTTTCCGCATCTGATTGCGATCCCCCAATGCAACTCTGCAAATCGATACTCGATACTCGACTTAATTTATAACCACCCATACCATCACCGCCACATGCATGTGCATGCATGTACATGCACGTGTATGTGTGCTTTTTGTCAGCACTTATGCATATGCATGTCGGGGTTGATGTGTGGGTGCCTTTTCCCTCCAAAACGGAGGATTTTGCGGGTCAAAGGTTGTAGCTTGCTATACAACCGGCCTCTTGGATTTCAACCGCCGTACCATACGCATCTGCCGCCAACGATCTCTGCCGTGTTTCTACATACAGTCAGGTAATATTGTCACCGAGTTAATTTACGTCCACCCAATAAAACAGTCTTATTATAACGAGAAATTCTCGTCTATTTGTTTATTTCATTATTCCACACGCCATATTCCCACTGAGATCGACCCCGGTGCGCCCACCTACGACTCAGGAGCATACGCACCCCGGCCGAACATTTGGTCCTATCTCACCAGGAATTGGAAACAGCACCTTAACAATACAGTCCACAACATAATTAGCCCGAAAATTTATGCGGAAAAATATTTGCCCACCAACAGCTATACAAAACCAAAAAAAAAAAACACTGAGCAAGCGACAGACAGCTTAAGCCATCAGCAACACCACAAGTCATCTTGCCACATCATCATCAGAACAGCAAACAGCCACAACGTAAGTGCAATATTTCTTGCCACAATTTATTTTTTTGGTTATAAACTATACAAAAACCGTGTAAAAATATATATTGTGAGTGCCATACACGTAGTAATCGTATTTAACCGCGAAAAGTGTCAATAATTTATTAGTGTCGAAAAGATAATTAAGGGCAAACGCGGGACATTAACGTTGTCTTAGATCCCTTGTGACTATCTGGTCTGTCCCCCCACCAGCGGTAAGGCTCTCCAGACACAGCACAAGGAAGAGGTGCACATAACCTCACTTTCACAAAAAATTCACGCCATTAGATTGCGGCAAATTTCACTTTCTTTTGCGTCACTATTATTTTCACTAATTTATCTAATCAATCTTTGTTACCCAGTTTTGTTCTTTACTGCATAAAATTTATTTCACGATTTCACACTTTTCGTCGAGCTTATATCAACGCGCGCACTTATTTTATAATAAAATTAAACGTTTGGCGAGTGGCCCCTTTACCTCACACAGTACACATTGGTGTTTCTCCCCCCTACTCCCTCTTTTACAGCACAAATACTCTGCAAAGTCAGACAAAATAAACAAATTAGGAGTAATAACTAAAATTTTGCGTTATTTAATAGTTGTTGGTTGGGTGATTCGAACAGGTTCATACAAATTTACATTCCTCACTCAATTTGTCCACAAATTTTTCAGCCATGAACATGGATTCCTACATTAGATTGGCCGATCGAATAATTGAATTCGAGGCCGATTTTAATGACATAAATGCGGCTCTGCACAGTATACACACTCTTGCAATACAGCAAAAAGAGTTGCAAGCTAAGTGGGAAAAAGCAGAGAACGCCCTAGAGGAGTTGCTTGGATCTGAAACGCTCGACGCAAAGAAAATTGCAGCGGTCAAGATCAAGCATAAAGCGGCATATGCCGTATTCTTGCGATGCATGTCGAACATGGCTGAACTTCAAGCCAAATTGAAGGAGGAAATAGATAGGGCAGTCAAACCTGAGGGAGAACGCGTGCGCGAGCACAGTATCCGCCTGCCAGCTTGCGATACTGAGGTATTCAAGGGCGACTACCTATCTTGGCCAACGTTTCGTGATCTGTTCACGGCCATCTACAAAAACAACAGTCGCCTAAGCCCGGTAGAAAAGTTGTTCCGCCTTAACCAAAAAACCCAAGGTGAGGCAAAGGACATTGTCAAGAAATGTCCTTTGACAAATGAAGGCTTCGAAACAGCCTGGAGAAACCTATGTGAGAGATACGAGAATAAGCGGATTCTCGTAAACTCACAACTACAAATTTTGTTTAATCTAAAAAAGATGGATAGCGAGTGCGGCAGCTCAATCAAAACCTTACAGCGCGACATAAATAATTGTTTAGCATCCTTAAAAACACATCAGATTGACGTTTCAAATTGGGATGCGATTATTACTTATTTATGTTCGACAAAATTACCTGAGAATACGTTGGCTCTATGGGAGCAGAGCATTGACCACAAGACGGACATATCCAAGTGGGAGGATATGGAGAAATTCTTGTCAAATCGTTTCCAGACACTTGAAATTGTGTCTGGTTTTACAGGGAATGCCACTTCTAAAGTGCAAAAGTCAAACACGTCGCGCCAGTCGACGTAAAACCCTACAAAAAGACTTGGTGCTTTTCAAACCAAAGTAACCAAGCAAACAACAAAATCAATGTGTAAAATGTGCAAATCTACGGAGCACAGATTACGCAACTGTTCACGTTTTTGCGAGTTAAACCGGGTAGAAAGGATTAAATTCGTCAAATCCACAAATGGCTTCCTGAATTGTTTATCCCCAGGACACACAGTGACGAGGTGCACCAGTTCATACAACTGTTCCAAATGCCACTCTCGCCACCACACGCTCCTGCATGCGGACACACTTCAGCAACCGGCGGTGCGAAATCCCTTCAAAGATGCGGATAATGCCCCATCAACTTCGGCACAGGCAAGGAAAAGACAGGAATCGGGACAACCACCTTCCTCTGCGAATCAGAATGTCAAATCCTGCCATGCCAATTCCGTACACATTCACCATAATGGTACCGACTTCTCCGCGCGGGCATTAATTGATTCTGGGTTTGAATGTTCATTTATAACTGAAAGACTGAAATGCAGAATCAATTTGCCAGCGAGGAAAATGCATGCCCATGTTTCAGGCATCACAAATGCGGTGTCAGCTCAGGTGAAAGAAGCATCCAACATCGAATTACGTTCACCAGTGGATCCCTGCTTCAGCTTGACTACACCCGTACTAGTTCTAGCGAAACTCACTGGGAATCTTCCATCCTGCCATATCAACGCAATGACTATGCAGGCATTCCCAGACTTGGTTTTAGCAGACAAGAGGTTCTACGTCAACGAAGACGTAGACCTCATACTTGGCGGAGACATATATCCCCAAATTATAATGAATGGTATAAAAAAGAATGTGCTAAGCACACTCTTAGCCCAAGAGACAGTGTTCGGTTGGATACTGACCGGTCGTATCGAATCACCGAATCTAACGAAGAGCATTATGTCTTTCTACAACGAGGTTGCGTTAGACAACCAACTCAAAGCTTTCTGGGAGGTAGAAAATGTACCCAAAAATAAAATATTAAATGAGGATGAAAGGTACTGCGAACAATTATTTAAGGAAACAACGAAACGGAATGAAGATGAAAGATACACCGTATCATTACCATTCAGGCAGTATTACCCTAATAACGTTAATTTAGTACCGTCCCTGAAACGCGTATGCTCTCAATTCTTCCGGAATGAGGGGCGGCTAATAAAAAACCCAGATTTAGGTAAAGAATATGTTCGAGTGTTGTCAGAATATGAAACACTCGGGCATATGAGAAAATTGAAACAGAATATCCAATCCGACGATTCGGATCATTACTTCCCTCCACGCCGTTGTAAAAGCAGAAAGTACAACCACCAAGGTACGCGTAGTATTTAACGCCTCGAGCCCTACAGCCAATGGTAATAGCTTAAACGATATTCTCCTCCCAGGCCCAGTTCTACAAGCCGATCTACCCATCCTTATCTTACGTTGGAGACTATACCGGTTCGTCTTCAATAGCGACATCGAAATGATGTATCGACAAATTTGGGTGAACGAAAATCACACCAAATTTCAACGTATTGTGCATCGCACGTCCCCGAATGACCCTATTAGTCTTTACGAATTAAAGACGGTTACCTTCGGAGTGAATTGCGCTCCATATCTCGCGATAAGAACGCTCCTACAACTGGCAGACGACGTGTCAAATTCACACCCTACAGCGGCTAACATACTGCGAGAATACATGTATGTAGATGACGTGTTAGCGGGTGGACATACGATCACATCGACTATTAAAGCTAGAGATGAAATTCTCAGCGGGCTTTCCGCTTCGCAAATGGACATCCAATTCAGAGGAAATTCTAAGAGACATCCCCAAAGCAGACCTGCTCAATGAAAACTTCCTGGCATTCGAAGATACCAGTTCAGTTAAAGCGTTAGGCATTCGATGGAATGCCCACTCCGATTTATTTTATTTTAAAGCAGGGACGCTAGACAACCCGGAAAACATTACAAAGAGAGCGATACTATTAGCAATCGCCAAACTTTTCGATCCATTAGGGTGGCTGGCACCAAAGGTCATTGTGGCAAAAATACTCATGCAGAGTATTTGGTTGGAAGGCACCGCTTGGGACGAACCAGTATCTACCAGTACGCTGGAACGATGGAAAACCTTCACCGACCAATACCATGAAATCGATAAAATCCGGATACCTAGATGGGTCAACTTCTCACCAGGAACCGACATCGAGATTCATGGATTTTGTGACGCATCCGAGAAGGCTTATGCACCAGCCGTTTACATGCGCGTAAAAACGGATAATGACATCTGGACAAACCTGCTTCTAGCCAAAACCCGAGTAGCCCCAGTAAAAACTCTTTCTCTTCCACGATTGGAACTTTGCGGAGCCGTGCTGTTAGCGGAAATCACCGAATCAATTTTCAGGAACCTCAAGTTGGGACCAGTGAAAGTGCACCTTTGGACGGATTCAACTATCGTCCTCGCATGGATAAGGAAACCGCCGTGTTCCTGGTCCACTTTCGTCGCACATCGGATCACCAAGATCATCGAAATGGTCGGAAATAAGGACTGGTTGCATGTAAATTCAGAATCTAACCCAGCAGATTTAAGTAGCAGAGGATTACCTGCGTCTGAATTGGTCAACAATTCGTTGCGGTGGCAGGGACCTTCTTGGCTGCAAGAAGACACTTCCCAATGGCCAGCACAAGAAAGTGACTACATCACCTCCGTAGAGGAAAAGAGGGCGAAGACCTGCGCAACAACAACAGTAAATACTACTGATGTTCTCCAACGCTTTTCAGACCTACCTAGGGCTTTACGGGTGCTCTCATACGTTATGAGGTTCTACCGAAAAACTCACCTCAAAACAAAAAAATCATTTCAGGTCAAGTCACATTTAACCTCTCCTGATGAGATCAAATCAGTAACCCAACTCTTAATTAAAATTTATCAGAAACAACACTATATTCCGAATATAATGATCTAAAGGCCGGAAAACCAATTGCAGGGAAAAGTGCAATACTCTCACTTAATCCCTACCTAGACCAACATGGCATCATTCGGGTAGGAGGGCGACTCGGGGCGTCAAAGGTCTTAGCTTTTAATGAACGCCACCCAATCCTCCTCCCATACAACTGCCGGTTATCCCGTCTGACAGTCCTAATGTTTCATCAACAAAGTCAGCATGGGGAAAACCAACTCATGTTGCGTCTGATACGCACCCAATACTGGATACTTAACATCAAAACCATGATTAGGGCAACCATTCATAATTGCAAAGTTTGCACTATACACCGAAAGCGTGCTCAGCCCCAACTTATGGGTATTCTCCCTCGCGAACGCACGACTTTCAGCCGTGCATTCACGAATACTGGGGTCGACTTCGCCGGACCCTTCGACATCAAAAGTTACCGCGGTAGAGGGTGTCGACTACCCAAAGGCTATGTCTGCCTTTTCGTGTGTTTTTCCACACGAGCAAATCATCTGGAGGCCACTACTGACCTCAGCACACCATCATTTCTAGCGGCATTTGCCCGTTTCATATCTAGGCGCGGATGCCCAAAAAATATGTACTCCGACAATGGTACGAACTTTGTCGGAGCGTCACGATCTTTACGATCAGAATTCAAGACCTTTATCTCACAAGCGCGAGAGAACGCTGTCTCAAAGTACAGCCACCAGTCACTCACGTGGCATTTCATCCCTGCGGGCGCTCCTCATATGGGAGGGCTGTGGGAGGCTGGAGTGAAAAGCTTCAAAAGCCATTTCAAAAAGATAGCCTCACCACACAAATTCACCTTCTAGGAATTCCATACCCCCTTGTGCCGCATCGAGGCATGCCTGAACTCGCGGCCGCTCAGCCCGGCGTCCAATGACCCAACGGACCTAGAGCCACTTACCCCAGGTCATTTCCTCACTGGCAGCCATCTACTGGCTCCGCCAGAGCCGGATGCTAGTCAGAGCCCGGCCTCTATGATCAATCGGTGGCAGAAACTCAAAGCCCTCCATCACACTTTCTGCAAGCGATGGAAAACCGAATATCTCACCGAGATCCAGAAACGATACAAGTGGAAACATCCACAACCTAATCTAAGACCCGGAGACCTAGTTGTTATTAAAGAGGACAACCTCCAACCCAACGAGTGGAGAATGGGGAGAATCGTCAACACACCCAGGCTTCGATAACCGTGTGCGTGTTGTTGACGTTCATACGAACAAGGGACAAATAACTAGACCAATTACGAAATTGGTACTCCTTCCGTCCCACGACAAGGAGGATTAAATATAAGGGGCCAAATGCCGCCTTACAAAACCCAAAAAGCAAAATTCTATTTCCCCCGACTACCTAAAATCAGAGGCCCACGGTTGGTGATAGCATGGAAAGCATATTAAGGAACCCGCGTCTTCGTGTCTCTCTATCCCTAAGCCTCTCTGTCTCCCGAGCCATATATTATAATCAACCCTCCGGTCTCGTGATGGTGCGAGTCCACCGGAGGGGAATACCTAAACGTACTACGCGATGGCAATGGGGAAAGGGAGCGCGGGACATAAAGACGCGTTCAACCACGCGCCGTAAGGCCACGCTATCCCTAAGCTTGTGTCTCTCCCGAGGCACTAATTATTATCAACCCCCGGTCTCGTGATGGTGCGAGTCTACCGAAGGGCGATCCTACATCTTCTCTTTTTTTGTTCTCTACCCCCGGTCTCGTGTCGAGTCTACTGGAGGGAATCTAAAACCTGACTACTGGTGGGCAATGGGGAAAGGGAGCGAGACACACGAGAACGCGGGAGAGCTTACCAAAAGCTCGCAAATAAAAAACATTTTTTTTCTAAGTTTTTTCCAACAAGACTAGCCGGGGGCCCCCTGAACAGAAAACCCCACAATTTACTCGCTCACCCAGAGCGAGGACACCAGAAACCATCCCATTCACTCGTTATCCCATAACGAGGACGTCATAAAAGCCTACCGCAGAAGGGCGAACCGATCTGCCACAGAATCTAAGGGCCTTCGGCCTTTCATATTTTCAAACTTCCAACAAGTCAACCCAAATTCCCTCCATCAGCCCGACCAAGGACCACAGAACACCTAAGCACTCGGCCAAAGGCGCGAGGTCAACAGAATTTACCAAAATTCATCCCCTTACCCGGAGCGCGGATCACAGAACACTTACGGTTCGGAATTGTGACACATCATGTAGAGAAAACCAAGTACCAGTGTTCATACGAGGAATCAAGAAACGAAAAACCGAAATATCCAACACGCAAAATGTTTGCGAGGTTGAGTGCTACGTATTAAAAAAAAAAAAATAATAATAATAAACATTTTTTAGAAGCGATTTAAAACACAATACATGTCTCAACACTTCGAAAAAAACAAACGCTAATTATACGAAATAGCGAAAAATTACCGATAACTTATTAAACACAGGAACTACATAACTCAAGTTTAATCAAAGGATCGCAAAAAGCAAACAATTCGTGTAACCACTTCTTATTGTTGTAAAATGGTGTATACCATTATATACACTTTTGTGCAGGAGCAAGTTAATGTGTAATTTCTCTGAGGGTCGTATCACCCCCAAAAAAAACCGTCATATATTAGAGTTAGATTGAGGAACGCTGCATCTTGGAAAACTTTCCATTAACTTTTCTTACGACAAAATGCCTTGAACTTATGCTCATATAGGGAGTTTTGGCAACAAATATTGGGATGGTGCACCATTCCTCAAACAAGTTCTGCAAGAATGACCAAACCAACATAACTTTATCAATTCACTGAATATTTAGTGGAAAAATGAATTATTTCCCCAAAACCTCTGGCATTTACAAATTTATTATCACTACTAATATACTACCTGGTCATTCGGCCCATTAAATTTTTAACTAACAAAGATACTTGGCTACTATTATTTCACTGAAGGGGATTGAATTATTCCCCGTTTCCCTACTTCGTACAAGTAACCCGTCCAGATTGCTCATCGAAGAACAAACATCTAATAATTGAATTAAACTCACCCTCTCTTTGTTCATTGAATGATAGCTGGGCTTCGTGAATGGGTGTGTAACTCGTTTCAGTGCACCACCAGATAAATTGGGTACTTCCGGATCCATGATCTCATCAACCTTCATTGGTTTCCTAACGTCCGCAAGGAATTGTGAAGGCACCTAAGTGTCGCGTATTTTGCAAGTAAGCTAATGACACCTAATTTTATTGGAAAGGAAATATGAAGTTTTCCATCGCACAGATTCATTTATGCGAATACGTATATATCGTCTATGAAAGCTCAAACCACATATAAAACGTTTTCCACGGGCCTTAATACCAAATAGTGGAAATAATCCCATAGCCCGGTAGTAAGCCGACAGTCTTGGAGGCGATTTGATATAATCACTTCAAAAACTCAAAGAATACAACAACCAGAACAGGTGGTCGGAAATTTCACCGACGATATATATTTTAGATTACAAACTATACTAACCGTAAGCTATTGTGCGTGACCTTGACACACGTGTACGTGAATCATTCCACATGCGTGAAATGTCCTCTGTTTGCGATTCACCTACACGACCCTTTTTAGTCGTACCATCTTTCTGTTGCTGTGTTGCAGATAATTCGGTCGACAAACGTTTACGATTAGCTAAAACTGCGTTACTAAAATTGGTGTTGTTCCCTGGACGTGCGTTCACACTTTAAAAAGTCCGTATCTAAATACTGTGACAGTGCTTTACGCTTTACATGCCGCGCCTCAATTTTCATTCCGTGCTTCAGCATTTTTACGTTTACCCCATGTTGTATGACGTGTTCTGTGAAATTTTGAATACTATCGTTCAGGCCTACATACAAGTTCTCTGTACGCTCAAATTCCAAACCAATCAACCACATCGCACAAGAGTTGGATGAACTTATGGGTGCAATACCACCACCACTTCATTGATTTTTATCATCATCATTGGCGCTGTTGTTGTGTGTGCCGACAACAGCTGGTTTCTTATAATCAAAACATGTAGGATTTACATGTGCCAATGCAATGTGTTGATTCCGTTCTAAATTACCAACCCACAAACGTATTTTTGACTCCACTAAGCCGCACCATTCGAGCTGGTCGTCGCCATTTTGCGATGTAACTAAAAGTACAATAGAGTGAAGATATTTGTAAAAGAAACAAGGGGCTTCAAATAGTCGATCCCATGTCACACGTCCGAGCATCATCTCATCAGTTGTAATCATACCTCGATTAAATTCATTAAGTATTACTTGCTTGGTTGATTCCGACACGTTGAAAGTGGAGGTTTGTTGAGGATATGCCGGTGTTATAATTGGCATAAGATGATCGCGATCCGAGGCATTAACGCGTGGATCCCAAACCGGAAACCTTAAATTGACATTGTCTGTATGCTTCAGCAGCACCGGAGTTGGCCACTTCCAACGCGAGAATACCCAAAGGAGTTTATGCCCTAAAGTGGAGGCTATTGCATTTGGATACAGTTGGCATGTGGGCGCTACCAACATAACCCACGGGACACCATCAAAGTAACCCAAACAATTAGAGTAAATGTCATGTTCTTTTTCCATAATGTATGTCTTTATAACATTGCAAAGATAGAAATATTAGACTAATAGCCAGCCAGAAAAAAAAACATTTTTTTTTTAATTTTTTGACCATCACTCACGGCCGCTAAAAACTATGAAGGCTATCAGCATATTTATAATTACGATTTAATATGATGAAGTCGGTCATTATGTACATGAGAGAAATATTAAATTTTCAAGCTGTATCTTGACAACCCGTTGTAACTTTTCTGCAAAGGATAATTTACCCCATATGGAGCTAAAGGCATTTTAACGCTCATATGGCCAATTCTAGAGGCCTATAACGCCTCTCCTAATCACAAGCATCAATCACTTTACAGCGCTATATAATTTATACGATTGTACCTACACATTAGAATCTAGCGTGTGATTTGCATTTTAGGACACATTTAATCCCAATTTAGCTTCTGCTTCTTTTAAGGCTTTCATATTACGCTCACGTGTCTCTTCATCATCGTTTAGACGTTGAGCAGTGTGCACGCAGCTCAAAGGCAGAACAAAACGCTGATGGGCACAATTCACATCTATAAACATTTTCACCAATGTGTAGGCGCATATGTCTAATATGATCATTACTTTGAGCAAAAGGGCGCTCGCAATAGTTGCACTTATAGGGTTTTTCTCCGGCAGGGGTACGTATATGACGGCGCTGATCATCCGCTCGCACAAAGCTTAATTCAAAATATTTGCATTTAAATGGTCTTTCACCATGATGCAGTTTCTGTCGCCGCAATCCTCCTGATTTGGCAAAGCTCGCAATTTGCGAATCTTCACAATGTTCCATTACATCGTCATTTCCGTGTATAGTGCCAGAAGCACTTGCTTGCTGCACTTCTGAAAAGCTTTCCCCAGCCTCCAAATCTGTAACTTCCAAGGTTAACTCTGGTGTCCAGAAATATCCATGACAAAATCTGCAAAGAAAAAGAGAAAAAGCCATTAGTGCATGCATCAATGGGCATCGCAAAAGTGTGACAACTGACGGCGCGGCCGACGCCGCAGTTGGAGCACCCCTTTGCGATGCCGGTAACCTAGAAAACAAAAAAAAAGAGCGACACATAAAACCCATCACCTCTCCTGGATCTCCATCACCAGTCACCTGAAAATAAAGAAAAATGAATTAATAATTTAAACTAAAAGAATATATCAAATGAACAAATCTTAAAACGAACTTACCATTTTCTTCCAATTGTCTATGCGTCATGCTTCAGTCGCCGTAGTAAAAAGAATTGAAAGAGCGAAAAAAAAAATCTTTCGATTTTTTTACCGCTTCTTTCAATTCAATGGAATTTTACATTCTATACACGGGTGTGTATGAATGTTCAGTTGCTTTGTCTTTTGCCGTTGGCATATTTGTAACCAACGTATGTACATATGTATGTATGTATGCCTACTTGGCTCGCCATATCATATTAGTGTTGCATAAAAAGAGGCAACCGGGTACCGAAAACCCGCAAAACACAAAATCGGGATCGGAATTTTTTTAATCCATATGGGCGCCCGGGCAGTCCCAAAACATACTTACTCACAAAAATAAAGGCGAAAACCTCATTTAAAAATAATTATGGTCTCATTTACAAAAAAAAAAAACAACAAAAAAATTCCTTTTTGATTTTTTTGCCTTCGGTACTGCTTGTTTTTTTTGGCTGCGGGCAGGACTTGTTGTTTTTAAACAACAAATATCACAAAGAGTCGTTATAAGGGCTCGGTACAAAACCAATCCGAGTCCCGAAATTAAAAAAATCCGACATGACAAAGTCCCGAAATTGGAAAAAGTCAACTGTTTCTACCGGCCTAGTGTGCTACTGCCCCAGTGACCTAGTTTTTTTTTGTCAAGGGCAAGCAAATACATATATGTATATATACTCGTACGCCGCAAACTCACCATACCAGCTAGCAGCTGACCGATAAATACACGACAGGGTTGCATGGTACCTTTAGCATAATGGTACGCGCAGATAGAACGCGTCGCGGAGAACGCATCGCCAATCTGCAAATTTATGTCTGGTGAACGTAAGTAACGCATCTCTGCTTGGTAAAAATTGTATTTGATAATATGCTTCGCATATGCACTTAATTTATCTATTCTAACATACAGTTTGTAATAAAAGACCTCCGCTTCACCCAACCAGCCTCACGGCCGCTCGCCCCGGTACATCCATAAAATGCCACAGTGGCCTTGAGAGCGATACTACAAGTGAGACGCTGGAACGGCGACCTCGGCCTCTTCGTCCAGCCCAGAAAAACCTCAAAACCCTCCAGTCTGGAACGGAGACCTCTGCCTCTTCGTCCAACCAAAAAAAAAAAACAAAACGCAAATCTGGAACGGAGACCTCGGCCTCTCCATCGGGAACAAAAAAAAACCCAAAGAATAACAAAAAATGGTGCCATTCTGGAACGGAGACCTCGGCCTCTTCGTCCAGCCTTTCTGGCCATCGACTATACATATATTACGTTCTGAATTTCTTTATTTAAGAATTATGTATAATTCAATGGCAAGAAATATTCACTTATATCTGTTCATAACCGTTACTTTTTCATTTTAGCTCAGGTGGCATGCTAAGCAAGTCGGAAAGGGTTCCCGGCCATTTTGCGTCGCAGACGAACTCCTCATTTAGATTAAGTTTAGTTTGTAAGTCTTATATTCATTTTTCTCGTTTCAACGGAGGTCATTGGCGGAAAACGATGTTGCGTATCGCAAGGGGGCTGGCATGTTTAGGCAGGATGCCTAACTTTTCCGCATCTGATTGTGATCCCCCAATGCAACTCTGCAAATCGATACTCGACTTAATTTATAACCACCCACACCATCACCGCCACATGCATGTGCATGCATGTACATGCACGTGTATGTGTGCTTTTGTCAGCACTTATGCATATGCATGTCGGGGTTGATGTGTGGGTGCCTTTCCCCTCCAAAACGGAGGATTTTGCGGGTCAACGATTGTAGTTTGCTATACAACCGGCCTCTTGGATTTCAACCGCCGCACCATACGCATCTGCCGCCAACGATCTCTGCCGTGTTTCTACATACAGTCAGGTAATATTGTCACCAAGTTAATTTACGTCCACCCAATAAAACAGTCTTATTATAACGAGAAATTCTCGTCTATTTGTTTATTTCATTATTCCACACGCCATATTCCCACTGAGATCGACCCCGGTGCGCCCACCTACGACTCAGGAGCATACGCACCCCGGCCGAACAGTTATGAAGCATTGATGGGTGCTCCAGAGAGACGATACGGAACTGAGCATAGGAGACAGATATACCAAATGGAGTTACTGAACCGCTTCCAGAGGCCTGGTGAAACATTGCAAGAGTTTGCGTCGGATGTTGAAAGGCTGGCACATTTAGCGAATGCGGACGCACCGGTGAAATACACTGAAAAGGTAAAGATTCAGAGATTTATAAATGGCATACGGGACGTCGAAACAAAGCGAGCTACATACGCAAACCCAAAGCCAACATTCGCAGAAACGGTGTCACACGCTCTGATTCAGGAAACCGCGTCGCTTCTGTGTAAGCCAGTTTTCAAAGCACGCCGTGTGAAAGTAGAAAGGCCAGAGTGGGTAGACGCAATATTGGAGGCGCTGAAAGGATCGCAAAAGCGGAGTGAAAGAGTTATCAAATACTTCAAATGCGGGAAGCCCGGTCACATTGCACGTCTTCGCGATCTTGGTCCTATTATTTCCAACGAAGTGGGTGGCCGTAAACGCAAAGCTGGAGGAAATGAACAAGAGCGTGTCAGATGTAAAGAACGAAAACTTGCCCCAGCTATTGAATGTTCTGTGATATCTGTGTCGCAAATTGGAAGAAAATCGAGCAGTCTTGCCGTCGAAGGAAAGCTGGATGGCAAGGAGCATGTACTGACTGTAGATACGGGCGCATCTCATTTCTTGATACGGTCTGATTTGGTCAGCAGGAGAGTAAAACCGTTACCTGGAGCAAGGTTGCGTACGGTCACTGGCGAGTATAACCAAGTCCAGGGAGAAGTGGTATGTGAAGTCTTAATTGGAAAGGTCACAGTTCTACACAAATTCGTGGTGGCGGAGATCGTTGATGAAGTCATATGGGGAGTGCAATTCTTGGTTGACCATGACATCAAGATCGATATGCAGAGAAGGGTGATGCGTAATAAGAACCAGGATATACCACTTAACTTCAGTTTGGAGAAAGGGTTCAGCAGTAATCGAGTACTGGTGGAGAAGACTCGACAAAGACCACGAAAGTCAAAGGTAAAGGTTGATGGACCGAATGGGCGAAATAAAGTGAAATCAAAAGTACTTGCGAGAAAAACACTGGCATTGACAAAACCTGATGGATGCACTAAAACGACTGAAGGAATTTTCCAGAAAGAATGCAAGGGTGGATTGAAGCCAGCCCGCACTTCTGTTGGGAAACGTCGGAACGATACTGAGTATGTGAAGCCAAACCGTCAAGAGCAAGCTCTACAAAGTAGTTCATTGGCCAAAAAACAGAGTGCGAAGGAACGATCAAGCATAATGAGTAGAAAGATGAAACGCAGGTACGATGAGAATAATAATTCGGAAGGTTTCTTGGAGGGAGATTTGGTACTGTTATACAACCCTCACCGGCGGAAAGGTGTTCCATCCAAAATTCGGTGCAGTTGGGAAGGCCCGTACAAAGTTGTGAAGAAGATCAGTGATACCATCTACCGCATACAAACCACTGGGAAACCACGGAGTAGAAGAGTGGTACATTTGGAGATGCTAGCGGAGTTTAGATCGGGAGATTTGTCTGATCGGGAGGTTCTAGGATCCTCAGTGGGAGCCTCCCACGTGGAGTCGGAATTTTTGGTTATTCCTTAGGTTGCGCTCTTAGGGTGACGCGATGCGTTGGCGGGAGCCCCTGCCTGGAAGTTAGAGAGGGGGGGTTGTTATAACGGTTGGGAGTTACGAGTCTCCCTCACCCTCCCTGGAGGGTGGTAGTAGGACCAATTTCGTGATTGGTCTGGTGGTTTGTCCCCTTGCCGTATCCAGTTCGACGACTGGAACTCGGTTATCGGGGCCATAGTGAAGGTTGGCTAGCCGACCTAGTTTCCATTCGTTATGGGGCGGATTATCCTCCTTAATGACGACTAGGGCCCCCTGTTTGAGGTTTGATTGTGGATGCTTCCACTTAACGCGCTTCTGCAATTCGGTGAGATACTCAGTTTTCCACCGTTTGCAGAAGGTTTGGTGCAGCGCCTTAAGTTTCTCCCATCGATTGACGAGTGAAGCGCGATTCTCGCTGACGTAGATCTTGGGTGGCGCTAATAGGTGCCCTCCAACGAGGAAATGTCCCGGAGTAAGTGGCTCCAAGTTACACGGCTCGTTGGAGGAGGGGCTCGACAGGACTCGATTCGACAAAGTAGGGTGCTGAACTCTTCAAGGGTAAATTTGTGATCCAAAGCGATCTTCTTGAAGTGGTTCTTGAAGCTTTTGACCCCTGCATCCCAAAGCCCGCCCATGTGAGGAACTCCTGGTGGTATAAAATGCCATGTCAGGTTTTGGGGACTGTACTTGGATAGAGTTTCGTTGCGAGCATCT
The DNA here is from genome assembly GCF_040869045.1 of Eurosta solidaginis. Lineage (NCBI taxonomy): Eukaryota > Metazoa > Arthropoda > Insecta > Diptera > Tephritidae > Eurosta > Eurosta solidaginis. The sequence goes on along the minus strand of NC_090324.1, from coordinate 149,736,823 downwards.
GCCAGGAAAGCTTTGAGTTCTGAGCGGAGAGCTCTGGAGGCTCCGAAAAAGTTGGTTCCGTTGTCGGAGTAGATATTGTTTGGACATCCTCGCCGAGCAACAAACCTTTCGAAAGCTGCCAGGAATGCGGCAGTACTGAGGTCACTAGTGGCTTCCAAGTGAATAGCCTTGGTCGCAAAGCAGACAAAGAGGCAGACGTAACCCTTTCACATGCGGCATCCTCTTCCGCTATAAGATTTTATGTCAAATGGTACGACAAAATCTACCCACGCATTGGTGAAAGCTCGGGAAAAGGTGGTTAGTTCTGGAGGTAGATCTCTCACAAGTTGAGTTTGGGTCCGTTTGCGGCATGTTGTACACGTTTTGCAATTATGTATGACCAATCGGATCATATTTTTGACCCTATGGATCCAATATTGTGTGCGTAGGCGACGAAACATAAGTCGGTTCTCCCCATGCAGGGTGTCTTCATGGATGAACTGGACAAGAAGTCGTGTGAGCCGGCAGTCATACGGCAGAATGATCGGGTGCCGTTCACTGTAGGGAAGATCCTTGGCCCCTGAAAGACGACCCCCCACCCTCAATATGCCCTTTTCATCGACAAGGGGGGTAAGCAGCAGGATTTCACTTTTTGAACCAATGAGTTTCCCGGAATTTAAACTCGAAAGTTCCTCCAAATAATGCTATCTATTAAACGACCTGTCGTGGCCCGAATTTCATCGGGTGGAATAAAGTACGATGCCGCTGTAAAGGAAGATTTTGTCTTAGGATTGGTTCCTTGGATAAATCTTCGAACATAAGATATGACCCTCAAGGCCCTTGATAAATTGGAAAACCGTTCTGGGATGTCCTCTTTCTCTTTTAGTTTTGAAGTTGTATGAACCTGCACCCGTTTCTCCTCTATGTTAGTCCGATAGTCCTTTTCTTGTATTGGCCATTCTGTCTTATTTTCTTGTAACCAAGAAGGTTCCTGCCACCTCAAAAAGTTGTTGACTAACTCCTTCGCTGGTAGTCCTCGTCTGGCCAGGTCTGCAGGATTGGATGCGGATTCTACGTGGTGCCAGGATTTGTTTCCTACCTTTTCTACTATTTTCGTTACTCAATGAGTGACAAAGGTCGACCAAGAGCAAGGGGGTTTTCTTATCCACGCTAAAAAAATCGTGGAGTCTGTCCATTGGTGTAGATTGAAATTTTCTAAACTCAGATTTTCACGCACTGATTCGATGGTTTCGGCCAGCAACACTGCACCGCATAGCTCTAATCGGGGTAAGGATTTTGTTTTAACTGGTGCTACTCTTTTTTTTGCTATTAATAGGTTAACGTAGACCTTATCCTTTATCTTTGCTCGTAAAAAGACTGTCGCGGCGTAAGCTTTTTCCGAGGCGTCGCAAAAGCCGTGTATTCAATGTCCTTGGTTGCCGTAAAATACAACCAACGTGGGATACGAATTTCGTTAATGAAGGGGTATTCCTGCATATAATTATGCCATCGGTCTAGGGTTCCTGCCGACACTGGTTCATCCCAGTCAGTCCCTTCTAGCCAAATGTTTTTCATAATGATTTTGGCAACAATGACTGGGGCGAGCCAACCTAGAGGATCGAAAAGTTTAGCAATGCAGAACGTATTGCCCTCTTCGTTAACATATCCCGATTTTCAGTTGGTTTTGTGGTGAAGTAAAAATAATCCGCATGCGCGTTCCATCGAATGTCTGGGTTCTTGACCGTACTCGTGTCCTCGAATTCCAAAAAGTCTTCGTTGAGCAGATGAGGTTTGGGCATTCCTTTCAGTATTCTTGAGCAATTTGACGTCCATTTGCACAGGTAAAAACCTGCGGACTGTAACGCATCTGTGATTTCATCGCGAGCTTTAAGTGTGGAATCGATGGTATGCCCCCCGGCAAGAACGTCATCGACGTACATACCTGTCCGTAAAATATCTGCAGCAATTGGTGATGAAGTTTCAACGTCGTCTGCTAGTTGGTGCAGTGTCCTTATCGCCATATAAGGAGCACAATTGACTCCAAAGGTGACTGTCTTTAATTCGTAGACGCTGATAGGGTCACTTGGATTGTTGCGAAAAACTATTCTTTGGAATTGTGTTTGGTTTGGCTTTACCCATATCTGCCGGTACATCTTTTCAATGTCGCTATTAAAAACATATTTAAAGAATCTCCATCGAAAGATTAGAATCGTTAAGTCGGCCTGAAGTACTGGGCCTGTATAAAGTACGTCGTTTAAGCTTGTGCCATTGGCTGTGGGATACGAAGCGTTGAATACCACACGAACTTTTGTCGTGGTGCTCTCTTCTTTTATAACCGCATGATGGGGTAAGAAGTAGCAATCGGTCACGTGGGGTGGTATGATTTTTGGAACTTTTGAAATATGTCCCAATGTCTCATATTCCGCTAGTACCCTATTGTACTATGTCTGTAGGGCCGGTGTCTTGGCTAGGCGCGTCTCATTCCGGTAGAATTGGGAGCAGACGCTGTTTAAGGGAAGGTCCTAAGGAGATGTTGTTAGGAAAATCCCGTTTAAATGGAAGGGCGACAATATATTTTTTCCTTCGGAGTTTCTTTATGTTGTAGCTCTGAAAAGTTCCTCGCAATAGGCATTATCTTCGTTAAGTGCCCTTTTCTTAGGTACGTTTTCAAGTTCCCAGAAAGTGGTTAGTTGCTTGTCTGGGCTAATTTCGTTAAAAAAGGATACCCGTGTATTAGTTGGGTGAGGTGCTTCTGCACGACCCGTTAAAATCCAACCGAAGACGGTTTCTTGGGCGAGAAGCGTATTTAGAACGTTCTTCCGTATACTGTTTAGTATTATCTGGGGATAAATGTGGCCTCCAAGTATGAGGGCGACTGGTTCATTAATGAAGAACCTCTTATCTGCCAGAATCAGATCAGGGAACGCTTGTCGAGTCGTTGCGCTGACTTGGCAAGTGGGAAGGTCCCCTCTTAATTGAGGTAGGACTAGGACCACTGTATCGATTCTTACTATGTCTGTAAGCGAACCTAAGTTAATCGAGCACGATGATTTTACCTACGCCGATAGCGTATTTTTTATTTCCGACACTTGCACATGCAAACGTTTGGATGGCAGTTTTATTCTCTTCTTGAGTCTCTCAGTTATGAAGGAGCACTCGGACCCAGAGTCTATCAGCGCTCTGGCGGAAAATTTCACTCCGTTGTAGTGTATATTAACCCGCGCTGTTCCTAATAACACCCCTATCGTTGTGTTAGCATGACACGACGTGACGTTGTTAGCATTGTCTTGCCTTTTTTCAGACTCCATCCTTGCCCTCGCCTGCTGTGAGGTTGGTGGCGTTTTGAGCCCACCTTTGAGGAGTTTTCTTTGGTTGTGCTTTCGGAAGATGGAGCAAGGTGTTGTGTCTTGCATGGCACGTGCTGCAATTGAATTGGCTAGTGCATTTGTCACGGTGTGTCCACCTGACAGACAATTCAGACCGTAACTATTGTTTTTTTCAAATTCGATTTTTCCTGATGAGGACAACTTACGGAATTTTTGGCAATTTCGTAATTTGTGCTCCATACTGTTGCACATCTTACATGCCGATTTTGGCACGCTGGCTTGGTAAACCCCAAGTTTTGTTAAACTTTCCCTTGAATTTTGATTTTTGTGCGCTTTTGTGGTTTTGTTACCCCTGAGGTCAGAAACTGTTTCTAATCTTTGGAAGCGATTGGACAGGAATTTGTCCATATCCTCCCATTTCAGTATACCGGTTTTTCTTTCCACGGTCTGCTCCCAAAGCGCTAAGGTGGGTTAGGGGAGTTTTGTAGAACACAAGTACGTTATAATAGCATCCCAATTTGTGATGTCAATGTTATGACATTGCAGCGCAGAAATGCAATTGTTGATTTCACGTTGCAATTTTTTAATTGATGTTGCACACTCCTGTTCGACTGCCATCAGGTTAAATAAAAGTTTAAGTTGTGTGCTGACTAAAACACGCTTGTTTTCGTAACTGTCGCTTAGATTTTTCCAGGCGGTTGCAAAACCCTCGTTTGTTAACGAGAACCTGCCCACTATTTTTTGCCTCCCCTTGAGTTTTTTGGTTCCAGATAATATAATTTCTCGACATCTTTCAAATCGGTATTGTGGATGTAAATGGCCGTGAACATATCTCTAAAGGCCGGCCAAGAAAGGTAGCTGCCTTTAAATACATCGGTGTCGCAAGGCGTCAGCCGCATTTTATGTCCACTGCGCGAAGAGCCTTCATCCTTTGCTTCATCTTTTGCTGGCTTTGGGGTGATAGCTTCAACTTCAGCCGCCACAGCAGACATGCATTGCAGGTAGCATGCGAAGCAACTTTTATTCTTTCTTCTTAGCGAGCTGAGTTCCTCTTTGGACAGCTCAGGATTGCTGAGAAGACTTTCATATGTGGACTTGGTCTTCTTCCATATTGCCCTTAGCTCCTCTTGCAGTAGTGCAAGGGTGTGCTTGTTCCGGGATTCGTCCGGGGTGGAGTTGAAATCTTGTTCAAACTAGACTATGGAATCAGCCAATCTAATATAAATCTCCATTGATTTTATTAATTTGAATATCTTGTTTCTTTAAAGGGTTCGAGATTGGAGGCAAAAGACTTAGTGGCGTTAGTGTGTATTCAACCGCAGCAAAAATTATAAGTGTGTTTAGTTTTTTGAAGGTAGTCCAGCTATCAATCCTGCCGTGATTGTTCTATATAGAAATCCTGATGTGAATAATGTATTAACAGTGATGTGAGAGATCCTCACGAGGATTGAATTAAGTAAACCACAGATAGAAATCCTGAAGAGGATTTAGTGTGTATAAAGTGATATAAAATACAGTTTGAAATCCTGAGGAGGATTTATTGTGTCTGTAGTGATATGCAGCACAGATAGAAATCCTGAAGAGGGGTTAATGTGTATCAGGTGATATTAAACACAGATAGAAATCCTTGGCGAGGATTTAATGTAAGAGAAGAGAATCGTCTGCAAATATTTAATGTGTCTTAACAAGTGTTTGGACACAGATAGAAATATTTTCCAAAAATTTGGCGTGCCTAAAAAAAGGTTTTACAACACAGATAGTAATCCCGATGTGGATATAATGTGTCAACCTCGAGATTTGAAACACAAATCGAAATCCTTATGTGAATTTAATGTGTGTAACCTAGAAATTTGAACCACAGATAGAAATCCTGACGAGGATTTAATGTGTATACCTAGTGATGTGAAACACATGATTTAATGTGTATACAAAAAGTGTGATGTGAACGCTGATGAGTATTCCCGAGTAGCCAACCAGGGTATCTTTCCCAATATAAATAAGAAAATAAATTTGTTTATCCAACTTATGTGGCAAATTACACTTTTAATTATTTATTATAAAAACGCTGAAAAAATACAGCTATACAATATAAAGCGATCAGTATAAATTGTGTTTGTGAGCAATTGTGATAAGCCACTAGCCACCCAACGCAGTGCTAATTTTTTGGCTTTCTGGTATTATTTCAGTTCGCAACTGATTAACAAAGTGAGTTCCGTGATAGATAAGCTAAGGCTATAAACCAAGTGAAAATATGGTTCCTGCATCAAGTTTTTGTCAACGTATGTGACGACGAGGGTGTACAACACAGTGCAGTGTTGAGTGTGTGAAAAAAACCTAAAAAAAATTCACTGACTGTCTTACCTTGAGCTGTGTCGGTTAATACTTACCACTGGTGGGGGGAATTACTCGATAGTCAAAAGGAATCGTGTGCTTATTAAACACGAAATCTAACAATTTCGCTTGCTTTGCCTTGTGTTGTAACTATTACGGAATGTACCTTCCGTACGTAAAATCACGTAAATAGAAAAAATAAAATTGTGCAACCAAGCAACCACGTACCTTGTGTTTCTAAAGTTGATCGTTGGGCTGTGTTGATGTGATAAATGGACTGTATGTGATGTGATCTCGATATTAATGGACTGTATGTGATGTCGATGAGTGGACTGTTGATGTTGTGATGATGATGTGATAATATATTGACGGATTGTATGTGATGATTTTGATGATGGGATGATTTTATGGCTGTATGTGTGTTGTGATGACCAGTTGGACTGTATGGGCCGATTTCACCAACTTGACTTAGGCTAAAACTTAGTTGTGACTTAAGTTAGTCCAGATTTGCGGCTTAGTTTTTTTTCGGTTTCACCAACTTAGTTACTTAACGAAATTGACATACTACAACCCTATCAGCTGTTTTATACATAGTAGTATTTTTTGCTATTCTTTAATTTCACGCAACCCAATCCATTTGAAATATTGTCAGTTACGGCTGTCAGCTGCGTATTGGCAACTTTTAATAAAATTATAATAAAAATAATAACATCTCATATGCGGGTCGTTTGGTAGTTATTTAATGTATGAGAGTGGTACAAGTGGTCTGCTACCTGCAAGCTTTCTGAATTCAATTGGCGCTAACACTGAGGCGACACTTGTGCACATACATCCAGGTAATGTGCCACAAAGGCAAGCAATGCAAGAGCAACTACAACGTGGCATCTCGGTAAATTTATATTCGGTGCTGCGAGAATACTATCAAGGGAAGGATCAACAGGTGCCCGAGGCCGCAACTGAGCCAAGTACACCCATTGAAGAAAGAGAGCCAAGCAGTAAAAAGCAGAAACTAAGCGAAGATGATGCGGGTAAGTAACATTGAATAAACGATTAGACAGGCTTGAACTGTATAATAATATTGCCAAAAACTCACTTGGGGAATTCTCCAAAGCCTTTCTGGTCTTATTTACAGAACGACCTAAATTTGTATGCTCAAAAACCTCGGACAGGTTTTCGCCATTGCAGCACAAAACCTTGCTAGCTGTAACAACTTAACTCTTTTTTTTTTCTGCAGCAACTTCGGGCGCAACATCAAGCGCTGTTACAACAACAGCAGCGTCCCCTAATAGCGACAGCACCGGCGATTGTACCGAAACAAATAACCCATCTGCAACAGTTCCAGCAGCGCTGGCGCAGAAATGGCAGATAGAAAACCGGCGTTCATGTGAGTTAATGCGCGTCAAGTTCGATGCACTTTTCATAGCAGCAAAGGAACACCCAAGTAACATCGTGCAAGCTTTATACTTTAATACTTTGTAAAACCTTCACGCGCAATAGTGTTGTACTGTCTTAGCAAGGAATTGTTAATGGACTTGTATGTAGAACTGAAAACCAACTCTAATGTCACAAATTTGCATTTGACTTGAAATTGGTTACGTTACTATTAAATATTGCCCAATCGCACACATTCTGAAGTAAATATGAATGGTAATAGTGGTTACCTCTTGACTGGTTATAACATAGGCTAATATTCTTAGTTTATTTAGAATGTGTAAACAATTATATTCAAATTAATAATATATCGGACGAATATATACCACGGTTTTAAGTTGAATTTTGCTGTAATTCTTTTTAAATTGGTTTTAACTCCTTTAATTGGAAATAAAATCTACATCACACCGTTTGGGTGCACCCTTTTCCAGCCACATCCAATTAACTTAGCGATTCCCCTTACCTAAAAAGAATGGTTACAAAAAACTAAATAAAAAGCATAGTTGGTTGCTCTTTAGTGCCAGACCTACGTTTTATGATTGTATCGAGTAGTCACGTTTTATGATTGTATCGAGTAGCAAGGGATTTGAGGATTTTATTACGGCTCTGGATTTTTGGAACAATTGCGGCTGCGTGCTCACCAAAATGTAGATCCTGATCAAACATCACACCCAAGATTTTAGGGTGTAGGACAGTCGGTAGCGTAGTGCCATCGACGTGGATGTTCAAAATGGTCGACATTTGGGACGTCCATGTTGTAAATAAGGTCGCGGAAGATTTAGTCGGTGATAATGCCAGGTTTCGCGAGGCGAAAAAAATGGAGAGATCAGGGAAGTAGCCGTTTATTCTGTTGCAGAGCTCATCGATCTGTGGGCCTGGGCCTGTGGCCATTATTGTGTAGTCAACGGCGTATGAAACGATAGTGACTCCTTCTGGTAGTGAAGGTAGCTTAGATATATAGAAATTAAACAAAAGAAGGGATAGGACAACACCCTGTGGCACCCGTTGTTTAATTCTCCTTGGTTTTGATGTTTCATTTCTAAATTGCACCGACGCCTTCCGACCACCCAGATAATTTGCGGTCCACCTTTTAAGACCTGGGGGAAGGGTAGACCCTTCCAAGTCTTGCAGTAACGTGCCACGGTTCACCGTATCAAAAGTTTTTGATAGGTATAGCGCAACGAGTACTGTTCTATGGTGGCATATATGCCGTCTGGGCGCACTACTTTAAATGGTTTAGTTTGGCTGACGGCATCCTCAACCTCTTTGGCGGTGATGGTAATTGGGGACGCGTCGAATTTATGTTTATGTGCGGTATCCACTGGGGTAACAGGTGGCAGGAGGGATGTAGATGTTGATAATTTCTAGGTGTGCATCGCCTGACCGGACAGATAGGCCTTGACGTTCTAAGACATTGTCCCTGCGGTCGATGCCAGGATCAAATATATGATATTGCACAGAGTGGTGTGTGATAAACGCGAGGCCGCCTCCATTTCCGCTCATGCGATCTTTTCTGTGGACATTATACGCAGCACAGGTTTGCAGTGCAGATCTTGCTGTGAGTTTTGTCTCTTGAATCGCAGCAATGCGGATGTTTTGCTGCTTCATGAAATCGACTATCTCCGTGATCTTCCCAGTCAATCGATTACAGTTTAACCGCAGAATTCTGAAGTGCATGGGGGAGACGTCGCCTCTCTGGGAGCATGTGACGGATGACTACGCCTGGGTTGAGGAAGGCCAGGACGCAACTGCTGTCTTGGCCCTGGGACTGGGCGTCCTTGGGCAAGCATTGGGGTACCCGGTAGATTGGGGTTTGCGACCTGGCAACATGGCGCAATGAAACCCGTCTGGGGGGGTTGCCGTCGCGGAGACCAGAACATCTAGGAAAGTGGCACCGCCCAAGGCAGGAGCTGCTTTGGGCGGATGTCGCAAACATATATATTCTGTGCTGGCAAACGGTGCAAACGGGGTTAGGGACTAAGAGTCTGTTTCCCTGACCAACACGATTGCTGCCGGAAAAGAGGGGGGGAGAAGACGGGGGCAGGGGCTGATGCTCTGCATTGCTACCGACTCTACTACGAAGATATTAGTCATGAGTGGTAGCAGCGGGTACTAGTTGTGGCTTGCTGAGCAGCTAGGCTGCTGGAAGGTAGTGGGGGGGGGGGGGGGGGGGGGGCGCTAAGGCGTAGATTACGGGACGCCCTTGGACGTGAACAGGGGGGGCCACAAGAGATTTATAAAATTTACGTGGACCTCGGGTTTTGGGATCAAGCCCAGAACAACCTGTCCGATGCAACCATTCCTTACACGAGACACACTGAACAGAGTATTACCGTCCTAAAAAGATTCTTTTCCGGCAGATGCAGCAAAACCATTTCTCAGGACCGGGGTCAGGAGACGGACCCGGATTGGATTCGATACCTTCCCGGAGCAAGAGAATATGGAGGAGTCCCGCTGCAAGGAGCTGCTGGGAGGATGACAATTTGTAGGAGGGACGCAACAAATTAAATGGGGTTACACTGAAATGACAGTCCTTGGTCGGGAAAAATCCCGAGTCGCTCCGGTACATAGAACCGACTGCCTTGGGAAGCAGTCACTAAATATAATCAACATAAACTAATTACAGTGTTTATAAAGTATTAAATTATTATTATTTATATTAATAATATTATGCCAGTAGTTGTTTGTTGGCTAAATTGAAAGCAGCTCTCGTCAAATGTACGTTTTCTATTCCATTTGTTGTTTACTTGTAAGCAATTTTATTAATTTTATATTTACTAAATATCTCACCATGTTTTCATTTGTTGGTTTTGTGAATTTATTTGGTTACTTTTTTCTTAATAAAAAGATATTTGCATTTATTTAAAAGTAATAAGTTTAGACAGGAGCTTTCTCAACCAATTTTAACCAATGACCACATTAGCAGCGTTTTAATGTACCTTTTTGCAGCCATATCTATTGCACATAAGTTTGATCTTCCTCGCCTGGAAATAATATAAAATAAATGTTTAGTATTTTAAAAAAATAGTTTTTGTTCGCTTGTGCTATTTATTCTTCACTCACAGATGCAACCAACAATACGTGCATCAAGTGCGGATGGTATCAGATTGGGGTTTTCTATGGTGCCTGCGCCACGTTCGAACACTTTCATGTCGAAGGGATTATCGTTGCCAGCAGCTTTGGCTAAAAGTTCACGCTTCTCAATACAGGTTGCGTGCTCCAGAGGATCGTTCATCACTGAAATTGGAATTCAAAATATTTAAATTAGTTATTTCTAACGGTTTAAAGAACATATTATTGATCATTAATAACTCCCTGCTTTACCAAAACTGACTACAATTGGGACATCAAGTCTTACCCAACCTCCTTCTCCCAACTTACTGGAGATCTCCCTTCCTCTTCATAATTGTTTAATACAAATTGTTAAAGCTTAAAAAATGGTTGGTTTCGATTACTCACCTGGGGCTAGCGGCTGGCTCGTGAACGTTAAAAAATAGAAGAAGGAGTAAAGACCGCGAAACAGTCCGCGGCACCTGCCGATAGCAAACTTTCGTTGAGTTTTTCCCCTTCAAAGTTAGCTCTCGACTGGTGAAAGCCGTTACCAATATTAATAATAAAATAACTAATGCGCGCGTTAGGGTGGTCCGAAATATTTAGGCTTGTGGCCTAAACAACGTGTTTATTAATCAACAGCATAGCCTATCGGCTTACATACACATTGAAATTTCTTTTCATTGTAAACCTGTTGTTGCGGTTTACCCCTTTGGTGACTACTACTTGTTACCCCGTTGTGGTGGACTGTATTTGATGCGGTTCTATTTGGTTAACTTGTTGATGGTCAGCTTACCCAATTAAAGATGCCAATATTAAATAATAACGCGTACAAATGATTTTAATTTAGATTAAATGTATTTTATTGTAAGAATAATTCACGGAACAGTAAATTTAGCGGGCGGTATATGCACAAGATAAGAAGCGAATGAAGTAAGTATAGGGAAACAAAGAAAACAATGCAAATGTCAAACCTATGCTTGGTATGCTTACGCATTAACCCTTTGTATACTAAGTACATTATTTAATAATTGCAATTACGTTTATACGGTTAAGCGCCAATTAAGTAAGTAAGTAAGTAATTACGAACTCAACATACCGCTGCCCTTGAACTATTTTTCTAAGCACGTGTGATAAGTTCAACTTTAAAAATTATATTTACATTTTTTTTTTTTTTGAAAGCATGAGAAATATTAACATAATGAAATTCTTATGTTTGGGAGCATTAAAAGTAACTTAACTAAATTAAGTGTTATGATTGCGAATATTAGAAAAAACTTAAATTGAAATTATGTAATATAAGTAGGCGTAACATAATTAAGAATGTATGGTCACGAGCCTTCGTTTTCTCAAAATAGGTCTGCCTTTGTTGGGAGTAGGCATAACTTAGCAATTGGTCGGACGTATTCTCCATTAGCCGTCTTCACAGTGACGACTCGTACGCGACCATAAGCTCAGGGGTGACATCGAATCACTTTCGCGAGCGCCCACTTTGTCGGTGGACTAGCTTGGTGTAATACGGCTACGACGTCTCCTACTTCGAAATTATGTGATTGGCGTAACTATTTGGTGCAACGCTGTAAGCTAACGAGATACTCATCCCTCCAACGACGCCAGAAATAGTGTTTCGTAGCGGAAATTAACTGTTATCTCTGATAAATATTTCCACAGAACTTTTAACCCTCAGGTTCTGGGAGTGACTTCAACGGTTCGCTTCCGAGAAAATGACCAGGCGTTAAGATCTTTATATCGCCAGTTGTTGTAGAGTTGTCGCAAAGCGGTCGAGAATTTACGCAAGCTTCAAAGTCGGTTAGTAATGTATTAAATTCCTCGTAAGAAAGCAGATTTTCACCCATTTGAGTCAAATTTCAAAAGAACATGCATTTAATTTATGTCAACTAAATACTCGTAGTCTTACGACTGAAAAATTAGATTATCTTTCTTATGTATTTGCTGAGCAAAATATTGATTTAATTTGCATCACTGAGACTTAGGTTAGATGCAGCGTTGATGATCGGTCATACGCAATTAATGACTATACATTACTGCGAAATGTCAGAAAAGGCAATATTCGTGGTGGTGGAGTTGCAATTTATTGCAGAGAGGTTTTAAACCCAAACATAGTTTATTGATCAGATGACGCAAGTGTGGTTGAATATATGTTCATTGAAATAGGTGACTCACGAACAAACTGCTTCGTAGCGTGTGTTTATAACCCGAGTAGGACTAACGATTTGGCAGATTTATTTAAGAAAATTTCTGAATTTACAGTTAAATGCCAACATGTTGTCATCTGCGGAGATCTTAATGTTGATCTTCTTATTAACGATTCCCGTAGTAGAAGCATTCTTGGTAATTTTCAGGCTTATGACTTTAACATTGTTAACCAGTTCGCGACACGCTTTGCGCCAAATAGTAAACCTAGCATGCTAGATCTTATATGCGTTAACAATACTAAGTTTGTATCTCTGACCATGAAATGATTTTCCTATCCTATGGTTTAAAATTTAATGCAATAGAGCACGACATAGAATTGACGTACAGAGATTTCAATGGCGTAGTGATATAAGCATTAAATGAAGTGGCCTCTCGTCTGGACTGGAGTGGATGTTTTTCATTTTCTCAGTTAGATGAAAAGTTGAAATATTTTAATAATCTTGTCCACTACCTCTTCAGTAGATTTATACCTCTTAAAACCATTAGAGTTCGAAGTAATAAGAAACCATGGTTTACAAGAGAAATTTTAAATCTAATAAAAAAAACGGGGTAGAGCATACAGCGAATGGAAGATATCTCAGAGTAAAAACCACTGGGAAGCTTACCGCCTTTTGCGTAACCAAGCTACCCTGTGCATTCGGAATGCCAAGATAGCATACCTAAACACAAAATTTAATAATAATTTGCCCCCTAAAACGCTTTGGAAAAATCTTCGCTCATTGGGAATATCTAATAACAGTAAAATTCAATGTAATTTTGATCCAAATGAAATGAACCAACATTTTTTGGGCAGTAGTTCTGATGGTAATTTTAATGATAGTATCGATAATATGTCTTTAAGTGTAGGCAGTAGACCAACTATCAATAGCTTCGATTTCTCAGTGGTTACAGAGGCTGAAGTGTTAAACGCTATATTTGCTATTAAGTCGAATGCTGTAGGAATCGATGGAATTAGCATACGATTTATCAAACTAATCCTTCCAGTTGTTATCTCTCCGCTTACTCTCATTTTCAATTTTTCTGTAACTAGCACTAGTTTTCCTAGTCAATGGAAAATAGCCAATGTTTTCCCGGTCCCCAAAACTAAGTGTCCGAGTTCCTGCACTGAACATATAACTACGAATAATTTGCTATCGGACGTCCAGTCGGGATTCAGAAGAGGGTACAGCTGTGCGTCATCCGTGTTAAAGATTCTTGAAGATATACGAGCAGCCTATGACAATAATGAACTCACTGTGTTAGTACTACTGGATTTCTCCAAAGCTTTTGATACGGTTGATTTCAAAATACTTCTTTTCAAGCTCGAAGCCAGCTATAATTTCAGCCCTTTTCCAATCAAGTTAATGAGAAGTTATCTCCTCGAGCGATTTCAACAAGTTCAATGCGATAACCAAGTCTCTAGTCTAAAACCAATCACATTTGGTGTTCCTAGGACCATTATTGTTTACACTCTTCATCAATGACATAGTTACTTGTTGCCACAATGCCTCCATACATTTATATGCAGACGATACACAATTATACATGTCTCGACCTATCGGGATTTCCGAAGACTTATTTGCTAGACTGAATTAAGACTTAAGACGTATAGCAAACTGGGCAAACCTAAATACACTATCCCTCAATGCAGCTAAATCTAAGGCGATTGCGTTAGCAAACACATCGAATGACGTAAACAACTTTCCTGATATTATTCTCAATGGAGATAAAATCATTTTTCATAATGTGGTAACTAATTTAGGTTATAAAATCAACTCCAAACTGACTTGTGTTGACCATATCAACCTTGTGGTGAGGAAGATATATAATACCTTGCGTAATTTATACAGAACTGCTTATTTGTTACCACGAGACGCTAAGATGAAACTGCTCAAAGATCTAATAATACCTCAAGTCTCTTATGGTGAACTAATATACGGTAACCTGGACTCAATGTCACTCAACAAATTGGAGCTGGCCTTTAACAATGTTGCCCGGTTTGTTTTTTCTAAAAAGAAATTTGATCACATATCTTCATATGCAATGCAGATTCTCGGATGCGATATTTATAATTTCCTAAAAATGGGAAATCTCTGTTTTTTGCATAAGCTAATACACTCACAAAAGCCGCCGTACTTATTTAACAAACTAAGTTTCTGCCAATCTACACGGACTTTGAATCTATTAGTCCCGAATTTTAAGTACACAACGTTATCCAGAATGTCCTGTGTCAGTACAATCCGTCTATGGAACTCACTCCCATACGCAACTAAAGATATTAGGAAAGCAGGATGTTTTAAGCAGGCAGTATTATCTTTTCTCAACTCTTAACTTACCTTTTAATTATATATCTTTATCCTTGTCACAAAAATTTTTAACTGAGGATGTTTAATTGTTAAAGAATAAGTTTATTTTATTATCTTTTTAACTCTTGTATTTACGTTATATTATATTAGATTATATGATATTATATTACTCTACTTTTATTTTTGATAATGTGATACGATTGATGTACTATCTAAAAGACTATGTCTTACTTGTACAAAAAAACTAAAATAAATGAAAATGAAATAAATGAAATGAAATAATTTGGTGTCTTCCACAATAATAATTTGTATATAAAGATGCAATTCCGGGCGGCTAGATAATTTTCAACGCTGCACCCAAGAATTTTCGTTCGCCAGGCAAATATGTGATCATATCTACCAATCCTGTAAACGTATCTCGTAGCATTGTTATACACTACAGCAACTTTGTTGTATGACACTGAGTCCATTTTACCATATACTGTATCAGCGTACGTTATAAGTGGCATAATTAAACGCAGCACAAGTTTTCGCCTGTTTTCAACGGGTGTAAAACTTCCGTAATATGGCATAAACATTGGTAACTACCCTGTTGACATGGTCACTACAAGTAAGTTTACAGTTCACAATAAAAAATGACGGAGTAACGAATTTTTGAATGCGCGGGGTACAAGAAAAACAGTTTGTCAACAATATCTTGCACATTTCTGGGGTGTTAGAAAATTTTGAAACACGGTATCTTGATCTACTCATCAAGACCTACGACGAATACTAGGTCGCTACAAAAGTGCTTGAGATATTTTTTTTTTTGTAGCACTGTGTAATTTGGAAACATAAGCGGATTTTTAAGTGAGTCGACACGCTTAAAAGTGGGCTATGGAAAAGAAATTTCAATAGATAACACTTGATTCGAAACTTTACTCATAATTATAAACATACAAACATAAAAAAAAACAAAAAAAAAAAAATAAATGTAAATAAAAAAGTCAACATATTAGAAACAAATGTAAATAGAAAATAATATAAACAGACTCTTTGTTTCCCATATCAAGTAACCGCTATGCAATAAATTATAATATAACCCAAAAGGAATTAAAATCCTTTTCTAATTCAAGCAAAACTGAAGTGGGCCATTAAGACTCTGAAAAAGTCATATACTCCTTTTTGTTTTTAAGATGGATGGTGTAGTATTATGCATGGTGCCTCCTTATGTCAATATGTTTGTAGTATTATGCAGAATGCTCTACTACGCTAATGTACTTTCTATGCAGGCCACCCATATTGCATTCACAATATCGACCTAAATACATTTCGTTTACCCCAACGCAGCGCGAGTTCAACATCACTTAGGCAAGATGCACACGAGGCGTAGCTTCATATACGTGTATAAGATATGACATGTAGCTACTTTCGAACGTCGCTACAAAAAGCAAACAATTATTGAAAAAATAAAATAAAAAGTAAAATTTTTTCAGGTTTATCCGTCCCCGAAACCAAAGGAAAATAGGTATTAAACGTTGTTTGCATCCCCGTGCCTTTGTAAATTATGAAAGGCAATTTTACACCACCGCGGACTAGAGAAAAAAGTGATTTCTAGTTTCCAACACTTTTTAGCCTTTTAGACGCTTCAACAATGTCTAACCAAGCTGTTGTGGTGTTGAATACTCTTTTTCGCTTTGGTAATATACCTTTCACGCACTTTTATTAACTAAAATAACATTTTCTAACTAATTACACAAATTTGCATACAAAAAAATGTAAACGAACATCTTGTTGTTCCTTTTTTTCACGCGTACGTACGCTCAGCGACCAACATTGCTGTACGCTTAGCTACATGAAACTTTCATGCGTTATCGCGTTCATGCAGCTTACGCCTCGTGTGCAGCTCTCCATTCAAGTACAAGTATTCGACATCAAAGCGTACAGATTTCGCCTGCAGCGTCTATGACGCGTAGCCTCGTGTGTACCTTGCCTAGCGCCGACAGCAATACCTGTATCCGATTACACTTCTATTGGCGCATTGACCAATTCGTTAAAAGCGTGACCGCTTGTCAATGACAATTCGTCAATGCGCCTGCCAAAATATTTCTGCAGTTACAATGTGTTAAACTAGGTCGAACTAATATGCTGACTCAGTATGTAAATGTTAAGAATGTAGTGTCTTAGTGTTAGTGTAAATACCTATGTGTAGAATAGATAATTTTGTATAAAAGGAAAGATAATTCTAAAATAAAGACAATCGAGTTTTAACGCTATACATCGACGTTTCAATAAATCTTTCTTTTCACATTATTACGTTTATTGTAGTACGAGTTGTAGGTAGATCTCCCATTGATTGAGTGGCGAGATTGCGGTTCAAACAGGTGCATTTAACGCATTTATGATAGATGGTTCGTATTAAGCTACGCGCACCAATCACCCAGTATCGTCGTTGTAAAATTGTCTGCATGATGCGAGGTCCAGCGTGTAATGAGTAGTTGTGGATATCATGTATGATTAATTTCGCAAGCGGTGAGTTTTTCGGTAGAATAACCGGATGCCTTACGTCAGGACATACGTCCGCATTCTTCCACCTTCCTCCCGAGCGTAATATATTTTTCTCATCGAGATATGGTTGCAAACGTACGAGACAGTTGCGCAAAGGAATAGGCCTTTTTGCGCTGCAATGAGAGATCTCGTTAGAAAAAAAGAACATTTGCGTATACCTGATCAGTCGACGTTCAGCCTCATAGATCTCCTCGCCGCTGGGAGGACCAAATCTTTTCGCGACAGAGAGTTGAGTCGCAGCTCGAGCATTAGACATGAAGCGTAAAGTGTACGCGGTGATTCGACGAAGCTTTGAGTATGACGAGTACCTTGTCATAATTGACCAAAGTTCGTTGGAACTAGTGACGTGCGTAGTAACCTTGCCTCTAATACCCAACTCGGTTGCGTGCTGCTCCTTTGAAGGTTGCTGCCAGAAAGGGTCGCCGGTCTTCAAGAACTCTGGACCGGTCCACCAAAGATGATGATGCACTAACTCAGTGGAGGTTATTCCTCTAGAAGCACAATCTGCGGGATTCAGCTCTGAGCGGACGTGGTTCCAACACTCAGGAGGCATAACGCGGTTGGCGATAAAAGTCATCCACCTACTGGGATGTGCTTGCAGCCATGCTAAAGTTATTATTGAATCCGTCCAAGCGAATATAGGATAGTTGATATTGTGCAAACTGTGAGCACCACACAGCTCCAATCGCGGTAATGTAGTTGGTTTTATGGGCGCCACCTTGCTCTTTGACGAGATAAGAGCAACCGTGCCATCGTTTCTGATGGTACGTGCGTATGCAACCGCAGCATATGCGCGTTCACATATATCGGAAAATATATGCAACTCCGTGACAGAACCGGGCGTACCTAGGCCAAGCCAGCGGGGAACTTTTAAACTGGAAAGAATTTGCAACTCAGTGCGGTGTTCCAACCACTTTGCTGCTATGGTTTCTGGGATAACGTCATTCCAGCCAACCTTGTTACGCCAAACCTCCTGGAATCATATTTTTGGTTTGATACCTGCGGGAGAGAGTAGTCCCAGGGGATCGAATAGAGTGCTTGCGTCTGATAAAAAGGTTCTTTTCGTTAGAGTAGTAGATGCTATTTTCAAATCAATGATAAAAGTTATATAATCTTCTTCTGTGCTCCACATTACGCCCAAGGCGTGGACCTGCTTACTGTCAACGAGGTAATGCGATATGTTGTCGGATGCGCTCGAAATGGTCGTGTTCAGCTCGGCACAATTCGAAGCCCATCATCCATATAAAAATCTTTTAGAATGACGTTAACAGCTTTCCTACAAGGATTTCTTGAGCATTTTGCGGTTTGTAACAGGGCTTTAACGGCTAGGTGGGATGCAGATGCTACCCCATAAGTTACTAGTAGCATCCGAAAGTCTTGGATCGGCAGATACGGATCACGACGCCCCACTATCCCTTCTGAATCAACATGTTTTTCAGAGACGCAAACCTGGCGGTACATCTCGGTACATTTCGGCGGTAGCGATGTCCGCTGCCACTGCATATCGATGCATACTAAAGCGGTTCAAAATAGAAAATAAGTCTTGCTGCAGTTTTGGACCGACAAGCAAGGCATCGTTCAGCGAATTTCCATTAGTGGTTGTGGCGGTGGCATTAAAAACAACTCTCAACTTGGTTGTCACGCTCGACTCCTTAACGACAGGATGATGAGACATATAAAACGTTCGATTCGACGACTCCCTTGCAGACTCCATGTGGTTCATGTCGATGAGCTCCTGCATAAACTCATTGTAGCATATACGAAGATCGTCATCACGAGCCAATCGCCTTTCGATGCGCAGCAGACTTCGCACAGCAAAATCGCGGGAATCTCACAAAGATACGTCAGATTTCAGTGCTAGCTCTACGATGAATAGACCGTCCGATGCTCTTCTATGCGTTGCTTCGAATAGTTCCTCACAGTAATTTTCTTCGGATGTGAGATGGTGCCTTTGAGTGCTTCCTCTAGCTCTAATCTGGTAAGCGCTTTATCCAACTGGACCTGGCAATGCGACGACTGTAGACAAGTCGTACTAACTTCGGATTCGTCGACACAACCAAACAGCGTCCAACCGAACACAGTTCTTTGAGTCATGGGTGTACCAGCTGGACCCTTCCGGAACTCGGATCAAAGAAGATGTTCCATAAAGTGCGTGCCAACCAGAATATCGATGCGTCCAGGAGTCATAAATTGCAGATCGGCTAAAAACAACCTTTGTATTTGCGACCATGATGCGATTGCCAATGTCAGGGTTGGCAAATCGCTTGTAATTGTGGGGAGAATTAATGCCTTTACCGAAAAGCATTAATTTGAACAATAAGAGGACAGTGAAAGCAATACCTCGCCTCTGGAGCGACCACATTGCGAGGAACCTATGTCCGTGACGACTACTACGGATGATTTTCGAGGTATACTTAAGCGTTGCACACAAGCCTCGGTAAGGAAGGAGGCACGTGAACCTGAGTCAAACAATAAACGAGCTGATTGCCAATGACCAGAGCGATCTCGAATTTTAACTATAGCGGATGCCAACATCACAGCTTTCTCTTTGGGAATCGGCGGATTGTACACGGAATTTAGCGATGAAGACATCAATGCGGTAGCGCGGCTTATGCACGGATCGCTTGCGGAAGCTGTTGTATTTGGTTGGGGTGCGGTGAAATGATCAGTGGTTACAGGTTTAGTTGCGGCGTTGGATGAAGAAGCGGTGTTATGCAGAAGAGTGTGATGGCATTGACGGCAAATTCTGCATCCAGACGTACTATTACATTTAGCCTTGTGATGACCCGGGCTCAAGCAGTTCCTACACAAGCCGGATTCCATCACAAACTTTGATTTTGCGGTTGAGTCAAGATTTAGAAACTTTTCACACCTGTATACCCTATGTGGCCCCTTGCAATGCACACATTTCACGCCCCTCTGACTTGATACAGCGTGAAAAACCTTGGCTGATTTTCCTGATGATTTTGATGTTGACTTTCCTATTGATACCTGATTTGCAGGTTGGGTAAGCATAGCTAATGAGCTGCACCTAACCTCTAAAAACGAAGTCAGCTTTTCAAGAGTGGGTAGTTCTTCACTAACGAGTGATAGCTCCCATAGTTTCCGAGTCTCGAACGCTAACCTATTGACGATCTCGTGAACTACCCAACCGTCCCAAAAATCACCCGTCTTCCAAGTGCTTTCAGCTCTCTTATATGCTGATGGAACGAATTGAGAACACTCTTTATAGCATCTTCGGTATCACTCGTGACTATTGGTATATCAGCCATCGCCCTGAGATGCCCTTCGACAATAATACGCATGACTTTATAGCGCGACTTAAGTAGGGTCCCTGCCTCGGCGTAGTTAGCGTCGCTGATCTTAAACCGACTGATGATACTAAGAGCCTTTCCCTTTAAGCAGCTGCGAAGATAATGCAACTGTTGTCCCTCTGACAAAGAAGAATTGCTATCAACTAACGAGCAGAAAGAATCGTAAAAGGCTGTCCATTCGGTGGAATCGCCAGCGAATGTTGGAGGGCCCATTTTGGGCAATCGTATGGATGCAGAGACAGATTCAGTGGATGAAGAGTGAGAAGGTTGCGGTGTAGATTCTGATCTACATTTGTGCACGCGTCTAAAATTGGACAAAGCTGTGGTATACCACGTGTCAGCCGGTATGCGCGTATTCTCTTCCACCTCGGCGTTTTCACTGCATCTTGCGCGGTGTTGAAACGAGCCCATTGCTTACTCAACAACGTTAAATAGCTCTCGACACCCCCGACATCTAGAATAAATGCGTTGTCCTTACTTTTTGTCATATACCCCTTAATTAAGTTAAGCGCAGAATCGCGCGTTTTGACTAAAGCAGACATATTTATGTATGTAGTTTTTTTGAAGCAAGGTATTTTTTAAAAAGCTGCAATTTTTACTTCATTTGCGTATGAAAAAAGAAACGTTGTTGTTGTAGATGAAAAAAATTAAAGGCGATAAGAGTTATGTGAATATAAGATTCCAAACTTGTAGAGGGCAAATGAATGTCAAAGCGGTTTTTTCGATGTAAAATTTGTGACACCTACTCGACCTTTCTTATGCTGAATAATATGTATTTATACAAAGACGTGTTTATATCAAAATTTTAATCAATGTATGCGTATAATATTACTTCTTACGAACGTTTGTATAAATCCTGTGGTTTTATACTTACACTTTTTGCGATTTACAAATATAATTCGGATCGTAAGGACCAAAAAATGTTGTTGCGGTTTACCCCTTTGGTGGCTGCTACTGGTTTCCTCATTGCGGTGGACTGTATGTGATGCGGTTCTATCTGGTTAACTTGGGTAAGCTGACCATCAACCCAATTAAGGATGCCAATATTAAATAATAACGTGTACAAACGATTTTGATTTAGATGAAATGTATTTTATTGTAAGAATAATTCACGGAACAGTAAATTTAACGGGCGGTATATGCACAAGATAAGAAGCGAATGAAGTAAGTATAAGGAAACAAAGAAAACAATGCAAATGTCAAACCTATGCTTGGTATGCTTGCGCTTTAACCCTTTGCATACTAAGTACATTATTTAATAATTGCAATTACGAACTCAACAAAACCTTCTGTTCTCATTATACCACACAAGTGTAACAACACGTTTTTCTTTTTCTCATTAAATGATATTATTTTATTGTTTTACTATAACCACTGAAATCCAATAGGTTATGGGCCCACTGGCTGTATTTATTCAGTAAAATTGAAGAACACTTTAAAGTTGGAAAATCTAAGTAATTCTACTGAATAAGCAATATTCATCGTAGTGAAGATTGGTTCGCGCTTTGCTGTGGTATATGAATATATATATATGTACATATATGCGTATATGAAAGCGCAACACGTGCGTTGAAAAAAAATACACAAAATGGATTTGGTAAACGAAAAACCTGGAAATGGTGGAGCCGTCATACATCACAAATTAAATGGGATGAATTGCAAGTTGTGTAAGTTCCAAATTGATGCTTTGATGAAATCCAGAGGCCTGATGGACGTCATGGCCGGCAATGTACCTGGTGAAACTGCAAGTGCCGCTGAGAAAAGTCAATACGACAGAAACGATGGCGAGGCAATGGCGATTTTAATTTGATCGGTGAAAAATGAACAAGCGAATCATATCCTTATGTGTAAGACTGCGAAAGAGATTGCAGATAAGTTGTCCAATTGGCATGAGAAACGTAGCGAGGTGCTCATTATGAAACTATATGAGGAATATTTTTCGTTGAAAATGACTGAGGGCGAATCAGTTACGGCGTATGTGTCAAAGGTGAGTAGAATGAGCACATGAAAGCGAAGACCAAGGCGAAAAACTATCTGAGAACATTAAAATGGTGCGGATCATTAGCAGTTTGATGCCAAAATTTTGTAATTTCAAGACAGTTTGGTACAACAAAAGAGAAGCAAGAACGTTGGATAGTTTGATGGCTCGTTTGCAAAATAACAGTGGATTTACAAAAAAACGTCAACATCAATCGATGAGCTGAAAAAGAAAACAAAGTTTAACAAATGTTATGAAATTGGACGTTGGATGCGTGAATGTCCGAAGCGCGGTGAAAAGTTTGCCGAACGCAAAAAGGCTGGCAGTGATGTTGTATTTTGTGGAAAAGTCGGTGATGAGTTCACTACGAATTTTGAGAATATTTGGATTGCTGATTCAGGTGCAACAGAGCACATAACAGCTCGCATTGAATGGTTTACAGATTGTTATGGTATCGCATTTTCGATGGAAGCAGTAAGGAAGGCGGTCGGCATGATGTGGTGGTGCACATTGGCTAGTCATTGTCGGCTGGGGCGGGTCCTTGCCAACCTTACTGTTCCTGCGCCATAAATAGAAAAAAAGTTCCTATCATGCCTTTAAAAAAAAACTGACACAGCGCAGAAATAATTCAAAACGCTGGAAATTCTAAACAAAACAACATCCGGTCGAACCGGATGCCACGGACAGACCGTTAAATTCGATACAAAATTCAAAAATTCAAAAAAAACTAAACGCAAAAAAAAAAAAAATCACCGAACCGGAAACGACCGGTTACCAAACTCTGAAAATTAAAAGAACCAAAAAAAAGCTGAAAAATTAAACAAAAGAAGAAAAGGGCCGAATATAGCTTGAGGGCGCCGCGGGTGTTGTTGCGACGCCCGGTGCTTATACACACCCTCAAAATCCATGGCCACCGACGCACCTATATTTCGGTGGCCCCTTACCTGTAAACCCTATGCCTTCTAAATAAAGGGCGACGTCAGCATTCCCATTATAAATTACACAATTTATTCACAATTCATATTAACGTATGTATGCAACAAAAAAAAATGCGATAGTGCAGGTTTCTTAACCAGGGCTACAGCATTGTTGAACTACGAATAGCTAATTACACTATGAAAATGTAGGTAAGTGTGTGTAGTGCATAAGTGAGAGAAAAAAAAAAATCCAACAGATCACACTTTATTGGGCCGAAATCGAAACGAAATTTAATATGAATACTTAAGTCTGACTAAGCTTGTTCTGTTGGGGGTTCTTTTCTTTTCTCTTACTTTTGCTCGTAATATTTTAAATTATACAATTATTTACGTCCCCCCTTTTTTTTTTTTATAATCGTTATAAACGCTATTTGTGAGAAAAATATGTAATTAAATGTACTTATGTATAGTAAATATACTACATACATAGTAAGAATTTGGTCGAATACCCTTTTTTTTTCCATTCACAAAACATATTTTAGGGCTATAAAGTTTGGATACAAATTCTAATAATTGGGGATCTCTTACAAAATTAATATGTTGTTGTAGTAGAACTTATTTTTGAGTGTCACAAAATATCAATTTGGTATAATGGCATAGTACGATGAGAATAACATGTAAGATGTGCTAAGAAAATTTGTTATAAAAGCAATAAAGATCAAATGGTGATAGTACTACGTATTATATGCACATATGAATCAATATTGCTAGCAATATCGTTCGAACAACCAGAAGAAAATAATATACGTGCATATAATACGTAGTACTATCATATATATATATATATTGTATTTGTATGATATAAGAAAAAAAAGTTTAAATCTTTTAGCCAATTCGTGCCAATGGCTGCGGTCGCAAATTTTTTTCTAACAATTTATGGTTGAGCTCCAAAAATGGATATCTAAAACGTTTCACGTGATAAAGACGGCTTATTATGAATTAAATGTATAGAGCCAATTTCAAACATTTTAAAGCGACAACATATATTATTAAAATGATATAAAAAAAATGTATGCCCTATGTCGACCCTTGTTAAATGGGTTAACCGGGCTGTATAAAACTCTCTAAGTACTGCTTAGAAGTTTCTTTTAACTATTTATAACTAAGGTTACACTTTGCTGGTACTTACATAGCCGCCAGAGTACGTACCATGGGCCTCTGCCGGCGTGGTTACTGGTGATGTTGTTGTTGCTGGTGAAACCGTCGCCGTTGTTGGTTATGGCGCGCTTTGTTTGTACTGTTGGTGGTTGATGCGCTCTGGTCCGAGGTAATCGAGTGAACCTGGTGGCGGTAAAACTTCGTGCTGACCTTTACGATCTGGATGACTTGGAAATTGTGGCGTTAGTTGTATTACGCGGCAGCGTACTGCTGGCCCTGGAGGCGGAGGTGGTGTCGGGCGCTTTTCCGAAGGTGGTAGTGTACTTCGTAAATGTAGAGGACGGAATTTATCTTCGGATACCAAGGGTTTCTCATCAACAATTTGTTTAGTGCCGTCCGAATCCGAATCGGAATCACTAGAACTTTCCTCACTAGGTGTGACTGTGAAACGCCGACCTACTATTTCAACTGGATATTCTTTACGTTGAGCTTGTGTCCACACAACACAACCGTTGTAAGGTTTATTACCACCCAAAATAGACGAGTAAAAACGAGGTTTGTCGGAATGAACTGGTCCCGTTTGTTATTTTGGTAGTTGGGTGAAGGAATCGGCCTGCAATGCCTCGTTGCGGTCTTGTGGTTCTTCATAATACTATCTTGAATATGTGCACAGCACGGCGAGGGTGTTTTGCGATGAGTTGAATATAGTCGGGGATGTGCAGTTGATGTAAGCAATAGTGTTAATGAAGCAGGAGCTGTGCTTGACGCCTTTGCCTCTTTGGTTTATAAAATTTTCCGATTAACTGCGCAAAAGAAAAACCAACTCTTGCTTTTTCCCGGCCGGAAAAACGTGCTATCTTTTTGCTTTTCCTTTCTAAATTTTTCCACGACTTCTTCGTTATACTTGCGGCCGGCAACTCATGGCAATTTTCGCTAGTGATCGCCGGTCTGTTTTTTTCTTGTTTTCCGATACTTTTTTATCGCAACTTTCGCCCCATCACCAGTCACTAGGTATGTTCGTGCGAACACGCTCCCAAGAGAACCGTAACCGTAGACCATAACAGCAGACCGTAACAAAGCTGCTTCCCTTTGAAGACCTGACGATGAAGCGAACAGGAAACCGGATCCGCTGGGGGCCAGGGGCCTCCGATGCCAATCAACGTGGGGCACGACTCACCCCTGAGATAAGAGTCTCAAAGTCCTACTACGAAGCTAGCCGGGCAACATAGGTCCATCAAAAAAAAAGGTTAATTCACGTTGGGAATTATTTCTGTTTCCTAGTTTAAAGGGCTTTGCGGCAATCAGACATTTGTTATGGAGAACTCGTCAAAACTCCGTAAGATGATTTCTAGTGGTTATCGCCCCCACAGAAAGGCAAAACAAAAAAAAAAGGTGTAGACATTTTGATCTGGAGAACTCGTCCAAACTCCGAAAGGCTAGTCCGACCTAAGCGTGGACTGCCAGCGGGTTCACGGTCCTCGGTGAGTACGCGTGTGAACCTCCTATGAGGTCAGTGCTCGGGGAGAATACTGGGCGAGATGTCCCCGACCGCCGAAACGCCCAGACAAAAGAAAAGGTCCAATTGGTAGGTATATATGAAAAAAATCAACTTGTAATTTGGCATAAAACCGTCCTTGTTGGTTCATTGAGGACGAATATCCGAAGCGTGGAAGCGACCTATCAATTTCCCGTTTAGGTCTTCGAGATCATACAGTGCATTGCCTATTTTTCGGAGCACGCGACACTTCAGGTATTTTGGCAGGAATTTGGCGTTAATGCCCTGTTTGAAGTTACTTAAGGCAAAGTTTTTCCCGAAAACTCCCTGACCTTCCTTGTAGTTGACTTGCCTAGAGCGCTTGTTATAGGTGGTTACTCCCCTATCCTTGGCCTGATCTAAATTTCTACGGATCTGCTTACGAATATTGGTCAACTTGTCAGCTCTACTTACTATCGTAACTTGGTCTTCCCGTAGGCTGCCGAGCTTCTCTAAAATTTTGTACGTTGAGGCATGTTGGACCATATTTTGGCCATATAATGCAAAGTATGGAGAGCACTGAATCGCCGTATGAAAATCGCTTCTCAAAACTGATAAAATCTCGGGTATATGCTTATCCCAATCGGTATGGTCAGGTTTATCTTTCAGGAAAATCCTAATCTTCGAAACAATTTCTCTATTAACGCGCTCGGATGCGTTTGCTTGGGGAGAATATAACCCCGTCCTCACGTGCGTCACCCCGTAATTTGCTAAAAATTGGTTCATTTCCTTCGAGATAAACTGCTTGCCATTGTCACTATGAATAAATTCAGGGACCCCTACAGCTGGAAAAATTTCTGAAGCGAAGTAATTTATAACGTTAACAGTGGTGGCTCTCTGCACGTATTTTGAAAGATGGCCTAGTACTATAAAAAGAAATTGATTTCGCTGCTTAGATCTCGGATACGGTCCTAGGAAATCGCAATATAATCGCTGAAATGGCCTCTCGGATTCGAAGGTACTCCCTATAGGTGGCCTCGACTGTTGGTTAGTAGGTTTTACCGATTTGCAGGTATCACAACGCTGGACGTAGTCCCTGACGTCCTTAGCCTGCTGCGGCCAGAAGTACTTCTGCCTAACACGTTCTAAGGTTTTCTGCCACCCGCCATGGTAACTCCGGTTAGCGTCATGTGCTAGTCTCACTGCTTCCTCAATCAACCCTTTCGGCAACCATAATCGCCACAGCGAGTCTTCTTCCCCTTCCATTCCCTTACGAAATTTAACCCGTTTGAAAACTACCTTGTCCAACACTCTTAAATCCGTAAGCGATTCCTCATTTTCGGTCCAAACTAAGTCTAAATATTCGTTGCTGCTAAATTCGGGAGAGACTAAATCTATTTCCCCGGGTGTGGTAGTGAAAGACAACTCATCGGCATCAAACCGCGACAGCGCATCTGGTACTTCATTCATGGTGCCCTTACGATGTTCCATTTTAAATTGGTATCTTTGCAGTAAGAGCGACCACCTCGCCAATCTCCCGCTCAAGTCCTTTTGTGTCATTAACCACTTGAGACTGGAGTGGTCCGTGATAATACGAAACGGTAATCCCTCCACATAGGGTCGGAAACGTTTCACGCTGATTATGGCAGCGAGACATTCCAGCTCGGTTACCGTGTAATTGCGTTGAGCATTATATTATAAAAAAAAAGCAATATGGGCAATCCCCGATTATTAAAAATCATACAAACAGACAAAATTGGTTAATTCGTTGTAGTTCTATAAATAGAACGAAAACAGCAACAAAAAACCAAAGTTTCTTTGAAAACCGCCGTACCAAGCATAGCTTTAACACATAATTGCATACGAAGTATGCAATGTGTAAAAGATTAAAATATGCAAATAGAAGGCAATTGGGAAAGACTTCACAACAGGCATGACGTAGCTGAATGCGTTTACAACCATTTCAACTATCGTAGGGGTGCGAGTTCGACTCCCACTCCCGGGAGAAAAGGCTTTGAAGAGATTTACAAGGTATAATCGAAACAGCTGTCGCCTTGTCCGTCCTGATGTCACGTTGTTTAAATTTTTCCCAAATTATTAAATAAATTATAAAAAATTAAAAAATTGCTTCAAATAAATGTTTTCATACATTTAAAAAAAAAAAAAAAAAAAAAAGCAATATGGGCAATCCCCGATTATTAAAAATCATTATTCAGTTTTTTCGACACAAACGCGATCGGATGCTCAGCGCCCTCGTCATCGACCTGTAACAACACTCCGCCAACACCTATTTTGGAAGCGTCGCATTGTAATACGAATTCCTTGGAAAAGTCGGGTTGTGCCAAGACAGGAGCGGAACTCAAGGCTACTTTTAGCTTTTCGAAGGCCTCTATAGCTTCAGAGGTAAGTTTGAACGGGCCTGCTGACTTACGGAGACAGTCGGTCAAGGGACCTGCCAAGTCAGCAAAATTGGTAATAAACGTCCTGTACCAATTCGCCATGCCCACAAACCTACGCACTTGCCGAGGGGATTTAGGGATCGGGAAGTTTTGCATTGCTTCTATTTTTCCCGGATTCACTTTCAGACACCCGCTGCCTATCAATTACCCTAAGTAGCGCATTTCCTTCTGACAAAATTTACTTTTCTTCACGTTTATTGTTAGCCCTGCGTCTCTCAAACATTGGGCCACTTCCCCTAGCAATTTCAGGTGGTGTTCAGAATTAGTGCTGCATACCATTAGGTCGTCTAGGTAGACAAAGACGTTCTCTCGGTGACGCGAACAGACGCACAGACCAAATGGCATTACTTTGAAGTGGTGCAGAGGCCTCCCCGGAACTGCGAATGCTGTTTTTTCCTTGGAGGGCTCTGTCAATTTGATCTGGAAGAACGCGTCCTTCAGATCAATGCCACTAATAAAATGCGTATCTTTCAGTCTGCTCAATAACCCGTTGATATGAGGCAGGGGGTATGAGTCTTTCTTAGTCACCGCGTTGACCTTCCTGTAATCTATGCACAACCTAACTTTACCTGGTTTCCGCGCCAGTACTACAGGACTACACCACGGGGAGTTTGATTCTTCTATAACTCCTAATTCGAGTAACCTGTCTAGTTCGCTAAAAGCTTCTGCTTGTCTCGGTGGCGAAAGAGGGAAATGTTTGCTTTTTATGGGAACGACATCACCGGTGTCGATGTGATGCTCCACTAATTTAGTTTGCCCTAGGCCTAATTTCTCGTACGAAGGAAACGTCTCGATGACCTTTTGCAATTCTAACTTCCGGTCTGGTGACAATTCATGGAGGTTAAGTTCTTCTTCCTTTTCCAGTCTAGCCTCTATGCACTCTACGCTTGGGAATATTTCGGGAGCTAACGCAAATGCTCTCCAAAAATCTACCCCGAAGTAGGCTTCTTGGAGAAGTGAAGGGACAAGGTAAAAACGAATAACCTTTGTGATATTTTTAAAGTGTGATATTTTTAAAGGTGACCGGTAGAGATACTGAGCCTAGAATTTTTTGCTTGTTGCCACCCGCTGTGTATACGAACGCATGTAAGGGCTGATAATCGAAGCCGTTGTTCTCTAGGAATTCTAATCTATTTTTTCCTAAGATGGAGACGTTGGCTCCCGAGTCCAACAGCCCTACAAGAAAACTATCTTTAATTTTAGCCTTTACGAGAGGCCTTTCATCCTCTGTAAGCGTTAACGTGGTGGCTTGCAGCAGTCTACGCTCCTGTACTCTCCTGTGCTATCTCTTCCTACACTTCAAAATATTGTCCGATACCGGGTATTGTTCGAAAATGGTATGTCTTATTTGTTCATACCTATGTTCCCTTTCTTCTAGGTTTGGTGGAAATTGCGCTTGGCAAGCGACATCCCTATGCTGGCGTTGCAGAATTCTGGTCGGTTCGCCCATCGCGGATGGGGACGTTTGACTCTCGGATTCAGAACTATTCGAATTGTCCGTACTGTCAGGGTAAGTTATTATCACATTTGAGGGTTCTTCTGCCAGGGTACTACTGCACCTCGGAAGCTCACCACCTCCATGCAGAGATTCACCCTCTGGTTCAGTGCACGGGACGACGCCTCGAGCACTGGCTGGTGTGGGAGCTATGAAGCCGAACGAGATTCCCCCGCCTTCTCGCTCGGGTACTGGTTTCCCTGCCTGCGGTGTTCCCTAGGGCATTTTGGAGTTAATACTTTCCTATGGCCGCATTTGAAACAAAAAGGATTCCTAATGGGTTCCTCGCAGTATATGTATGAGTGGCCCATTGCCTGGCAATTCCAGTATTGGATTCCCGAATAGTCCGGTCTCCTGTTGCGTCGATATTCCAGCGCCTCTACCTGCGGATCCAATTCGCAATCCTCGCCTTCCATCCTCATGTCTGGGGTTGTCGCGCGTGCTTCGTTTAAATGCCGTCCTGGGTAAGTGGCTCCCAACAGCTTGCCTTCTTTCAGCACTTGTTCACCTCTGCGCGCTACATCGCGTAGATCATGAAGGGTCCTTACATCTGCGTTGAAAAGCATCAGCTTAAGGCTACTGTTGACGTTTCTTTTTATTATGTCAATCAGTAGAAGCTCCGACATGGGTCCTCTTAAGCGTGCGTTCAAGGAGATTATGTCCGTGTGGAACACGTCATAGCACTCACTTGCTTTTTGCTTTCGCATGGAGATCTCCATCATGATCTCGTGGTCAGTTTTCAAAGTGCCAAACTCTCTTTTCAATGAGTAGCAAAAAAAGGCATAAGTCGCGTTTGGGTTTTGTTTCGTGAAAAGCCAGTACCATTCTTCGGCCCGCCCGGAAAGAAACCGGTGGAAACTAGCCATTATTTGTTCGTCCGTGCGTTGTGTACGATCACACAAGGTGTCCAGCTTAAAAAGGAAATCCGCTACGCTTCCAGTGCCGTCGAACGCGATTTTCCACTCCTGCGGTTTCACTACTATGCTGCTCGGAGCAGAGTATATTGGTGGTATTACTGTTGGCAGTGGGTTACGCTCCATCCTATTCGCGTTCCGGTTCTGATGAATTGATTTCTGCGCAGATTCGAGAGCGGCGTTGAGCTGGTCCATATTGTTTCTGATTGACACCATCTCTCTCCGCATTTCCTCCTGCGAAGCCTGGAACAGCTGGTGTAGCACGTCCACCCACGAGCCTCCACGAGTAGCTTCGTTCTGCATTCCTGGGGTATTCGCCCGGTCACCTGCAGCTTCTCCAAAGTTTCCAACACCTTGGTGTAATGGTAAGGCACCAGCTCCATCCGGTGCGTAGGTCGACACATTGGTCATTAGCCCCGAGTTATCATGCCCGTTCAATAGGGGCGCATTCGGATTACTGGTGCTTCCAGGTCTGTCCAGCTTATTGCGAGGGTGATTCAGGTCCGAGCCCATATTCAGCCCCGCGGGATCTCCATATGGTCCACCTACTGGGGTGTGCACCACCAAGGGACGCCTGGCCTTGGGGAAAACCCCCCTATTGCTACCGCCCCGGTTCTGGTTCCCCCGAAAGCTTCCCGCACTCACGAACGGAGTATTTCGGCCCGGTTGGCCGTACGACTGCTCGCGTGACATAGTCCGGTGAAAAAAAATGTAACTAGTTAGGTGGTAGTTGATAAAAAACTTTTGCCGCGTAATGCAGTTAGGGGTCAAAAAAAAGGTCAGAATTCCCCATTCACCTTATACCCTAAACGATGGGTTGGTTTAAAAATAAAAAAATTATATAAAGGTATAAAAAAAAGTGCGCGAGGAAATACCAAAAAAACTCGCAAGCATAAACACTAAAATAGCTAGCCGTATCTAACAAAAAAAAAGTCGAGGCTGCACAAAAAAAACTGATTAGTTATATATTTTGTATAGTCAATGGGAATGCTGATGGGCCGATTCCTCCAGAAGGCACGGGGTACAACAAAAAAAAGTCACATAAATTCATTCATACTTCTCCCTAGTGCTTCCAACCGCAGTGAGAGGGGGTCTTAAGGCCCTCCT
The DNA here is from genome assembly GCF_040869045.1 of Eurosta solidaginis. Taxonomy (NCBI): domain Eukaryota; kingdom Metazoa; phylum Arthropoda; class Insecta; order Diptera; family Tephritidae; genus Eurosta; species Eurosta solidaginis. Next base: position 149,704,840 of record NC_090324.1, on the reverse strand, counting down.
CCGAGACTGGTTGAGGCCACTAGGGTCACTCCAGGCACACACGGGTTGGTCTCAACACGTCCAGCCGCAACGCAGGGGCAGTCTCAAGGGGTTTCATGGAACTTGGGGGTGGGGAGGGAGGGATGGCCTGAAGGTTTAATGTGGCCATATAAATCGTTCCCGAGATGGTCGGACCAGCACCTTAATGGTGCTGTGTTACCGGAGCGTATCGGATCTGTATCCGACAAAGGACCATCACATCGATAACACTCCCCAAAGCCTTCGGGGAGTAACTAATCGCTACAACAACAACAACAACAACACAAATTCGGCAGGGGACAATTTTTTTAAAACATTAAAAGAAAAAAAAAATCCCAATTTAGCGGACGTATATTTTCCAAAGCCGACTAACGGACCACATTCCGGGAAAATAAAATCCCAATTACAAAAAAACTAAATGCGTTCCGCACTGCCTCACCGGGTGAATACAAAAATCAGGAGGACTGACGTGAAGTCCCGTGGATCCTTCCGCTACTGGAGACGATGATCACTCCGGACACCCTGATCCGTCTAACCATCCCACTGCAACGCAGGTGGCTGCTCCTGCGGCTGCTCACCCCGGACTGGTGGAATGGTCAACTTCACAGTTTGACCAGGAGTGACCCTCGCACCCGGCGCCTCAGGAACCACGTTGGGCGCCATTATGGTATCGCATTTTTGATGGAAGCAGTAAGGAAGGCGGTCGGCATGATGTGGTGGTGCACATTGGCTAGTCATTGTCGGCTGGGGCGGGTCCTTGCCAACCTTACTGTTCCTGCGCCATAAACAGAAAAAAAGTTCCTATCATGCCTTTAAAAAAAACTGACACAGCGCAGAAATAATTCAAAACGCTGAAAATTCTTAACAAAACGACATCCGGTCGAACCGGATGCCACGGACAGACCGTTAAATTCGATACAAAATTCAAAAATTGAAAAAAAACTAAACGCAAAAAAAAAAATCACCGAACCGGAAACGACCGGTTACCAAACTCTGAAAATTAAAAGAACCAAAAAAAAAGCTGAAAAATTAAACAAAAGAAGAAAAGGGCCGAATATAACTTGAGGACACCGCGGGTGTTGTTGCGACGCCCGGTGATTATACCCACCCTCAAAATCCATGGCAACCGACACACCTATATTTCCGTGGCCCCTTACCTGTAAACCCTATGCCTTCTGAATAAAGGGCGACGTCAGCATTCCCATTATAAATTACACAATTTATTCACAATTCATATTAACGTATGTATGCAACAAAAAAAAAAATGCGATGGTGCTACAGCATTGTTGAACTACGAATTGCTAAGTACACTATGAAAATGTAGGTAAGTGTGTGTAGTGCATAAGTGAGAGAAAACAAGTAAGGAAGGTTAAGTTCGGGTGTAACCGAACATTACATACTCAGTTGAGAGCTATGGTGACAACATAAGGGAAAATAACCATGTAGGAAAATGAACCGAGGGAAACCCTGGAATGTGTTTGTATGACATGTGTATCAAATGAAAGGCATTAAAGAGTATTTTATGAGGGAGTGCGCCATAGTTCTATAGGTGGACGCCATTTAGGGATATAGCCATAAAGGTGGATCAGGGTTGACTCTAGAATGCGTTTGTACGATATGGGTATCAAATGAAAGGTATTAATGAGTATTTTAAAAGGGCGTGGACCTAAGTTCTATAGATGGACGCCTTTTCGAGATATCGCCGTAAAGATGGACCAGGGGTGACTCTAGAATGCGTTTGCACAATATGGGCATCAAACGAAAGGTGTTAATGAGTATTTTAAAAGGGAGTGGGCCTTAGTTCTATAGGTGGACGCGGGTTTCGAGATATCGTCATAAAGGTGGACCAGGGGTGACACTAGAATGCGTTTGTACGATATGGGTATCAAATGAAAGGTGTTAATGAGTATTTTAAAAGGGAGTAATCCTTAGTTCCATAGGTGGACGCCGTTTCAAGATATCGCCATAAAGGTGGACCAGGGGTGACCCTAGAATTTGTTTGTACAATATGGACATCAAACGAATGGTGTTAATAAGTATTTTAAAAGGGAGTGGGCCTTAGTTCTATAGGTGGATGCCGTTTCGAAATATCGCCATAAAAGTGGACCAGGGGTGACCCTAGAATGTGTTTGTGCGATATGGATATCAAATTAAAGGTATTAATGAGGATTTTAAAAGGGAGTGGTGGTTGTTGTATAGGTGGTCGCCTTTTCGAAATATCGCCATAAAGGTGGACCAGGGGTGACTCTAGAATGCGTTTGTACGATATGGATATCAAATTAAAGGTATTAATGAGTATTTTAAAAGGGAGTAATCCTTAGTTCCATAGGTGGACGCCGTTTCGAGATATCGCCATAAAGGTGGACCAGGGGTGACCCTAGAATTTGTTTGTACAATATGGGTATCAAAAGAAAGCTGTTAATGAATATTTTAAAAGGGAGTAATCCTTAGTTCCATAGGTGGACGCCGTTTCGAGATATCGCCATAAAGGTGGACCAGGGGTGACCCTAGAATTTGTTTGTACAATATGGGTATCAAAAGAAAGGTGTTAATGAGTATTTTAAAAGGGTGTGGGGCTTAGTTCTATAGGTGGACACCTTTTCGGAATATCGCCACAAAGGTGGACCAGGGGTGACTCTAGAATGTGTTTGTACGATATGGGTATCAAAATAAAGGTATTAATGAGGGTTTTAAAAGGGAGTGGTGGTTGTTGTATAGGTGGTCGCATTTTCGAGATATCGCCATAAAGGTGGACCAGGGGTGACCCTAGAATTTGTTTGTACAATATGGGCATCAAAAGAAAGGTGATAATGAGTATTTTAAAAGGGAGTATTCCTTAGTTCCATAGGTGAACGCCGTTTCGAGATATCGCCATAAAGTTGAAGCAGGGGTGACCCTAGAATTTGTTTGTACAATATGGGTATCAAAAGAAAGGTGTTAATGAGTATTTTAAAAGGGTGTGGGGCTTAGTTCTATAGGTGGACGCCTTTTCGAGATATCGCCATAAAGGTGGACCAGGGGTGACTCTAGAATGAGTTTGTACGATATGGGTATCAAATTAAAGGTATTAATGAGAGTTTTAAAAGGGAGTGGTGGTAGTTGTATATGTGAAGGCGTTTTCCAGATATCGACCAAAATGTGGACTAGGGTGACCCAGAACATTATCGGTTGGATACCGCTAATTTATTTATATATGTAATACCTGGCAAGATTTTAAGGGTGTTTTATTTCGCCCTGCAGAACCACGCCCATTTTTAAATTTTCTTTTATTTTTGTATTTTGTTGCACCATATCATTACTGGAGTTGAATCTTGACATAATTTACTTATATACTGTAAAGATATTAAATTTTTTGTTAAAATTTTACTTTAAAAAAAATTTTTTTTAAAAGTGGGCGTGGTCCTTCTCCGATTTTGCTAATTTTTATTAAGCGTACATACAGTAATAAGAGTAACGTTCCTGCCAAATTTCATCATGATATCTTCAACGACTGCCAAATTACAGCTTGAAAAAGTTTTAAATTACCTTCTTTAAAAAGTGGGCGGTGCCACGCCCATTGTCCAAAATTTTACTAATTTTATATTTTGCGTCATAAGTTCAACTCATCTACCAAGTTTCGTCGCTTTATCGGTCTTTTGTAATGAATTATCGCACTTTTTCGGTTTTTCGAAATTTTCGATATCGAAAAAGTGGGCATGGTTATAGTCCGATATCGTTCATTTTAAATAGCGATCTGAGATGAGTGCTCAGTAACCTACATACCAAATTTCATCAAGATACCTCAAAATTTACTCAAGTTATCGTGTTAACGGACGGACGGACATGGCTCAATCAAATTTTTTTTCGATCCTGATTATTTTGATATATGGAAGTCTATATCTATCTCGATTCCTTTATATATGTACAACCAACCGTTATCCAATCAAACTGTGAGCTCTGCTCAACTGAGTATAAAAAAATGATCCAACAGATCACACTTTATTGGGCCGAAATCGAAACGAAATCTAATATGAATACTTAAGTCTGACTAAGCTTGTTCTGTTGGGGGTTTTCTCTTGCTTTTGCTCGTAATATTTTAAATTATACAATTATTTACGTCTCCCCTTTTTTTTTTTTATAATCGTTTTAAACGCTATGTGTGAGAAAAATATGCAATTAAATGTACTTATGTATAGTAAATATACTACATACAAAGTGAGAATTTGGTCGAATACCCTTTTTTTTCCATTCACAAAACATATTTTAGGGCTATAAAGTTTGGATACAAATTCTGATAATTGGGGATCTCTTACAAAATTAATATGTTGTTGTAGTAGAACTTATTTTTGAGTGTCACAAAATATCAATTTGGTATAATGGCATAGTACGATGAGAATAATATGTAATATATGCTAAGAAAATTTGTTATAAAAGCAATAAAGATCAAATTGTGATAGTACTACGTATTATATGCACGTATATTATTTTCTTCTGGTTGTTCGAACGATATTGCTAGCAATATTAATTCATATGTATATATATATATTGTATTTGTATGATATAAGAAAAAAAGGTTTAAATCTTTTAGCCAATTCGTGCATAATCGACCAATGGCTGCGGTCGCAAATTTTTTTTCTAACAATTTATGGTTGAGCTCCAAAAATGGATCGCTAAAACGTTTCACGTGATAAAGACGGCTTATTATGAATAAAATGTATAGAATTAACTTCGAACATTTTAAAGCGACAACATATATTATTAAAATGATATAAAAAAAATGTATGCCCTTTGTTGTAAAGCTAACAATTTCAAGTATTCAATAATAAAATTTGACGAAAAAAAATCGACCCTTGTTAAATGGGTTAACCGGGCTGTATAAAACTCTCTAAGTACTGCTTAGAAGTTTCTTTTAACTATTTATAACTAAGGTTACACTTTGCTGGTACTTACATAGCCGCCAGAGTACGTACCATGGGCCTCTGCCGGCGTGGTTACTGGTGATGTTGTTGTTGCTGGTGAAACCGTCGCCGTTGTTGGTTATGGCGCGCTTTGTTTGTACTGTTGGTGGTTGATGCGCTCTGGTCCGAGGTAATCGAGTGAACCTGGTGGCGGTAAAACTTCGTGCTGACCTTTACGATCTGGATGACTTGGAAATTGTGGCGTTAGTTGTATTACGCGGCAGCGTACTGCTGGCCCTGGAGGCGGAGGTGGTGTCGGGCGCTTTTCCGAAGGTGGTAGTGTACTTCGTAAATGTAGAGGACGGAATTTATCTTCGGATACCAAGGGTTTCTCATCAACAATTTGTTTAGTGCCGTCCGAATCCGAATCGGAATCACTAGAACTTTCCTCACTAGGTGTGACTGTGAAACGCCGACCTACTACTTCAACTGGATATTCTTTACGTTGAGCTTGTGTCCACACAACACAACCGTTGTAAGGTTTATTACCACCCAAAATAGACGAGTAAAAACGAGGTTTGTCGGAATGAACTGGTCCCGTTTGTTATTTTGGTAGTTGGGTGAAGGAATCGCCCTGCAATGCCTCGTTGCGGTCTTGTGGTTCTTCATAATACTATCTTGAATATGTGCACAGCACGGCGAGGGTGTTTTGCGATGAGTTGAATATAGTCGGGGATGTGCAGTTGATGTAAGCAATAGTGTTAATGAAGCAGGAGCTGTGCTTGACGCCTTTGCCTCTTTGGTTTATAAAATTTTCCGATTAACTGCGCAAAAGAAAAACCAACTCTTGCTTTTTCCCGGCCGGAAAAACGTGCTATCTTTTTGCTTTTCCTTTCTAAATTTTTCCACGACTTCTTCGTTATACTTGCGGCCGGCAACTCATGGCAATTTTCGCTAGTGATCGCCGGTCTGTTTTTTTCTTGTTTTCCGATACTTTTTTATCGCAACTTTCGCCCCATCACCAGTCACTAGGTATGTTCGTGCGAACACGCTCCCAAGAGAACCGTAACCGTAGACCATAACAGCAGACCGTAACAAAGCTGCTTCCCTTTGAAGACCTGACGATGAAGCGAACAGGAAACCGGATCCGCTGGGGGCCAGGGGCCTCCGATGCCAATCAACGTGGGGCACGACTCACCCCTGAGATAAGAGTCTCAAAGTCATACTACGAAGCTAGCCGGGCAACATAGGTCCATCAAAAAAAAAGGTTAAGTCAGGTTGGGAATTATTTCTGTTTCCTAGTTTAAAGGGCTTTGCGGCAATCAGACATTTGTTATGGAAAACTCGTCAAAACTCCGAAAGATGATTTTTAGTGGTTATCGCCCCCACAGAAAGGCAAAACAAAAAAAAAAGGTGTAGACATTTTGATCTGGAGAACTCGTCCAAACTCCGAAAGGCTAGTCCGACCTAAGCGTGGACTGCCAGCGGGTTCACGGTCCTCGGTGAGTACGCGTGTGAACCTCCTATGAGGTCAGTGCTCGGGGAGAATACTGGGCGAGATGTCCCCGACCGCCGAAACGCCCAGACAAAAGAAAAGGTCCAATTGGTAGGTATATATGAAAAAAATCAACTTGTAATTTGGCATAAAACCGTCCTTGTTGGTTCATTGAGGACGAATATCCGAAGCGTGGAAGCGACCTATCAATTTCCCGTTTAGGTCTTCGAGATCATACAGTGCATTGCCTATTTTTCGGAGCACGCGACACTTCAGGTATTTTGGCAGGAATTTGGCGTTAATGCCCTGTTTGAAGTTACTTAAGGCAAAGTTTTTCCGGAAAACTTCCTGACCTTCCTTGTAGTTGACTTGCCTAGAGCGCTTGTTATAGGTGGTTACTCCCCTATCCTTGGCCTGATCTAAATTTCTACGGATCTGCTCACGAATATTGGTCAACTTGTCAGCTCTACTTACTTACTATCGTAACTTGGTCTTCCCGTAGGCTGCCGAGCTTCTCTAAAATTTTGTACTTTGAGGCATGTTGGACCATATTTTGGCCATATAATGCAAAGTATGGAGAGCAAAACTGATAAAATCTCAGGTATATGCTTATCCCAATCGGTATGGTCAGGTTTATCTTTCAGGAAAATCCTAATCTTCGAAACAATTTATCTATTAACGCGCTCGGATGCGTTTGCTTGGGGAGAATATAACCCCGTCCTCACGTGCGTCACCCCGTAATTTGCTAAAAATTGGTTCATTTCCTTCGAGGTAAACTGCTTGCCATTGTCACTTTGAATAAATTCAGGGACCCCTACAGCTGGAAAAATTTCTGAAGCGAAGTAATTTATAACGTTAACAGTGGTGGCTCTCTGCACGTATTTTGAAAGATGGCCTAGTACTATAAAAAGAAATTAATTTCGCCGCTTAGATCTCGGATACGGTCCTAGAAAATCGCAATATAATCGCTGAAATGGCCTCTCGGATTCGAAGGTACTCCCTATAGGTGGCCTCGACTGTTGGTTAGTAGGTTTTACCGATTTGCAGGTATCACAACGCTGGACGTAGTCCCTGACGTCCTTAGCCTGCTGCGGCCAGAAGTACTTCTGCCTAACACGTTCTAAGGTTTTCTGCCACCCGCCATGGTAACTCCGGTTAGCGTCATGTGCTAGTCTCACTGCTTCCTCAATCAACCCTGTCGGCAACCATAATCGCCACAGCGAGTCTTCTTCCCCTTCCATTCCCTTACGAAATTTAACCCGTTTGAAAACTACCCCGTCCACCACTCGTAAATCCGTAAGCGATTCCTCATTTTCGGTGACGGTCCAAACTAAGTCTAAATATTCGTTGCTGCTAAATTCGGGAGAGACTAAATCTATTTCCCCGGGTGTGGTAGTGAAAGACAACTCATCGGCATCAAACCGCGACAGCGCATCTGGTACTTCATTCATGGTGCCCTTACGATGTTCCATTTTAAATTGGTATCTTTGCAGTAAGAGCGACCACCTCGCCAATCTCCCGCTCAAGTCGTTTTGTGTCATTAACCACTTGAGACTGGAGTGGTCCGTGATAATACGAAACGGTAATCCCTCCACATAGGGTCGGAAACGTTTCACGCTGATTATGGCAGCGAGACATTCCAGCTCGGTTACCGTGTAATTGCGTTGAGCATTATTCAGTTTTTTCGACACAAACGCGATCGGATTCTCAGCGCCCTCTTCATCGACCTGGAACAACACTCCGCCAACACCTATTTTGGAAGCGTCGCATTGTATTATGAATTCCTTGGAAAAGTCGGGCTGTGCCAAGACAGGAGCGGAACTCAAGGCTACTTTTAGCTTTTCGAAGGCCTCTATAGCTTCAGAGGTAAGCTTGAACGGGCCTGCTGACTTACGGAGACAGTCGGTCAAGGGACCTGCCAAGTCAGCAAAATTGGTAATAAACGCCCTGCACCAATTCGCCATGCCCACAAACCTACGCACTTGCCGAGGGGATTTAGGGATCGGGAAGTTTTGCATTGCTTCTATTTTTCCCGGATTCACTTTCAGACACCCGCTGCCTATCAATTACCCTAAGTAGCGCATTTCCTTCTGACAAAATTTACTTTTCTTCACGTTTATTGTCAGCCCTGCGTCTCTCAAACATTGGGCCACTTCCGCTAGCAATTTCAGGTGGTCTTCAGAATTAGTGCTGCATACCATTAGGTCGTCTAGGTAGACAAAGATGTTCTCTCGCAGACGCGAACAGACGCACAGACCAAATGGCATTACTTTGAAGTGGTACAGAGGCCTCCCCGGAACTGCGAATGCTGTTTTTTCCTTGGAGGGCTCTGTCGATTTGATCTGGAGGAACGCGTCCTTCAGATCAATGCCACTAATAAAATGCGTATCTTTCAGTCTGCTCAATAACCCGTTGATATGAGGCAGGGGGTATGAGTCTTTCTTAGTCACCGCGTTGACCTTCCTGTAATCTATGCACAACCTAACTTTACCTGGTTTCCGGACCAGTACTACAGGACTACACCACGGGGAGTTTGATTCTTCTATAACTCCTAATTCGAGTAACCTGTCTAGTTCGCTAAAAGCTTCTGCTTGTCTCGGTGGCGAAAGAGGGAAATGTTTGCTCTTTATGGGAACGACATCACCGGTGTCGATGTGATGCTCCACTAATTTAGTTTGCCCTAGGCCTAATTTCTCGTACGAAGGAAACGTCTCGATGACCTTTTGCAATTCTAACTTCCGGTCTGGTGACAATTCATGGAGGTTAAGTTCTTCTTCCTTTTCCAGTCTAGCCTCTATGCACTCTACGCTTGGGAATATTTCGGGAGCTAACGCAAATGCTCTCCAAAAATCTACCCCGAAGTAGGCTTCTTGGAGAAGTGAAGGGACAAGGTAAAAACGAATAACCTTTGTGATATTTTTAAAGGTGACCGGTAGAGATACTGAGCCTAGAATTTTTTGCTTGTTGCCGCCCGCTGTGTATACGAACGCATGTAAGGGCTGATAATCGAAGCCGTTGTTCTCTAGGAATTCTAATCCATTTTTTCCTAAGATGGAGACGTTGGCTCCCGAGTCCAACAGCCCTACAAGAAAACTATCTTTAATTTTAGCCTTTAGGAGAGGCCTTTCATCCTCTGTAAGCGTTAACGTGGTGGCTTGAAGCAGTCTACGCTCCTGTACTCTCCTGTGGTATCTCTTCCTACACTTAAAAATATTGTCCGATACCGGGTATTGTTCGAAAATGGTATGTCTTATTTGTTCATACCTATGTTCCCTTTCTTCTAGGTTTGGTGGAAATTGCGCTTGACAAGCGACATCCCTATGCTGGCGTTGCAGAATTCTGGTCGGTTCGTCCATCGCGGATGGGGACGTTTGACTCTCGGATTCAGAACTATTCGAATTGTCCATACTGTCAGGGTAAGTTATTATCACATTTGAGGGTTCTTCTGCCAGGGTACTACTGCACCTCGGAAGCTCACCACCTCCATGCAGAGATTCACCCTCTGGTTCAGTGCACGGGACGACGCCTCGAGCACTGGCTGGTGTGGGAGCTATGAAGCCGAACGAGATTCCCCCGCCTTCTCGCTCGGGTACTGGTTTCCCTGCCTGCGATGTTCCCTAGGGCATTTTGGAGTTAATACTTTCCTATGGCCGCATTTGAAACAAAAAGGATTCCTAATGGGTTCCTCGCAGTATATGTATGAGTGGCCCTTTGCCTGGCAATTCCAGTATTGGATTCCCGAATAGTCCGGTCTCCTGTTGCGACGATATTCCAGCGCCTCTACCTGCGGATCCAATTCGCAATCCTCGCCTTCCATCCTCATGTCTGGGGTTGTCGCGCGTGCTTCGTTTAAATGCCGTCCTGGGTAAGTGGCTCCCAACAGCTTGCTTTCTTTCAGCACTTGTTCACCTCTGCGCGCTACATCGCGTAGATCATGAAGGGTCCTTACATCTGCGTTGAAAAGCATCAGCTTAAGGCTACTGTTGACGTTTCTTTTTATTATGTCAATCAGTAGAAGCTCCGACATGGTTCTCTTAAGCGTGCGTTCAAGGAGATTATGTCCGTGTGGAACACGTCATAGCACTCACTTGCTTTTTGCTTTCGCATGGAGATCTCCATCATGATCTCGTGGTCAGTTTTCAAAGTGCCAAACTCTCTTTTCAATGAGTAGCAAAAAAAGGCATAAGTCGCGTTTGGGTTTTATTTCGTGAAAAGCCAGTACCATTCTTCGGCCCGCCCGGAAAGAAACAGGTGGAAACTAGCCATTATTTGTTCGTCCGTCCATTGTGTACGATCACACAAGGTGTCCAGCTTAAAAAGGAAATCCGCTACGCTTCCAGTGCCGTCGAACGCGATTTTCCACTCCTGCGGTTTCACTACTATGCTGCTCGGAGCAGAGTATATTGGTGGTATTACTGTTGGCAGTGGGTTACGCTCCATCCTATTCGCGTTCCGGTTCTGATGAATTGATTTCTGCGCAGATTCGAGAGCGGCGTTGAGCTGGTCCATATTGTTTCTTATTGACACCATCTCTCTCCGCATTTCCTCCTGCGAAGCCTGGAACAGCTGGTGTAGCACGTCCACCCACGAGCCTCCACGAGTAGCTTCGTTCTGCATTCCTGGGATATTCGCCCGGTCACCTGCAGCTTCTCCAAAGTTTCCAACTCCTTGGTGTAATGGTAAGGCACCAGTTCCATCCGGTGCGTAGGTCGACACATTGGTCATTAGCCCCGAGATATCATGCCCGTTCAATAGGGGCGCATTCGGATTACTGGTGCTTCCAGGTCTGTCCAGCTTATTGCGAGGGTCATTCAGGTCCGAGCCCATATTCAGCCCCGCGGGATCTCCATATGGTCCACCTACTGGTGTGTGCACCACCAAGGGACGCCTGGCCTTGGGGAAAACCCCCCTATTGCTACCGCCCCGGTTCTGGTTCCCCCGAAAGCTTCCCGCACTCACGAACGGAGTATTTCGGCCCGGTTGGCCGTACGACTGCTCGCGTGACATAGTCCGGTGAAAAAAAATGTAACTAGTTAGGTGGTAGTTGATAAAAAACTTTTGCCGCGTAATGCAGTTAGGGGTCAAAAAAAAGGTCAGAATTCCCCCTTCACCTTATACCCTAAACGATGGGTTGGTTTAAAAATAAAAAAAATTATATATAGGTATAAAAAAAGTGCGCGAGGAAATACCAAAAAAACTCGCAAGCATAAACACTAAAATAGCTAGCCGTATCTAACAAAAAAAAGTCGAGGCTGCACAAAAAAAATTGATTAGTTATATATTTTGTATAGTCAATGGGAATGCTGATGGGCCGATTCCTCCAGAAGGCACGGGGTATAACAAAAAAAAGTCACATAAATTCATTCATACTTCTCCCTAGTGCTTCCAACCGCAGTGAGAGGGGGTCTTAAGGCCCTCCTCCGAGACTGGTTGAGGCCACTAGGGTCACTCCAGGCACACACGGGTTGGTCTCAACACGCCCAGCCGCAACGCAGGGGCAGTCTCAAGGGGTTTGCCCCCCCTGCCTCCGCCGCAATGGGTGCAGCGGTTTCGGAACCGCTCCCCAGTCTGGTGCGACAGGAAGGAGTGCCACTTTGAATCCCAGCTCAACCCGTCACAAGCCATGTGGCTCTATGGGTTGCCACCTGAGACGTGGGATGAGCTGGGGTCCTACAACTCACTCACTCACACACTCGTACCAACGACACAAATTCGGCGGGATTCAAGGGGTTGTGTAGCGCAATATATAGCTACTCCAACCCAATTGTCAACCTCACCTTCGAGCGGCGAATCCCGTTTCACTAACAGACGAGGCTCTGGCGACCCCAAGCTCCTCATGGAACTTGGGGGTGGGGAGGGAGGGATGGCCTGAAGGTTTAATGTGGCCATATAAATCGTTCCCGAGATGGTCGGGCCAGCACCTTAATGGTGCTGTGTTACCGGAGCGTATCGGATCTGTATCCGACAAAGGACCATCACATCGATAACACTCCCCAAAGCTTTCGGGAGTAACTAATCGCTACAACAACAACAACAACAACACAAATTCGGCAGGAAAATTTTTTTTTAAAAAATTAAAAGAAAAAAAATCCCAATTTAGCGGACGTATATTTTCCAAAGCCGACTAACGGACCACATTCCGGGAAAATAAAATCCCAATTACAAAAAAACTAAGTGCGTTCCGCACTGCCTCACCGGGTGAATACAAAAATCAGGAGGACTGACGTGAAATCCCGTGGATCCTTCCGCTACTGGAGACGATGATCACTCCGGACACCCTGATCCGTCTAACCATCCCACTGCAACGCAGGTGGCTGCTCCTGCGGCTGCTCACCCCGGACTGGTGGAATGGTCAACTTCACAGTTTGACCAGGCGTGACCCTCGCACCCGGCGCCTCAGGAACCACGTTGGGCGCCATCTGTTATGGTATCGCATTTTCGATGGAAGCAGTAAGGAAGGCGGTCGGCATGATGTGGTGGTGCACATTGGCTAGTCATTGTCGGCTGGGGCGGGTCCTAGCCAACCTTACCGTTCCTGCGCCATAAACAGAAAACAAGTTCCTATCATGCCTTTAAAAAAAACTGAAACAGCGCAGAAATAATTCAAAACGCTGGAAATTCTTAACAAAACGACATCCGGTCGAACCGGATGCCACGGACAGACCGTTAAATTCGATACAAAATTCAAAAATTCAAAAAAAACTAAACGCAAAAAAAAAAAATCACCGAACCGGAAACGACCGGTTACCAAACTCTGAAAATTAAAAGAACCAAAAAAAAGCTGAAAAATTAAACAAAAGAAGAAAAGGGCCGAATATAACTTGGGGGCGCCGCGGGTGTTGTTGCGACGCCCGGTGATTATACCCACCCTCAAAATCCATTGCCACCGACGCACCTATATTTCGGTGGCCCTTACCTGTAAACCCTATGCCTTCTGAATAAAGGGCGACGTCAGCATTCCCATTATAAATTACACAATTTATTCACAATTCATATTAACGTATGTATGCAACAAAAAAAAAATGCGATGGTGCAGGTTTCTTAACCAGGGCTACAGCATTGTTGAACTATGAATAGCTAAGTACACTATGAAAATGTAGGTAAGTGTGTGTAGTGCATAAGTGAGAGAAAAAAAAAATGATCCAACAGATCACACTTTATTGGGCCGAAATCGAAACGAAATCTAATATGAATACTTAAGTCTGACTAAGCTTGTTCTGTTGGGGGTTCTTTTCTTTTCTCTTACTTTTGCTCGTAATATTTTAAATTATACAATTATTTACGTCTCCCCTTTTTTTTTTTTTATAATCGTTGTAAACGCTATGTGTGAGAAAAATATGCAATTAAATGTACTTATGTATAGTAAATATACTACATACAAAGTAAGAATTTGGTCGAATACCCTTTTTTTTCCATTCACAAAACATATTTTAGGGCTATAAAGTTTGGATACAAATTCTGATAATTGGGGATCTCTTACAAAATTAATATGTTGTTGTAGTAGAACTTATTTTTGAGTGTCACAAAATATCAATTTGGTATAATGGCATAGTACGATGAGAATAATATGTAATATGTGCTAAGAAAATTTGTTATAAAAGCAATAAAGATCAAATTGTGATAGTACTACGTATTATATGCACGTATATTATTTTCTTCTGGTTGTTCGAACGATATTGCTAGCAATATTGATTCATATGTATATATATATATATATATATATATATATATATTGTATTTGTATGATATAAGAAAAAAAGGTTTAAATCGTTTAGCCAATTCGTGCATAATCGACCAATGGCTGCGGTCGCAAATTTTTTTTCTAACAATTTATGGTTGAGCTCCAAAAATGGATCGCTAAAACGTTTCACGTGATAAAGACGGCTTATTATGAATAAAATGTATAGAGCTAACTTCGAACATTTTAAAGCGACAACATATATTATTAAAATGATATAAAAAAAATGTATGCCCTTTGTTGTAAAGCTAACAATTTCAAGTATTCAATAATAAAATTTGACGGAAAAAAATCGACCCTTGTTAAATGGGTTAACCGGGCTGTATAAAACTCTCTAAGTACTGCTTAGAAGTTTCTTTTAACTATTTATATCTAAGGTTACACTTTGCTGGTACTTACATAGCCGCCAGAGTACGTACCATGGGCCTCTGCCGGCGTGGTTACTGGTGAAGTTATTGTTGCTGGTGAAGCCGTCGCCGTTGTTGGTTATGGCGCGCTGTGTTGGTACTGTTGGTGGTTGATGCGCTCTGGTCCGAGGTAATCGAGTGAACCTGGTGGCGGTAAAACTTCGTGCTGACCTTTACGATCTTGATGACTTGATAATTTTGGCATTAGTTGTATTACGCGGCAGCGTGCCGCTGGCCCTGGAGGCGGAGGTGGTGTCGGGCGCTTTTCCGAAAGTGGTAGTGTACTTCGTAAACGTAGAGGATGGAATTTATCTTCGGATACCAAGGGTTTCTCATCAACAATTTGTTTAGTGCCGTCCGAATCCGAATCACTAGAACTTTCCTCTCTAGGTGTGACTGTGAAACGCCGACCTACTACTTCAACTGGATATTCTTTACGTTGAGCTTGTGTCCACACAACACAACCGTTGTAAGGTTTATTACCACCCAAAATAGACGAGTAAAAACGAGGTTTGTCGGAATGAACTGGTCCCTTTGGTTATTTTGGTAGTTGGGTAAAGGAATCGGCCTGCAATTCCTCGTTGCGGTCTTGTGGTTCTTCACAATACTCTCTTGAATATGTGCACAGCACGGCGAGGGTGTTTTGCGATGAGTTGAATATAGTCGGGGATGTGTAGTTGAAGTAAGCAATAGTGTTATAGAAGCAGGAGTGTTCTTGACGCCTTTGCCTCTTTGGTTTATAAAATTTTCCGATTAACTGCGCAAAAGAAAAGCCAGTTCTTGTTTTTCCCGGCCGGAAAAACGTGCTATCTTTTTGCTTTTCTTTTCTAAATTTTTCCACGTCTTCTTCGTTTTACTTGCGGCCGGAAACTCATGGCAATTTTCGCTAGTGATCGCCGGTCTGGTTTTTTCTTGTTTTCCGATACTTTTTTATCGCAACTTTCGCCCCATCACCAGTCACTAGGTGTGTTCGCGCGAACACGCTCCCAAGTGAACCGTAACCGTAGACCATAACAGCAGACCGTAACAAGATTATAAGAACTATGAAGTTGAGCGATTTGTAAAAATAGCAAATAATGATCGTTTATGGATTCGTGGCACGGGAACAATTTTAATTGAAGCAAAGGTTAAATGTAAATAGCTACAGAGACAGCTTAAGAATGCGCCACCTCAAAGGGATTTCAAATGGTGATTTCTCATGATGGTTGCAAACTGACAGATGTTGATGGTGAAATACATGCTGTGGGTGTGAAAGATGGCAGTGAGTAATTGAGAATGGTATTTAGACAGATAATTATTGAACGAGCGTGCGTTGCAACCGTCACGCTTAAGAAGTTGCACCATCGGTTTGGGCATCTGAATGTAGATGCAATAAAACGTATGTGTAACCAGAATTTGATTGAAGGCGTCAAATTGTCGAGTGAAACAAAGTAGCAGCACGCACATACACAGCCACGCTCACCTGATAAAATGCTTGTTCTTGTTCGTTTATTTTGTGGATGCTATTTGGCACTGTTGTACTTCTACGGTCCAAAAAAAGTGTAGTAGCTGCTACCGAAAACTGCGTACAATTTTTATTGTTATATTACAAAGAAATATCCTTATTTACTTTCAAACGAGCACTTAATTAGATCTCTCTTTAAAATTCATATGTTTTGAATAATTTTAATTAACAAATTATGATAATTTACTACCAGGGACGATTGCTATAACACGACCAAACCCGTTGGGGGAGGTATTAATAGACGCGTTTTTCCCTCGCTTCCAATAATTCGAATACTTTTTCTCTTTGGACTATTGATAACAGGACAAAACGCGTCTTTTCATTTCTCTTTCTACATTTTTGGACGGGCTATCGCAGTCGACCTCGGTTTCAAACTGTTTTTCGCGGAGAACTTTTGAGCGGGTAGAAAAATTTTGCACCCGCGTTTTTATTCTTAATGCTGGAATAACTACGCGTCTTCAGATACCCCAACTCAAGACTTTTGTATAATTTTCGGTAGGACACATATAGGTGCACTACATTTTCATACTAAATTCGTTCAAAAAAATTTACCATCACAGCAACCCATATCTGATATTCCGCTCCTTTTTTGTTTCCCTGCGTCGCTTTCCACGACAGCAACCCCGGTAATTTTGACACTTCGTTCAGTGTCAAACGCATGTTCCACGCAGGTTCCACTGGGTTCCACGCTAGTTTGACACTGACCGAAGTGTCAAAATCCAGTGTGTTAGAAAGAGAAAGGAATTGTTTCCTTCTCATATATATTGTAACGAATTTACTGCAAATCCTCTTATTTGCAACCTTCTGCTAAGTTCGAATCACTAAATTGTTGAATAAATAACTCCACTATTCAATAATGCAAATTGGCCTTTATTAAAGTACTTCACTATAACACTGATACTTCACAACCAATAGATTGCTTAAATGAAACTGATTGTCGTGCCTCTACTGTTGCGGCCTTTTATACTCTGTGGTTTCTCGTTTGCATACTTCTAGGCTCTGCCAGAATTTACTTAGTTACTGCTATATAACTTATAACTACAGATGCACGTGTATGCGCGTGTATTTGTGAGCGACACCTCCACAATTATAATTGCATACTTTTGGGAGCATCTCAGATAAGATATATGCATGTGTTTGTGCGTTACTTCTCCGCTGCGTGTACGTACATATGTGTAGACATAATGATTGAATTATTGATGTGCATACAAGTCACTGCTTAACATCGGCTTAGAGATGATAGTATCCCTTAGTGCTGCTAATATTCGTTACACTGCCCTCCACCTAAGTCTGGTCGTCCCTATCAGGCAAATCTCTCGATCTAAATGCTGCCAGCCTTTCCAAATGAACCACTTTCATTTTGGTTCGTGATTTGCCAATGGTTTGCATGGGGTACACTACATCGTTGATCCGTTTTACAACTTTGTATGGGCCTTCCCAATTTCGGGGACAAACCTGTTTTTCGTTGTGGGTTGTATAACAGCACCAAACCTCCTTCCTGAAACCCTTCCGAATTAATTGCTTTATCGTCTCTGGCTTTCAACTTGTCACTCATAATCTTTGCTCGTTGCCTTACCAGATCGTGTATCTCTCTCAGCTCTTTTTCCAAGACACCAGTGGATTTCTTGACATTTCTGTCCGCATCGGCATCTATTCCATACCTCAAATCAGCTGGCAGTCGAAGGTCATTGCCAAAAATAATCCACAACCTGCGACATCCATGGCGATCCCTTCAAATGGTGCAACTGAAATATACTGCTTCATCTGGCCACGACTTCGTGTTTTGGGCCCTTCCGCTCTGTTGCAAACCTCGCAGTTGGCAGTCCATTTGGTGACCGACTGACGGCAACCAACCCAATAGAATCTCTGATTAATTTCCTCGAGCGTCTTCGTGATTCCAAGATGACCTCCACTTGAACCATTATGCAGCTCGCTGAGCACGTCAGGAATCCTCTTTCTGGGAACAACTATTTCATCTTGCATTGGCCATTCTCACTCTCCCATACTCGATGCAAGCAACCGGATATCAACTCTAAACTGTTCCACTGTGCCCAATATGACTTCGCAATGGGACTCTCTGCTGACATCTTCTCTCTATTTGGTATTTCGTTTCGTTCGATCCCTTGCATAACATGTGACAGGTCTGTATCTTCTAGCTAACACTTCCTTACCTGTTCCTTGTTCCACTCATCTGTACATGTAATACGTCATTAGCCGGACATCTATAATGTCTTCTTTAGCCTCGGCATTTGAACAGTGCTTGCATTCCAAACTATATGGTCTTCGTGACATTGCATCAGCATTTCCATGGGTACTACCTTTTCGATGCTCAATGGAAAAGTCATAGCTTTGTAGTCGCTCGATCCACCGTGCCAATTGTCCTTCCGGATTACGGAACTGCAGAAGCCATCTCAACGCTGCGTGATCTGTTCTGACGCGGAATCGCTATCGCTGGCCGTAGAGGTATCTGTGAAAATGTTTAATGCACTCTACCAATGCCAACAGCTCTCTCCGTGTAACGCAATAGTTCCTCTCTGGTTTTCCAATCGAACGGATGTAATATGCAAATACCTCCTCCTGCCCATCGACCAGTTGTGATAAAACGCCTCCTATAGCATATCCGCTCGCATTTGTATCTAGAATAAACGTCGCTCCTGGAATCGGATATGCCAACATTGGGGCAGTGCAGAAACGCTCTTTCAATGTTTGGAAAGCTACTTCTTGCTCTTTCTTCCATGCAAAATCTTTATTTTTTCTTGTTAGCCCGTGGAGGCTAGGGGCTACGCTGCCAAAATTTGGTGCAAATCGGCGGTAATATGTGCACAGCCCAAGGAAGCTTCTCAGTTCATACAGATTCTGTGGTCTTAGCCAATCCTTCACTGCTTCTACCTTTTCATTCGCGATGCAGATGCCCTCCGTCGTTACTTTATGACCTAACTAACTTGCTTCTTGAACAGAGAACACTCTTTGGGACTAAGTTTCAGACCAGCACCAGCTATTCTTTGGAAAACCTCCTCCAAGTTCTTCAGATCTTCTTCGAAGTTCTTTCCCAATACGATGATGTCGTCTAGGTACACTAAGCATATTTTCCAATGTAGTCCTTTCAGTACCTGATCCATGAGTCTTTCAAAAGTAGCTGGTGCATTACATAGTCCAAAAGACTTCACTGTAAATTGCCAAAGACCATCACCGACACTGAAGGCTGTTTTCTCTTTGTCTTCCTCCTCCATTTCGACTTGCCAGTAGCCGCTTTTTGAGTCCAGTGTGGAAAACCATTTCGTACCAGTGAGCGAGTCCAGAGTGTCGTCAATTCTTGGCAATGGCTAGCTATCCTTTTTCGTACCGTCATTCAACTTCCGGTAGTTCACGCAAAACCTCATTTTTCCATCCTTCTTCTTTACAATTACTACCGGTGAGCTCCATGGACTGGATGATGGTTCGATGACGCCGCTGGTGCTCATTTCTTGTATGATTTGACTCACAACTTCCCGCTTCGCCAGTGGAACACTACGTGGAGCTTGACGGATCGGCCACGCATCTCCAGTGTCAATTTGATGTTTCACAACGTTGATGCGGCCTGGTTTGGAGCCATCTTGGTCAAATATGTTTGCGTACTTTAGGAGCAGTTGTTTTGCCTTAATCTGATAGCCTTCCTCTAGTCCCTCCGTCCATGCCATGATGTCATCTGAAAGATCAATATTGCTAGTTGAAACCTCTTCCTGGAGCTGTTTACAATTGATTATTATTTCAGCCTCTTAGTATCTTCCCAAAATACCTCCTCTGGTCAGTTTGAGTGGTGACTTGAATTCATTGAGTACTCTTACCGGGATATGTCCATCCTGTTTTGTTATAGCCTATTATGATTTCATCAACAATCTCTGCCACTATAAAATTGTGTACTACCGTGACGTACCCAACATGCTTCTTCTCCTAGAACCGTGCTGCCTTCTCCAGTGGCTGTACGCAATCTTGCTCCATGCAATGGTCTTATCTTCTGGTTGACTAAATCCACTCGAATGATGGAATGAGATGCACACGTATCTACAGTCAGTAAACGTTCCTTTCCATCCATATGTCCTCCGAGAGTAATATTGTTTGACCTTCTTCCAATTTGTGAGATAGAGATTATGGGCCATTCAATTCAATCATCTGCTCATCTCCTTCAGCTCTGCGTTTAGGAACACCCACATTGTTGAAATTGTTAAGGTTGGTGTTGCAATAACGCGCAATGTGCCCTGGCTTTCCACACTTGAAGCATTTGACTGCATCATTATTCTTCTGCTGTGTACCCTTCAATGCTTCCAAAATTGTGCCTACCCACTCTGGTCTTTCTACTTCCACACGATGAAACTTATATGCTGGTTTACTCAATAGGGAGACAGTTTCCTGAGTCAATGCATGTGATATCGTTTCAGCAAATGTAATTTTTAGTTTGCGTATGTAGCTCGCTTCGTTTCCACGTCCCGTATGCCATTTATCAAACTCTGGATTTTTACCCTCTCGGTGTATTCCACGGGTGCATCCGCATTTGCGAGATGAGCCAATGTTTCAACATCCCAAGCAAACTCCTGCAAAGTCTCATTCGCTTTTTGGTGACGGTTTTGCAGCTCAGTTTGGAATATCTGTTTTCTATGCTCGCTTCCATAACGTCTCTCGACAGCAGCCATCAATGCTTCATAGTTGTTCCGCTCTCCTTCGGGAATCGTCTGTAGAATTTCGGCTGCTGTCCCCTTCAATGCTACGAATAGAGCTGCAACTTTATCTTCAGCATTGTAGTTGTTCACTGCTGCGGTCTTCTCAAACTGTAGCTTAAAGGTCTGGAAAGGAACAGGACCGTCAAAGGATGGTGTTTTTACCTTTGGATTGCTTGCTGAAACAGCTGGTCGATTTAATTGCAACTCCTGTATACGACCTCTCAAAGCATCCACCTCGGCTTCGATTTTTCCTCAAATTGCGTTATTTTCTCGTTCATACGCGCTTCGAGTTTTGATGATATACGCGCCTCCTGCGCTTCGAGTTGTACTGTTATGCGTGCCTCTTGTTCTTTCAGTTGTGTTTCCATCTTTGATGTAATCTCTGTCGACATTTCTGAAATACCCGTTTCTTGTGCTTCAATCTTCGATGTTATTCGTGTCTCTTGGGATTCCATCTTGGATGTTATACGGTTCTCCTGCGATTCCATATATGTCTTCTGTTCTGCCAGTTGAGATGACACTGTTGATGTTTGAGCAGATATTGCAGCTAAAATCATGTTCAAGTCTGTGCTCGTAACTGTCTACGATGTTTCATTTTTCTCTTCAATTTTTGTTGTCTCCTCGCCATTAAGAGGAAAGACATACTCTTCCACGTTAATTCCCTATAATTCCATTGCCTCTCGTAGTCGTGCTTGAAGTTCGAGTTTAATGCCGCTACGGCTCTCCAACTCCTTCTTCAGCTGCTGGATCTTCAATTCACTCCACTTTGCCATGTCCAAGTTGTATTCGAAGTCTTCGGAATTTATTCAACAATTCCTCTTCTGACACCAATTGTAACGAATTTACTGCAAATCCTCTTATTTCCAACCTTCTGCTAAGTTCGAATCACTAAATTCTTGAATAAATAACTCCACTATTCAATAATGCAAAATGGCCTTTATTGAAGTGTGAGGGACTTTTCCTTACGTCGGGGTATGCTCAGTGCGTCCAGGATCCCTGTGGGAAGAGACAAAATTCCCTATCGTCTCCTTTTAAAGAGAAATGTCCTGTTTGTTGTTTAAACTGTATGAATTCTTTATTCAAATCAATTGCAAAACTATATTTAAAGTTACGGCGACGGAGGTGGGAATCCACCGTCGGTCCTACGCCGATGGGGTTGGGAAAACCCCCACACGGACTACGCTTAAACTAAAATCTCAACCTATTCGTAAAGAAAGCGGAGGTGGAAAACCACCACTTCCTCCCAGTCGGTGGAGTTGGTAAAACCCCCACCGAGTATAAAACTTAAAGATACCCTGCTCTTCCTGAAGGTTGCGGAGGTGGAAGAACCACCACAATCCCTCTAACGATGGGGTTGGAAAAACCCCCAAAGTTACTAAAGTAAGAACTCGTGAGATGGAAAAATCCCAGAAGTCCTATTCACCGCTAAAGAATGCGTTAGCAGGCTACTATACCTGGCTGGCTACTGCTCAAATTCGCAAAATTTGGCGCCCTTTTATACTTGTCCACGCGCAGGTGGACAGTTATCCTGCAACAATAAATCTTACTTATTATATGTATTTACATAAGGTATCCTACGTTTTACGGTATTATTCTACCCATATATATTCAATTATCTACTTGCATAAAAGTATTTATTTCTAAATTACATATGTAGTAATTCCCCTTGGACTGCCCCCTAGCATGCGAGTTCATTGGTACGCATCTCCAATTAGTTAGCATAGTTACTTTCAATTTTCCTATGCTGCCTGCTTATTGTGCCTTGTTGTTTTCAACGAGTTGGTTGTCCTTCGTAAATAACTTGCAAGTGTAATGTTTATGGCTGCCTAGTACCCACGCTGTGTTGTTGGTATTCTGAGGAGGCGTCTTTCTAGTATATTGCGTTTTTTTGTTTCCTCTTTGTGCAATGTCCGCCTTGCCGGCTCGCTTCAATGCCTGCTGTGCTTGGTCGCAATTTCTTTGGATACGTATGTTTATACATTTTTGGTGCTCTTGCAGTGGGAGCTTATGTGTGTTGCTTATTGCGTTGCTGTATTGCCATCGTTATTTAGAATTCCAGCAGGTTCGTTGATCTCAATTCAAAGCCAAAGTTTTTTTCCGTTTGATCTCTATGCAAAATATAATATCCAACCAAAATATTCGCCGTATGCGGGCATAGAAAATTATGTTTTTGCGAAATAATAAATATATAAGTGTATATTAGGGTGTTTCAGAAAAAATGATTATTTTATGTGTGTAAATTCAATTTATATAATTCAGGTTTATATGTTTTACATGCTATATGCACTGATATAAATTCATTGTCACATCCATTAGGGTGTTTCGAAAAATGGTATATAATTTGTATGTAGATTATCTAGGTTCGAATGTGTGGGCCCCAAAGCCGGTGGATATGGATCCTCACAAAAGTACTTCACAATAACACTGATACTTCACAACCAAAAGCTTGCTTAAATGAAACTGATTGTGGTGCCTCTACTGTTGCGGCCTTTGCATACTTCTAGGCTCTTCCAGTTAGTTAGTTCTTCTTAGTTACTGCTATATAATTTATAACTACAGATGCACGTGTATGCGCGTGTATTTGTGAGCGACACTTCCACAATTATAATTGCATACTTTTGGGAGCATGTCAGATAAGATATCTGCATGTGTTTGTGCGTTGCTTCTCCGCTGCGTGTACGTACATATGTGTAGTGTAGACATAATGATTGAATTATTGATGTGCATACAAGTCACTGCCTAGCATCGGCTTAGAGATGATAGTATCCCTTAGTGCTGCTAATATTCGTTACAGTCGATAAGTGCTTACAGGAGTCCCTGTCTTCGTAGACCTACCTCCGGTGTAAAACTCAGATCAATGTCCGTTGATCTTCGGCCCAACAAGTTGGTACCAATCGGTGAGCTGGGGTGTTCAAGTCCACCAGCCATGGTTTGGCCGAGGAGGACTATCCACCCTCCTCTTCCATTTTCGGGTAATGGCACCCGGTTGCACGGCAACTCCACCGCGAGTTCCGTGCTTGCCTCATTTTCCCTCTTTCATTGATTTTATAATCTCGGGTATCTAATTGTCAGGTCAATCAGATCGAGATTTGTGTTTTGTCGCAATTTAGGAATGTGACCAACCTTTTCTGTATTGCAGTGTTACAACATTGTATAATACATTGTTAACGACGGAGCTGATTTTGCTCAGACATTTCTTGAAGGCGGCACCTCCCTCCAACGCTATGCACCACATGTTATGATCAAAAACGCACGTTCGCCGTGAACCAACTACCGACGTAATCCATCAGCGCAAGTGTCTTTCCTTAACGAATAGCTACTTAAATGTTCCATAGAGTCAGAGTGTCATATAATTCCTTATGAATAAAACTATCCGATATCTTGGAGTATCAGACAGTGATGCTCATAAGTACTTACGACACAAACACTCACAAGATACATCTTCACTTATCATGGTACTAAACCACTTGCGCAACAAGACACATCTCGCTAGGCACAGGTACTTGCGCGTTTACGATCATGTTGCAACTGAACCCAGCTAAACGTTCTATTCAGTTTTATGAAACTTTGCTCTGCATTATTTGCTACTTGATATATGCCCACATATTCATCGTTATTTGCTACTGTGGTATACAACTTCTAATCACTCGCTTCGCTGTATAATCTTCCTCATTATTCTTCAATTACGCTCCGTTTTATTCCACAATTTAGGGCTGTGGCCAACCTTTTCTTCCATAGAACTGTGTTGGGGAGCTTCCCCGCCTCAGGAATATCTTTGCAACAGCAGTTCGCCACACTGCAGTGATTTGACAACATCAAATCTGCCACATTTTTGGATGTGGCCATCCATTCTGTGAACGCCTCCTATTCGCTACGCAGTCTAAATCAGCCTCAAACATCTCAAAAGACGAGATGAGCACCGGCCCACTCGTACAATTATCGATTGTTTTTCGGCTGACGATAGACATACGTTTATTCTTTCACCATCTTTCAACCGTGTTTCATCATATATTACCGGCATCTCCGGTTGCCACAATTATGGGACGTGGCCAACCTTTCATCTGCCCCTCAGGGTCAGTTTCTCAATGAAATTTGGGTATACTGTGACAAGCAAGAGACCGAATTCCCTTGGGTTTGCACGCCCCAAGGGAAAACAAGTCTACTCAGAGCGTGTCATAAAGTGCACTCTTATTTGAAACCACAACCACCGCGATGCTCCCACAAGGGGGCCATCCCAGGACAGGAGGTGAGACCTGAGTACAAAGGATCGTTCGATGCAGTGCATCAGATCACACTGGCTTCTCCTGCTCCCGCGGTAGCAGTATTTATAAAGACCTTGCCTAGGGTCTCACAGGGTGATACCCGCGTCCACCCTGCAACCTTTCGAGTAAAACACCTTACTCATGGATTGGGTACCCATGGTATTATGGTCGCCTCTTACGACCGGTATACCTACCGTGGGCATATTCTTTCCCCTAGCCCACAGGGGTAATATTCGTTACAATATCATACTTGTACACCTGTACTATGGTACAAACGGCTATGTACATTCTTAATCGGTCGTCAAATAAAAAGTGTCTTAATTCAACGCCATATGAAGAGTGGTTTGGGACGAAACCTGAAATGGGACATGTGCGACTTTTTGGCAGTGAATTCTTCGTGCAGTTACCAAAACGAAGTGAACGTAAGAAATGGGATGCCAAGGTAAAAAAGGTATTTCTGGTTGGGTACGAGTCCACATCAAAGAATTTTCGGCTCTATGATCCGGATACACGGAAAATAATTGTAAGCTGCAACGTAAAAATCAACGAGAAAATTGTGAATCACGCTCAAGTGTACCATCTAGCTGGCGATGATGATAGTGATAGGCAAACATCTAAGCAAACATGGTATGAAGAGTTGCCAAATATTAAGCAGTCTCCAGAAAATACTGGAATAGATGAAAATGAGCATAATAATTCAGATGTGTCGGACGACTTTTTCGATACAAGCGATGATATACCGTGTGGCGAAGAAGAGGAAGAAAGATCATGAAGTACTGAACGCTATGGTTTTCGCGAGAGGATGAAGAAACCAAGCGGTCTAATGGAAAGTGGATATTCAGCTGTAGTTCAAGAGCCAAGCACATACGAAGATGCAGTTAATTCAGAAGAATCTATTAACTGGAGAGATGTAATTTGTCGAAAATAGAAATCTACTATGTCAAAAATAGCTTTTCTCAATTTTATACACATGGCAACTCTGTAATATATATATGTAAGCGTCTAATTTCTTGTGAAAAAACTTCTTAATTCGAATTTGTTACTGCTTCAATAAAGAACGCAATTAAAGAAAGATCTCGGCTTTTCAATAGGTTATGGGCCTATGAATTCCAACATTATTAATTTAAGGCATTAAACAAAAGTTTTCGAGGTCTTCGTGAATCATTTTGTTAAGCGCAATTAATTGTAGTACGATTTGTGAAATTAATGCACAATATGATGGCGGATAAAGGTTTTTGAGCGGATAAATACTACAATTGGAAATTTAAAATACGTAGGTATCTTCAAAAAGAGGATTTATGGAGCGTTGTGGAAACTGGTGTTCCGGTGTAGTGCAGAGGTACTTATAAAGAAAGATCAAAATTCGTGTGCAATCATTAGTTTGTGTGTTGATGATAGCCAGCTGATTTACATACGTAATGAAATTGATGCAAAAGGTGCATGATTAAAGTTAAAGGACCAGCATGAAAAGCCAAATCTGATGAGACCAATATTCAGCACTTACGTGAAGAAGGTAATTTGGAAAAACATGTGGATGTGATGAATGAACTATTCGACAAGTTGATAACAATGCAAAGACATTTCCGAGCAGTGGCAAGTTTGAATGTTGCTGAGCAGTCTACCAACAAGCTATGGTGGACTTATTACGGCGCTTCAGGTTCGCTCTGATACAGGATTAACAAAGAGTGCGGTACAAAATAAGTTGATTGAAGAGTATCGAAAAGGAAATGATCGTAATAGTGTAGAATTGACTTCTGCGCTAAAGGCTGTAAATAATGCAAACGACGGAAAAAGGAAATGCTATTTTTGTAACAAATGGGGGCATATCAAGAAAAATTGTTTAAAATATAAGTCATGGTTGTCAAACAATAAGACAAAGACAAAACAGGACGTGAATAAAGCTGGTGTGTGCCCGAAAAATGCAGCAATCAACAAATTTGGGTAATTGATTGGGGTGCAACATGTCATATTGCTAACGACAAAATAATGTTTCCCAAACTGGATGTGAATGCGAGACAGCAATCAATTTCTGTGGCCAATGAAAAAATTTCCCTCTCTCAAGGTAAAGGTATATGCAAAGTTGAAGTTGATGGAAAAACCCTCAGCATTGAAGATGTATACTATGTTCCGGATTTCAATTCAAATCTTCTTTCGGTAAGCAAAAATGGATGAAAATGGATGTAAAATTTCTTTTAAGAAAGACTTGTGTATCGAAAACTGTGTGTAGAAAAGTGTAATACTATTGTGTGTACAGATAGTATATATAACGATTTGTATGTTCTAAACACTAAATTTATTCAAGCTATGTATGCGAACCATTGTAGACTAAATTGTGTACATTATTGGCATCGTGTTTTTGGAAATAGAGATTTTGAGGCTATTCGAAAAGTTCATTGTGACAAATTAGCACAAAATATGAAAATAGCCCATTGCTCTGATAATAGTAAATGTGAGGTATGTGTTCAGCGAAAGTTTTCAAGATTGCCATTTCCAAAAGAGAGCCAAAATAGGCATGCTAGTAAACTTGATCTTATTCATACGAACGTGTGTGGTCCTATTTCACCGTCGACCAATAGGGGTTACAAATTCTTTATTACTTTTATTGATGATCACACACACGTTATTGCGAAATATTTTTATTGAAATCTAAGAATGAAGTGTTTAGTAAAATTAAGGAGTATTGGATTTTATTAAAAAATCAATTCAATCAATATCCGAAAGTAATGAGGTCGGATCGTAGAGGGGAATATATGGGACGTAATGTCAAAGATTTTCTAGCTAGCTGTGGTACACAAGTTCAGTATAGAACACTAAACAGTCCTCAGCAAAATGGAGTAGCTGAAAGAAAAACCGATCGTTAATTGAAATGGTGAAATGTATGATTTTGGATGCTAACTTACCAAAATGTATGTGGGGTAAAGCAATAATTTATGCCAATCGTTTAGACAACTGCTTGCCTAGCCGTAGCGTAAGCAAAACTCCATTTGAACTGTGGACATCTAAGAAACCTCACTTTTCGAAATTTCATTTATTTGGTTCGGAATGTTATGTATACATCCCTAAAGAAAAAAGGAGAAAATTAGAAAATAGCTCAAATAAAACAGTAAATAAATAAAAAAAAGTAAAACAGTTTTTATTGGAATTTCTCAAGACTCAAAAGGTTTTCGAGTAATGGACACAAAATAAGTTTATAGTGGTTGTGTCTCGAGATGTAGCTTTCATGATTGAGAAAAATTATAAAAATGATGTTTAGGTCAGAACCTAAATATTTATATCTATTTTTCACGGCCACCCCAATGCATAATTCATTTAGTTGCACATATGTATTTACATAAATACACTGTCATGTATTGCTAACACGCATGCATACAACCTCATATATTGTCACTCACACATATAAGCACCATAACACGGGTAACTGAGTTTTCCATCGGATAACAAATATCCCTTGGAAAACCCCCGCACGATCTCCGGTCCAACACAACGAAGATCATTTTTCTTGTTTGCTGTTCCATTTCAACCACGGAGGAAGAAAGTCGTTACTGTTGTCACGCCACATACCAAAGGTAAAATATTGTACTAAATTAATACAAAACCAGTAAGGAAGGCTAAGTTCGGGTGTAACCGAACATTACATACTCAGCTGAGAGCTATGGTGATAAAATAAGGAAAATCACGATGTAGGAAAATGAACCTAGGGTAACCCTGGAATGTGGTTGTATGACATGTGTATCAAATGGAAGGTATTAAAGAGTATTTTAAGAGAGAGTAGGCCATAGTTCTATGGATGGACGCCATTTAGTGATATCGCCATAAAGGTGGACCAGGGCTGACTCTAGAATTTGTTTGTACGATATGGGTATCAAATGAAAGGTGTTACTGAGCATTTTAAGAGGGAGTGGGCCTTAGGTCTATCGGTGGACGCCTTTTCGAGATATCACCATTAAGGTGGACCAGGGGTGACTCTAGAATGTGTTTGTACGATATAGGTATCAAATGAAAGGTGGTAATGAGTATTTTAAAAGGGAATGGGCTTTAGTTCTATAGGTGAACGCCTTTTCGAGAAATCGCCATAAAGGTGGACCAGGGGTGACTCTAGAATATGTTTGTACGATATGGGTATCAAATGAAAGCTGTTAATGAGTATTTTGAAAAGGAGTGATCCTTAGTTCCTTAGGTGCACGCCGTTTCGAGATATCGCCATAAAGGTGGACCAGGGGTATCTCTAGAATGTGTTTGTACGATATGGGAATCAAATGAAAGGTGTTACTGAGCATTTTAAGAGGGAGTGGGCATTAGGTCTATAGGTGGACGCCTTTTCGAGATATCGCCATTAGGGTGGGCCAGGGGTGACTCTAGAATGTTTGTACGATATGGATATCAAACGAAAAGTGTTACTGAGCATTTTAAGAGGGAGTGGGTATTAGGTCTATAGGTGGACGCCTTTTCGAAATGTCGCCATTAGGGTGGGCCAGGGGTAACTCTAGAATGTGCTTGTATGATATGGGTATCAAATGAAAGATGGTAATGAGTATTTTAAAAGGGAGTAATCCTTAGTTCTATAGGTGGACGCCTTTTCGAGATATCGCCATTAGGGTGGGCCAGGGGTGACTCTAGAATGTTTGTACGATATGGGTATCAAACGAAAGGTGTTACTGAGCATTTTAAGAGGGAGTGGGCATTAGGTCTATAGGTGGACGCCTTTTCGAGATACCGCCATTAGGGTGGGCCAGGGGTGACTCTAGAATGTGTTTGTACGATATGGGTATCAAATGAAAGGTGGTAATGAGTATTTTAAAAGGGAGTAATCCTTAGTTCTATAGGTGGACGCCTTTTCGAGATATCGCCATAAAGGTGGACCAAGGGTGACTCTAGAATGTTTGTACGATATGGGTATCAAACGAAAGGTGTTACTAAGCATTTTAAGAGGGAGTGGGCATTAGGTCTATAGGTGGACGCCTTTTCGAGATATCGCCATTAGGGTGGGCCAGGGTGACTCTAGAATGTGTTTGTACGATATGGGTATCAAATGAAAGGTGGTAATGAGTATTTTAAAAGGGAGTAATCCTTAGTTCTATAGGTGGACGCCTTTTCGAGATATCGCCATAAAGGTGGACCAAGGGTGACTCTAGAATGTATGTACGATATGAGTATCAAACGAAAGGTGTTACTGAGCATTTTAAGAGGGAGTGGGCATTAGGTCTATAGGTGGACGCCTTTTCGAGATATCGCCATTAGGGTGGCCAGGGGTGACTCAAGAATGTTTGTACGACATGGGTATCAAACGAAAGGTGTTACTGAGCATTTCAAGAGGGAGGGGGCATTAGGTCTATAGTTGGACGCCTTTTCGAGATATCGCCATTAGGGTGGGCCAGGGGTGACTCTAGAATGTTTGTACGATATGGGTATCAAACGAAAGGTGTTACTGAGCATTTTAAGAGGGAGTGGACATTAGGTCTATAGGTGGACGCCTTTTCGGTATATCGCCATTAGGGTGGGCCAGGGGTGACTCTAGAATGTTTGTACGATATGGGTTCCAAACGAAAGGTGTTACTGAGCATTTTAAGAGGGAGTAGGCAGTAGGTCTATAGGTGGACGCCTTTTCGAGATATCACCATTAGGGTGGGCCAGGGGGACTCTAGAATGTGTTTGTACGATATGGATATCAAATTAAAGGTATTAATGAGGGTTTTAAAAGCGAGTGGCCCTTAGATGTATATGTGAAGGCGTTCTCGCGATATCGACCAAAATGTGGACCAGGTGATCCAGAAAATCATCTGTCGGGTACTGCTAATTTATTTATATATGCAATACCACTAACAGTATTCCTGCCAAGATTCCAAGGGCTGTTGATTTCGCCTTGTAGAACTTTTTCATTTTCTTCTACTTAATATGGTAGGTGTCACACCCATTTTACAAAGTTTTTTCCAAAGTTATATTTTGCGTCAAAAACCAATCCAGTTACCATGTTTCATCCCTTTTTTTGTATTTGGTATAGAATTATGGCATTTTTTTCATTTTTCGTAATTTTCGATATCGATAAAGTGGGCGTGGTTATGGTCGGATTTCGGCCATTTTTTATACCAAGATAAAGTGAGTTCAGATAAGTACGTGGGCTAAGTTTAGTAAAGATATATCGGTTTTTGCTCAAGTTATTGTGTTAACGGCCGAGTGGAAGGACAGACGGTGGACTGTGTATAAAAACTGGGCGTGGCTTCCACCGATTTCGCCCATTTTCACAGAGAACAGAACATAGAATCTATGCCCCTACCAAATTTGAGAAGGATTGGTAAATTTTTGTTCGAGTTATGGCATTAAAAGTATTCTAGACAAACTAAATGAAAATGGGTGGAGCCACGCCCATTTTGAAATTTTCTTTTATTTTTGTATTTTGTTGCATCATATTATTACTGGAGTTGAATTTTGACTTAATTTACTTATATACAGTAAAGATATTAAATTTTTTGTTAAAATTTGAATTAAAAAAATTTTTTTTTAAAAAGTGGGCGTGTTCTTCATCCAATTTTGCTAATTTTTATTTAGCACATATATAGTAATAGTAGTAACGTTCCTGCCAAATTTCATCATGATATCTTCAACGACTGCCAAATTACAGCTTGCAAAACTTTTAAATTACCTTCTTGTAAAAGTGGGCGGTGCCACGCCCATTGTCCAAAATCTTACTAATTTTCTATTCCGCGTCATAACGTCAACCCATCTACTAAGTTTCATCGCTTTAACCGCCTTTGGCAATGAATTATCGCATTTTTTCGGTTTTTCGAAATTTTCGATATCGAAAAAGTGGGCGTGGTTATAGTTCGATATCGTTCATTTTAAATAGCGATCTGAGATGAGTGCCCAGGAATCTACATACCAAATTTTATCAAAATTTACTCAAGTTGTCGTGTTAACGGACAGACGGACGGACGGACATGTCTCAATCAAATTTGTTTTCGATACTGATGATTTTGATATATGGAAGTCTATATCTATCTCGATTCCTTTATACCTGTACAACCAACCGTTATCCAATCAAAGTTAATATACTCTGTGAGCTCTGCTCAACTGAGTATAATAAACTAATTATTGTCATTATTACTTATACAAATATTTGCCTTTTTATTTCTATTTCCATATATATACATATATTATCCGTGCTACCACGCACCGTGCGAGAATATACATTGGTCCTGTCTCAACGAGAGAAATTTTGCAAGCGACCAGAGCAGATACAGTCCACATCACAGAAAAGGCATATTACCATTATCAATTTTTGGGCAATATTACTTCCACACAAGACCTTCGAGATTTTTTGGCACAACAAAATAAGACCTTCGAGATATTTAACAACATTTTGGCGAAACCACCACAACAAAGAAAGCGGCAAAAACAACGTAACAACAAAACAAGGTACGTGGTTACATATTCAAACGCACTGTTACAAATAATCTTTTTAAGTGAATTGTGTTGATACGGCCTTTTGTCTATCAGCTATATCCCCCACCCGCGGTAAGTTATAGCTGACACAGCTTAAGGTAACATAGTGCAGTTTTTTTTTCAAGCAAATTTTCTTTTAAATTGAAACTGCACTATTTTCTGTTTCACATAACCATACTTCCATTTGGGTACTTCAGTTTTGTTAATTTTCAACAATAACAAAAACACACTGTTTATGTGCATAAGTACCCAACAAAAAATTCACTGGTACTTGTAACTATTGAATTTTTTCTTATATTTTTTTACACTTTCGCTTATTGTTCACTTTCGCATATTTTCTTGAATTTTGCCCACAAAATCACTAGAATAGCGATATATTTGTCACAATCACTACGAAGTCTACTTATTTTGTTGAAATACATATAAATACAAACAAATTCATTTATCCATTTGAAATTTAGGTGGCGAACCTGCGTACATATTTAATTTACACTGAAACAAATAAAAGTTCATATTAGAAAAATTTTTCTCATTTATTACGGTGTTAATTAGTTTGCTTTCTAGGGTCATATAGGTGGTTGCTATTTTAAACTTTTTTATAAACTGTCATACCAAACGTATGTACGATGCTTGACTGCAATGGGTAAGTTGTCTGACAAGTTATCCAAGGGCACCAAGGAGACTGAAGCTCCAACCACCCGAACACACAATATACGTCTTCCTCCGTGCGATACAGCTGTGTTTAAGGGTGACTATTTGTCGTGGCCTACTTTCCGAGATATGTTCACGGCCATTTACATATCGGACCTTGCCCCAATTGAGAAATTATTCCATCTTAATCAAAAAACTCAAGGGGAGGCCAACGATATTGTAAGCAATGCACCTGTTACTAATGAAGGGTTTGATATTGCCGGGAAGAGTTTAACTGAAAGGTATGAAAATAAGCGTAGTTTAGTGAAGGCTCAACTCGACACCGTCTTCGGCATAAAGACGGGGAGTCTGATTGTGGTAAATCAATAAAGGATTTACAATTAAAATTGAATAATTGTATGACATCACTAAAAGGTCATAAAATAGATCTGTGGGACGCCCTCTTTGTATACCTGTGTGCTGCAAAATTGCTCGAAACAGCCTCTCGCTTTGGGAACAGTCTTTGGGGAACAAGACAGAGATAGCTAACTGGGAGGACATGAATAAATTTCTTTCTGGCCGATTTCTTGCGTTGGAAAACATGTCTGGCCATAAAGGCAATAAACCTTCAAAAAGTTTTAAGCCTCCTATTACAAAACCAACTCCTGAACCCCAACAAAAAAAGGTTGGCAGCTTCCAAACAAGCGTCAAGAAATTTAATTGTAAAATGTGTCACACAAATGAGCATAAATTACGCAACTGCACGAAATTCCTTAAACTTTCACCGCTCGTACAGTCGATTTTATTAAGAGCAATAATAGCTGCCTGAATTGTTTATCGTCTGAACATACTGTGTCGAAATGTACAAGCTCATACAACTGCAGCATTTGTCATTCTCGACACAATACGCTCCTCCATATACAAAAAATTCAACAAAAGACAGCAGCGCATGCAAAGCATTCGGATGATGATGCCCCATCAACATCAAAACAGGCTAGGGAGAGACAAAATTCAAAGTCCCATGAGAAGCAAGTCTCGAATGTGCAATCTTGTCATGCGCATACAACCACAGGTGTACTTCTAGGCACTTCTCGTGTCAACATTAATTACAATAATACCAATTTTTCAGCTAGAGCCCTAATTGAATCTGGATCTGAGTGCTCGTTCATAACCGAACGTCTTAAACGTCGAATTAACCTGCCATCCAAGAAAATTCGCGCTCACGCTTCCGGCATTACCAACGCATTCTCTGCACAGGTCAAGGAATCTTGTTCAATAGAGTTGCGGTCCCTATTTGACCTATTATTCTCTTTGAACCCAACGGTCCTTTTCCTGCCTCAAATAACAGGGAATCTTCCAACGTGCCAGATCAGCGCGATGACAAAGCAATCATTCCCAGATCTCTAGTTGGCAGATAAAAGATTCTTTGTGAGCAAGTGGATCTAGTTCTCGGAGGGGACATTTACCCTCAAATAATTCTGAACGGATTGCAGAAGAATGTGCTTGGTACACTCTTAGCACAAGAAACTGTTTTCGGTTGGATTCTTACAGGCCGTGCAGATGCTCAAGAGCAAACACACCGAATAGTCTCTTACTACCGTGACTTATCATTGGATAAACAACTATCCGCTTTCTGGGAGCTCGAAGAACTCCCAAAAAACAAACGTATAAATCCAAACGAACAATACTGCGAGGAATTGTATAGAAATACAACCACAAGGGATAATACAGGGAAATATGCTTTCTCACTACCATTTAAACGGGAATTTCCATCAAACATTTCTCTCGGACCATCTCTTAAAAGAGCCTGCTCTCAGTTCTTCCGGAACGAGTCAGGTCTCGCAAAAAATCCTACCCTACAAACGGAGTACAATCGAGTTGTGACCGAATACGAGGAATTAGGACATATGTCAAGGATCAACAGCATCGCGCCACCACACTCCTCTGACCATTATTTCCTACCTCATCACGCCGTCATCAAGGAAGAAAGTACCTCCACGAAAGTTCGCGTTGTTTTTAACGCATCTAGTCCGACTGCAAGCGGAGTAAGCCTGAACGACGTTCTTTATACGGACCCTACCCTACAAGCGGACTTGACGATTCTCATTCTTCGCCGTAGACTATACAAATACGTCTTCAACAGCGATATTGAGAAAATGTACCGACAAATTATGGTCCATCCGAACCAAACCAAATACCAGCGCATAGTATTCCGTACTAGCTCTGAAAGCCCTATCAGTCTTTACGAACTAAAGACTGTAACATTCGGGGTTAACTGTGCTCCTTGTCTAGCAATAAGGACACTTTTACAATTGGCAGAGGACGTCGAAGGCATCTTTCCAATTGCATCCACAATACTAAGAGAATACATATATGTGGATGATTTTCTTGCTGGTGGACACTGCATCAAATCAGCAATTTCTGCCAGAGATCAAATATCTCATTGCAATCAGCCGGCTTTTCACTAAGAAAATGGACATCCAATTCCGACCAAATACTAAAGGACATCCCTAAACAACATCTCCTTAACAAAGATTTCCTGGAATTCGAAGACGCAAGTTCAGTGAAGGCACTAGGAATCAGGTGGAATGCACATAATGATAAGTTTTACTTCATCGCAAAACCAATGGAAGATTGCGGCACTTTAACGAAAAGAGCGATCTTATCGGCAAACGCTAAACTGTTCGACCCATTAGGATGGCTTGCTCCAATAGTAGTTGTAGCCAAAATAATCATGCAAAACATTTGGCTTGAACGTACAAAATGGGATGAAGATGTACCACCAACTACTAGGGGACGTTGGAACACCTTTATGGAAAAGTATCATGAAATTAATAACATTCGGATACCGCGCTGGACACACTTTTCACCAACCAACAATGTGGAAATACACGGTTTCTGCGACGCATCGGAGAAAGCGTATGCTGCGGCAATATACCTCCGCGTCGAATCAAACGACCAAGTTCAAATCAATTTGCTATTGGCGAAAACTAAAGTAACTCCTGTAAAACTTATCTCCCTTCCCCGATTGGAATTATGTGGAGCAGTGCTACTCACCGAAATGATGGAAACTTACTTACTTACTTAATTGGCGCTTAACCGTCTAAACGGTTATGGCCGTCCAACAAGGCGCGCCAGTCGCTCTTTCGCTCCGCCAACCGGCGCCAATTGGTCACACCAAGGGAGTTTAAATCGTTTTCCACCTGGTCCTTCCAACGGAGTGGGGGCCGCTCTCTACCTCTGCTTCCATAGGCGGGTTCCGATAGAAACACTTTCTTGGCCGGAGCATCATCTTTCATTCGCATAACATGGCCTAGCCAGCGCAGCCGCTGCGTTTTAATTCGCTGGACTATGTTGATGTCTGCGTATAGCTCGTACAGCTCATCATTAAATCTTCTTCGGTACTCGCCATCGCCAAATCGTAGAGGTCCATAAATCTTTCGAAGAACTTTTCTCTCGAACACTCCCAAAGCCGCTTCATCTGCTGTTGTCATGGTCCATGCTTCAGCCCCATATAGCAGGACGGGTACGATAAGTGACTTTTAGAGTATGATTTTCGTTCGCCGAGACAGGACTTTACTTTTTAATTGCCTACCTAGTCCAAAGTAGCATTTATTGGCAAGATTGATTCTTCGCTAGATTTCAGTGCTGATGTTGTTGCTAGTGTTGATGCTGGTTCCCAAATAAACGAAGTCTTTTACTATTTAGAAATTATGGCTGCCAACAGTAGCGTGGTTGCCAAGGCGCATATGCGCTGACTCTTTCCTCGATGACAGCAGGTACTTCGTTTTGTCCTCATTCACCATCAAACCCATCTTTACCGCTTCTTTTTCCAGTTTGGAGTAAGCAAAACTAACAGCGCGGGTGTTTAGGCCGATGATATCAATGTCATCAGCATATGCCAGTAATTGCACGCTTTTATAGTATATTGTTCCAGTGCTGTTAAGTTCTGCAGCTAGTATAATTTTCTCCAGCATTAAATTAAAGAAATCGCACGATAGGGGGTCACCCTGTCCGAAACCTCGCTTAGTTTCGAACGGCTCGGAGAGGACCTTCCCAATTCTGGCTGAGCTGATGGTGTTACTCAACGTCATTTTGCACAGCCGTATAAGTTTTGCGGGGAAACCAAATTCAGACATAGCGGCATATAGGCAGCTCCTTTTTGTGCTGTCGAAGGCGGCTTTAAAGTCGACGAAGAGGTGATGTGTGTCGATTCTCTTTTCACGGGTTTTTTCCAAGATTTGGCGCAGTGTGAAACTCTGGTCGATGGTAGATTTACCAGGTCTGAAGCCGCACTGATAAGGCCCAATCAGCCGGTTCACGGTGGGCTTCAATCTTTCGCACAATACACTTGAAAGGACCTTATATGCGATATTAAGAAGGCTGATTCCACGATAGTTGGTGCATTTTGCAGTATCCCCCTTCTTGTGGACTGGGCAAAGAACACTTAGATTCCAACCGTCCGGCATGCTTTCGTCCGTCCATATTTTGCTAAGAAGCTGCTGCATGCGCCTTACCAACTCCTCGCCGCCGAACTTGAATAGCTCCGCAGGTAATCCATCAGCGCCCACGGCCTTGTTGTTTTTCAATCTGGTTATTGCTATTCTAACTTCGTCATAATCGGGCGGGGGGACATATATTCCATCATCATCGATTTCGGGATCGGGTTCTTCATCTCTGCGCGGTGAATAGCTGCCTCCATTTAGGAGAGCAGAGAAGTATTCCCTCCATAATCTAAATGATGGAAACATTAGCAGAAAATCTCAATTTAGGGAACGCAAAAACCCATTTGTGGACCTATTCCACGATTGTACTGGCTTGGATACGAAAGCCCCTTGTTCGTGGTCAACTTTCGTAGCACACCGTATCACGAAAATTGTCGAAAAGGCCGGAAAGGATAATTGAAGTTATGTGGATTCGGGAGCAAATCCAGCCGATATGGCTAGCAAAGGACTCCCAGCACATGAACTGGTCAACAATTCCTTGTGGTGGCAGGGACCTTCTTGGTTACAAGAAGACATCTCAAAATGGCCTACACAAGATATATCTTACAACACAACCATCGAGGAGAAACGAGTGCAAGCACATGCAGTAACGACCAAAACGGATTTTGATAATCTGGACAGATTTTCGAACCTACCCAGAGCCTTAAGGGTGATATCTTATATCGTGAGATTTCTCAAAAAGTTTTAAGCCTCCTATTGCAAAACCAACTCCTGAACCCCAACAAAAAAAGGTTGGCAGCTTCCAAACAAGCGTCAAGAAATTTAATTGTAAAATGTGTCACACAAATGAGCATAAACTACGCAACTGCACGAAATTCCTTAAACTTTCACCGCTCGTAGAGTCGATTTTATTAAGAGCAATAATAGCTGCCTGAATTGTTTATCGTCTGAACATACTGTGTCGAAATGTACAAGCTCATACAACTGCAGCATTTGTCATTCTCGACACAATACGCTCCTCCATATACAAAAAACTCAACAAAAGACAGCAGCGTATGCAAAGCATTCGGATGATGATGCCCCATCAACATCAAAACAGGCTAGGGAGAGACAAAATTCAAAGTCCCATGAGAAGCAAGTCTCGAATGTGCAATCTTGTCATGCGCATACAACCACAGGTGTACTTCTAGGCACTTCTCGTGTCAACATTAATTACAATAATACCAATTTTTCAGCTAGAGCCCTAATTGACTCTGGATCTGAGTGCTCGTTCATAACCGAACGTCTTAAACGTCGAAAGAACTCACCCAAAGACAAAAGATTATTTTAATAAAACGTCGTATCTGGTTTCATCAGATGAAATCGAAATCGCTACGCAACGCTTAGTTAACATGTCACAACAACAATTTTATCCCACAGAATACAAAAATCTAAATTCAGGCAAGCTGGTAGATTGTAAAAACGAAGTGCTTCCTCTTGACCCTTTCTTAGACAAGTATGGCATTATAAGGACTGGTGGTTGCATCCGCGCGGCTCTAGACCTACCATACAATGAACGCCATCCAATAATCCTACCTTACACATGCAAATTTTCTCACCTTTTAGTTCAGTTTATCCATGAAATCTCTTTACATGGAGAAAATCAACTAATATTTAGGCTTATTAGGACTCAATACTGGATTCCTAGGGTTAAAAATATGATAAAATCCATCATTCACAATTGTAAGGTCTGCAAAATCTATAAAAAACGTGTACAAACCAGGCATGCTTAACCAACGAACCGATATCATTTCGTTTCGTTTATTAACGTTAAGATCTTCAAATTAACGTTAATTTGGGGTTTTTACGTTAATAAACGAAACGAAATGACTTCGCTTCGTTTATTAACGTTGATTATCGTAATGAAATGATATCGGTTCGTTGGTTAAGCATGCCTGGTACAAACCCAACTTATGGGTAACCTTCCCAAGGAACGTACCACATTTTCCCGACCATTTACTACTTCAGGGGTAGATTTTGCAGGACCATTCGACATAAAAAGTTATAGAGGTAGAGGGTGTCGAATTTCGAAAGGTTATGTCTGTCTGTTTGTTTGCTTTACCACGAAAGCCATACATTTGGAAGCCACAACCGACCTTAGCACCCAATCCTTTCTCGCGGCATTTTCCAGATTTATCGCCAGGCGAGGATGTCCGAAAAATATATATTCCGACAATGGGACTAACTTTTTCGGAGCCTCACGATCACTTAGATCTGAGTTTAAGGCATTTATAGCTGATTCGCGTGAGAACGTATTGTCTAAATATGCTCATCAACTTCTGCAATGGCATTTCATCACCACTGCCTCTCCTCATATGGGAGGTCTGTGGGAAGCAGGAGTAAAAAGTTTCAAAAGCTACTTTCGAAAAGTGGCAGGTAGGGATAAATATACCTTTGAGGAATTCACAACCCTACTTTGTCGAATAGAGGCTTGCCTCAACTCGCGACCATTAAGTCCAGCGTCGAACAAATCCACCGAATTAGAACCCTCATTTCCTGATAGGCGGGCATCTTCTCGCTCCTCCAGAAATAGATTCCAATGAGAATCCTGCCTCCATAGTCAATAGGTGGCATAAATTAAAAGCTTTGCATCAAACCTTTTGCAAAAGATGGAAAAGAGGATATCTCTCAGAAATGCAAAAGCGGGTAAAATGGAAACACCCGAAAGCAAACATCAAAATAGGGGATTTCGTCGTCGAGAAAGACGACAATGTAGCTCCAAACGAATGGAGACTTGGAAGAGCGGTCAAACTCCTCCCGAGAGCAGACAACCTTGTACGAGTTGTCGACATCACGACTGAAAAAGGTCAAATTACAAGGCCCTTGGCCAAACTGGTTCTACTTCTTGAAACAAGTGGAGAGGTATCCACCGATGACCAAACCGACCCTTAAATCAGGACATTCCACTTCATCAAAATAGGTAATGCCATTTCTAATTATCGGCGTACAAAGTAAACAACTTTTTTTTCAAAATTAAAAGGCAAAAGTCGACAAGGTGCAGATACCAAGTCTATGAAAACTACAAACGAAATCCCTGAAAAATAACCTATATCCCCAGCGGAAACATATATAAAATACATAAATTAACTACAAAGCTAACTACCAAGCTAACTACACGCAAATTACCACGTACAAACGTTCGGTAGCCGCAGGGAAATACATTCGTTTATTCGCTTGGGTTCTTCTTCGTTTCAAAATCCTTCTAAGCCATCGGTTCCTAAATATAAAATGGTTTATTATTGTTTCAGACAAATAACAGTCCAACTACAATAACTTGACAAAACTTTGGTTAACACAACCGGCATCATTCATTATCAAATTAATTTATCATGTTAAGTCAAGTTGGTGTAATTGGACTAACTACATAAGAAATCTAAACCGCAAAAAAAATTCCTATTATACCCATCCGCATGCGGGTATAATTAGTAGATATCAAACCGATATCATTAAAACTACTCAATAAGAATATAAATAATGGCTTGCATTGCGTTTTGTACAATGGTTTTTAACCATTGCCTTAAAAAATTAGTGTAGTGTAATTTTACAATACAATAACAAAAAAAAAACAGATGTGCATTTACTACGTCAATATGAATAAACAAAACCCATATTCGTAAATTTTGCATTTCTTTTTTCCAATACATAACAACATTTTTTTAAAGTTTAAGTGCTTTCTCTTATTTCTCACAATAACTCACAACATTTTTTGTTGGGTATTGTGAGACAAGGAATGCACTACAAAAACAAAATTGCAATTAACTTTGCACAAATAAACTAATATTTACAACTGATCGCTTCTGCGATCATTTCTCGATTTTCTAGCACAAAAACTAGAAAGAAAACTTAAATGCACATCTTGTCTTAAAACATTAAATCTTACATTATTCCGGTACATAATTGGCATATGTAAATTTGTTTGATGTCCACCTTCATCCGTGAAGGGCAAAACCTCAAACCATTCTTTTTGGGGCGAATCAATATTCAGGCGTGTAAGTAAGTGTGTATACCAAGGAGGCCATAGTAATTTGCATAATCTGAAAAGAAAAGAAAACAAGAAGTTATTCAAATGATTAATTTAACACAAATTATAAAATTTTACAACTAGTTTACTTACCATCATCATGTTTATTAGGTAATGACATTCTTCTTCTTCCATTTGTCATTCTTTAGGGGGACTCATGTAACCGCATAAATGCCTTATAAAGTGTGTAAACGTATAAATTTATCTAGTTTACGCACGAGCTGTCAAATTTTGTATGAAAAATCATTTACACAATTTGTATAAATTTACGCTCACATTTCATTGTCTAAACGCGGTAAACTCAAAGGAATGCAACCTTGCAGACATTACAGACGGCATTTTCATCAAAATTCTCCAACATCAGCAAGTAAAGGCGTTTTAGTTTTGATTTTTCACTTAGTCTTGGCATTTTTTAATTTGTGTAACAATCAAAAAATGTTGTTCGGCAATAATACAGCTGATAAACAATCAAGTTTATCAAGAGTATTACTAGGTGCGTTCATATAACAGCGTGTCTAAATGGATATAATTTTACACCTTATAAGTTTATATGCTATCATGAGTCCCCCTTTTAATTCTCTTTCACTTAACACTTCAATTTCGCTGGTGGTGTTGCCATTTCAGCAAAATAAATAAAAACCAATTTTGAGTATGCGTGTTCCCGAGGCGCATCACAGGAACCAATTTTTTTTTTCATCAATATTCAAAATTAAATGTGCGATTAATGTTTTACTGAATCTTCTTGTAAAAATTACCACGAATGGCAAAAGAAATAGGAAACAACGTTAAAGGTTAAGAATGACTTACAATTAAAAATTATTTAGCAAGAGTTTTTGTCGAATACTACAAAAACTAGCCTGAAACCTTTCTTGGTTGGCAGGAATCTTGTGACAACAGTAGTCACAAAATAAAAATAAAGCTACAAACTTTCGATCATATTCGAAATAAAAAATTTTTCGGTCGTAGTCCAAATTACAAGTTTTCGTGGAGTGGAGTTGCCAGCCACATGAAGGCATGTTAGAGGGTCAATATAACTTTCGAAATAACTCAAAATTATTAAAGCGTTCGCCACCCAACCAATATTCATTTAAAATAAAACATTTTATTAAAATTAAAACCAAAAATAACGAAATAAATCCAATCTGGACGGAGACTCGTCCTTTCCGTCTGGATATAACCTTAAATCTCATAAAGTTTAAATCTGGAACGGAGACTTGGCCTCTTTGTCCAGATGGAAAATAATCTTACAATCGTCGAAATGTAGAACGGAGACATGTCCTCTTCGTCCAGACTACGAAAAACTCGAAATCCAATCGAGGTTTATACTAATAAAGTGCGTTGAATTGTAACCCGTTCTTGTTTTCAGCTTAATATGTTGCTTCTTTTCTTCCTACAGCGGCCTCTATTATCGATCAAGTACGGGCGCGATCAGCCAGCACATATTTGTTCAAAATAAACAAAAAATTAAATAAAGTTTTTAAGTACTGCTGTGCGTGACAGCTGAAGCATGGAATTCCTCCCACAGATGTTGCTTACCGCAAGGGGGCCGGCATGTTTAGGTCAGAACCTAAATATTTATATCTATTTTTCACGGCCACCCCAATGCATAATTCATTTAGTTTCACATATGTATTTACATAAATACACTGTCATGTATTGCTAACACGCATGCATACAACCTCATATTGTCACTCACACATATAAGCAGCATAACACGGGTTACTGAGTTTTCCATCGGATAACAAATATCCCTTGGGAAACCCCCGCACGATCTCCGGTCCGACACAACGGAGATCATTTTTCTTGTTTGCTGTTCTATTTCAACCACGGAGGAAGAAAGTCGTTGCTGCTGTCACGCCACATACCAAAGGTAAAATATTGTACTAAATTAATACAAAATAAACTACTTATTGTCATTATTACTTATACAAATTTTTTCCTTTTTATTCCTATTTCCATATATATACATATATTCTCCGTGCTACCACGCACCGTGCGAGAATATACAAATGATGATTCTAGTTTAGATATTCCGAAGAGGGATACTCATA
The DNA here is from genome assembly GCF_040869045.1 of Eurosta solidaginis. Lineage (NCBI taxonomy): Eukaryota > Metazoa > Arthropoda > Insecta > Diptera > Tephritidae > Eurosta > Eurosta solidaginis. Next base: position 149,661,222 of record NC_090324.1, on the reverse strand, counting down.
TATTTTTACATAATTCTATCGGAAATGTATCTTCAATGCATGAAGATGAAGTAGTTGATGACGAGAATAAAATTAGTGTGGAAAATATGGATGTTGATATGTCATATTAGGAAAGTGGGTCTAGTTCAAATACAGAGGTAGAGTTTTTGGATTCTAGTGATGTTGTTGAAGCACCTATTCGTAGAACATCTATTCATGTTAATAAAGGCATTCCACCAAAAAGATTAATTCAAGAAAATGTTAGTTTGGCATCTTTCACTCCAGATCCAAATAATTTTAATGAGTCTATTAAAATTAAGGAGGAGAAGGATTATTGGATTGGTGCGATGCAGGATGTAACGACACCCTAAGAGCAACTCACCACATCAGCCATACATCAGCTGATGTCGCGCAAAACAGGCGAACGCAACCCGGTGCGTGAGTGGCTCGGCCATTAAAATTTGGCAACTGAAAAAGCAACACCTGAATTTCATAAAATTATATAAAATTGTAAAAACACAAAATATATAAAGTTTAAATAAAAAGTACCTACGTCAAAAACTTGTGTAAACACATATTAGTGATATTTCTCTATCGTTTGCCGGCTGCAGTGCTTCAAGTGGGTTTTTTGGAACAATTATAAGCATGCAGCAATTTGCAAAATTACAAAGGAACAATGTGGGTAATTATTATAATATACATAACGACATTGTTTCACATGGCGACCGTGACATCGAAACCACGCGGCGCGGAATACAAAATGGTGGAATTACCTTATTTTCTTAATTATGAAGAGTTTTACGTGGTAGAGTCAGTCGCGACACCACTTAACAATTTCACAATATCATCAACACGCGGAATATACCATTTTCACAAACTTTAACTCAAATTCATGCTACATTCATTCTGACAAACATTTTTTGGGATGCCGATTTTAGTCCGTACGACTACAACACAGTAAGTGGCATATTTTCAAGAAACAAGCACCAGTAGGAACCAGAAAATACCAGCCTTTATTAAATGCGGTGCGTTCGCATAATATATTTTGGATTTTGATTACAACGGTGCGTCTGTTTATAAAACACCTTGATTTTTTTACTAAAACGGTGCGTGCGTCTAAATTCTAAACTTAACCACTAATACTTCCGCAGTTGTCAACAAGTTTTTAAAATTTACAAACCATTTTATAAGTATCAACATTTTCAAGTCTGCAATTTTTATTTTGCCTCAAAATTTTTAAATTCACTGTTACAAATTCACATTTTCTTAAAATTTTTCATATTTTCAAATTTCTAATTTAAAAAAAAAATGTATGATTCATAATACAAAATTCTCATACTTTCAAGCTTCCATCATCATCTCACAAATCTTCCATTTAAAGATTTCTCTTACTCCAGGTGGAATTTCTTCAATACATTAATTTTTCAACAAAATATCACCATATAAGACTGAGTGAACTAGATAAACAGTCTGCAAGTATCCTATAAAATTGATAATTTTTTTGATATATGCGGTGGTTCCGTTAAAAACCAATTAATTTTTTTTTCGATATAAACGATGGTTCCGTGAAAAGCCAAGTGAGATTTTTTTTATAAAGCGGTGCGTCCGTGAAAATATACGCTTTTTTTTTTTTGAACAAAGCGTGAATATAAATGGTTTTTTTGAACAAGTTTACCACAATTTTAAGATTTTTACCAATTAATACCTATATACTTTTGTGCAAATTTTAAATTCACTTACTTCTTACAGATTTTGCATACCAGTATACTGCAGTTTCAATTAACTCTTCCAATAAATTGTTAAATATTTCTTTAGCAACTATTTACCTGTAAATCAGTTCCCTTTTACAAATTTTTTTTTCCTCAACATTTCAGCTTCAAATATAAATTCAGAAATTCAACCAAGTGCTTCATTAATTTCGTAGTTTGAACTGAATTATTGTTGCTATTCTGATAACTACATATGTACTGTAGAAGTGGTAAGCAAGTGAAAAAAAATTCAGACTCAGAATCCGATTCCGATAATTCAGCCTCAAGCTACAAAAGTTTAGCTTCATCTTCGACCGAAGAAGTCACAAACCAGGAAAATAGATTATCTATGTCAACAGATTTTCCAGGCTTCGAAGATTCTTCCATTAAAAATTTAACTTCTAATTTACGCAACCCGGCGCGTGAGTGGCTCGGCCATTAAAATTTGGCAACTGAAAAAGCAACACCTGAATTTCATAAAATTATATAAAATTGTAAAAACACAAAATATATAAAGTTTAAATGAAAAGTACCTACGTCAAAAACTTGTGTAAATACATATTAGTGATATTTCTCTATCGTTTGCCGGCTGCAGTGCTTCAAGTGGGTTTTTTGGAACAATTATAAGCATGCAGCAATTTGCAAAATTACAAAGGAACAATGTGGATAATTATTATAATATACATAACGACATTGTTTCACATGGCGACCGTGACATCGAAACCACGCGGCGCGGAATACAAAATGGTGGAATTACCTTATTTTCTTAATTATGAAGAGTTTTACGTGGTAGAGTCAGTCGCGACACCACTTAACAATTTCACAATATCATCAACACGAGGAATATACCATTTTCACAAACTTTAACTCAAATTCATGCTACATTCATTCTGACAAACATTTTTTGGGATGCCGATTTTAGTCCGTACGACTACAACACAGTAAGTGGCATATTTTCAAGAAACAAGCACCAGTAGGAACCAGAAAAGACCAGCAGCAGAAAATATGTATATAATATGTATGTATGTATTACATTTTTTTACTAACGTCTTTTTATTAAACACATATGTATGGGTACGAAATATTGCAACCTTTATTAAATGCGGTGCGTTCGCATAATATATTTTGGATTTTGATTACAACGGTGCGTCTGTTAATAAAACACCTTGATTTTTTTACTAAAACGGTGCGTGCGTCTAAATTCTAAACTTAACCACTAATACTTCCGCAGTTGTCAACAAGTTTTTAAAATTTACAAACCATTTTATAAGTATCAACATTTTCAAGTCTGCAATTTTTCACTGTTACAAATTCACATTTTCTTAAAATTTTTCATATTTTCAAATTTCTAATTTAAAAAAAAAATGTATGATTCATAATACAAAATTCTCATACTTTCAAGCTTCCATCATCATCTCACAAATCTTCCATTTAAAGATTTCTCTTACTCCAGGTGGAATTTCTTCAATACATTAATTTTTCAACAAAATATCACCATATAAGACTGAGTGAGCTAGATAAACAGTCTGCAAGTATCCTATAAAATTGATAATTTTTTTGATATATGCGGTGGTTCCGTTAAAAACCAATTAAATTTTTTTTCGATATAAACGATGGTTCCGTGAAAAGCCAAGTGAGATTTTTTTTATAAAGCGGTGCGTCCGTGAAAATATACGCTTTTTTTTTTGAACAAAGCGTGAATATAAATGGTTTTTTTGAACAAGTTTTCCACAATTTTAAGATTTTTACCAATTAATACCTATATACTTTTGTGCAAATTTTAAATTCACTTACTTCTTACAGATTTTGCATACCAGTATACTGCAGTTTCAATTAACTCTTCCAATAAATTGTTAAATATTTCTTTAGCAACTATTTACCTGTAAATCAGTTCCCTTTTACAAATTTTTTTTTCCTTAACATTTCAGCTTCAAATATAAATTCAGAAATTCAACCAAGTGCTTCATTAATTTCGTAGTTTGAACTGAATTATTGTTGCTATTCTGATAACTACATATGTACTGTAGAAGTGGTAAGCAAGTGCAAAAAAATTCAGACTCAGAATCCGATTCCGATAATTCAGCCTCAAGCTACAAAAGTTTAGCTTCATCTTCGACCGAAGAAGTCACAAACCAGGAAAATAGATTATCTATGTCAACAGATTTTCCAGGCTTCGAAGATCCTTCCATTAAAAATTATCTTCTAATTTAGCTTCAAAACTTAACGATTCAAATAGACAAAATTGACTTCAACTTCTTCTACTTTAAAATTAGATCTTAACGACTCAAATAGTACAACCTTAGTTAACCCATCTTCTAACGTAAAACCAGATCTTAACGATCCAATTAGTGCAAACGTGGCCTCACCTTCTTCTAATCCTCTAGCACAACGTGGTGGTTATCGCGGTTTTTACCCAAATTGACTTCAACTTCTACTTTAAAATTAGATCTTAACGACTCAAATAGTACAACCTTAGTTAACCCTTCTTCTAACGTAAAACCAGATCTTAACGATCCAATTAGTGCAAACGTGGCCTCACCTTCTTCTAATCCTCTAGCACAACGTGGTAGTTATCGTGGTTTTTACCCAAATCGCAGCTATACTGGCTATAGAAATAATAGTTCATTTTCACACAAAAGCAACTATAACGGTAACAATAGCCATTGATATCGATATGACAATAGAAATAGATACCAAAATAGTAACAATAGCAATACACGTTCAAACTCAAACTCAAATGCAAATAATAGTAACAATAGAAGAAACAATGCAAGATCATCCAACGGTAGAGGTAGAAATGCAAAGGTACGCGCTTTAAACGCGAGTGCCCCTCGGGAGCGAACACTGAGGGAGGACGAACTAAGCGAGTAAGCGAATTTCCTTCACCAGTAGGCATATACTGTTTAAATTAAAATTATTTAGATTTCATAGAGTTACAACTTAACAACGAGTCACAAAAATTTTGTTCTTTCCTAGTAGACACTCAAGCAGACATTTCTTTAACCCTCTGCAACTGACGTCGTAGCCTGATAGACACCGCAAATCAAAACTCAGAGCATATCTTGGTAAAAATTTAACCTATGCTCTCTATACTCTCTTTACCTTTCGTATTCATATTTCTACTTCGTTCAGTACGAAAAGAGCTGACGAGGACAACACACGTGAGTAGCTACGCGAAAAAGTGTATGTGATACCTCCACGTCAGTATTTGGGTAAGGATTTGGCAGACCAGCAGGTCAGTATAAGTGTGACATTTCATAGTGTCCTACAGACCGCATACATCGTAAAATAATGCGGCTACATCATCGTTTTCAATTTTTTAGTCAATAATCTCAGACGCAAGAGTTCCTTCAAAAGAACTTCAGCTGGAACGTTTAAAAGCAGCGAGGAGCAAATAGCTGCCTTGGCTCGAGCAGATAGATGAAGAAGAGTACTTTAGCGAGGACGATGATATACAAGATCCAAATTTCGAATCAGAACAAGTAACATTTGATGACGACGAAATTTCTTTGGAAGCAGAAACTCAAGAAGAATCTACTGAATTTACGGAAGAATCGAGAGGTGATCATTGTACCTATATATATTTTATATTACGGTATATTCGTGCAGCCGCAAAACGTGAGTTAGCCGATGGAAATTTCCAATAGAATGCTGGATATGATAGGGATTAACTGTTATATTGCATACCAAGCTTGTGAAAACATGGATCCCAAAATGAGGAGTGAATTTTTATTAAATATGGCTCAAGAAATGGTGACAGATCATTTAAAATCACGCGTATATAACGACAGACTACCAAAGTAATTGCTCATGACTATAAGTCGAGTTTGGGAAGAGATTTGCCCCCTTCCACTACCAAAAAATCAGCTGGGCTCCACAGTGGTAGGAAGCTATGCCACATATGCCCACCTTAAATAAAAAGGAAAACGAAATACAGCTGCTATTATTGCATACACCCTATTTGTTTGCAGTGTTCTAGTCTCCTCTGCGACAACTGCAAACAAAAAATGTAAGATTTCCAGACTTTATAAAAGGAAATCTAACCACAGGATGTGGCTCAAAATGGAGACTGACTTTACTTAAAAAGTATTTTTAAATACACGGGGAATAGTTTCTCAATTTTTTGAGAACTTTGGCTTTTTTTTTTATTTTTGTTGATAGCATTGTACTGTTTTGTTGTTTTTATGAAACTGAATGAAATAAATCGTATTTCTAAAAATAGTTTTTGTCTTAAAAATGTAATATTAGGTTGGATTAACAAATATTTTTTGTTCAAGGAAATATAACCATGAAAACTGCAAACAGAATTTTTAATAAATATAAACATTTTGAAATCGAGGTTTGATGGACCTCACGACAGTTAAATTGTTAAAATTTGATCACGTCAGCTGCAGAGGGTTAATAAAGATATCATGTTTAGACAGCAATATTTCCTTAAATACAAACGACATTATCAACATTATCGGTGTTACTTCCAATTCAGTTTCCACTTTAGGTAAAATTACGCAATTTTAAATTTTTCTAACTTTTCTCTTAAACATACTTTACATGTAGTAAATGAAGACTTTAATACTCCATCCGATGGCATATTAGGTAAAGATTTTCTGAAATTTAACAAATGCATTATTAATTATGAAAGAAATAGTATTTCCTTTTGGGTAGGTAATGAAAAAGTCGCGATACCAATCCTACATGGAACAGAAAGCGACAGTTGTATAATTCTTCCAAGATGTGAAATTTTTAGACTTTTTGATTTAGGAGATTCACCCGAGCCACTTTTCGTGAACTCGCAAGAAATTGAAAAAGGCGTTTTCACAGCGAAGGGCATTGTTAATTCCAGTAACCCAATAATTAAAGTCATAAACACCACGGATGATGTCAAGTATGTAAAAAGAAACAGTATTCGGACAGAAACACTTTCAAACTATAATGTTTATACAATTCATAAGACAGAAACAGAAGAAAAACGTAAGAAAAAAACTTATTTCAATTAAAACAAAAAACAACTACCTCAACATGCTCGAAGTAAATTAATTGACCTTTGCATAAATTATGCCGAAATTTAGCTCTTGACATTTAGTCCGACTAAAAATGATTAAAGTGGGGTTAAGCGCATCATGAAATATTTAAAAGGCAAAATTGATTATGTTTTGCGATTAAGCAACGTTTATGCAACCGAGCTTGAATTTCACAGGTATGCTGATGTTGATTGGGGTGAAAATAGTCCAGATAGGAAGTCAAATAGTGGTTACTTACTTACTTAATTGGCGCTTAACCGTCTAAACGGTTATGGCCGTCCAACAAGGCGCGCCAGTCGCTCCTTCGCTCCGCCAACCGGCGCCAATTGGTCACACCAAGGGAGTTTAAATCGTTTTCCACCTGGTCCTTCCAACGGAGTGGGGGCCGCCCTCTACCTCTGCTTCCATAGGCGGGTTCCGATAGAAACACTTTCTTGGCCGGAGCATCATCTTTCATTCGCATAACATGGCCTAGCCAGCGCAGCCGCTGCGTTTTAATTCGCTGGACTATGTTGATGTCTGCGTATAGCTCGTACAGCTCATCATTAAATCTTCTTCGGTACTCGCCATCGCCAACGCGTAGAGGTCCATAAATCTTTCGAAGAACTTTTCTCTCGAACACTCCCAAAGCCGCTTCATCTGCTGTTGTCATGGTCCATGCTTCTGCCCCATATAGCAGGACGGGTACGATAAGTGACTTGTAGAGTATGATTTTCGTTCGCCGAGAGAGGACTTTACTTTTCAATTGCCTACCTAGTCCAAAGTAGCATTTATTGGCAAGATTGATTCTTCGCTGGATTTCAGTGCTGATGTTGTTGCTAGTGTTGATGCTGGTTCCCAAATAAACGAAGTCTTTTACTATTTCGAAATTATGGCTGCCAACAGTAGCGTGGTTGCCAAGGCGCATATGCGCTGACTCTTTGCTCGATGACAGCAGGTACTTCGTTTTGTCCTCATTCACCATCAAACCCATCTTTACCGCTTCTTTTTCCAGCTTGGAGTAAGCAGAACTAACAGCGCGGGTGTTTAGACCGATGATATCAATGTCATCAGCATATGCCAGTAATTGCACGCTTTTATAGTATATTGTTCCAGTGCGGTTAAGTTCTGCAGCTAGTATAATTTTCTCCAGCATCAAATTAAAGAAATCGCACGATAGGGGGTCACCCTGTCTGAAACCTCGTTTAGTTTCGAACGGCTCGGAGAGGTCCTTCCCAATTCTGACTGAGCTGATGGTGTTGCTCAACGTCATTTTGCACAGCCGTATAAGTTTTGCGGGGAAACCAAATTCAGACATAGCGGCATATAGGCAGCTCCTTTTCGTGCTGTCGAAGGCGGCTTTAAAGTCGACGAAGAGGTGATGTGTGTCGATTCTCTTTTCACGGGTTTTTTCCAAGATTTGGCGCATTGTGAAAATCTGGTCGATGGTAGATTTACCAGGTCTGAAGCCGCACTGATAAGGTCCAATCAGCCGGTTCACGGTGGGCTTCAATCTTTCGCACAATACACTTGAAAGGACCTTATATGCGATATTAAGAAGGCTGATTCCACGATAGTTGGTGCATTTTGCAGTATCCCCCTTCTTGTGGACTGGGCAAAGAACACTTAGATTCCAACCGTCGGGCATGCTTTCGTCCGCCCATATTTTGCTCAGAAGCTGCTGCATGCGCCTTACCAACTCCTCGCCGCCGAACTTGAATAGCTCCGCAGGCAATCCATCAGCGCCCACGGCCTTGTTGTTTTTCAATCTGGTTATTGCTATTCTAACTTCGTCATAATCGGGCGGGGGGACATATATTCCATCATCATCGATTGCGGGATCGGGTTCTTCATCTCTGCGCGGTGAATTGCTGCCTCCATTTAGGAGAGCACAGAAGTGTTCCCTCCATAATCTAAGCCCTCTCTGAACATCAGTTACAAGGTCGCCGTTTTCATTCAGGAGTTTGCCCCGGTCTTGAAACCTTCCGTCTGTCGCCGTATTTTTTGGTAGAATTTTCGGGCGTTATTCCTGGTGGCTAGCAGCTCAAGCTCCTCGCACTCACGCCTTTCTGCTTCTGCTTTTTTCTTCCTGAAAAGGCGTCTCGCTTCCCTTTTCAACTCACGATAGCGTTCACACACTCCTCTTGTCGCGCTCGCTTTTAACGTAGCCCTGTAGGCAGCGTCTTTTCTTTCGGTTGCAACGCGGCATTCTTCATCATACCAGTTGTTTTTTCGTGGCCGCCGGTAACCAATTTTTTCCTCGGCGGCAGTATGAAGTGCTTTGGAGATATGCTCCCACTGCTCCTGTATTCCTTCAGGATGAGTTGTGCCCTCAGAGAGCAGGTGTGAGAGTCTAGTTGCGAAATCATTGGCAGTCTGTTGTGATTGAAGCTTTTCGACGTCTAGCTTTCCTTGTGTTTTTTGTTTCTTGTTTTTAGCCGCGTTGAGGCGGGTCCGTATTTTGGCTGCAACGAGATAATGGTCCGAATCGATGTTAGGTCCTCGGATCGTTCGCACATCTAAAACACTGGAGGCATGCCGTCCGTCTATCACAACGTGATCGATCTGATTGCGAGTATTTCGATCAGGAGACAGCCATGTAGCTTGATGTATCTTTTTATGCATGAACCTCGTGCTTGATATGACCATGTTTCGAGCACCGGCAAAGTCAATCAGCCTCAGTCCGTTAGGAGAAGTTTCATTGTGTAGGCTGAACTTTCCGACTGTAGGGCCAAAAACACCTTCTTTGCCCACCCTGGCGTTAAAGTCACCAAGCACGACTTTTATATCATGACGGGGGCAGCGCTCGTATGTGCGTTCTAATTGTTCATAAAAAGTGTCTTTCACCTCATCGTCTTTCTCCTCTGTCGGCGCATGGGCGCAGATGAATGATATATTAAAAAATTTTGCTTTTATTCGAATAGCGGCGAGACGCTCGTCCACAGGCGTGAACGCCAACACTTGGCGACAAAGTCTCTCTCCCACCACGAATCCGACGCCGAAACTGCGCTTATTCGCATGGCCACTCCAATATATGTCACAATTTTTTATCTTCTTTCTTCCTTGCTTCGTCCAACGCATTTCTTGGATGGCGGTGATGTCAGATTTTGCTTTGACGAGGACATCAACCAGCCGGGCATCTGCACCAATCCCATTCAGGGAGCGGACGTTCCAGGTGCATGCCCTCAATTCATTGTCCTTCAAACGTTTGCCATGGTCGTCATCAATAGAGAGTGTATTTATCCGAGGCTTGTTGTTATATTTCATTGGAGTACGGTTTTACGTGGCGGGTCCCAAGCCCAGCGCACAACCCGCTCAGCGGGGGTGAAAATGTTACTTGGCACGCTTATATAGCGAGCCGCTTGCTCCAAGACAGACGCTCGCTTGCAGCCGCACCTAGAGGTGTACAGACGCTGCCGATGAGATCTCCCCCGGCTAGCCCTTAAACCGATTATGTCAGAGTGGCCTAGCCAGGTTGTCGCCTTCTCACATTAGCTCACCGCTAAACGGGTGTTTAGCGGCTACCCAGAGGATACTTGGCCGCAAGCGACCATAGTGGTTATGTTTTCTATTTAAATGGAGGACTAATAAGCTGGGCATGTCGTAAACAAAATTGTGTTTCGCTTTCTTCTACTGTTGTTGTTGTTGTAGCAATGCTCGCCCCACCTAATAGCCGCGACCGATCAAAAATTGTCATCAATATCCTCTAACGGTAGTCCAAGGAAACTTGCCGTTTCAACAGGGGTGGACCATAAGGAAAGGGGTGTTAGAGGCGTTGGTTCCACATTACAATTAAAGAGATGGTTGGTGTCATGTGGGGACACATTGCAAGCGGGGCATACATTTTGTATGTCGGGGTTGATTCTGGATAGGTAAGAGTTTAACCTGTTACAGTATCCAGAACGAAGTTGAGCAAGAGTGACACGCGTTTCCCTGGGGAGTATGCGTTCCTCTTCTGCGAGTTCTGGATATTTTTCTTCAAGTACTGGATTCACCGGGCAATTCCCGACATAAAGGTCCGACGCCTGTCTATGGAGTTCACCAAGGACCTGCTTGTGTTTACGGATATGACTCCTTAGGCCCCTAGGCGGTGCTGGTTCGTCAATCAGATGTCGGGTATTCAACAGAAACTGTTTGGTCAGCATCTCATTTCTCTCCCTGATGGGGAGTATTCTCGCCTCATTATGCAGATGGTGTTCTGGGGACATAAAAAGACAGCCCGTGGCGATTCTGAGAGCAGTATTTTGGCAGGCCTGTAGTTTCTTCCAGTGAGTATTTTTTAGGCTTGGCGACCTTATGGGTGACGCGTAGCACGTAATCGGCTGGCTAATTGCTTTGTATGTGGTCATGAGCGTTCCTTTATCTTTTCCCCAGGTACTGCCAGCAAGGGATTTGAGGATTTTATTACGGCTCTGAATTCTCGGAACAATTGCGGTTGCGCGCGCACCAAAATGTAGATCCTGATCAAACGTCACACCCAAAATTTTGGGGTGTAGGACAGTCGGTAGCGTAGTGCCATCGACGTGGATGTTCAATATGGTCGACATTTGGGGCGTCCATGTTGTAAATAAGGTCGCGGAAGATTTAGTCGGTGACAATACCAGGTTTCGCGAGGCGAAAAAACTGGAGAGATCAGGGAGATAGCCGTTTATTTTATTGCATAGCTCATCGATTTCTGGGCCTGGGCCTGTGGCCATTATTGTGCAGTCATCGGCGTAGGAAACGATTGTGACTCCTTCCGGTGGTGAAGGTAGCTTAGATATGTAGAAATTAAACAAAAGTGGGGATAGGACACCACCCTGTGGCACCCCTTGTTTAATTCTCCTTGGTTTTGATGTTTCGTTTATGAATTGCACCGATGCCTGCCGACCACCCAGATAATTTGCGGTCCACATGGGGTAAGGGTAGACCCTTCCAGGTCTTGCAGTAATGAGCCATGGTTGACCGTATCAAAGGCTTTTGATAGGTCTAGCGCTACGAGTACTGTTCTATGGTGGGGGTATTGATTCAAACCGCAATTTATCTGGGTGCTAATGACATTTAGCGCGGAGGTAGTGCTATAGAGTTTTCTGAAGCCATGCTGATGAGGGGCTAGCTGCAAATGTGCTTGGAAATAAGGGAGCAGAATGGCTTCAAGCGTCTTTGCCACTGGCGATAGGAGAGATATCGGACGATATGACTCACCTATGTTAGCTGGTTTCCCAGGCTTTAGTAGCGGGACCACCTTGGCCATTTTCCATTTCTCGGGTTTGGCAAAGGTGGAGAGAGACAGGGTGAAGACATGCGCTAAATATTTGAAACCCTCTTTCCCTAGGTTTTTAAGCATCGGCATGGCTATGCCGTCTGGGCCCACTGCTTTGGATGGTTTAGCGCGATCAATGGCGTCCTCAACCTCTCTAGCGGTGATGGTGATTGGTGACGCGCTGAATTTGTGTTTATGTCCGTGTCTATTGGCTCTCCGTCTATCTTTGTCGACCGTAGGATGCATTATATATTGTCGGCAGAAAGCGCTCGCGCATTTTTCCGCATCCGACAGCACCTTATCGCCAAAGGCGAGGGAAACATTGTCTTTGTGCTTAGTCGGATTCGATAGGGACTTTACGGTGGACCAAAGTTTACCTACACCGGTAGAGAGGTTACAACCTCTTAGGTGCTCTTTCCATTTCGCCCGCTTGTGTTCGTCCACAAGCAATCTGATGCGTTGGTTAATATCCCTTATTTGGGGGTCGCCTGGATCAAGCTGTCTTATAAGGTCGCGTTCCCTCGCTAAGCTCGCGGCCTCCGCCGGGAAGTGGGGCCGGATTTCGGGAATTCTCCCGGCGGGAATGAAATGTGCCGAGGCGGATTCAATGACCTTACGGAAGGCACGCTCCCCTTGGCGGGCATCAGTCGGGATAGGAAGGGCAGCAAAGCTGCTGTCTGTTGCAGATTTATATTCTTCCCACTTTCCTTTTTTGAAGTTTATGAAAGTGCGTTTTTCGGTGACGATGAAGTCGGCGGTACGCTCGAACGAAATAAGTATGGGCAGGTGGTCGGATGCCAATGTTACCATCGGCTGCCAGTTGACGCAGTTTACGAGTTCTGCGCTCACGATTGAGATATCTGGCGAGCTATGACAGCTTCCTACCATACGTGTGGGGGCGTATCCGTTTATTGTGCAGAACGTCGTTTCTTCTATTTGATCCGCCAAAATCTCACCCCTACTGTCCGCCCGCAAGTTTGAATGCCATAGGTCGTGATGGGCATTGAAATCGCCTAAGATAATGCGATTGTTGCCAGTGAGTAAGGCCTCGATTTTAGGGCGGTATCCACTGGGGCAACAGGTGGCAGGAGGGATGTAGATGTTGATGAATTCTAGATTTGCATCGCCTGACCGGACAGATAGGCCTTTGTCCCTGCGGTCGATGCCAGGATCAAATATATGATATTGCACAGAGTGGTGTATAATAAACGCGAGGCCGCCTCCATTTCCGCTCTCGCGGTCCTTCCTGTGGACATTATACCCAGAGCAGGTCTGCAATGCAGATCTTGCTGTGAGCTTAGTCTCTTGAATCGCAGCAATGCGGATTTTGTGCCGCTTCATGAAATCGACTATCTCCGTAATCTTCCCAGTTAGTCCATTACAGTTTAACTGCAGAATTCTGAAGTGCATGAGGGGTGACGCCGCCACTCTAGGGGTAAGTGACGGGTGACTACGCCTAGGTTGTGGAAGTCCAGGACGCAATTGCTGTTGTGGCCTTGGGACTGGGCGCCCTTGGGCAAGCATTGGGGTACCCGGATGATTTGGGTTTGCGACCTGGCAACATGGCGCGATGAAACCCGTAGAGGGGTTGCCGTCGCGGAGACCAGAACATCTAGGAAAGTGGCACCACCCAAGGCAGGAGCTGCATTGAGCGGATGTCTTGCGAAAAAACTTCTTACTTCGAATTTGTTACTGCTTCAATAAAGAACGCAATTAAAGACAGATCTCGGCTTTTCAATACAATTAAAAATGAGTTGTGCTCACTGAAGAAAAATTCGACACGGGATTTAGTGAAGCGTCCAAAGACCACAACGTAATAGGAAGTCGATTGGTTTTTAAGCGAAAATCGAGTATGTCCGGCCCAGTTTTCAAGGCACGCCTAGTTGCAAAGGGCTATTCACAAAAGGAGGACGTTGATTATGGGGAAAGATTTTCTCCAGTGGTGCACTACGTTTCTAGTCGAACTGTTCTTCGACGTGAAGACAGCATTCTTAAATGGGGAGCTAGAAGAGGAAATTTTCATGGAGGTTCCAGAAGGACTTGAAGTTGACGGTAAGAACCTAGTTTGCCGCCTCAAGAAAAGTTTGTATGGACTAAAACAAACATCCAGAGTGTGGAAGAAGAAACTCACAAAATTCTTAAAGGATTATATCATGATCCAATCGAAGGCAGATTCATGTGTGTTCATCGGTAGTGTAAATGGCAATAAGATTATCCTAATGTTGTATGTGGACGACGAATTGATTTTGTCAAAAAGCAAACAGACACTGGAAATATTGATTGCTCATTTGAGTGACAATTTTGAGATGACACGAGGAGAAGACGGTAATTACGTTGGCGTTGAAATACACCGAGATCGAGAGACTCTCAACTTCCGATGGATGATATCCTCAGGCTGGTAGTTTTTGAGAAAAGATACAAAGTAGAATTGGGAGACAAAGTTACAACGGCTACACAAGATAGTATGGTACACAAATGGCTCGAAGACGCCAGAGGGGATTGCAGTCGGAGTCTTTGGACCCAGAGCCAAAATATCAACGCCTCTGAGAGCACAACCGGTAATTTTCAAGTCGAAGTATTTGCCATAAGTCAGTGTGCTGAGCTGAACATTCAGTGCGGATACTCCAATGAAACAATTGCCATACTCAGTCAAACAGCCTGACCACACTAAAGGCAATTGCAGTGTTTGAAATAAAGTCAGCACTGACCCTTGAGTGCGTAGAAAAGCTGAATCAATTAGAAGTACACAACGTAGAACTGCTGGCCCGGGTCCCAGGCCACAGGAGAGTAGAGGGTAATGACCAGGCAAACAACCAGGACAGAGAGGCAGCAACTGCATGGCCCATCGGCCCGAGCCGTTCCTGCCAGTTGGCTCACAAGGGCATTTATTAGTAGAAGGGAGGGAAAAGAGAGAAGAACACTGGAGTAATACGCCAGGTTTGACACAATCTAAGTTACTGTTAGGAGGTTATAGCACAAGTCGCTACGGGACAATAATAGGCCTCTCAAAAGATAACCTAAGGATCTCAAGAGGTATTCTTACATGGTATTGTAGACTGAACAGACGTATGGAGAAACTGGGCATACTATCGAATAACACATGCCGATTTTATGATCGATCAGCAGACGGCGGATCATATCATTCCAGGATGCGACACAATCTCAAGACGTAGGGCTAAGCTTATAGACTCACCATGGCCAGAGCATACTGCAAGGGTTCATAAAGGAAGTCGGCTTGGATGAGGTGCTGTGAAGGAGATATGTAAGTCACTGTGCAATCCTCAATAAATTATCTATCTATCTACGTTCCGGTAATAAGCACCATTGTGGTACTAGCCCGACCATCTCAGGAACTATTAATATGACTACATTAAACCTTCTAGGGATTGAATATTAATAATGACCGCAATGTAAGAGTCTGCTAAAATAAAAATAAAATAAAAAATAAATCAGTAATGAAAAGAACAAAGTTTACTAAAATTTAACTGGCTGTGGGTAATAGGTGGATGGTGTAGCATTATGCATTATGCCCTCCTATGTCAATGCGCTTGTAGCATTATGCATTATGCTCTTCTATGCCAATGTATTTTTTATGCAGACCACACATAGTCATATTGCATTCATATTACAATATGGACCTATATAAATTATGTTAACCCCAACACAGAGGGAGTTCAATATTACATACAAATGCCGATACCAAGACCCATATCCGGTTACATTTAACTTGCGCATTGACCAATTCGTTAATAGCGTGACCGAATCTCAATGACAGTTTGTCAATGTGGCTGCCAAAATATTTATACAATGACAAATATCTCAAATTAGGTCAAATTAATATGCTGACGCAGAATGTATGTATCAAGAATGTATATAATTTTGGTTTGAAAATATTAATGTAACTATGTATATGTAGAATAAGAAATTTTGTATAAAAATAAAGGCATTTCTTTAATAAAGTCAATCATATTCAAACGCTACTCATCAGCGTGTCTTTTGTTTTACGTTTTAAACTTTTCAGCAGGTTGTTGTTGTTTTAGAGTGCTCGTTAGATCGCTTCACAAGGCAGTTGGTTCCATGTACCGGAGCGACACGGGATTCATCCCGACCAGGTCTGTCATTTAAGTGTAATCTCATTTAATTGTTGTCATAATCCCAGCAAATCCTTGCAGTGGGAGTGCGCCATTTTCTCCTCCGGGAAGTTATTGAACCCAATCCGGGACCTGTACCTGCTCCCGGTCCAGAGAAATGGTTTTGCTGCGTTTGCCGGAAAAGAGTATTTTTAGGACGGTCACACTCTTGTCAGTGTGTCACGTGTAAGGGATGGTTTCACCGGACGGGATGTTCTGGGCTAGACCCCAAAACCCGAAGTCCTCGGAGCTTTTACAAATCTTTTGTGGCTCCTTGCTGTTCCCGCCGAAGGGCGCCCGTAGTCAGCGTATTAGCGCCCCTCACTACCCTCTAGCAGCCCCGCTGCTCAGCAAACCACAACAAGTACCCGCTGCTGCTCGCACCCCACGGCCGCTCCTCCTCTTCCTTGCAGAGGTGGAACGCAGTCTCCCTAGGGTATCGCGCGTCACTCTAGTTCAACTTCGATCTGGGCACTGTAACAAGTTAAACTCTTACCTATCCACAATCAACCCCGACATACAAGTTAATTCAAGGGATTGTGTAGCGCAACCCTTTCAAAGGGTTGCCAGCGTAATATATACAGCCGAGGCTCTGAAGATGGCCTAGAAACCTTCATGTGGTCATACCAAATCGTTCCCGAAGTGTTCAGGCTAGTACCTTAATGGTGCTTGTTACAGGAACGTACCGGATCTGCATCCGGCAAAGGACCATCAAAGTCGATAACTGTTATCGCTACAACAACAACAACATTAATTACTTTTTGCTTTTCATTCATACGTATGTATGTGCATTTTTAAGTAATAAAAAATGATATATTATTCTAATAGATAGCGTCTCTTCCGGGGTGCGCTTTAGCTCAGAATATGGCAAAACAAGAGGAAACCTAAAATTAAATGCAGATTCACATGTTATTTGCCAAGGATTTACCTGTAACCAAGGTACTTTCCACAGCCAACAAGCTTTATAACATGGTACCAAACTGCTTGAAGGTGTTTCCCCAAAAAAGGGTGGCACTACGCATCTTGGTTTGGCAGTATTTTCCTCGGTAATTTATACTGATTAAAATATGCAATAGTAGATAATGTAATGTGAATTAAAATGGGCAAATGATCCGCATGCAACTGTTATTTATGTGCCGCCACCGGGAGCTGCAGCTGCTATCCTAGAAGCGTCATAAGCAGAAATGCTTGTGATTCTTTTCATCACCGAAGGTGTGCCACAACATGATATGGTTCGCTTTAAGCGCGCTCTCTTAAGGCAAAATAAATCGCGTCTAGTCAGCAGAAATCATCGCACCAGAAAGGGTAAGTAAATGGCCTACCATATTAAATATATAAACCACATGTATGAATTTGTTAGTGATAATTTGTCATGCTTTTGTTTATAATCAACCGAAGAATGCAAATACCAAAGAGTTCGAAGTTCATGTAAATAACAATAGATTTCTTTAATTAGCGTTTGGAGAGCAAAATACACACCTATGTATGCATAGAACTGCATTTAAAAGGGAGGAATTAATTAATTATGATCAGTACATTTACAAGATTTTTGTCATTTTCGCTGCGTCGCCGTTGCCATTACCCTATTACCCACAGCCAGTTAAAATTTTAGTAAACTTTGCTCTTTTAATTACTGATTCAAAACGTGGAAAGTTATATATCGAGCATTCCATGGAGAATGGTAAATTTTAGCAGACTCTTACATTGCGGTCATTATTAATATTCAATCCCTAGAAGGAGTCATATTAATAGTTCCCGAGATGGTCGGGCTAGTACCACAATGGTGCTTATTACCGGAACGTAGATAGATAGATAATTTATTGAGGATTGCACAGTGACTTACATATCTCCTTCACAGCACCTCATCCAAGCCGATGATATGATCCGCCGTCTGCTGATCGATCACAAAATCGGCATGTGTTATTCGATAGTATGCCCAGTTTCTGCATATGTCTGTTCAGTCTACAATACCATGTAAGAATACCTCTTGAGACCCTTAGGTTATCTTTTGAGAGGTCTATTATTGTCCCGTAGCGACTTGTGCTATAACCTCCTAACATTAACTTAGATTGTCTCAAACCTGGCGTATTACTCCAGTGTTCTTCTCTCTTTTCCCTCCCTTCTACTAATAAATGCCCTTGTGAGCCAACTGGCAGGAACGGCTCGGGCCGATGGGCCATGCAGTTGCTGCCTCTCTGTCCTGGTTGTTCGCCTGCTCATTACCCTCTACTCTCCTGTGGCCTGGGACCCGGGCCAGCAGTTCTACGTTGTGTACTTCTAATTGATTCAGCTTTTCTACGCACTCAAGGGTCAGTGCTGACTTTATTTCAAACACTGCAATTGCCTTTAGTGTGGTCAGACTGTTTGACTGAGTATGGCAATTCTTTCATTGGAGTATCCGCGCTGAATGTTCAGCTCAGCACACTGACTTATGGCAAATACTTCGACTTGAAAATTACCGGTTGTGCTCTCAGAGGTGCTGATATTTTGGCTCTAGGTCCGAGGACTCCGACTGCAATCCCCTCTGGCGTCTTCGAGCCATTTGTGTACCATACGATCTTGTGTGCCGTTGTAATTTTGTCTCCCAATTCTACTTTGTATCTTTTCTCAAAAACTACCAGCCTGAGGATATCATCCATCGGAAGTTGAGAGTCTCTCGATCTCGGTGTATTTCAACGCCAACGTAATTACCGTCTTCTCCTCGTGTCATCTCAAAATTGTCACTCAAATGAGCTATCAATATTTCCAGTGTCTTTTTGCTTTTTGACAAAATCAATTCGTCGTCCACATACAACATTAGGATAATCTTATTGCCATTTACACTACCGACGAACACACATGGATCTGCCTTCGATTGGATCATGATATAATCCTTTAAGAATTTTGTGAGTTTCTTCTTCCACACTCTGGATGTTTGTTTTAGTCCATACAAACTTTTCTTGAGGCGGCAAACTAGGTTCTTACCGTCAACTTCAAGTCCTTCTGGAACCTTCATGAAAATTTCTTCTTCTAGGTCCCCATTTAAGAATGCTGTCTTCACGTCGAACTGCACCATTTCCAAGCCTTCTACTGCTGCGATCGCAAGAACAGTTCGACTAGAAACGTAGTGCACCACTGGAGAAAATCTTTCCCCATAATCAACGTCCTCCTGTTGTGAATAGCCCTTTGCTTCACTAAATCCCATGTCGAATTTTTCTTCAGTGAACACAACTCATTTTTAATTGTATTGAAAAGCCGAGATCTTTCTTTAATTGCGTTCTTATTTGAAGCAGTAACAAATTCGAAGTAAGAAGTTTTTTCGCAAGAAATTAGGCGCTTACATATATATATTACAGGGTTGTTATGTGTATAAATTGACAAAGCTATTTTGGACATAGTATATTTGTATTTTCAACACTCCTCCTCTTTGATCAATTTTTCTAAACCACACATTTGCCTGAATTTTTCTAACTTTGTCTTCGCAAGCGGTTTTTGTATTGTATTGCAATATGCAAATATTAGGTGTATGATATAATATATATTATATACATATTATGTATAAATTTTTGATACAAATTTCAGTTCATTTTTATACTCAGTTGAGCAGAGCTCACAGAGTATATTAACTTTGATTGGATAACGGTTGGTTGTACAGGTATAAAGGAATCGAGATAGATATAGACTTCCATATATCAAAATCATCAGTATCGAAAAAAAATTTGATTGAGCCATGTCCGTCCGTCCGTCCGTCCGTCCGTCTGTCCGTTAACACGATAACTTGAGTAAATTTTGAGATATCTTGATGAAATGTGGTATGTAGATTCCTGGGCACTTATCTCAGATCGCTATTTAAAATGAACGATATCGGACTATAACCGCGTACAGCTCATCATTAAATCTTCTTCGGTACTCGCCATCGCCAACGCGTAGAGGTCCATAAATCTTTCGAAGAACTTTTCTCTCGAACACTCCCAAAGCCGCTTCATCTGCTGTTGTCATGGTCCATGCTTCTGCCCCATATAGCAGGACGGGTACGATAAGTGACTTGTAGAGTATGATTTTCGTTCGCCGAGACAGGACTTTACTTTTAATTGCCTACCTAGTCCAAAGTAGCATTTATTGGCAAGATTGATTCTTCGCTTGATTTCCGTGCTGATGTTGTTGCTAGTATTGATGCTGGTTCCCAAATAAACGAAGTCTTTTACTATTTCGAAATTATGGCTGCCAACAGTAGCGTAGTTGCCAAGGCGCATATGCGCTGACTCTTTGCTCGATGATAGCAGGTACTTCGTTTTGTCCTCATTCACCATCAAACCCATCTTTACCGCTTCTTTTTCCAGTTTGGAGTAAGCAAAACTAACAGCGCGGGTGTTTAGGCCGATGATATCAATGTCATCAGCATATGCCAGTAATTGCACGCTTTTATAGTATATTGTTCCAGTGCTGTTAAGTTCTGCAGCTAGTATAATTTTCTCCAGCATCAAATTAAAGAAATCGCACGATAGGGGGTCACCCTGTCTGAAACCTCGTTTAGTTTCGAACGGCTCGGAGAGGACCTTCCCAATTCTGGCTGAGCTGATGGTGTTGCTCAACGTCATTTTGCACAGCCGTATAAGTTTTGCGGGAAATCAAATTCAGACATAGCGGCATATAGGCAGCTCCTTTTCATGCTGTCGAAGGCGGCTTTAAAGTCGACGAAGAGGTGATGTGTGTCGATTCTCTTTTCACGGGTTTTTTCCAAGATTTGGCGCATTGTGAAACTCTGGTCGATGGTAGATTTACCAGGTCTGAAGCCGCACTGATAAGGCCCAATTAGCCGGTTCACGGTGGGCTTCAATCTTTCGCACAATACACTTGAAAGGACCTTATATGCGATATTAAGAAGGCTGATTCCACGATAGTTGGTGAATTTTGCAGTATCCCCCTTCTTGTTGACTGGGCAAAGAACACTTAGATTCCAACCGTCGGGCATGCTTTCGTCCGCCCATATTTTGCTAAGAAGCTGCTGCATGCGCCTTACCAACTCCTCGCCGCCGAACTTGAATAGCTCCGCAGGCAATCCATCAGCGCCCACGGCCTTGTTGTTTTTCAATCTGGTTATTGCTATTCTAACTTCGTCATAATCGGGCGGGGGGACATATATTCCATAATCATCGATTTCGGGATCGGGTTCTTCATCTCTGCGCGGTGAATTGCTACCTCCATTTAGGAGAGCAGAGAAGTATTCCCTCCATAATCTAAATGATGGAAACATTAGCAGAAAATCTCAATTTAGGGAACGCAAAAACCCATTTGTGGACCGATTCCACGATTGTACTTTCTTGGATACGAAAGCCCCCTTGTTCGTGGTCAACTTTCGTAGCACACCGTATCACGAAAATTGTCGAAAAGGCCGGAAAGGATAATTGGAGTCATGTGGATTCGGGATCAAATCCAGCCGATATGGCTAGCAGAGGACTCCCAGCACATGAACTGGTCAACAATTCCTTGTGGTGGCAGGGACCTTCTTGGTTACAAGAAGACATCTCAAAATGGCCTACACAAGATATATCTCACAACACAACCATCGAGGAGAAACGAGTGCAAGCACATGCAGTAACGACCAAAATGGATTTTGATAATCTGGACAGATTTTGGAAGCTACCCAGAGCCTTAAGGGTGATATCTTATATCGTGAGATTTCTCGAAAGAACTCATACAAAGACAAAAGATTATTTTAATAAAACGTCGTATCTGGTTTCATCAGATGAAATCGAAATCGCTACGCAACGCTTAGTTAAGATGTAACAACAACAGTTTTATCCCACAGAATACAAAAATCTAAAGTCAGGCAAGCTGGTAGATTGTAAAAGCGAAGTGCTTCTTCTTGACCCTTTCTTAGACAAGTATGGCAGTATAAGGACTGGTGGTTGCATCCGCGCGGCTCTAGACCTACCATACAATGAATGCCATCCAATAATCCTACCTTACACATGCAAATTTTCTTGCCTTTTAGTTCAGTTTATCCATGAAATCTCTTTACATGGAGAAAATCAACTAATGTTTAGGCTTATTAGGACTCAAGACTGGATTCCTAGGGTTAAAAATATGATAAAATACATCATTCACAATTGTAAGGTCTGCACAATCTATAAAAAACGTGTACAAACCCAACTTATGGGTAACCTTCCCAAGGAACGTACCACATTTTCCCGACCATTTACTACTTCAGGGGTAGATTTTGCAGGACCATTCGACATAAAAAGTTATAGAGGTAGAGGGTGTCCAATTTCGAAAGGTTATGTCTGTCTGTTTGTTTGCTTTACCACGAAAGCCATACATTTGGAAGCCACAACCGACCTTAGCACCCAATCCTTTCTCGCGGCATTTTCCAGATTTATCGCCAGGCGAGGATATCCGAAAAATATATATTCCGACAATGGGACTAACTTTTTCGGAGCCTCACGATCACTTAGATCTGAGTTTAAGGCATTTATAGCTGATTCGCGTGAGAACGTATTGTCTAAATATGCTCATCAACTTCTGCAATGGCATTTCATCACCACTGCCTCTCCTCATATGGGAGGTCTGTGGGAAGCAGGAGTAAAAAGTTTCAAAAGCCACTTTCGAAAAGTGGTAGGTTTGAGGAATTCACAACCCTACTTTGTCGAATAGAGGCTTGCCTCAACTCGCGACCATTAAGTCCAGCGTCGAACGAATCCACCGAATTAGAACCCTCATTTCCTGATAGGCGGGCATCTTCTCGCTCCTCCAGAAATAGATTCCAATGAGAATCCTGCCTCCATAGTCAATAGGTGGCATAAATTAAAAGCTTTGCATCAAACCTTTTGCAAAAGATGGAAAAGATAATATCTCTTAGAAATGCAAAAGCGGGTAAAATGGAAACACCCGAAAGCAAACATCAAAATAGGGGATTTCGTCGTCGAGAAAGACGACAATGTAGCTCCAAACGAATGGAGACTTGGAAGAGTGGTCAAACTCCACCCGAGAGCAGACGACCTTGTACGAGTTGTCGACATCACGACTGAAAAAGGTCAAATTACAAGGCCCTTGGCCAAACTGGTTCTACTTCCCCAGCCAATGAAACAAGTGGAGAGGTATCCACCGATGACCAAACCGACCCTTAAATCAGGACATTCCACTTCATCAAAATAGGTAATGCCATTTCTAATTATCGGCGTACAAAGTAAACAACTTTTTTTTCAAAATTAAAAGACAAAAGTCGACAAGGTGCAGATACCAAGTCTATGAAAACTACAAACGAAATCCCTGAAAAATAACCTATATTCCCAGCGGAAACATATATAAAATACATAAATTAACTACAAAACTAACTACCAAGCTAACTACACGCAAATTACCACGTACAAACGTTCGGTAGCCGCAGGGAAATACATTCGTTTATTCGCTTGGGTTCTTATTCGTTTCAAAATCCTTCTAAGCCATCGGTTCCTAAATATAAAATGGTTTAATATTGTTTCAGACAAATAACAGTCCAACTACAATAACTTGACAAAACTTTGGTTAACACAACCGGCATCATTCATTATCAAATTAATTTATCATGTTAAGTCAAGTTGGTGTAATTGGACTAACTACATAAGAAATCTAAACCGCAAAAAAAATTCCTATTATACCCATCCGCATGCGGGTATAATTAGTAGATATCAAACCGATATCATTAAAACTACTCAATAAGAGTATAAATAATGGCTTGCATTGCATTTTGTACAATGATTTTTAACCATTGCCTTAAAAAATTAGTGTAGTGTAATTTTACAATACAATAACAAAAAAAAAAACAGATGTGCATTTACTACGTCAATATGAATAAACAAAACCCATATTCGTAAATTGTGCATTTCTTTTTTCCAATACATAACAACATTTTTTTAAAGTTTAAGTGCTTTCTCTTATTTCTCACAATAACTCACAACATTTTTTGTTGGGTATTGTGAGACGAGGAATGCACTACAAAAAAACAATTGCAATTAACTTTGCACAAATAAACTAATATTTACAACTGATCGCTTCTGCGATCATTTCTCGATTTTCTAGCACAAAAACTAGAAAGAAAACTTAAATGCACATCTTGTCTTAAAACATCTTACATTATTCCGGTACATAATTCGCATATGTAAATTTGTTTGATGTCCACCTTCATCCGTGAAGGGCAAAACCTCAAATCATTCTTTTTGGGGCGAATCAATATTCAGGCGTGTAAGTACGTGTGTATGCCAAGAGTTCATAGTAATTTGCATAATCTGAAAAGAAAAGAAAACAAGAAGTTATTCAAATGATTAATTTAACACAAATTATATAATTTTACAACTAGTTTACTTACCATCATCATGTTTATTATGTAATGACATTCTTCTTCTTCCATTTGTCATTCTTTCATTCTCTTTCACTTAACACTTCAATTTCGCTGGTGGTGTTGCCATTTCAGCAAAATAAATAAACACCAATTTTGAGTATGCGTATTCCCGAGGCGCATCACAGGAACCAATTTTTTTTTCATCAATATTCAAAATTAAATGTGCCATTAATGTTTTACTGAATCTTCTTGTAAAAATTACCACGAATGGCAAAAGAAATAGGAAACAACGTTAAAGGTTAAGAATGACTTACAATTAAAAATTATTTAGCAAGAGTTTTTGTCGAATACTACAAAAACTAGTCTGAAACCTTTCTTGGTTGGAATCTTGTGACAAATGTAGTCACAAAATAAAAATAAAGCTACAAACTTTCGATCATATTCGAAATAACAAATTTTTCGGTCGTAGTCCAAATTACAAGTTTTCGTGGAGTGGAGTTGCCAGCCACATGAAGGCATGTTAGAGGGTCAATATAACTTTCAAAATAACTCAAATTTATTAAAGCGTTCGCCACCCAACCAATATTCATTTAAAATAAAACATTTTATTAAAATTAAAACCAAAAATAACAAAATAAATCCAATATGGACGGAGACCCGTTCTTTCCGTCTGGATATAACCTTTAATCTCATAAAGTTTAAATCTGGAACGGAGACTTGGCCTCTTTGTCCAGATGGAAAATAATCTTACAATCGTCGAAATGTAGAACGGAGACATGTCCTCTTCGTCCAGACTACGAAAAAGAGTTTTTGGATTCTAGTGATGTTGTTGAAGCACCTATTCGTAGAACATCTATTCATGTTAATAAAGGCATTCCACCAAAAGGATTAATTCAAGAAAATGTTAGTTTGGCATCTTTCACTCCAGATCCAAAAAATTTTAATGAGGCTATTAAAATTAAGGAGGAGAAGGATTATTGGGTTGATGCGATGCAGGATGTAACGACACCCTAAGAGCAACTCACCACATCAGCCATACATCAGCTGATGTCGCGCAAAACAGGCGAATGCAACCCGGCGCGTGAATGGCGCCATTAAAAATTTGGCAACTGAAAAAGCAACACCTGAATTTCATAAAATTATATAAAATTGTAAAAACAAAAATATATAAAGTTTAAATAAAAAGTATCTACGCCAAAAACTTGTGTAAACACATATTAGTGATATTTCTCTATCGTTTGCCGGCTGCAGTGCTTCAAGTGGGTTTTTTGGAACAATTATAAGCATGCAGCAATTTGCAAAATTACAAAGGAACAATGTGGGTAATTATTACAATATACATAACGACATTGTTTCACATGGCGACCGTGACATCGAAACCACGCGGCGCGGAATACAAAATGGTGGAATTGCCTTATTTTCTTAATTATGAAGAGTTTTACGTGGTAGAGTCAGTCGCGACACCACTTAACAATTTCACAATATCATCAACACGCGGAATATACCATTTTCACAAACTTTAACTCAAATTCAAGCTACATTCATTCTGCCAAACATTTTTTGGGATGCCGATTTTAGTCCGTACGACTACAACACAGTAAGTGGCATATTTTCAAGAAACAAGCACCAGTAGGAACCAGAAAAGACCAGCAGCAGAAAATATGTATATAATATGTATGTATGTATTACATTTTTTACTAACGTCTTTTTATTAAACACATATGTATGTGTACGAAATATTGCAATCTTTATTAAATGCGGTGCGTTCGCATAATATATTTTGGATTTTGATTACAAGGGTGCGTATGTTAATAATCACCTTGATTTTTTTACTAAAACGGTGCGTGCGTCTAAATTCTAAACTTAACCACTAATACTTCCGCAGTTTTCAACAAGTTTTTAAAATTTACAAACCATTTTATAAGTATCAACATTTTCAAGTCTGCAATTTTTATTTTGCCTCAAAATTTTTAAACTCACTGTTACAAATTCACATTTGCTTAAAATTTTTCATATTTTCAAATTTCAAATAAAAAAAAAAAATGTATGATTCAAAATACAAAATTCTCATACTTTCAAGCTTCGATCATCATCTCACAAACCTTCCATTTAAAGATTTCTCTTACTCCAGGTGGAATTTCTTCAATACATTAATTTTTCAACAAAATATCACCATATAAGACTGAGTGAACTAAATAAACAGTCTGCAAGTATCCTATAAAATTTATAATTTTTTTGATATATGCGGTGGTTCCGTTAAAAACCAATTAAATTTTTTTTTGATATAAACGATGGTTCTGTGAAAAGCCAAGTGAGATTTTTTTTATAAAGCGGTGCGTCCGTGAAAATATACGCATTTTTTTTTTTTGAACAAAGCGTGAATATAAATGGTTTTCTTGAACAAGTTTACCACAATTTTAAGATTTTTACCAATTAATACCTATATACTTTTGTGCAAATTTTAAATTCACTTACTTCTTACAGATTTTGCATACCAGTATACTGCAGTATCAATTAACTGTTCCAATAAATTGTTAAATATTTATTTAGCGACTATTTACCTGTAAATCAGTTCCCTTTTACAAAATTTTTTTTTTCCTAAACATTTCAGCTTCAAATATAAATTCAGACATTCAAATAAGTGCTTCATTAATTTCATAGTTCGAACTGAATTATTGTTGCTATTCTGATAACTACATATGTACTGTAGAAGTGGTAAGCAAGTGCAAAAAAATTCAGACTCAGAATCCGATTCCGATAATTCAGCCTCAAGCTAAAAAAGTTTAGCTTCATCTTCGACCGAAGAAGTCACAAACCAGGAAAATAGATTATTTATGTCAACAGATTTTCCAAGCTTCGAAGATTCTTCCATTAAAAATTTAACTTCTAATTTAGCTTCAAATAATACAAAATTAACTTCAACTTCTTCTACTTTAAAATTAGATCTTAACGACTCAAATAGTACAACCTTAGTTAACCCTTCTTCTAACGTAAAACCAGATCTTAACGATCCAATTAGTGCAAACGTGGCCTCACCTTCTTCTAATCCTCTAGCACAACGTGGTAGTTATCGTGGTTTTTACCCAAATCGCAGCTATACTGGCTATAGAAATAATAGTTCATTTTCATACAAAAGCAACTATAACGGTAACAATAGTCAGCGATATCGATATGACAATAGAAATAGATACCAAAATAGTAACAATAGCATTACACGTTCAAACTCAAACTCAAATGCAAATAATAGTAACAATAGAAGAAACAATGCATGATCATCCAACGGTAGAGGTAGAAATGCAAACGTACGCGCTTTAAACGCGAGTGCCCCTCGGGAGCGACACTGAGGGAGGACGAACTAAGCGAGTAAGCGAATTTCCTTCACCAGTAGGCATATACTGTTTAAATTTAAATTATTCAGATTTCATAGAGTTACAACTTAACGAGTCACAAAAATTTTGTTCTTTCCTAGTAGACACTCAAGCAGACATTTCTTTAATAAAGATATCATGTTTAGACAGTAATATTTCCTAAAATACAAACGACATTATCAACATTATAGGTGTTACTTCCAATTCAGTTTCCACTTTAGGTAAAATTACGCAATTTCAAATTTTTCTAACTTTTCTCTTAAACATACTTTACATGTAGTAAATGAAGACTTTAATATTCCATCCGATGGCATATTAGGTAAAGATTTTCTGAAAATTAACAAATGCATTATTAATTATGAAAGAAATAGTATTTCTTTTTGGGTAGGTAATGAAAAAGTCGCGATACCAATCCTACATGGAACAGAAAGCGACAGTTGTATAATTCTACCAAGATGTGAAATTTTTAGACTTTTTGATTTAGGAGATTCACCCGAGCCACTTTTCGTGAACTCTCAGGAAATTGAAAAAGGCGTTTTCACAGCGAAGTGCATTGTTAATTCCAGTAACCCAATAATTAAAGTCATAAACACCACGGATGATGTCAAGTATGTAAAAAGAAACAGTATTCGGACAGAAACACTTTCAAACTATAATGTTTATACAATTCATAAGACAGAAACAGAAGAAAAACGTACGAAAAAACTTATTTTAATTAAAACAAATACCTCAACATGCTCGAAGTAAATTAATTGACCTTTGCATAGATTATGCCGAAATTTAGCTCTTGACATTTAGTCCGACTAAAAATGATTAAAATGGGGTTAAGCGCGTCATGAAATATTTAAAAGGCAAAACTGATTATGTTTTGCGATTAAGCAACGTTAATGCAACCGAGCTTGAATTTCACAGGTATGCTGATGCTGATTGGGGTGAAAATAGTCCAGATAGGAAGTCACATAGTGGTTATGTTTTCTATTTAAATGGAGGATTAATAAGCTGGGCATGTCGTAAAAAAAATTGTGTTTCGCTTTCTTTTACTGAAGCAGAATATATTGCACTTGCTGAAGCAAGTAAAGAAATGAGATGGTTATACGAACTTTTAAATGACATGGGTTACGAAACAACGTCACCAGTTAAAATATATGAAGACAATCAAAGTTGCATTAAAATGTTTCACAATGAAAATTTTAATGGAAGGTCTAAGCATATATACATAAAATATCATTTTATCAAAGACTTTGTTTCTAAAAATATAATTAGGGTTGAGTATTGTGCTTCAGAAGAAATGATAGCAGATTTATTAACTAAACCGCTTGCGAAGACAAAGTTAGAAAAATTCAGGCAAATGTGTGGTTTAGAAAAATTGATCAAAGAGGAGGAGTGTTGAAAATACAAATATACTATGTCCAAAATAGCTTTGTTCAATTTATACACATGACAACCCTGTAATATATATATGTAAGCGCCTAATTTCTTGCGAAAAAACTTCTTACTTCGAATTTGTTACTTCTTCAATAAAGAACGCAATTAAAGAAAGATCTCGGCTTTTCAATACAATTAAAAATGAGTTGTGTTCACTGAAGAAAAATTCGACATGGGATTTAGTGAAGCGTCCAAAGACCACAACGTAATAGGAAGTCGATTGGTTTTTAAGCGAAAATCGAGTATGTCCGGCCCAATTTTCAAGGCACGCCTAGTTGCAAAGGGCTATTCACAAAAGGAGGACGTTGAATATGGGGAAAGATTTTCTCCAGTGGCGCACTACGTTTCTAGTCGAACTGTTCTTGCGATCGCAGCAGTAGAAGACTTGGAAATGGTGCAGTTCGACGTGAGGACAGCATTCTTAAATGGGGACCTAGAAGAGGAAATTTTCATGGAGGTTCCAGACGGAATTGAAGTTGACGGTAAGAACCTAGTTTGCCGCCTCAAGAAAAGTTTGTATGGACTAAAACAAGCATCCAGAGTGTGGAAGAAGAAACTCACAAAATTCTTAAAGAATTATATCATGATCCAATCGAAGGCAGATCCATGTGTGTTCGTCGGTAGTGTAAATGGCAATAAGATTATCCTAATTTTGTATGTGGACGACGAATTGATTTTGTCAAAAAGCAAACAGACACTGGAAATATTGATAGGTTATTTGAGTGACAATTTTGAGATGACACGAGGAGAAGACGGTAATTACGTTGGCGTTGAAATACACCGAGATTGAGAGACTCTCAACTTCCGATGGATGATATCCTCAGGCTGGTAGTTTTTGAGAAAAGATACAAAGTAGAATTGGGAGACAAAGTTACAACGGCTACACAAGATCGTATGGTACACAAATGGCTCGAAGACGCCAGAGGGGATTGCAGTCGGAGTCTTCGGACCCAGAGCCAAAATATCAGCACCTCTGAGAGCACAACCGGTAATTTTCAAGTCGAAGTATTTGCCATAAGTCAGTGTGCTGAGCTGAACATTCAGCGCGGATACTCCAATGAAACAATTGCCATACTCAGTCAAACAGTCTGACCACACTAAAGGCAATTGCAGTGTTTGAAATAAAGTCAGCACTGACCCTTGAGTTCGTAGAAAAGCTGAATCAATTAGAAGTACACAACGTAGAACTGCTGGCCCGGGTCCCAGGCCACAGGAGAGTAGAGGGTAATGAGCAGGCGAACAACCAGGACAGAGAGGCAGCAACTGCATGGCCCATCGGCCCGAGCCGTTCCTGGCAGTTGGCTCACAAGGGATTTATTAGTAGAAGGGAGGGAAAAGAGAGAAGAACAATGGAGTAATACGCCAGGCTTGAGACAATCTAAGTTACTGTTAGGAGGTTATAGCACAAGTCGCTACGGGACAATAATAGGCCTCTCAAAAGATAACCTAAGGATCTCAAGAGGTATTCTTACATGGTATTGTAGACAGAACAGACGTATGCAGAAACTGGGCATACTATCGAATAACACATGCCGATTTTGTGATCGATCAGCAGACGGCGGATCATATAATTCCAGGATGCGACACAATCTCAAGA
The DNA here is from genome assembly GCF_040869045.1 of Eurosta solidaginis. Classification (NCBI taxonomy): domain Eukaryota; kingdom Metazoa; phylum Arthropoda; class Insecta; order Diptera; family Tephritidae; genus Eurosta; species Eurosta solidaginis. Next base: position 149,630,440 of record NC_090324.1, on the reverse strand, counting down.
CGTAGGGCTAAGTTTATAGACTCACCATGGCCAGATCATTCCCACATTCAATCCCTCAAACGAAGAATACTGCAAGGGTTCATAAAGGAAGTCAGCTTGGATGAGGTGCTGTGAAGGAGATATGTAAGTCAATGTGCAATCCTCAATAAATTATCTATCTATCTACGTTCCGGTAATAAGCACCATTGTGGTACTAGCCCACCATCTCGGGAACTTTTAATATGACTACATTAAACCTTCTAGGGATTGAATATTAATAATGACCGCAATGTAAGAGTCTGCTAAAATTTACCATTCTCCATGGAATGCTCGTTATATAACTTTCCACGTTTTGAATCAGTAATGAAAAGAGAAAAGTTTACTAAAATTTTAACTGGCTGTGGGTAATAGGTGGATGGTGTAGCATTATGCATTATGCCCTCCTATGTCAATGCGCTTGTAGAATTATGCATTATGCTCTTCTATGCCAATGTATTTTTTATGCAGATCACACATAGCCATATTGCATTCATATTACAATATGGACCTATATAAATTATGTTAACCCCAACACAGAGGGAGTTCAATATTACATACAAATGCCGACACCAAGACCCATATCCGGTTACATTTAACTTGCGCATTGACCAATTCGTTAATAGCGTGACCGAATCTCAATGACAGTTTGTCAATGTTCCTGCCAAAATATTTATACAATGACAGATATCTAAAATTAGGTCAAACTAATATGCTGACGCAGAATGTATATACTTTTGGTTTGAAAATATTAATGTAACTATGTATATGTAGAATAAGAAATTTTGTATAAAAAGAAAGGCATTTCTTTAATAAAGTCAATCATATTCAAACGCTACTCATCAGCGTGTCTTTTCTTTTACGTTTTAAACTTTTCAGCAGGTTGTTGTTGTTTTAGAGTGCTCGTTAGATCGCTTCACAAGGCAGTCGGTTCCATGCACCGGAGCGACACGGGATTCATCCCGACCAGGTCTGTCATTTAAGTGTAATCTCATTTAATTGTTGCATCCCTCCCACAAATTTTCATACTCCCAGCAAATCCTTGCAGTGGGACTGCGCCATTTTCTCCTCCGGGAAGTTATTGAACCCAATCCGGGACCTGTACCTGATCCCGGTCCAGAGAAATGGTTTTGCTGCGTTTGCCGGAAAAGAGTCTTTTTAGGACGGTCACACTCTTGCCAGTGTGTCACGTGTAAGGGATGGTTTCACCGGATGGGATGTTCTGGGCTAGACCCCAAAACCCGAAGTCCTCGGACCTTTTACAAATCTTTTGTGGCTCCTTGCTGTTACCGCCGAAGGGCGCCCGTAGTCAGCGTATTAGCGCCCCTCACTACCCTCTAGCAGCCCCGCTGCTCAGCAAACTACAACAAGTACCCGCTCCTGCTCGCACCCCACGGCCGCTACTCCTCTTCCTTGCAGAAGAGGAACGCAGTCTCCCTAGGGTATCGCGCGTCACTCTAGTTCAACTTTGATCTAGGCACTGTAACAAATTAAACTCTTACCTATCCACAATCAACCCCGACATACAAATTAATTCAAGGGGTTGTGTAGCGCAACCCTTTCAAGGGGTTTCCAGCGTAATATATACAGCCGAGGCTCTGAGGATGACCTAGAAACTTTCATGTGGTCATACCAAATCGTTCCCGAAGTGTTCAGGCTAGTACTTTAATGGTGCTTTTTACAGGAACGTACCGGATCTGCATCCGGCAAAGGACCATCAAAGTCGATAACTGTTATCGCTACAACAACAACAACATTAATTACTTTTTGCTTTTCATTCATACGTATGTATGTGCATTTTTAAGTAATAAAAAATGTTATATTATTCTAATAGATAGCGTCTCTTCCGGGGTGCGCTTTAGCTCAGAATATGGCAAAACAAGAGGAAACCTACAATCAAATGCAGATTCACGTGTTATTTGCCAAGGATTTACCTATAAACAAGGTACTTTCCACAGCCAACAAGCTTTATAACATGGTACCAAACTGCTTGAAGGTATTTCCCCAAAAAAGGGTGGCACTACGCATCTTGGTTTGCCAGTATTTTCCTCGGTAATTTATATTGATTAAAATATGCAATAGTAGATAATGTAATGTGAATTAAAATGGGCAAATGATCCGTATGCAACTGTTATTTATGTGCCGCCACCGGGAGCTGCAGCTGCTATCCTAGAAGCGTCATAAGCAGAAATGCTTGTGATTCTTTTCATCGCCGAAGGTGTGCCACAACATGATATGGTTCGCTTTAAGCGCGCTCTCTTAAGGCAAAATAAATCGCGTCTAGTCAGGCCCGATTGTCCAGAAATCATCGCATCAGAAAGGGTAAGTAAATGGCCTACCATATTAAATATATAAACCACACGTATGAATTTGTTATTGATAATTTTTCATGCTGTTAATGAAAATCAAACGAAAAATGCAAATACCAAAGAGTTCGAAGTTCATGTAAATAACAATAGATTTCTTTAATTAGCGTTTGGAGAGCAAAATACACCTATGTATGCATAGAACTGCATTTGAAAGGGAGGAATTAATTAATTATGATCAGTACATTTACAAGATTTTTGTCATTTTCGCTGCGTCGCCGTTGCCATTACCCTATTACCCACAGCCAGTTAAAATTTTAGTAAACTTTGCTCTTTTCATTACTGATTCAAAACGTGGAAAGTTATATATCGAGCATTCCATGGAGAATGGTAAATTTTAGCAGACTCTTACATTGCGGTCATTATTAATATTCAATCCCTAGAAGGTTTAATGTAGTCATATTAATAGTTCCCGAGATGGTCGGGCTAGTACCACAATGGTGCTTATTACCGGAACGTAGATAGATAGATAATTTATTGAAGATTGCACAGTGACTTACATATCTCCTTCACAGCACCTCATCCAAGCCGACTTCCTTTATGAACCCTTGCAGTATTCTTGGTTTGAGGGATTGAATGTGGGAATGCTCTGGCCATGGTGAGTCTATAAACTTAGCCCTACGTCTTGAGATTTTGTCGCATCCTGGAATGATGTGATCCGCCGTCTGCTGATCGATCACAAAATCGGCATGTGTTATTCGATAGTATGCCCAGTTTCTGCATACGTCTGTTCAGTCTACAATACCATGTAAGAATACCTCTTGAGATCCTTAGGTTATCTTTTGAGAGGCCTATTATTGTCCCGTAGCGACTTGTGCTATAACCTCCTAACAGTAACTTAGATTGTCTCAAACCTGGCGTATTACTCCAGTGTTCTTCTCTCTTTTCCCTCCCTTCTACTAATAAATGCCCTTGTGAGCCAACTGGCAGGAACGGCTCGGGCCGATGGGCCATGCAGTTGCTGCCTCTCTGTCCTGGTTGTTCGCCTGCTCATTACCCTCTACTCTCCTGTGGCCTGGGACCCGGGCCAGCAGTTCTACGTTGTGTACTTCTAATTGATTCAGCTTTTCTACGCACTCAAGGGTCAGTGCTGACTTTATTTCAAACACTGCAATTGCCTTTAGTGTGGTCAGACTGTTTGACTGAGTATGGCAATTGTTTCATTGGAGTATCCGCGCTGAATGTTCAGCTCAGCACACTGACTTATGGCAAATTCCTTGACTTGAAAATTACCGGTTGTGCTCTTAGAGGTGCTGATATTTTGGCTCTGGGTCCGAAGACTCCGACTGCAATCCCCTCTGGCGTCTTCGAGCCATTTGTGTACCATACGATCTTGTGTAGCCGTTGTAACTTTGTCTCCCAATTCTACTTTGTATCTTTTCTCAAAAACTACCAGCCTGAGGATATCATCCATCGGAAGTTGAGAGTCTCTCGATCTCGGTGTATTTCAACGCTAACGTAATTACCGTCTTCTCCTCGTGTCATCTCAAAATTGTCACTCAAATGAGCCATCAATATTTCCAGTGTCTGTTTGCTTTTTGACAAAATCAATTCGTCGTCCACATGCAACATTAGGATAATCTTATTGCCATTTACACTACCGACGAACACACATGGATCTGCCTTCGATTGGATCATGATATAATCCTTTAAGAATTTTGTGAGTTTCTTCTTCCACACTCTGGATGTTTGTTTTAGTCCATACATACTTTTCTTGAGGCAGAAAGCTAGGTTCTTACCGTCAACTTCAAGACCTTCTGGAACCTCCATGAAAATTTCCTCTTCTAGGTCCCCATTTAAGAATGCTGTCTTCACGTCGAACTGCACCATTTCCAAGTCTTCTACTGCTGCGATCAAAAGAACAGTTTGACTAGAAACTTAGTGCACCACTGGAGAAAATCCTTCCCCATAATCAACGTCCTCCTTTTGTTAATAGCCCTTTGCAACTAGGCGTGCCTTGAAAATTGGGCCGGACATACTCGATTTTCGCTTAAAAACCAATCGACTTCCTATTACGTTGTGGCCTTTGGACGCTTCACTAAATCCCATGTCGAACTTTTCTTCAGTGAACACAACTCATTTTTAATTGTATTGAAAAGCCGAGATCTTTCTTTAATTGCGTTCTTTATTGAAGCAGTAACAAATTCGAAGTAAGAAGTTTTTTCGCAAGAAATTAGGCGCTTACATATATATATTACAGGGTTGTCATGTGTATAAATTGACAAAGCTATTTTGGACATAGTATATTTGTATTTTCAACACTCCTCCTCTTTGATCAATTTTTCTAAACCACACATTTGCCTGAATTTTTCTAACTTTGTCTTCGCAAGCGGTTTTTGTATTGTATTGCAATATGCAAATATTAGGTGTATGATATAATATATTTGGTTGGTTTTATTGATTTTAAACCCCCCAAATTGGTTCCAGTTACGAGAACGACTATTTAATTATAAGTAAATAAACCGTGGTTAATAAATATTGATATTTTATTAACTATTGTAAATAAAAACTATGTTGAAGATTTTTTATTTCGCTATCGTATAAGCGCGCACTTGTTAGCCAGTAAGTATTGCAAAAAGAATGGTATAGAGAAAATGAATAACAACTACAGGTGTACAAAATAGAACATATGTAGTAAAAGCTAGTATGTATGAAGATGGAATAGTGCAGGGTGGCACAGTACTCCCCCGCTAGATGAAACTACCGGAATCGATGTGGTATGCTAACGTGTCTACCACTGCGAGTATGTTTCATCGAAGTATGTTTAGACTGCTCCTCTGTATTTTGCGTGACAGTCGATTCCGTATAGTCGGGATTTGCTATGAATGCTGGCTTTAGGCGGTCTATGCTTATATTCGTGTGGCGTCCTCGTACAAGTAGTTTGAAAAATTTCGGCGATCGCTTGACTACAGGATACGGCCCATCGTAAGGACATGTTAATGATGGTCGTACACTATCGTTGCGCACAAATACGTGAGTTGATGTTTGCAGCGCGGGCGATACGAATATTTTTGATGTTGTATGATGTGCTGTCTGTGTGGGTTGAAGGTTTTGCATTGATAATCTGAATTGCGATACCGTGTCTTCGTTGACATCGTTTAGCTTCCTAGTTTGGAAAAACTCGCCAGGGATGCGTAGTGTGGTACCATAAACGAGTAAAGCGGGACATGCTTTGATGTCAGGCTTGAAGGCGACACGTAACCCCAGCAAAATCATAGGTAACTGCTGAACCCATTTTGATGGCTTGTGGCATAAAATGGCGGCTTTTAAACTCCTATGCCACCTTTCGATAATACCGTTTGATTGCGGGTGGTACGGAGTCGTTCGGAGATGTGTTGCACCGATTGTGGACATTAGTTTTGCAAAAACTGCAGAGTCGAATTGCCTGCCTTGATCTGACGTTATGCGTTCTGGAACACCAAACCGTGCTATCCAATGGAATATGAGTGCTTTTGTGACAGATTCGGCGGTCATGTCAGGCATAGGCGCAGCCTCAGGCCATCGCGTGTATCGATCAATGATTGTTAAGCAATATCGTTGCCCCTCACTAGGTGGGAAAGGGCCAACTATGTCTATGTTGATATGAGAAAATCGGTCTTTTGGAGGTTCATATCTCGAAGGCAATGATTTCGTATGGCGATGAACCTTCGCTCTTTGACATGCTTCACAACAGCGTACGAAATTTGCGGTGTCTTTCCTGATACTCGGCCAAACAAATCTTTGAGTCATTAGCTTAACCGTTGCACGGACACCTGGGTGTGACAAACCATGAACTTTTCGTAGCACGATCTCTCGAAACTCTTTTGGGACGTATGGGCGGACGGCTGATGTTGATGTGTCGCATACTAATTGAGCTGTGCTGTTGCGTATCGGAAATTTTTTTAGTACTAGTGAGCTGTTATGCATACCTGGTTCATTTAGAAGTGATTGCAACTGAGTGTCAGTTTGTTGCGCGGCTGCAACTTTTGTGTAGTCAATCATATGCTCGATCGATTGTATTCGCGAAAGTAGATCTGCTGTAACATTTCCTTTTCCGGCTACATGACGTATGTCGGTTGAAAATTGCCCAATAAAATCGAGTTGTCGGAGTCGGCGGGGTGAAGCTTTTTCGGGTTTTTGACGGAATGCATAAATAAGTGGTCGATGGTCGGTCATGATGTAGCATTTTCGGCCTTCAAGCATATAGCGAAAATGTGACACGCCTTGGTATACCGCAGCCAATTCGCGGTCGTACGTGCTGTAGTTGCGTTGCGAAGCAGTGAAATTTTTTGAGTAAAATCCGAGCGGCTGCAGCTCACCATTGACAACTTGGTGCAGTGCAGCTCCGACAGCGGTATCTGATGCGTCGACGTATAATGCTAACTCTGCATCCGATGCGGGGTGTGCCAGAAGCGTTGGGTTTGCCAATTCGTGTTTGCAGCGTTTGAAAGCGGCTTCGGCTTCGGCATTCCATTGAATAGGTGTGCGGTCGTTTTTCTTATTGCCGATGATGAGACTATGTAGATGTGATTGATACGACATCGCATTTGGTAGGAACTTCCTGTAGAAATTTACCATTGCTAAAAAACTTTTTAATTCTTTGGCGACGGACGGCTTCGGGAAACTGCGAATAACCGAAACTTTCTCGGGCAATGGGTGAATGCCTTGGGCGTCGACCAAGTGTCCCAGAAACTTAAGGTGATTTTTGCCAAACTCGCATTTCGAAGGATTTATAGCGAGGTTATGTTCGCGGAGACGTGTAAAAACTGCTTTTAAATCGTGCCGGTGTTGCTCGATGGACGTGGATGCGACGCAAATGTCGTCGATGTAGGGAAATGTAAAATGCAACCCACGCAAGACCTCATTGATAAGCCTTTGAAAGGTCTGCGCGGCATTGCATAGACCGAACGTCATGAAACTAAAATCGTACAAGCCGAATGGTGTCGTAATCGCCGTCTTTGGGATATCATCCTCATGTATGGGCACCTGGTGAAAAGCACGTTGGAGGTCAATTTTGGAAAATATGGTCTTACCTCGCAAGTTTGTAGTAAAATCGGTTAGATATGGGAGCGGATATCGGTCGGGCAGCGTCTGCGCATTGAGAGCGCGATAGTCCCCGCATGGTCTCCATGTCCCGTCACCTTTTTTTACTAGGTGCAACGGGCTGGACCAGTTGCTACTAGACGGACGACAGATTCCTGCCTTCATCAAATATTCGAACTCCTTTTTCGCAGCCTTGAGCTTATCGGGAGGTAGACGCCTCGGTCGAGCAAATACCGGTTGACCAGTCGTGATTATTCGGTGCGTGATGGTGCTTTTCGTCGATGATCCTTGCGGTGCTAGTTTCGTAATGTCGGAGAACTCGGCTAATAAAGATGCAAATGGGTCAGTTGTATCGAACGTTTTGATTGCGATTCTTTCCGTAATTTTTGGCAACGTAAGTGGCGCACAAAGTTGGGTCATGTTATCTACAATTCTGTTTCGGCGTAAGTCTATTAACAAGTCGTAAAAACGAATAAAGTCTGCACCGATGATTGGAGTCGTTACGTCGGCTATAACAAACGACCATTCGAAATTGCGGCGGAGGCCGAGATCTAAATTAATTCTCTTTTCTCCGATTACCCTTATCGGCGTTCCATTTGCGGCATACAGCTTTGTTGAAGTAAGTCGTACATCGTAGGTTTTGGTTGCGATCGGCAGAACAGACACGTCTGCACCAGTATCCACGAGAAAAGATTTTTTTGAATTTCTGTCGTGGACCTGTAAGCGAAGAACTTTACGCTCGGTGTCCGGGTCTTCGCCACGACTCGGCACGCGTGTTGGCAGTCATTTTGTGGATGAATTGGTGGTCGTTGCAACTGCTGCACGACTTTTGAGACGGGGCTCCTGCATTTGCGAGCGCTTCGCCCATATTTTTTGTGATACCAACATTCATCAACCGATGCGCCTGATGCGGAATCTCTTGGAGATAAGTTACCAGTTCGAGGTCGTGCACGTGAGGTACTGCGACCGCGATTCGTAGAACGTGAACGAGATGTTAGTTTTTCGAATTTTCTACCCAACTCCACTATGGCCGCACGTAACTCGTTAATTTCGTTGGGTTGGTCCGCACTGACTTTGTTGATATGGTTTGGAGAAATGGCGTCGACAATGGAATCAGCTATTTTTGTAAATTCGGCTGCAGTTCCAGATGAGGCGGCTACTACTGGCTGCGCGAATTCTGGTAAACGCTTCGTCCAGAGGCCTTTTAGGGCTGCCTCCCCCAGAGTGCTACCAGCAACTCTCCTCATTTCGTAGTAGAGTTCTGACGGCTTTTTGTCTCCTAGCGGCAATTCTGACAAAAGGCGATTTAATCGTCGCTGCTCACTATCGGCAAAATGTTCGATGATCTTCTACTTTACGTAGTCAAACCTGTCGTTTTGTGGTAACGAGGCAATGACGTCGCTCAACTGCGCTGTAACATTTGGATCAAGAGCTGCTAGAATTGTTGCTGTTTTTTGTTTATCAGCAGTAATACCCGATGCTGTAAACCAAAAATCCATGGTAGTGAACCATGCTTCGATGTTGGTGTTACACATCGGTGGTACTGGGAGCCTTGCGTACACAACTGCTATATTGTTTGCTGATGGCGCAGCTTGTTGTGGTGGAGTACCCGTATTCGTTGATAAACCGCTGTCGTTGTTCATGTTGTCGACTTAACAGCGAAAACCGCGTGGTCGTGGTGTGACGATGAATTGGAATATGTAAACCCGTTTCAAGAGGTAGTGTGACTTAACGGGATGTTTTTGCCGTTACCCGAAAAATTGTCTGCGGGGTCACCAGTTTTGGTTGGTTTTATTGATTTTAAACCCCCCAAATTGGTTCCAGTTACGAGAACGGCTATTTAATTATAAGTAAATAAACCGTGGTTAATAAATATTGATATTTTATTAACTATTGTAAATAAAAACTATGTTGAAGATTTTTTATTTCGCTATCGTATAAGCGCGCACTTGTTAGCCAGTAAGTATTGCAAAAAGAATGGTATAGAGAAAATGAATAACAACTACAGGTGTACAAAATAGAACATATGTAGTAAAAGCTAGTATGTATGAAGATGGAATAGTGCAGGGTGCCACATATATATTATATACATATTATGTATAAATTTTTGATACAAATTTCAGTTCATTTTTATACTCAGTTGAGCAGAGCTCACAGAGTATATTAACTTTGATTGGATAACGGTTGGTTGTACAGGTATAAAGGAATCGAGATAGATATAGACTTCCATATATCAAAATCATCAGTATCGAAAAAAAATTTGATTGAGCCATGTCCGTCCGTCCGTCCGTCTGTCCGTTAACACGATAACTTGAGTTGAGGACTTTTGAGGTATCTTGATGAAATTTTGTATGTACATTCCTGGGCATTCATCTCAGATCGCTATTTAAAATGAACGATATCGGACTATAACCACGCCCACTTTTTCGATATCGAAAATTTCGAAAAACCGAAAAAATGCGATAATTCATTGCCAAAGGCGGTTAAAGCGATGGAACTTGGTAGATGGGTTGACGTTATGACGCAGAATAGAAAATTAGTAAGATTTTGGACAATGGGCGTGGCACCGCCTACTTTTACAAGAAGGTAATTTAAAAGTTTTGCAAGCTGTAATTCAATTTTTCTAAACCACACATTTGCCTGAATTTTTCTAACTTTGTCTTCGCAAGCGGTTTTTGTATTGTATTGCAATATGCAAATATTAGGTGTATGATATAATATATATTATATACATATTATGTATAAATTTTTGATACAAATTTCAGTTCATTTTTATACTCAGTTGAGCAGAGCTCACAGAGTATATTAACTTTGATTGGATAACGGTAAGTTGTACAGGTATAAAGGAATCGAGATATATATAGACTTCCATATATCAAAATCATCAGTATCGAAAAAAAATTTGATGGAGCCATGTCCGTCCGTCCGTCCGTCTGTCCGTTAACACGATAACTTGAGTTGAGGACTTTTGAGGTATCTTGATGAAATTTTGTATGTAGATTCCTGGGCAATCATCTCAGATCGCTATTTAAAATGAACGCTATCGGACTATAACCACGCCCACTTTTTCGATATCGAAAATTTCGAAAAACCGAAAAAATGCGATAATTCATTGCCAAAGGCGGTTAAAGCGATGGAACTTGGTAGATGGGTTGGCGTTATGACGCAGAATAGAAAATTAGTAAGATTTTGGACAATGGGCGTGGCACCGCCTACTTTTACAAGAAGGTAATTTAAAAGTTTTGCAAGCTGTAATTTGGCAGTCGTTGAAGATATCATGATGAAATTTGGCAGGAACGTTACTAATATTACTATATATGTGCTAAATAAAAATGAGCAAAAGTGGATAAAGAACACGCCCACTTTTTAAAAAAAAATTTTTTTAATTCAAATTTTAACAAAAAATTTAATATCTTTACTGTAAGTCAAAATTCAACTCCAGTAATGATATGATGCAACAAAATACAAAAATAAAAGAAAATTTCAAAATGGGCGTGGCTACGCCCATTTTCATTTAGTTTGTCTAGAATACTTTTAATGCCATAAGTCGAACAAAAATTTACCAATCCTTCTCAAATTTGGTAGGGGCATAGATTCTATGTTCTGTTCTCTGTGAAAATGGGCGAAATCTGTGGAAGCCACCGTCTGTCCTTCCGCTCGGCCGTTAACACAATAACTTGAACAAAAACCGATATATCTTTACTAAACTTAGCCCACGTGCTTATCTGAACTCACTTTATCTTGGTATAAAAAATGGCCGAAATCCGGCCATAACCACGCCCACTTTATCCATATCGAAAATTACGAAAAATGAAAAAAATGCCATAATTCTATACGATAAAGGGATGAAACATGGTAACTGGATTGGTTTATTGACGCAAAATATTACTTTGGAAAAAACTTTGTAAAATGGGTGTGACACCTACCATATTAAGTAGAAGAAAATGAAAAAGTTCTACAAGGCGAAATCAACAGCCCTTGGAATCTTGGCAGGAATACTGTTAGTGGTATTGCATATATAAATAAATTAGCAGTACCCGACAGATGATTTTCTGGATCACCTGGTCCACATTTTGGTCGATATCGCGAGAACGCCTTCACATATACATCTAAGAGCCACTCGCTTTTAAAACCCTCATTAACACCTTTAATTTGATACCCATATCGTACAAACATTCTAGAGTCACCCCTGGCCACCCTAATGGCGATATCTCGAAAAGGCGTCCACCTATAGACCTAATGCCCACTCCCTCTTAAAATGCTCAGTAACAACTTTCGTTTGATACTCATATCGTACAAACATTCTAGAGTCACTCTTGGTCCACCTTTATGGCGATATCTCGAAAAGGCGTCCACCTATAGAACTAAGGATTACTCCCTTTTAAAATACTCATTACCACCTTTCATTTGATACCCATATCGTACAAACACTTTCTAGAGTAACCCTGGCCCACCCTAATGGCGATATCTCGAAAAGGCGTCCACCTATAGACCTAATGCCCACTCCCTCTTAAAATACTCAGTAACACCTTTCGTTTGATACCCATATCGTACAAAAATTCTAGAGTCACCCTTGGTCCACCTTTATGGCGATATCTCGAAAAGGCGTCCACCTATAGAACTAAGGATTACTCCCTTTTAAAATACTCATTTCCACCTTTCATTTGATACCCATATCGTACAAACACATTCTAGAGTCACCTCTGGCCCACCCTAATGGCGATATCTCGAAAAGGCGTCCACCTATAGACCTAATGCTCACTCCCTCTTAAAATGCTCAGTAACACCTTTCGTTTGATACCCATATCGTACAAACATTCTAGAGTCACCCCTGGCCCTCCCTAATGGCGATATCTCGAAAAGGCGTCCACCTATAGACCTAATGCCCACTCCCTCTTAAAATGCTCAGTAACACCTTTCGTTTGATACCCATATCGTACAAACACATTCTAGAGTCACCCCTGGCCCACCCTAATGACGATATCTCGAAAAGGCGTCCACCTATAGACCTCATTCCCACTCCCTCTTAAAATGCTCAGTAACACCTTTCGTTTGATACCCATATCGTACAAACATTCTAGAGTCACCCTTGGTCCACCTTTATGGCGATATCTCGAAAAGACGTCCACCTATAGAACTAAGGATTACTCCCTTTTAAAATACTCATTACCATCTTTCATTTGATACCCATATCTTACAAACACATTCTAGAGTCACACCTGGCCCACCCTAATGGCGACATTTCGAAAAGGCGTCCACCTATAGACCTAATGCCCACTCCCTCTTAAAATTCTCAGTAACACTCTTCGTTTGATACCCATATCGTACAAACATTCTAGAGTCACCCCTGGCCCACCCTAATGGCGATATCTCGAAAAGGCGTCCACCTATAGACCTAATGCCCACTCCCTCTTAAAATGCTCAGCAACACCTTTCCTTTGATTCCCATATCGTACAAACACATTCTAGAGACACCCCTGGTCCACCTTTATGGCGATTTCTCGAAAAGGCGTTTACCTATAGAACTAAGGATTACTCCCTTTTAAAATACTCATTACCATCTTTCATTTGATACCCATATCATACAAACACATTCTAGAGTCACACCTGGCCCACCCTAATGGCGACATTTCGAAAAGGCGTCCACCTATAGACCTAATGCCCACTCCCTCTTAAAATTCTCAGTAACACTCTTCGTTTGATACCCATATCGTACAAACATTCTAGAGTCACCCCTGGCCCACCCTAATGGCGATATCTCGAAAAGGCGTCCACCTATGGACCTAATGCCCACTCCCTCTTAAAATTCTCAGTAACACTCTTCGTTTGATACCCATATCGTACAAACATTCTAGAGTCACCCCTGGCCCACCCTAATGGCGATATCTCGAAAAGGCGTCCACCTATAGACCTAATGCCCACTCCCTCTTAAAATGCTCAGCAACCCTTTTCCTTTGATTCCCATATCGTACAAACACATTCTAGAGACACCCCTGGTCCACCTTTATGGCGATATCTCGAAACGGCGTCCACCTATGGAATTAAGGATCACTCCTTTTCAAAATACTCATTAACAGCTTTCATTTGATACCCATATCGTACAAACATTCTAGAGTCACCCCTGGCCCACCCTAATGGCGATATCTCGAAAAGGCGTCCACCTATAGACCTAATGCCCACTCCCTCTTAAAATGCTCAGTAACACCTTTCGTTTGATACTCATATCGTACAAACATTCTAGAGTCACCCTTGGTCCACCTTTATGGCGATATCTCGAAAAGGCGTCCACCTATAGAACTAAGGATTACTCCCTTTTAAAATACTCATTACCACCTTTCATTTGATACCCATATCGTACAAACACATTCTAGAGTAACACTGGCCCACCCTAATGGCGATATCTCGAAAAGGCGTCCACCTATAGACCTAATGCCCACTCCCTTTTAAAATGGTCAGTAACACCTTTCGTTTGATACCCATATCGTACAAACACATTCTAGAGTCACCCCTGGCCCACCCTAATGACGATATCTCGAAAAGGCGTCCACCTATAGACCTCATTCCCACTCCCTCTTAAAATGCTCAGTAACCCCTTTCGTTTGATACCCATATCGTACAAACATTCTAGAGTCACCCTTGGTCCACCTTTATGGCGATATCTCGAAAAGACGTCCACCTATAGAACTAAGGATTACTCCCTTTTAAAATACTCATTACCATCTTTCATTTGATACCCATATCATACAAACACATTCTAGAGTCACACCTGGCCCACCCTAATGGCGACATTTCGAAAAGGCGTCCACCTATAGACCTAATGTCCACTCCCTCTTAAAATGCTCAGTAACACCTTTCGTTTGATACCCATATCGTACAAACATTCTAGAGTCACCCCTGGCCCACCCTAATGGCGATATCTCGAAAAGGCGTCCACCTATAGACCTAATGCCCCCTCCCTCTTAAAATGTTCAGTAACACCTTTCGTTTGATACCCATATCGTACAAACATTCTAGAGTCACCCCTGGCCACCCTAATGGCGATATCTCGAAAAGGCGTCCACCTATAGACCTAATGCCCACTCCCTCTTAAAATGCTCAGTAACACCTTTCGTTTGATACTCATATCGTACAAACATTCTAGAGTCACCCTTGGTCCACCTTTATGGCGATATCTCGAAACGGCGTCCACCTATGGAATTAAGGATCACTCCTTTTCAAAATACTCATTAACAGCTTTCATACCCATATCGTACAAACACATTCTAGAGTCACCCCTGGTCCACCTTAATGGCGATATCTGGAAAAGGCGTCCACCGATAGACCTAAGGCCCACTCCCTCTTAAAATGCTCAGTAACACCTTTCATTTGATACCCATATCGTACAAACAAATTCTAGAGTCAGCCCTGGTCCACCTTTATGGCGATATCCCTAAATGGCGTCCATCCATAGAACTATGGCCTACTCTCTCTTAAAATACTCTTTAATACCTTCCATTTGATACACATGTCATACAACCACATTCCAGGGTTACCCTAGGTTCATTTTCCTACATGGTGATTTTCCTTATTTTGTCTACATAGCTCTCAACTGAGTATGTAATGTTCGGTTACACCCGAACTTAGCCTTCCTTACTTGTCTTTGTTGTTTTTAATTAAAAATTATTTTGTATGTTGTATATATATGCTTTTAATAAGAAAGTGAAAAACTTATAATAATATAATTTGGATCGTTTTTTTTGAAAGTTAATAAAATAGAATTTTTTTGTTTTTGTACCCTTTAGTGTACCGATGAAAAATGGTCTATGATACTTTTTGTACATGAATTATTGTCGAAATTATTGTCGAAAACAGTATTGGATATTGTTGTATTGTGCAAGAAACTAAAGTACTTTAAATATGTATCCCAATCAGAAAAGGTATCGTTAAGATATGCCCGTAGGTATTCGTTAAATACTCTATGGTTATGTTTGGTGATGATACGCTGTTGAAAAGTCATGATTGATGTTCAAAAGTTTCATAAGTTCTGCAAGAATTTCATTCTTATATTCGGTACCTAAATCTGACCTGATGTATTTCATAGGACCATATATCAAAATAAAACTCTCGAAAATTGCTGAAGCTATTGTTTTGGAGCTTTTATCTGACACTTCTATTGTTACCAGGTATTTTGTTAAATCGCATATAATGGTAACTGCGAACTCTTTACCGTAACTCGATTGTGGTAAAGGTCCGATTGTATCAATAATTATTATAATAACTATATCACTCGATTGTGGTAAAGGTCCGATTGTATCAATAATTATTATAATATATATATCGGCGTTGGAGTCAGTACTATATTTTCTTTGATTTTTGGTTTGACTTTGTTTACTAAACATTTTTGACAATTTTTGACGAATTTAGCAATGTCACGAGTCATGTTTTTCCAAAAGTATTTAGTACGAATTTTTGCGTAAAGCTTTTTAACACCGCAGTGACCGCCTGATATAGGGTCATTATGATAAATTGTCATGATTCTGATTTTTTGTATTGTCGTCTGTTATGGTTTCGACTGGGTCTGTAAGTAGTAATTCTAAAGTTTTTAAAAATTTTATTTCTGCATTGTTTTAAATTTAAAATTGTACAATATTTGAAAAATAGATCACCTTTGGCCATTCAACTTTGGTTGATATGGTGATTGTTAGCTACTGCTTGTAACTTCGAAAGTAACTCTCCTAGGTTTGTTATTTCGTTACCAATCTCTGTATTAAGTAGTTCGATCTTTTTACGTCGCATATGTGCGCTTATATGCATTTTAAAAATTTGATTTTATCATCATAAAAAAATTGTGGTTCTTATAAGTGGATTTTTTTTCGAATAATTAAATGAAAATTTGTAATAAACGTGTAAAGCAAGTTGTTTTTCGTCGTTTTTGTCTGTTTTCCTAAGAAGGTTTTCATCGTTTGCCGTTTTGTCATTGATCTTGTCTGTACTGCTAAAATTTGTTTGTTCGATCCCTTAATCTCATCGATTGTAATGCGCGATAATGCGTCAGCGCCAACGTTTGATTTACCCTTTATATAAACTATAGTAAAGTTATATTCTGCTAATTCTAGCCTAATTCTTGAAAGTTTTGAAGATGGGTCTTTCATTTTGAAAAGGTATACTAGAAGTCTATGATCTGACTTTACAATAAAATGTGTGCCATAAACGTATGGTCGAAATTGCTTGATTACAAAGTAAATAGCTAAAAGTTCTAATTCTATTATTAGGGGTTTTTTCTCTTCGGCTTTATTAAATGCTTTAGAGGCGAAACAAATCATCGTACCGCGTCTTTATCAGTCGGTTTTGTATACTTTTTAATTGCGTTTATTTTGGAGTCGTCTGGCAACAAATCTTTGCTTGAACATTTATGATCTAAAAATGTAACATCTGGTCGTAAAAAGTTGCATTTATTTGGGTTAAGTTTGAGATTGAAAGACCTACAAGTATTGAAAACTTTTGAAAGATTTTTATATGGTGTGCTTCACTACAACCGATGACGATAATATCGTCGACGTACAAACATGCGACATTGAGTGGTGTACCCGAAAAAGCTATTGTCATCATTCGTGAGAATGAATTTGGTGCTATATTTAAGCCGAATGGAAGAACTTTCCATCTAAATGCATCTCGGTCAGTGCTGAAAGAAGTAATGTCATGTGAGTCAGGATGCAAGGGGATTTGATGAAATCCAAAAAAAAATCTAATGTGGAAAAATACTTTGCTCTACCGAGATTATCTAAAATATCGTCCACTGTATCTAGTGGAAATTTATCAGCAATGAGCAATGTTTACTGCGCGAAAATCTACGCACATAAATAAAAATAAATGTAAGGCGCGATAACCTCCGAAGAGATCTAAGGCCGAGCTTCTCTTCCAATGTGTGTCGTGCTCCTCTTGATTTTCCCTACAAATTGGCCGGACGGGACCTACATGTTTTATGCCGACTCCGAACGGCATCTGCAAGGCAGATGAGTTTTCATGGCTGAAATACACCCGGAGCGCTTGCCCAACACTGTCGAGGGGCGACCCCGCTTAGAAAAATTTTCTTCTAATTTAAAAACCTTGTGTTTGCGCCTAATTGGCATCTCTATATGTTATCATATCAAACGTCAATTAGTGGCATTGGCAGCACTGACTGTCAGCTGTCAATGGCTACTTCCGTTTATCTTAAAATTAATTAAACAAAGAAAAACAAGTGCAAGTGTTTTTTATAATCGGCCATAATCCTCGCGTAAGTAAAACTTACAACCCGCAACCCGCATTTTAACGCTAACATTTTGGTCCTCCGAGCTGGATCGCGCAATATTTCCGCAAAATACAGTCCACATCGCTTTAATTAAAACATTTCATAAAAACCCGCAAATAAAAAATGTTTTCTTTGAAAGTTCGCGATTCTGCTTTAAATGCATTAAAGCGGCATTTGCAATCGAGCAAAACCGATTCGCTTGCAGTCGATGTAGAGGCTGCAACCACATATTTGCAATTGCTAGAGGAGCAGTGGGAACATTTCTGCAATGCACAAGAAGAAGTGGAGGTATCGTGCGGCCACGAAAACACAGCAGTAGAAGAGCAGGCACGAATTCAAGGTGAGGAGTGGTATTTGATCGCTAAATCAAATTTTAAGCGCATTCTTGCGCCACAAAAGCAACTAACCCCTACAGTAACTCCGACTGCACCTGCACGCATGCCGCTACCGAAGCTGCAGTTACCATCCTTTAGTGGCGATCCAACAAAATGGATCACTTTTCATGACGCATTCTGTGAATTCAAATGCAAGTTTGTCGGACGGACAGAAGTTGCAATATTTGCGCAATTGTTTAAATGGTGAAGCATTGGAATTAGTTAGTATTTTTGCTGTAAGAGACAGCAACTACAGTGAAGCTTGTGATATGCTGACAGCACGCTATAAAGTTATGCGTATCATAGTGGACAGCCATATAAAAGCATTATCATCGATCGAAAAGGCATCGAAAGACTCCGCAAAAGCAATTAAACACGTTTTAAATTTAACATTGCAGCACGTTGGTGCGCTACGTGCCCTCAAACGCCCGGTTGAATTTTGGGACGACTGGCTTGTCCATTTGACTGTTTCGAAATTAGCCTATGAAACGCGAAAACAGTGGGAATTATCGCTTGTAGCCGACGATGTGCCATCGTTTACATCGCTTCGAGATTTTTTGGAAACGCGAGCCCGCTCTTTGGAGATGGTGCCCGCCGCCGCAAACGCACGTACAACTGCAAAGAACGTTTTGCATACAAAATGCAACCAATTAGTACCAAAAAATCATCCATCATCAAAAACCGCTAAAACCACATCGTGTACATACTGCAAAGGTGAGCACCGAATCTACACTTGCGAAAAATTCAACCAACTCGACGCGAGAGCAAAGCTATCCACAATCAAATCAGATGGTGCATGTCTAAACTGCCTTAGTAAAGGACATGTTTTCGCTAACTGCCGCAGCTCGTCATCGTGCCGCATATGCCAACGCCGCCCCCACACGCTTCTTCATGCTGGTCTCAATACAAATGAAGCAGCTCCTGCTATGCAAAATGCCGTCCAAAACAACGTAACGTCGCACTACGCCGATGCTGAACGCGTAGTATTACTAGCTACTGCTGACATTTTATTGCAAGATAACTCCGGCCGCTGGCAGCCAGCCAGGGCACTGTTCGACAACGGCTCACATGCTTCGTTCATCACGGAGCCCCGCGTTCAATGACTTCGTTTACCACGAAATACGTCATCAGCTTGCGTCACGGGTATTGGATCCGTACAAGGAGGTCGCACAAAGGGTGAGGTCAAGTTATCCATAGCGCCAAAGTCACTAAACTCTAAATTTCACGTGAGTACGCTTATTTTATCTAAAATTACTAACGACCTACCAACAAACGCCTTGCCCGAATCACGGTGGCTGCATGTCAATGGCTTACCGCTTGCTGACCCTAACTATTTCAAACCTGGTCCGATAGAGGTCTTGATTGGCATGAACGAAATGGACACGTTTTTACTCGACGGCCTAAAAAAGGGTGAAAATGGCACTACGATGGCACAGAACACCGTGTTTGGGTGGGTGCTGTTTGGGAACGCGACTCCCTCACAAATAAAACCCCGCGTAATCTTAACGCATTATTGTAATACGCAACTAACTGACCTCCTCGCTATGTTTTTGGAGCTGGAAGAGCTACCACCTAGAAAGTTTTACACGCCCGAAGAGTTATATTGTAAGAAGTTATTCGACGATACAACACAGCGCGCAAATGACGGCCGATTTATTGTACGTTTACCGCTAAAACCCGAGGTGTTGATTGGTGAGTCGCGTAACGCAGCCGTTCGGGCATTGTTGCGAATGGAAAGCAGGTTCCCCACCAACAAAGACCTTCACGAAGAGTACTGCAAATTTATGAAGGAGCTTCTTGACTTGGATCATATGGAGCTAGCTACTCCAACAACGCAAACCGCATACTATATGCCACATCACGCCGTGGTAAAAGAAACAAGTTCCACTACTAAGCTTAGGGTCGTATTCAACACGTCAATGAAGACGTCGTCAGGGCACTCGTTAAACGACGCGCTAATGGTGGGTCCTCAGCTCCAACAAGATCTCTTCCTGATTTTAGTCCGCTTCCGCACCCATCGCTATGGTATAATTGCAGACATCGAGAAAATGTATCGACAGGTCTACGTCGATAAACGGGACATCGACTATCAACGCATTGTATGGCGTGAGCATTCATCGCAGCCAATACTTCATCGCTGTCAAATCGTTGCATCGCGCGGCACAACAAGCTGGCGCGTTATATCAAAATACCGCAATTTTCGTTACGTCAGATTTTTACATGGATGACTTGCTCTCCGGCTCCGACTCTTTCCAAGAACTGACAGCGCTTCAACGTAACATCTCACACGTCTTATCTCAGTGTGGATTCGAGCTCCGGAAGTGGGCAACAAATTGCAAGCCATTGAGACAACAGATGCCGCATGCGTCTACACAAGTGTCCCATCTCTTGGCTGATGGAAGCGATATCCGAATTCTAGGATGTATTTGTCACACGGATACCGAATCTCTTGCGATAGCTTTCAATATAGAGCCACTCCAGTGCGAATTAACAAAACGCCTTTTTCTCTCCGATACTAGCAAGATTTTTGACCCTCTCGGCCTCATATCTCCATGCACCATTCGCTCAAAAATTTGGTTGCAAAGAATTTGGCGTTGTGTTGTCGATTGGGATGAGTTAGTTCCGCCTGAGATAGCTACAGATTGGTTAACGCATAGAAAAGAGCTGGCCATGCTTTCATCGCTGAAGCTACATCGCTGGCTTTGTACTAGTCCAAACGCCGACACAGAGTTCCATGTTTTCACTGACGCATCAGAGGCTGCCTATGCAGCCGCTATCTACTGCCGCACTCAGTCATCGGACGACGAGATAAACGTCGTGCTCATTGCTGAGAAAACCAAAGTAGCCCCGCTGAAAACAACTTCGTTACCTCGTCTGGAACTCTGTGCAGCTCATCTAGGCGCTAAACTCGTCCGCCTAATTCAACAAAGTTATGGTCACAAACTTGAAAAGCTGTACGCGTGGTCAGACTCAACGATAACGTTGGCATGGCTGCAATCAAATCAAATCGTTGGGCAACGTTCATTGCAAATCGTGTAGCCGATGTACAAGAAGTCTTGCCGTCATCGCATTGGAGACACGTCATCTCAGAGCATAACCCTGCAGATTGCGCTTCTCGGGGTCTCACACCTGCACATCTCCTCGATCACCGCTTATGGTGGCAGGGGCCACACTGGTTATCCGAAACCGATCGTTTTTGGACGCAGCACATAACGAAACATACTACGAATTTGGAACTGAGATCAATCAAAG
Organism: Eurosta solidaginis; assembly: GCF_040869045.1. Classification (NCBI taxonomy): domain Eukaryota; kingdom Metazoa; phylum Arthropoda; class Insecta; order Diptera; family Tephritidae; genus Eurosta; species Eurosta solidaginis. The sequence goes on along the minus strand of NC_090324.1, from coordinate 149,609,141 downwards.
CTAGTTCTCATGTAACGCAAACGCACGAAGATTGAGATTTACTAGCGAAATTTCACTCTTACAACAAACTCAAACGAGTGACCGCACATATACTTCGCTTCATAAACAACGCTCGCATATCTGCTCAGAAGTCGAGTGCACACGAACGGCTGTCCGGACCGTTAACATGCTCTGAAATCCGCAAAGCCGAATTATATTTGGTAAAGTATTCCCAAGTTAACGTTATCCAACAAGAAATTTCTAATTGCAGGTCAGGGAAGCCAATACCGATACGTAGTAGCCTCGTTCGTCATCAGCCGTTTTTAGACGACGCAGGGATTTTACGAGTAGGAGGTCGAATTTAGAACGCATCGTGCGCGAACGATATAAAACATCCGATTATTTTGCCTAAAAATTCACCGCTCGCTAAAGCAATAGCCGCTGAAACTCACATCGGTATGTTGCACGCTGGCCCGCAAATGATGCAAGCTGCTATACAACGTAAATTTTGGATCCCTGGCATTCGCAATTTAGTTCGGGTACATACCACCATTGCGTACGATGCAAACGCTTGAACCGCAAACCGCTACAGCAGCAGATGTCCGATCTACCACCTAGTCGCGTTACGAGTACGCGATGCTTCCTTCAAAGTGCGGTCGATTTTGCCGGCCCATATATCATAAAATTTACTCATGGTAGAGGCGCGAAATCAACAAAGGCGTACATTTGCTCATTTATATGTATGAGCACAGGCGCCATGCACCTAGAATTGGCCGGAGATCTCACGTCTGCAAGCTTTATCGCCGCATTCAAACGTTTCACCAACCGAAGAGGACATTGTCAGCATATGTTTTCCGACAATGGCACGAACTTTGTCGGTGCCGAAAGGGAGCTACGTGCCGCGTTTGAAAGGTGCGTTAACGACGACAAGTTGGCATCTTACTTCGCCTACACCCAAGTCACCTGGCATTTTAACCCTCCAAGCGCTCCACACATGGGCGGCTATTGGGAGGCTGGAATTAAGCGCATAAAGCATCATTTAAAACGCGTACTAGACTCCGCGTTACTATCTTACGAAGAGTTTTCAACAGTCCTAACCGAGGTGGAAGCATGCGTCAATTCTCGACCACTCTGCTGGATACCTTCTGACATACAAGGCTTCGAAGTGCTAACACCTGGGCACTTTATGATCGGCGAACCAATATAGGGGTTACCGGAGCTTGACACAGAACCTTTCAAGGGCAACCTTCATCAACGGTGGCAAGTAATCACAGCAATAAGGCAGCACTTGTGGAAGCGATGGCGAGGCGAATATATCGCGAATCTTCAGCGACGATCGAAGTGGGTTCGTCCAACGCAAAACCTACAACGAGATGATGTCGCAGTTATACACGACAACAACGATCCGCCCACTAAATGGAAACTTGGTCGAGTTCTGGACAGCTATACCGGCTCAGATGATCGCGTACGAATTTTTAACCTACGAACATCCGAAGGAGAGCTGCTAAGACCTATTGCTATGCTATCATTATTACCAACAAAAACAGACATTTGAATTTTATTGATGGAAACTTTAAATACTTTGTACCTTTTTCTAATTTTGAACGGTCGTTCAAGGCGGCCAGCATGTTTGCGCCTAATTGGCATCTCTATATGAATTCATATCAAACGTCAATTAGCGACATTGGCAGCACTGACTGTCAGCTGTCAATGGCTACTTCCGTTTATCTAAAAAGTAATTAAACAAAGAAAAACAAGTGCAAGTGTTTTTTATAATCGGCTATAATCCTCGCGTAAGTAAAACTTAAAACCTGCAACCCGCATTTTAACGCTAACACCTTGTTTCTAAAATTTTGATGTTGCTTTTCCCGGGGTGCGAACCCAGGGCATACGGTGTGGTAGGCGGAGCACGCTACCATCCCACCACGGGGCCGCACATACGATAAGCTTTTTGGCCATTAGTATCTTTCTTTGGGACTACAATCAAAGGACTATTGTAATTAGAGTAACTAGGTTCAATCAAATCGTTGTCTCACAGTTTATTTACTTGGCGATTTATTTCTTCGCGTTGAGAGTATGGCAATCGAAAGTTTAACATATACCGGTTCGTTGTCTATCAATCTTAATTTTTGCTCGTAGAAGTTGTTTAAAGTCATTTTGTCCGTGTCAAGAGCGAAAATTTCAGCATAATCTATGCAAAGGTCAATTAATTTACTTTGAGCATATTGAGTTATTTGATTTTTTAAAATTGAAGTCAGTTTTTTCGTACGTTTGTCTTCTGTTTCTGTCTTGTTAATTGTATAAACATTGTAATTTGAAAGTTTTTCTGTCCGAATACTGTTTCTTTTCACATACTTGATATCATCCATGGTGTTTATGACATTAATTATTGGGTTACCGGAATTAACAATGCACCTAGCTGTGAAAACACCCTTTTCAATTTCCTGCGAGTCCACGAAAAGTGGCTCGGGTGAATCTCCTAAATCAAAAAGTCTGAATATTTCACATCTGGGAGGAATAATAAAACTTTCGCTTTCTGTTCCATGCAGGATTGGTATCGCGACTTTTTCGTTACCTACCCAAAAGGAAATTCAGTTTCTTTCATAATTAAAAATGCATTTGTTAATTTTCAGAAAATCTTTACCCAATACGCCTTCGGATGGAATATTTACTACATGTAAAGTAAGTTTAAGAGAAAAGTTCGAAAAATTTAAATTTACGGTAATTTTACTACAGAGAAAAGTGAATTTGTAGTGACACCGGTAATGTTGATAATGTCGTTTGTATTTAAGGAAATATTACTGTCTCGACATGATATTTTTATTAGAGAAATGTCTGCTTGAGTGTCTACTAAGAAAGAGCAAAAATTTTGGGACCCGTTAAGTTGTAATTCTGTGAAATCTGAATAATTTAAATTTAAACAGTAAATGCCTACTGGTGAAGGAAATTCCCATACTCGCTTAGTTTGTCCTCCCCCAGTGTTCGCTCCTGAGGGGCACTCGTGTTTAAAGCGCGTACGTTTGCGTTTCTACCTCTACCGTTTGACGATCTTGAACTGTTGCTTCTATTGTTAGTATTATTTGAATTTGACTTTGAATTTGAACGTGTCTTACTGTTGTTACTACTTTGGTATCTATTTCTGTTATCATACCGATATCGCTGACTATTGTTACCGTTACGGCTGCTATTGTATGAAAATGAACTATTATTTCTATAACCAGTATAGCTGTGATTTGGGTAAAAACCACGATAACTACCACGTGAATTTCTGAATGTATTGTTACCGCGCGATCGGAAAGCTAGAACCTGACGCTCTGTTACTTCGTTGTTTTGTTCTACAATTAGTTATGCTACCACGTATTTCAGATCTGTAATTGCCGTTGAGGCTAAAACAGTTTTAACTAAATTGGATTTTGCGTTTAAACAACACACGTTATCCGGCTGCTCGACTGCCATTTCATGCGCTTTCGCTTGAGTGATCCCTTCAATAATAAGAGACCGCTCAAGCGAGCCAGCTAATTCTTCAACTTTTTTGGAAAAATCTGTATAATTGTTATTGTTAACGTGCAATGCTGCAATTTTCCCTGCTACAACTTTCGAGTTGTCTGGTTTGATCCTACTGCGTAGAGCTGCTTTAATTTCATTAACTGAAGTTACTTGTCTTGGTATTGCTTCACGGGCTTTACCCTCAAGTTTTAATTTTAAAAATGCTATAAAAGTATTAGTTAAATTTGCACTAGCGAACTCTTCAAGTAATTCGATTTTGTCTATAAAGGTCTCTAGTGCTAGAGGATCACCGCTGTAGTTTTCTCTAATAAAATTAGCACACATGTTAATGAAAGATTTCTTTTCCTCAAGTGTTGCCATGATTTGATCGTTAAGATCTGAAGCTGAATTAGAAGATCGTTAAGATGTGGGTTTCTATCTGAACCCGCCTATGGCAGCAGAGGTATAGGGCGGGCCCCACACCGTTGGAAGGATCATGTGGAAAACGATTTAAACTCCCTTGGTTGGCGTCGGTTGGCGGAGCGAAGGAGCGACTTGCGCGCCTTGTTGGACGGCCATAACCGTTTAGACGGTTAAGCGCCAATTAATTAAGTAAGTAAGTATGTAAGATCTGGGTTTAAGTTAAAAGAAGGGTAAACTAAATTTGGACTATTTGAATCGTTAATAATTGATTCTAAATTAGAAGAAGTTGAAGTTAATTATCTGCGACAAAGATAATTTATTTTCCTCTTTTGTGACTTTTTCGGTCGAAGATGAAGTCAAACTTTCGGAGCTTGAAGCTAATTTATCGGAATCTGGTTCTGAATCTGAAGTTTTGTGAACTTGCTTTCTATCTCTCATTTTGTACATATGTAGTTATAAGAAGAGCAAAAGAATTTAGATTAAACTACTGTGAAATGTATGAAGCACTTATTTGAATGTAGGAATTTATAATTGAAGCTAAAATGTTGAGGAAAAAGAGAAACAAATTTTGGGAAAAGGGAATTGATTTACAGTGAATTGTCGCTAACGAAATATTTAAAAATTTATTGGAAGAATTAACTGCAACTGAAATATAATTGTATGAAAAATCTGTAAGAAGTAATTGAATTTAAAATGGCTCAGAAGTATGAATTGGTAAAAATATCAAAAATGTGGTAAACAGTTCAAAAAAAGCAAAATCCATATATATTCACGGACGCACCGCTTTATTCAAAAAAATTCATATATATTCACGGACGCACAGCTTTATTAAAAAAAATTCATATATATTCACGGACACACCGCTTTATTAAAAAAAATCTCAATTGGTTTTTCACGCAACTACCGTTTTATATCAAAAAAATCTTACATTGTATTGATTTATTAAGTATGGTTTAATAAGGGTTTCGTAATGCTGGTTATACGCCTTATTAGTAGGGAATTAATAAGGAATTTATAAGGAGTTTCGCAGGGAATACTAATCTGGAAAAATGAAATTTATTAATTACAGAGAATATGAAGTCGAAATTTTCAAATTTGATTAATTAATAATGAATTCCAGGACGGATACCAAAAGCAAAAACTTAGAAACTTTGGAATTTACTTACTTATTTACTTAATTGGCGCTTAACCGTCTAAACGGTTATGGCCGTCCAACAAGGCGCGCCAGTCGCTCCTTCGCTTCGCCAACCGGCGCCAATTGTTCACACCAAGGGAGTTTAAATCGTTTTCCACCTGGTCCTTCCAACGGAGTGGGGTCCGCCCTCTACCTCTGCTTCCATAGGTGGGTTCCGATAGAAACACTTTCTTGGCCGGAGCATCATCTTTCATTCGCATAACATGGCCTAGCCAGCGCAGCCGCTGCGTTTTAATTCGCTGGACTATGTTGATGTCTGCGTATAGCTCGTACAGCTCATAATTAAATCTTCTTCAGTACTCGCCATCGCCAACGCGTAGAGGTCTATAAATCTTTCGAAGAACTTTTCTCTCGAACACTCCCAAAGCCGCTTCATCTGCTGTTGTTATGGTCCATGCTTCTGCCCTATATAGCACGACGGGTACGATAAGTGACTTGTAGAGTATGATTTTCGTTCGTCGAGAGGACTTTACTTTTCACTTGCCTACCTAGTCCAAAGTAGCATTTATTGGCAAGATTGATTCTTCACTGGATTTCAGTGCTGATGTTGTTGCTAGTGTTGATGCTGGTTCCCAAATAAACGAAGTCTTTTACTATTTCGAAATTATGGCTGCCAACAGTTGAGTGGTTGCCAAGGCGCATATGCGCTGACTCTTTGCTCGATGACAGCAGGTACTTCGTTTTGTCCTCATTCACCATCAAACCCATCTTTACCGCTTCTTTTTCCAGTTTGGAATTTGCAGGAACTTAATAAGGAATTTGTAAGGAGCTCGTGTTCGAAAAGGAAAAATCTCGAAGGGAATAAGCAAATTTTTAAAGAGAATTAATTATATTATGCCAGTTAAAACGCACTAAATTGAAATAGTAGAGTGTTTCAATTGGCAATTATAATTATATGCAGAAACCGAAATAATATTTAAAATATTTTATATATTGTAATTACGAAATTCCGCAAAGTACCGTTTGCAAAATCACCTGGAAAAAAAAAAAATGTATGGATGTTTCAAGCAAAATAGGGTAACATACAAGAGGCTGTCCACATGCAATTTAAAACACAATGAATGCGTTGAAATGTGTATTATATGTATGATAAATTTGCCGTATATACCTTTTTATAAAAACTTATGCAAATATTGAAATTTAGAAATGTACGTATGAAGATAATAATTTTTCATATACATATAAATACATATAAATACATATATGTTGCTGTACCCGTGTTACAGATGAGGATTGGTTGGATGGAACACGATGATGGTGTTGAAAATTTTGTTGCATTGTAGCCACAATGGTTTGCAATTGAATGAAGTTGGAGAAATAGGGATCAAATATATAAATGTAAAGGCGCTACTGAAACCACGATGTTAAACTTCGCCAGACCAATCGATTTTCGGTTACCTCTTTATAATTTAGGAACTCAAATATTTCTATATGAAATTCTAGAGGTTTGGTGCGAAATCTGAAGCCGACACTGGCAAATCCACCATTTTGTACACCACGCGGTGTGGCCCGATGGCACGGTCACCATATACCATACCTTCGCAGAAAGCCTTATATAACTTCACAGAGTCTTGTATAATTACCTCGTTTGGTTTCCAATTAATAAAAGTATGTAATATATGCAGCATCTTGCGTTTAAGGCACTCGATTAAATAATACCTCGCTTGGTAATCCAACTTGATGAAGTAAGTAACATTACTTACTTACTTACTTACTTAATTGGCGCTTAACCGTCTAAACGGTTATGGCCATCCAATAAGGCGCGCCAGCCACTCCTTCGCTCCGCCAATCGGCGCCAATTGGTCACACCAAGGGAGTTTAAATCGTTTTCCACCTGGTCCTTCCAACGGAGTGGGGCCGCCCTCTACCTCTGCTTGCATAGGCGGGTTCCGATAGAAACACTTTCTTGGCCGGAGCATCATCTTTCATTCGCATAACATGGCCTAGCCAGCGCAGCCGCTGCGTTTTAATTCGCTGGAATATGTTGATGTCTGCGTATAGCTCGTACAGCTCATCATTAAATCTTCTTCGGTACTCGCCATCGCCAACGCGTAGAGTTCCATAAATCTTTCGAAGAACTTTTCTCTCGAACACTCCCAAAGCCGCTAACATTATGTCGCTTGGTAATCCAATCTGATGAAGTAAGTAACATATGCAGGATCGTGAGTTTATGGCGCTCAATAAAATGATGCCTTTTAGATTTTTAAACACGTACTATTATTTTTCGTAAAAATAAATTTATTGGCTATGTCAAATTGGTGGTGGTTTTTCAGCTGCCAAAATTATAATGGCTGAGCCACGCTCGCGGCGGGTTGCATTGGCCCGTGCGAGCGTGTTCGGTCAATTAGAACATAAACAGTTGATGGATTTTTGATGTGGTGAGATTGATTGACTTAGGGTGTCATTTAAATTCTGTTGTTTCAGAGTTTCCTTTACTTACTTCGTGACCAGCTATGGCTATCATAATGCCATTCGCAATCTTTGTCTACCAAGACATTTTGAAGTTTCTTTTATTTATTTTCCTGTTTCCGTGAATAAGGGGTTAATTCCAATTTTAATAAAATTTCTTTGATTTTATTTTTTATCCTAAATGCTCTATTTTATTTATAACTTTTGCATTATAAATATTTTTATTCTAAAATTTTTAAAATTTTTTTCTTTTAACTAATTTTGCAAGATATATAAAAATGTATTCCTATGCAATTTTTTTCATTTTTATTTATTCATAAATAAAATTTTCTCAAAGCTATTATAATTTTAATTTTAATCCATATTAGGGAAAGCCATCCTTATCATCCTACAGATTTCTTCTTCTGTAGTTGTGGGATTTACTACATCTTCCCGGGTTGGTTCCCTAGTCATTCCTATAATCTTCCGGATGGTTTTAATGCATTTAGTTATATTTCTAGGTCCCTAGTTTTTAAAGTATTCTCGTCCCACCATTGGAGGGGGAATTCCGAGAAGTCCCCTTGCATTTTAATTTACTCAATTAGAAATTTTCTTCAATTATTTTAAAATTTTCTTTAATTGTTAGCAAACAACTTTTTTTTCAATTACAATACAAATTTTCTTTATTTATTTCTTATTTCTTAACTCTTTAATCTTTTCTTTTAGTTTGATTCTATCTGTAGTATTGGTAGTTAAATTTTGTATTTTAAAAGTTTCAGATATTTCCTTTTTCTTTTGGAATTGTTTACCTCCCCTTTTCCTTTTTCGCTTTAATGGGGTAGGAATCTTTGGGATTTCTTCCTGTTTACTATGCTTAATCCGTCGCCGATACTCTTCTATCGTAATCGGTGTCGGGCCTTGCTTAGCTGCTTTACGATTTTTTAAAACTTCTTCGGAGATTTTTATAAATTCTCTAATTGTGTCTTCATACATTTTAAAAACTTTATGAAAATCTTCTTCAGTTGTGATCTCTTGCATAGTAAGGAAATAGTTGCAACTTTTTAAATTATTTGAAATGTTATTCTTCTTAATACATAAATCCTAATTTTTCAATAGCGAAAAAAAAATTCCTAAACAAAAACTTTTGTTATTAGTGATTTTGGGCCAGAGTATAATTTTTATTAATTTTTCCAAAAGGAGCTTTTCGGCCGATAAATAAAAAGACAAAAACTTTTGTTTTTTCTTATTCCCCTACGCGTTTCGATGTTTTTTATAACATCTTCATCAGGGAGTCTGGTTTATTCTAATAAAACATAAAACGAAAAAACAAACATTAAAAAGTTATTAATAACTAACATCAAGCAATAACATATTTTCCAACAGTTCACTTAAATTTAAAATAATACAATAACATTTGAACTGCAATTTATGTTAAAGGTAAAGGTTTTATGTTAAATGTTACGTCTAAAGATTAAATTGCAGTTGATGAAGATGTTATAAAAAACATCGAAACGCGTAGGAGAATAAGAAAAAACAAAAGTTTTTGTCTTTTAATTTATCGGCCGAAAAGCTCCTTTTGGAAAAATTAATAAAAACTTTTGTTTTTGCTCTTAGATTAGCGTCCATAAATTAATGATAGTACTTAAATTTCGCCATCATTCGTGTTGTCATTCAGGATTTGGATTTTTGGTGCCTATTCCACCTGATTATGCCACGAAAAGCCGCATATTCGTGTTGTCAAACAGGATTTGGATTCTTGGTTTATCGCCTATTCCACTTGATTATGCCTACGCTACCATGCACACCTTTTGGATCCGGTTTATTCCAGTCTATTACGTGACATTTTTTTGTATACTTCTTGTAAGGTTTCTTAAAAATTGTACATTTACAGCTTTGTAACCCGATTATATATTTTGCTTCTGCTAAATCCTTTTTAGGATTTGGTAATTACTGTAACCTTTCAGATCTTTAGCAGGATCTGGTAAGGTCAAATTGATTTTAACTTCGCAAGGAAAAATAAAACTTGGCAGTATATTTTCCAGTCAGATCGTTTTAGTAGTTGTGCTTATGTTTGATCTGAACTGGCAGGATCGCCATGAAAAGGTTAAAACGTAAAAGAAAGGACACGCTGATGAGTAGCGTTAGAATATGATTGATTTAAGATTTGCAATTAGAGCCTTGACATCTTTGTCTCTTTCCTAGTGGAATGTTTGCTATGAAATGCGCCTGGCAGTCATATCGTGAATTTGTATATTTGGTATCAATTTTGGGTCGACGGTAACCGCCAGGTGGTTTTGCAACACCTTGGTTTAGCGAAATTGAAGTTGAGACATATTTCCACCACCTTTTCGATAAAGAATCGAAGCATTCTGCATAGAGACGTCAACAAGCCAAGTAAAAATTGATGACCACCACTTTCTTACCCTGGCTGATATGCGATAAGTAGATACGTTTTGGTCCATTTGATCTGTCCCACCCATGAAGCTATTGTAACGACTAATTGCCAAAGGCCGTGGAACATCTATTTTTTATGGACTTCACGGGAGCATCTTGGGATTGGCGATATAAGATAAATGCCATATATTGTAGACGCAATTGTTACAATAGAATTGTCATCCCATTTAATGAAGTAAATATTGGCCTTCTCCAATTTTACTCCGTCTGTCGACCCACGTTCAACTTTCATCTTGATAAGTTCCTTTTTGGATGGAAGAATACAAGATTTCGGAATATAGTTCTCACGAATAGTTCCCGTACCTTCGTAGCCTCTTTGTTTCAATCCTAAGAGAACGTTTACATTTGTGAACAAATTGTCGAACTGGATCGAGAAAGGATACTGTTTGACCTCTTCATCAAACTCGTCCAGCATACAAAGGAGCCGAGCCGTTGGCTTCAGATTCTTTTCGATATATTCTGGGTTGATCTTTGGATTTGAATCATGGTACATCTCAAAATTTATCAAGTAGCTTTGAGGTGTGTTTAGCGACCACATTTTATAACCGAATCTCACAGGCTTTCCTCTTATGAACTGCTTGCAACTATGGCGGCCGAAATATTCCACCATGCTTGCGTCATAGGAAAGATGTTGCTCTGGTACAAAGTTTTCTCGGAATTGTGTTTTCAGTTTGTCGGTGAGTGGACGAAGCTTCCGTATTTTGTCTTTCTCATCATACTGAGATATGTCCGCAAAATGAAGGTTGGTGTATATAGTTTCGAAACGATTGCGTCTCATGGCATTTTTAACCATAAAACTACCCATGTCATCTTCCTCAGACAAGTAATCCCTTTTGGCAGGGGCAGGACGATATCCAGTTACAATGAGAATCCCCAGGAATACCCGCATTTCTTGGGATGTAATTGCTGGGCTGGCCTTGTTTGGATCTTTGAACACAGCATATTTATTAGTTTGATCACACAACATATTTATTTCTTCATCATCGAAGAATTTTTCAAAAAAATTGGAAGGTGCAATATCATATGCCGCTGGATATACCAAATCGGGGAATGTGTTCAGTGGCCTGGCATGTTCTTCTTGTGCAACCCAATTAAACTCATTGTTCATAATCGCTTGTGACCTTGTTTGCTTCTTTGAAGCGACTGGAACTGGGTGAATTCTCTTTTGCCGTTTTTTTGGAGGTTCTGTGACTACCGGTGGCGAACGAAGAGACAGCTTCAGGTAGTTTTGGTGGAGTTGATTCAGGTGAGTTTGTCACAGGATCAACAGGAGATGTCACGTTTTGTGAACTTGTCGCCATTTCTACAGAAGAAAGTGTAGCTTTATGAGTGTTTGTTGCCCCTGGAATAGGATGTGATGCAGTGCATTGAGAAGATTGAGGCGTCGATGTTTTGTTCTTATAAAAAGATGTTGTAGGCAATCCTTTCTGCAAACGAGGAGGTGTTTCAGGAAGATCTGTTTCCACAATTAATATTGAGTGATCCAGCACATCCCTGATGTATTTTGTCAGCTCCTCTTCATTTATAGGGTTATCTTCCTCGTCATCGTCAATCGCTCCTCCATGTACCACTTCACAATTAGTCATTTTCTGCCTCCTACATAAATTTCTCAATGTTCCTCCTTCATCTTCATTTGAGGGTTCCTCTTCTGAAATATTTCCTTCATCCGTTGGTTCTAAAAATACCTTTTCGATGTCACGTTCTTCATCGCCTTGGCACTCTAGCAGCTGAGGGATCTCTTCTGTGTAAAACGTCACTTAAATAAGGACAAACGAAGCAGATAAAGAAATAAGTACACTTGCTATAGTAGTGAGCAACGTTACATATATGTAACGTTGACTTTTCAAGGTCTTATCTCAAAGAAAGTAAACTTTTTTTGTTTTGATTTTTTAATATTTCTCTGTCAATGCACAGAATAATTATGTACAAAAATTGTTCTTAGAAAAACATTTGAAAACAATTACATAAATTTGCGCTTTCTCATAACTGCAAAAAAAGGCACACAGGGATATTACACAAGCCTAAAAACTTCTACTCACTCAGATGGTTCTCAGTAAACTGTTCGCACCACGCTTCATCGTAAAGCTTAAACATACACTTTCGTATTGCCAAACGAAGAAACCCAATTACAGTCGTTCAAAGTGATTATCCATACTTATGCTACTGTTACATATATGTAACGTTGGTCAGTAATGGGTTAAAGAAATGCCTTTCTTTTAAAAAAAAATTCTTATTCTACATATACATAGTCACATTAATATTTTCAAACCAAAAGTATATAAATGTATGATACATACATTCTGTGTCAGCATATTAGTTTGACCTAATTTTAGATATTTGTCATTGTATAAATATTTTGGCAGGCACATTGACAAACTGAATTGAAGTTGGGTGATGCTATTAACGAATTGGTCAATGCGCCAGTTAAATGTAACCGGATATGGGTCTTGCTGTCGGCATTTGTATGTAATATTGAGCTCCCGCTGTGTTGGGGTTAACATAATTTATATAGGTCGATATTGTAACATTAATGCAATATGACTGTGTGTGGTCTGCATAAAAAATGCATTGGCATAGAAGAGCATAATACATAATGCTACGAACGCAATGATATAGGAGGGCATAATGTATAATGCTACACTGTTGCAACAACACCAACCCAAATCTTAAAATTAATAACTGACAACCCTTTTATTAATATATGAAAAACTATTGCAATAATCTCTTATTTGTTCGGCGCACAACCACAGCTGCCCATCCTTTAACAACAACTTGAGAAAATCCAAAAGCTCCTGTATTTGCATATTATGCGGATAATGTCCATCAATGCATAAAGTGTTCCGCTCAACACTCGGCATTTCAGCAATCATGTTGCGAATTTTATCCATATATACCGTTAAACTGTTCGTAACAAGTATGGCGAAAGTATAATCATTTTGCGAATGTTCAATTACTTGTTGGCGATTAAGTGTTTTTTGAATGAGCGCAGCATTACTCGGTTGGCGTAAGGGTGCTCAAATGGCGGACGAGGCGATACATGTGTACACATATGGTTCCAAATTAGTGGAAGGTGTTATAATTAGTGGAATTTAAGCAGTAAAACACACTGAAGAATACGATGAAATGTGATAATAGTATATATTATTTCTAATTGCTGTTTTTATGTGAAGGTCCCTTTTTCGTTCTTATTTGGAATCCAAATCTATAAAACAAGTTTTGGTTATAAAGATGGAGATTAGGGCTATTAGCGAGCTTTGGGCAATTTTGGTCGTAGTGCTTTTGTTTAGCTATATTTTACTAAAATAGTTTGTTAAGAATAAACGATTGTGAGCACACAAAGAAATCTATTTGTACTATGGCACTATTGTGAATATTTGCACTGCATTTGCACTGCATAACGCTAGATGGCAGTGCAAGCTGTCAGTTTTAACTGATTGACAGCTGATTTCTGTTGATATTTGACAACAGATTTTTTTATATACATACATGTAACGTTTATAAATAAATTACTCCACTCAATCAATTTGTGTTCTTGCGTATAGAATTTATTGCGTATTTATTAATATATTAATTTTTAATATAACATTTCACTGCACCCCTTTCGAGATAATCTCATACTGCTTAAAATGGTATGTACCTAAAGACTATTATGTTTTTCGTTATCGCAAACCACTATGTGAAACAACAAAATACATCATAGATTGAGAGTTAATTATAAATATGTATTTACAGTTACTTCACAAACTATAAGGTGAATACGGGAATTAGTGGGAATGTAATTGCCATATTACTTCCCTTCTTCAAAAAAAAAAATAATAATTATGTAAAATGAATTTTGTTATTATGTTAAAGCTTTTACTAAATACAGAAAAAAAACTTAATTGATACGAAATTTTGTAGTGACATAGTTTTATGTATGTAAATACAAAGTTTGAATGTACGTTAAGAATAACTAAAAAAATTACATGTTAGCAGTTAACTAAGCATACAATTTAATTTTGTATTGCATTTTTTAATATATTATTTCTTTTCTTATGAAATTTAGTTCAATTAAAATGCAAAAAAAAATTATGTAACAGTGTTAGCTTAGGTGTCCTCAGAGGCAAAATATACGGGCTTAAGCCGATCGATGGAAATCGCGGTATTGTGATTTTTATAGTTGACTATGAAATATTTATCGTGCCGTGTGATGACTTTGAACGGACCTTCGTACGGTGATGAAAAAGATGGCCCAATTTGGTCATTGCGAACAAATACGTGAGAACATGAATTGAGATCTTTGTAACAAAAAACCGTACGGGTCTCGTGACGCGATGTCTCGGTTGGAGCTAACGTGTTGAAATGGTTTATTAAATCGATGAACAAAGTTTGGACGTTGGAATGCTTGTTTAATGGAGCTAGTAATATGCCGGGCAGACGAATCGGTTCGCCGTATACGAGTTCATCTGGAGTGGTTTTTATATCTTCTTTCCATGCTGCACGAAAACCAAGTAATACAGCTTGTAGGGCATCAAACCATGTCTCATTGTGGCATAGTAAAGCGGATTTGAGTTGCCGATGCAGCCGCTCTACTAGACCGTTGGATTGGGGGTGATACGGTGTTGTGCACAAGTGCTTAATGCCAAATAGCCTCATCAATGATTGAAACAATGTTGATATGAATTGACCTCCTCTGCCAGATGTTATTCTGACAGGCACGCCATATCTTCAAATCCAATTAGTGATCAATACGAATGCAACTGTGTCTGTATCTCCATTCTTTAAAGGCACGGCTTCTGGGAACCGAGTGGATCTATCTATGATCGTCAAATATTTATTGTATCCTCGAGACTTTGGCAGAGTTTTTTTTTTTTTTTTACGAGGAGGAAGCATCGAAAGCCTCATAGTCAGGGTAGGACTTTAACCGCACTAAACCTCCTACCGTCTGAGTACCATTTACCCCCGGTACTACCGTCAAAGTTTTCCGTCGGGAGGTAGGTTGAGCACTAAGCTCTACGTCTGTCGGGGTCACTTTGCTGTACTTAGATAGTGCCGCGGTATGGTTAACACTGGGACTGACACGCCCTGCTTACTACCTGAATGTGCTTGACGCATACCACATCTACGAATATTTCCAAGCCTACCTTAAACACTGTGCATATAGTGCTTGTGGCATGCTTGTGCGTTCGACTACTTGTATTGTAGGGTTTTGTTCTTTATATATGTATATATGTGTAAAAAAATTATCTATGTACAAATAGAAATTTTTTTTTTTTTTTTTTATTTCAATAGGTTTTTCCGTTTTTCCTTTCATTTTTTTTTCCACAATACGTAACGGGGCTTTCCTCGTACTTCCACCGGTTGGAGAGGCCTTCTCTCCAATCCGATTATAAACTCTGATTACATGTGAGACGTTTACCCTCATACTCGTTGTTTCTACAGTTGGAGAGGCCTTGTCTCCAATCCGTAGGTTTGTCGTTGCGTGTATGTTGACTGCTTTTGGTCGCACGGTTGAAGAGGCCGTGTCTCCAATCCGTGCTTTATTCCTTCACCTGGGGCAGTATTCGAACGGTTGAACAGGCCTTGTCTCCAATCCGTCGCCTGGTTTACTATTACATTACCTACATATATTACGATATTTTCTTATTTTATCATTCTCACGCCGCTACTTGTACGGCGGCCTTGCATCCAATACGTGCTCAGCTCGATCACCTCCACCTTAGCAATTTGTTATCCACCCACACACCTCGACTGTTCAATGTTTGCTGCTGCGCCGTAGCCTTTCAAGACTTCGTAGACACTTCATTATTTCCGCTATTACATCGCATGCCGCGGACCATTTTACCTTGCTTTGTAGCATGCATCCAACAATTGTTTCAGGAGTGTAATCCTCTCCAAATATTCTGCACAGTTTGCATCTCGAGCTATAGAACCTAGGACACTCTAAAAATACATGGCAAACATCTTCTACTGTATCGCCGCCGCAGTGTTCGCATATGTTGTTAGGCTCGTGATTGAATCTGTGCAAATATTCCTTAAAGCATCCGTGACCACTCAGAAACTGTGTGAGGTAGAAATCTACCTCGCCGTGCTTTCTAGATATCCATATATTAATATCTGGGATACATCGGTGTGTCCAGCGACCCTTTGTTGAGGCATTCCACCTGAGCTGCCATTTCTGCACGCTTCGCTCTCGTGCTCCGTTACGTGAGCTTTGATCCCGATAAATCGTCGCTGCTTCTTTTGCTAATATGTCTATAGGACACATTCCTGCGATGATTAGTGCTGCGTCGTCAGAGACAGTTTTAAAGGCGCTACAGACGCGTAGTGCACACAGGCGGTAAGTCGACTTTATCCCGCGGAAGTATGATTTATACTCCCTGGCCTGATGCCAGACAGGAGCCCCGTAGAATATTTGGCTTTTTACAACGCCAGCCAGAAGTTGACGCCGACGTTGCTTTGGTCCTCTTGCATTTATCATTATCCTAGATAATGCTGCTACGGTTTTTGCTACCTTTCCATTGGCATACTCTAAGTGGGATTTGAATGACAACCTCCTGTCTATCACAACCCCCAAGTATTTTATTGCAGGCAGCGTGTCGATGTCATGGCGGCCGATTCTTATAGTGACCTGCTCCACCCTTTTCCTACTTGATATGAGTACAGCCTCTGTTTTTGTTCCGCCAGCTGCAGTCCATTTTTCGTAAGCCACGATTGAACCATCGCTATGCTTGTATTAGATTTGGCGCATATTTCGCCTAGGTGCTTGGCGGTGATTACCAATGCGATATCGTCCGCGAATCCGATAATTTTCACCCCATTGGGTACCTTGAGTCGAAATACTCCGTCGTACATAATATTCCAAAGCAGTGGACCGAGCACGGAGCCTTGAGGAACACCGCCTGTGACGTGAAGCTTTTCTACTCCAGCAGCCGTTTCATATTCCAGCAATCTACCTTCAAAATAGCTGCGTATGATCCTACGCAGGTAAAGGGATATGCCTATCTGCTCCAGCGTGTCTAGAATTTTTGCCCAATTGGCAGTGTTGAAGGCATTTTTTACATCTAAAGTAACGATAAGGCAATATTCCTTAGAGCCTTCGAGCCATCGGGTGCCACTTATGGCTTCTTGGGCCACTTCCTTCGCCATGTTCGCAGCTTGGATGGTAGATCTTCCTTTCCTAAACCCAAACTGGTTATCGGAAATACCACCCACATTTTCAATTTATTTTTCGAGTCGATTATAGAGACCTCGCTCAAGAACCTTACCGGCGGAGTCGAGCAGGCAAATGGGCCTGTAGCTAGATGGTTCCGCCGTATTTTTACCAAACTTTGGCAGCAGGATCAGCTTTTGTCGTTTCCATATTGTAGGAAATGTCCCCTCAGCCAAGCATGCATTAAATAGTTCCGCAAATGTTGGCGTGTTATAAGTGAGAGCTAGTTTGAGTGCTCTGTTTGGGTCTGGGCAAAGAGACTTGCGGTCTTGCAGTCTATTCACCGCTTGAAGGACCTCGACGACGGTAACCTCGTCAAATGAGTATAGTACGGCGCCTGATGTGGCAGAGTGACTAAGTCAATGTGTATATGTTCGAACCTTTTTGTTGGTATTTCGAAGGGGCGATAGGTGACGTCATGTGCCGATGTATTTTATTTTGCTGAAATTACAGGCACGATTTTGCACATTCACGACAATCTTTTCGGATAAACGGTCAAACGTAGCATTTACTTACTAGCTTCTGCGAAGCCTTTGTGCCGGGGTGTGCAAGAGAATGTAACGCATCGAATACTTTCTTTCTCAGCGCTTTTGGGACGTATGGACGTGGTTTACCTGATGAAACATCACAATAAGCTTCGATCGGATAATCGTCGAACATAATCTTTTGCCAATGTAGCGACGACGAAGTGTTTTTGACTAGCTCACGCGTAGTTATTGGTGGTGAAATTGTTTCAACTCGGGACAGAGTGTCTGCTACGATGTTCTCACGACCAGATATATGTCTGAAATCACTCGTGAACTGCCCAACTAAGTCTAATCGACGAAATTGCCATGGCGATGCTCTATCGGTACGCTGTTGAAAAGCATGGAGCAGAGGCTTGTGGTCAGTATAAATTGCAACATGCCTACCTTCGAAAATATGACGGAAGTGGCGTACAGCTTTGTAAATCGCGTGAAGCTCCCGATCGTACGCCGACAATTTTTGTATCGAAGGCTGTAGTTTTCTGCTAAAGAAAGCTAGCGGCTGCCATTCCCCGTTGACCAGTTGTTGGAGTACCGCGCCAATGGATTTGTTGGATGCGTCGCAGAATATGGCCCAGAGTGCATCAGGATTCGGGTGTGCCAGTAATGTTGCATTTGCTAACTCATGTTTTGCGTTATTGTAAGCTAGTTGCAGCTCCGTTGTTATTGTTATCGGCGTCGAACCTTTTACTTTTGGACCTTCCAGTAATTTGTTCAAGGGACAAGAATTTCTGCCGTGTTTCGAATGAATTTTCGGTAAAAATTTATGGTTCCCAGGAAGTCATGTAAAACAGCTATTGTAGTTGGGAATTTAAAATTAGTGATGCCCTCAACTCTGTCTGGTAACGGCTTGATACCTCTGGTGTTAATATTACGGCCTAAAAATATCACTTCATGTTTGCCGAAAACGGACTTCGCCACGTTTATTACAAGACCATAGTCTTGCAGACGTTGAAATAGTAGTTTAAGGTGCTCAAGGTGTGCTTCTTCATCTTGTGATGCGAGGGGCAGATCCTCCACGAAGGGAAAAACGAATTGTAGATATCGTGTCGCCTCGTCAATAAAACGCTGGAACGTCTGCGCAGCATTTCGAAGACCAAACGTCATGTATGGAAATTCGAATGAGCCGAATGGGGTGATAATAGCTGTTTTCTCTACATCGCCATCGGCGACCGGTATCTGGTTAAATGCACGGACCAGATCTAATACGGAAAATACTGTTTTCCCGTGTAGTGTCGCTGTAAAATCGTCTGGTAGACTGACTGGGTAGTTATCAGGGATTGTACGCGCATTAAGTGGGCGATAATCGCCGCAGGGTCGCCAGTGACCATGTTATGAGCTGGTAGCCTGAGCCCGGCGTAACTGTCGCATCAGTTCAGCGAGAAGGTCGTGTGATGCTGCCAAACGCTAAGGCGTGTGCACTCGCTTGTTCCCGGAGCTTCAGCCTGGGGTGGGTATCAAATGTAATATGCAAATGCATATTGGACCTTGCCCTTTATATTTCCTTTGATTTCAGGTTCTTATTTTTTTTCTTTTTCTATAGTTATGTGTAGTTAAATATATGCGTGAAACTTTATGGTAGGAAAAATGAAATAATTGTATTTTTCTGTGATCGCACAGAAAATTTGTAAATTTTATCTCTTAGCCCGCAGGCTTTGCGCAAATTTAAACGCAGAGGTAAGGCGAGAAATCCTTAGCCTTTTTATGCCTACTCGCGCGTTAGGTAAAACTTTCAAGAATCTTAAATAAATTAATGTATTTTGTATTAATATAAACAGCTCCTGTGGCTGTTTGCAAACGTTTAGGCCGGGTGCCGTTCACGCTGCTCCGGCTGCTCGATCCCCAAATCCCTTTTACACAATTTCTTTTAGTAGAAATTCAAACACCTAATAAAAAAATTGCAAATAATCACTGGGCACTTCACTATATACTTTATTATTCTTACCAATGATTATCTCTGCTAATATACTGTCAGCTACGGTGTTCGCCTGGCGCGGTAGTTAAATTATTTTACTTTTTCTTTAAAAAAAAATCAAAGTTAAAATGTCCACTATATAAAAAAAAATAAATGTAAGGCGCGATAACCTCCGTAGAGATCTAAGGCCGAGCTTCTCTTCCAATTTGCGTCGTGCTCCTCTTGATTTTTCCCTACAAATTGGCCGGACGGGACCTACATGTTTTATGCCGACTCCGAACGGCATCTGCAAGGCAGATGAGTTTTCACTGAGAGCTTTTCATGGCAGAAATACAATCGGAGCGCTTGCCAGACACTGCCGAGGGGCGACCCCGCTTAGAAAAATTTTCTTCTAATTGAAAAATCTTATTTCTAAAATGTTGATGTTGCTTTGCCCGGGAGTTGAACCCAGGGCATACGGTGTGATAGGCGGAGCACGCTACCATCACACCACGGTGTCCACTATATATCTGCCAATATTGGACACATTTTACTCTGCTGATCAGCTACCGTCGATTCCAAAGTTCCAAAGGAAAAGAAAGAGGAAAATTTGCGAAAGCTGATACTAAGCCAAATTGACAGTCATGTCTATCGCTATTTCTCTAGACAAACATAGCATAAAAAGGAAATAAAAAAATTAAATGCGTTTATTTTTGTGGAAGGTACAGGGCGTCCGTGTATGCAGAAAGGTAGACTGGTAATCAATCGTGTTGAAATACGATATATGGAATGAAGCTTGCTTTTGCAGATAAAGTAAAGCGACTCTAACATGTACCCATGGTACACACCCCCCCACCTAAAGTGTTGGCGGAGTGCGCAGTCAGTCTTTCGCTTTCTGGATGTCTTTATGATGGTATATACCTCGTTTCCCGTTCCCCACATCCTCGAGCTGATACATGCAGTTTCCCTTTAGTGCAATTACTTTGGCTTTTATAAATTTCGGTGCAAGTTTAGCGCAAAATTTCCTACTCGCGTCACTCTGAGCAAAATTTCTTCTGTACACTATATCGCCTACTTTGAAAGTTTCTTTAGAAGTCCGGAGGTTGTAGCGCTTTGCGGAGTGTTCAAATGCCGCTTTTATATTTTCCATGACATCCTTTCTAACAATCTTTAATTTATCGACTCTATCCAAAACATTGGAGTCCAGGGTATCAAGCTTCCTCAATAGCTCATATTCGCTAGCATGTGCTACCATCTGTTGCCCGAACAGTGCAAAATATGGCGAGCAGCCAATCGTTTGGTGCAATGAACTCCTAAGCGCTTCTGCGATATCCGTCAGTTGCTTGTCCCAATGTGTTTGATCTTCTTTCAAATACGACCTAATGCCTGCTATAATTGACCGATTAACCCTCTCACTGGCGTTGGCCTGGGGACTATAAAGAGCCGTGAAGATATGCTTAATACCCCGCTCTGCCAATAGACTGCTAAACTGTTGTGATTTGAATTGCTTCCCGTTATCGCTAAAGATTATTTCAGGAGTGCCGAAAACGCTAAAGACATTATCTTTCAAGAAACTGCAAATCGAGGTGGTAATAAAGTTACGGATAGCTTTTAGCAGGGGAAATTTGGTGAGATGATCAAGCAAAATCAGTATGCCCGTATTTCCCTGCTTTGATCTTGGGTAAGGACCAATTAGATCGATATAAAGTTTTTGAAATGGCCGTTGGACAACATATTGAGCAGACATCGGTGGTCGTAATATACAATTAGGGGCTTTACTCTGTCGACAAGCCTGGCAACTCGCAACGTAATCTTTAACATCGGTAGTCATGTTTGGCCAATATAGGTTAAGTCTCAACCGCTCCAAAGTTTTTGCTATACCACCGTGGCATTTATTTGGAGGACAGTGGGCATTTTCGATTGCCTGTCTAGCCAAAGTTTTCGGTATCCACAACTTCCAGTTAAAAGCCTCACGTGCCGGATTTCCATCGGCATGTTCCGTTCTTTTATATTCTTTTTCATCAATAATTTGGAGATCTGGTAACTGGGATTTATTATTTCGGACATGACTAACAATCTTTTTGTAGTGTTGGCCAGTCCTAACTATGAGATCCCCTTTATAATTCAGTGTGACGCAAGCAAACTCGGTGTCGGTGCTGTGCTGTCCCAGAAAGATGCTGAGGGTATTGAGGTGCCTATCGCCTACTTCTCTCAAAAGTTAAATAAGGCCCAAAGTAACTACAGTGTAACCGAGTTGGAATGTCTGGCGGCTATCCTTAGCTTGAAGAAGTTCAGGGCATACGTGGAAGGCCAGGAATTTACGATTGTGACCGATCACGCCAGTCTACAATGGCTCATGCGGCAGACCGATTTATCGAGCAGATTAGCGAGATGGTCTTTAAAATTACAAGGATATAGGTTCAAAATCGAACATAGAAAAGGTTCCCTCAATGTCGTGCCCGACAGCCTCTCAAGACAAAATTTCGACACAGCTGTCGAAACCAATGAGTTAGAAGTCCGCCCCTTAGTCGATTTGAGTTCGTCCGAGTTTTTGTCCGAAGACTACAAAAAGATTGTTAGTCATGTCCGTTGGACAACATATTGAGCAGACATCGGTGGTCGTAATATACAATTAGGGGCTTTACTCTGTCGACAAGCCTGGCAACTCGCAACGTAATCTTTAACATCGGTAGTCATGTTTGGCCAATATAGGTTAAGTCTCAACCGCTCCAAAGTTTTTGCTATACCACCGTGGCATTTATTTGGAGGACAGTGGGCATTTTCGATTGCCTGTCTAGCCAAAGTTTTCGGTATCCACAACTTCCAGTTAAAAGCCTCACGTGCCGGATTTCCATCGGCATGTTCCGTTCTTTTATATTCTTTTTCATCAATAATTTGGAGATCTGGTAACTGGGATTTATTATTTCGGACATGACTAACAATCTTTTTGTAGTCTTCGGACAAAAACTCGGACGAACTCAAATCGACTAAGGGGCGGACTTCTAACTCATTGGTTTCGACAGCTGTGTCGAAATTTTGTCTTGAGAGGCTGTCGGGCACGACATTGAGGGAACCTTTTCTATGTTCGATTTTGAACCTATATCCTTGTAATTTTAAAGACCATCTCGCTAATCTGCTCGATAAATCGGTCTGCCGCATGAGCCATTGTAGACTGGCGTGATCGGTCACAATCGTAAATTCCTGGCCTTCCACGTATGCCCTGAACTTCTTCAAGCTAAGGATAGCCGCCAGACATTCCAACTCGGTTACACTGTAGTTACTTTGGGCCTTATTTAACTTTTGAGAGAAGTAGGCGATAGGCACCTCAATACCCTCAGCATCTTTCTGGGACAGCACAGCACCGACACCGAGTTTGCTTGCGTCACACTGAATTATAAAGGGGATCTCATAGTTAGGACTGGCCAACACTGGCGCGGAACAAAGCATGTTCTTTAAAGTGTCAAATGCTTTTTGGGCTTCGTCATTCCAAGTAAAATTTTTGCTCTTTCTCAAAAGATTAGTTAACGGGGTTGTGATGGACGCGAAATTCTCTACAAACCGCCTGTACCACCCAGCCATGCCCAAAAAGCGCCTTAATTGCTTAACATTTGTTGGAACCGGGTAATTAGTAACCGCTGAAACTTTGTCAGGGTCGGTTTTCAAGATACCATCACCTACAATATATCCGAGATACTTCACTTCCCTGATGCAGAATCTGCTCTTTTCGACGTTTATGGTCAGACCTGCTTTCCTCAGATGATGAGCGACTTCGGACAAAACGGACATGTGAGTATCGAATGTTTCCGATACTATTAAAAGATCGTCTAAGTAGACGAATACTTGGTTTTTTAGTGTTGGTGGGATAACACGATCCATCAAGCGACATAGTGCTTGCGGGGCGTTGCAAAGACCGAAAGGCATAACACGGTATCGGTAAAGCGGACGATTACGGACGGTGAAACAGGTGTAATCTCGTGAGTTTTCTGCGAGGGGGATTTGCCAAAAGGATCGTCGCAGATCGAGGGAACTAATAAATCTTGCCTTAGGTATTCTACTCAGAATACCATCAATATGAGGTAGGGGATAAGCGTCCTTGATGGTTACGCTATTGACTTTCCTAGAATCTAAACACAGACGGACTTTGTTTGGCTTTTTCACTAAAACAATCGGACTGGACCATGGACTGTTTGGGGCCTCCTCGATTACACCTAACTTTAGCATTTCATCTATCTCGGCATGAACTAATTTTTCAACCGCTGGAGATATCGGGAAGTATCGTTGCTTTATCGGACGGACGTTTGGCTGGAGCTCTATGACGTATTCCATCAATGAGGTCTTTCCCAGACCTTCTTTCTCAAAAGATGGGAATCTATTCTTTGTTAAATCTAGTTGTTGGTGTTGCTCTCTACTTAGGGAAAGAGTGTTTTCATCTGCATCAAAGGAAATCTCGGAAATCACGTTCGGGGCGATTTGGAACTTGATCCAAAAATCGACTCCTAAAATTATCTTTTGCGACATACTAGGGATGACAAAGAAACTGATGACCGCTTCTTTTTTTTCAAATCTAACGACTAAGTCGATGATGCCATAGACAACTTGTTGTTTTCCGTCCGCCGTACAGACGGACATTGTATGTTTACGCAGTTTCTCGCCTCTACAAACGCTCTCAGCCAAAGTGGAACCTAAACACGAAACCTGAGCTCCACTGTTTAAGAGACCAAAGAATTCGTCGCCTAAAAGTGCGATTTTGGCATATGGCCTCAAATCGGAGGGTTTGTGCTCAATGGCAGAGATAAAGGTGTTAACCACCTTTCGGCTTCTTTTTACACGTTTCCAAAAATCTTTCATTCTGGTAGCGGAACGGGTTGGGCTATCTATATTTTTATTTTTGTCATTAAAAATTCGGTCTCTAATTTGATTGTATTTAGCTAATCGTACTTCATACGGGACGATTTTATGCACCAATGGGTTGGTGGTGACTGGTACATTAGCGCGAGTAGGTGGTATAACGACATTGCCGTTAGACCGAACATTATTTAAGCCTTTTTCTTCGTGTCGTTGCGAGGACTCTGTCTTGAAACCTCGCTCTCCTTCAAGTTTCCCGGACTGCAATTCGAACATTTCGGGCGGTAAACCTCGGGAGCTCCACATCCATAGCAAAAGACTGATCTGTCCTCCAGGCAATCCATGTATCGATGGCCGTCGGCTTGGCAGTTCCAGCAAACTAACTTTGGCCTTGTCGCATTTCTTCCCACCTCAGTTATCTGGACCTCCAGATCCTCTGCCAAGTTGTCTTCATCCTCCACCTCATCCACATAGCGCCGCTGTTGTTGCCGGGCGTTGGCCGCCAGTAATTGACTGGTTGGTTTCGCCATTTCGTTCAGCAGGCTTTCGCCTTTTAAACATAACCTACGCAACTCCGCTAGTGAGCTTATATTCACGTATAGTAATTGTTGACGTACGCGTGGTCTAAGGTTGTGTTGCAAAATTTCAAGTAACTCGGGTTCGGATAAGGGTGTTTGTAGGGTCTCAGCTAATTTAAGGACAGCGTTCCGGAAATCATCGAAACTTTCAGTTGAACCTTGTTTGCGGCTTCGAATCATTTCTTTGATCTCGAAGTCGCTTTTGTGAAGTTGGAAATTTATTCTTAAAGCTTGACAAAGTGAGGGCCACGTGACGCGTTCAACCGAGCGTCGATATCGCCAATACCATTCTCTAGCTTCTTTAACAAGCAAACTTTGTACGTGCTCGCATAATACGTTGAAGTTTCCCCCAAGCGTATCAGTCACTTGACACTCTATCCGATAGATAAAACTATCAACGGAAAGTTTGGGGGATCCATCAAATTTAATATCCCAATTTGAAATCAATTGCGCGATTCTTCCTGAGTTTGGCACACTGGACAAATCGCTAAACCGAAATTGGTCAATTTGATGGTGAAAATTATTCGTGTTTTGATTAAAGCTTGGTATCTCCCTATGCCAGACGGGTGTTGATCGGTCACGTTGATTTGGGGCTGGTTGGGCAAAAGCGTCAGGGCTAATGTTAGGGCTGTTGTGTGCCGGCTGTGGCTGCGGGGGATTCAATTGCAAACGGTCTACTAAGGTGGTAAGTATACCATCCATTCTTTGTTCGATTAATTGAGAAACTCGGTTCTCCAGGCTATCAAAAATTGATGCTTGTCTTGCTGATATTACAGCGGCGACAATGTTACGGACACGATTCTCTTCCTCATTTATAATAGGTAGGCTGGCTGCTCCTTGAACTTCCTGGTCTTTGTTTTGGGTTGACTGGGGCAAAGTAAGATTATCCAAGTTCGAATTTAACTGTGCGGCACTTGCAACTTTTGAACGTGCACCCGATTTTTGAGTAAACTCACTTCTGGTGCATTTGGCCCGACATTGGGGACACGAGGAGTTCTTCTTCAGCCAATTTAGTAGACAGGTCCTATGGAAGCGATGTCCACACGTCGTTACCAGAACATCGTCACCGTCGGAAAGGTCATCTCTACAGATCGAACTAGAGCCAACTGGCTCAAATCTAGAGTCGTTTGTATTTCTTAGCGACATCTTCATAACCAGTAGGTATTCGACAAAACCCAAAGATCGAGCAAAAAAAACAAGTTTGTAAAAAAAAATTGTGTGAACCAACGAAATTTGCTTGAATAATTCCAGTAGTCTTATGGAAATATCTCAAGCACTAGGTTCCTGTTTAAGTTTTGTGCTATTTCTTCTAGGTATGTACCTATGTGTAATAACAAAAATTGGGGTTGTTCCCTACAATCGGTAAAAGGCAACACTAGTTATCTACTAAGAGTACCTAACTAAATGTAACGAATGTGAAGTAAACTAATAAATGATGTATGTATGGACGTCCACACGAATTTCCCGCGTACAACAAAAAAATAAAAGAAGAAAGTAGTTTTTCTTGTAATCGAGAGCGATACAAAAGGCATCAATAAAATGGTCTGATCTTCCGGTCATGTGGTGGTATTTATTGGTGTAGGTGGCTATAGATCAACTCAAAGTGGGTTTCCTATCAATCTGGAGTTTGACAAAAAGCTAAACAATCAAATAAAATCAGAAAAAAAAAATGTTTGTATGTGTATTATTGAAAGGCTTCTCGAAGCAAGACTGAGAAATAAACGTCGTCCATCTCGAAGCTGTAATTCTCTAACGCTGCTGGTGAGCCAACTATCATTTAGATGGTTCTAACCCTCAATTCCAAGCAACTGGCAAGAATTCCAAACTAGACTTGGAACGGAAAATCAAATGGTTTGGTAAGAATTGGAATGTATACCCTATCCTAGTGGTCAACTTCCAAAACATATAGTCTATAAAAGTCGCAATTCCAGCTAGTCGTCTGCATACTAACATTAATACCAAGATTATACCAACTTTAGTAACCTGGTCAAAAATCTGTGCTCTTCGCATTAAATTTAATTTCCAAATAGTTACGATTGGTCTCACAAAACAAACAAAAAAAATATTAGAACAGTTTATAGAGGGGAAAAAAAACCAAACGGACTAAAACTTATTCCAAAGAGGAATATACTGTTGGAGCCGCAATAATTTTGGCTAATTACAATCAGCCGCATCCTTTATCGGGCCCCACACTTGGACGCCATTTCTGTTATGAGCTGGTAGCCTGAGCCCGGCGTAACTGTCGTATCAGTTCAGCGAGAAGGTCTTGTGATGCTGCCAAACGCTAAGGCGTGTGCACTCGCTTGTTCCCGGAGCTTCAGCCTGGGGTGGGTATCAAATGTAATATGCAAATGCATATTGGACCTTGCCCTTTATATTTCCTTTGATTTCAGGTTCTTATTTTTTTTCTTTTTCTATAATTATGTGTAGTTAAATATATGCGTGAAACTTTATGGTAGGAAAAATGAAATAATTGTATTTTTCTGTGATGGCACAGAAAATTTGTAAATTTTATCTCTTAGCCCGCAGGCTTTGCGCAAATTTAAACGCAGAGGTAAGGCGAGAAATCCTTAGCCTTTTTATGCCTACTCGCGCGTTAGGTAAAACTTTCAAGAATCTTAAATAAATTAATGTATTTTGTATTAATATAAACAGCTCCTGTGGCTGTTTGCAAACGTTTAGGCCGGGTGCCGGTCACGCTGCTCCGGCTGCTCGATCCCCAAATCCCTTTTACACAATTTCTTTTAGTAGAAATTCAAACACCTAATAAAAAAATTGCAAATAATCACTGTGCACTTCACTATATACTTTATTCTTCTTACCAATGATTATCTCTGCTAATATACTGTCAGCTACGGTGTTCGCCTGGCGCGGTAGTTAAATTATTTTACTTTTTCTTTAAAAAAAAATCAAAGTTAAAATGTCCACTATATATCTGCCAATATTGGACACATTTTAATCTGCTGATCAGCTACCGTCGATTCCAAATTTCCAAAGGAAAAGAAAGAGGAAAATTTGCGGAAGCTGATACTAAGCCAAATTGACAGTCATGTATATCGCTATTTCTCTAGACAAACATAGCATAAAAAGGAAATAAAAAAATTAAATGCGTTTATTTTTGTGGAAGGTACAGGGCGTCCGTGTATGCAAAAAGGTAGACTGGTAATCAATCGTGTTGAAATACGATATATGGAATGAAGCTTGCTTTTGCAGATAAAGTAAAGCGACTCTAACATGTACCCATGGTACAACCAGTTTTCTTGGGGACTAAATGCAATGGTGGGGGGCTAAGATACTTGGCTTGGATATCATAAGTGGTTTCAGGCTCTGGATCAGGGACTGATTTCAGTCTTAGACCGGCCATAGTGACGAATGTCACGCGTGATTAGTTTTCACGTCCTGCACGAGGTGCCCCTGCTTCTACTGATAATGGCGGATCTAGAGAGGACAACTCGATAAAACCCGCAACCCCTGAGTCATTGTGCCGTGCTCAGGGGAGGGAGGACTCTTTAAGAGTCAAGATCGGTACACAACGGTGACGAACTGGACTGTTTTAGGGCTTTGATTTGACATTAAATTTGGACTTGATGACTTTGGGCTGGTAGGTGCGGTATTCTGCCACTTTAGTAGGTCGGGGTGAAACCCTACCGAAATGGCTGGTAGGCTAATGCTGCACTTGCGGTTAAAACCGTGGCGGGCCTCAAGGTACGTTCCGGCTCCGTCGCTGTTAAGTTGGTGGTGTAGGTGCGTTTGAAGATTTCCCCGCTTCGCTTCCGATCTGGCTCTGAACACATTACTCATAAGGTAATGCGTCAACCCTCGCGTGGCCTCCCTGCGTAGCATAGATAACCACGAGACCGTTAAAGGGCGACTACACAATCGGCTCCGGATAGCGGCCTTGAGGGGGGACTTTTTTAGAATGGACAAGACTAATAGGAATCCACCAAGGATGGGGTGCGGAAGAAGAGCGCTTTTGACGGAAATCCGTCAAATCAATCTTCAGCACTCTAAGGCGGCTTCCGCAAATTTGTTGCTCTGCCTTGAAAAAGGCGGAGTGGATATAGTCCTTGTCCAGGAGCCGTGGCTGAGTAGTAACGGCAGTAAGATTTCTGGATTAAGGACTGGAAAATTCAACACCTTGGTGCATGGGGAGGTAAGTAGGCCTAGATCCTGGGTGAAATCACCGCTGAAGCAAGGCGGAGAGGTGTTGGCGTGATCATCGGTGCCGATGCTAATGCCCATCATAGCATTTGGGGAAGCTCGGATACCAACACTAGAGGTGAGTCTTTATTTACTTTTATTGTAGATAAGGGACTTTGTATATGTAATAGAGGGAATGACCCGACTTTTATTACTGCGGTAAGGGTGGAGGTCCTGGATCTCACCCTGGTTAGTAGAGAACTGGAAGGTCGGATATCTGGATGGAGGGTTCTCAACGAGCACTCCTTCTCTGATCACCGATATATTCAGTTCTCAGTGAACGAAGAACGTCCCGGTAAAATATCTTTTAGGAACCCTAAAAGTACTAACTGGGACTTGTATTGTAGGAAGCTGGGAGAGCTACTGCCTGCGGTGCCTATCATTAGTTCGGGCCTGTCCGAATCTGAGATAGACGTTCTGGTGGAAAACTTCACCTCGGCAAGCAATAGCGCCTTTCAGCTGTCCTGCCCATTGAAAACTTACAGGGGGAAGGGCAAGCCGCCCTGGTGGTCGGATTCTCTTGACGACCTAAGAGCGTCCAGTCGGCGGCTCTTCAACAGAGCCAGGAGGAGTTAATTACCCTCGGACTGGGAGCTCTATAAGGTGAGTTTGGGGATTTATAAATATGAAATAAGGATAGCCAAGCGAGATGCATGGCGAATCTTCTGCGAAAACGTAGAAGGCTGCAATGAATCCGCGAGATTTAGAAAAATACTCTCTAGGAACCCCGCTCCTCTGGGGTATCTGAGAGAAGATGGTGGGGACTGGTCGGTGAGTAGCGAGGAGTCCCTAAGGCTTTTACTGGACAATCATTTTCCCGATGTCCCAGTTGCGCAGGGATCTTCGCCTGCATGGTCGGCGGTCGTTGGCCATGCAGAAGTACCTGCCATTCCAATACGGGAAAGTCAAATAACCTGGGCTATAGGGTCGTTCAAGCCCTATAAGTCTCCGGGCCCGGATGGAATCATTCCTGCGCAGCTTCAAAGGTCTTTGGGGATTTCCTGCCGCTGGTTGGCCATCATATATACTAACTGCCTCAGGCTTAACTATATCCCGTCGTTTCTTCTTAAGACGTTTGAGCGGTTGATTGACCTGTACCTACGGGAAAGGATACCTCGGGGGTTACTGTCGGCTTCACAGCATGCGTACTGCAAGGGCAGATCGACGGAAACGGCTCTCCATTCGATTGTAAAGCAAATAGAGGGGTCCCTAGAACACAAAGAGTATGCTATGTGTGCCTTTCTAGACATCAAGGGAGCTTTTAACAATGTCTTACCGGGGGCAATCGAAAGATCTCTGGTGGGTTTAGGAGTCGAGGCGGCTCTGGGTGCATTGGGGAGGGGCCATAATTAAGAGGAAGGTGTGCAGGGGCACGCCACAGGGGGGTGTCCTATCTCCTCTCCTCTGGGTTGTGGTAGTCAACGAGCTTCTTGTGGAGCTGGAAGCCAATGGTTGTCGGGTGGTTGCCTATGCAGATGACCTCGCTATCCTAGTCAGAGGCAAATTTCTGGGCACCCTGCGCGATGTTCTGCAGGGCTACCTGGATACTGTGGCTAGGTGGGCTGAATCATGTGGATTGGCGGTCAACCCGGGAAAAACGGAATTGGTCCTTTTCACATGGAGATATAAGATGCCCGATTTCAGAACTCCCTCGATTGGAGGGGCACCGTTGGTACTTTCTGATAGGGTTAAATATTTGGGGATTGTTTTGGACAAGAAACTGTCCTGGAGACCCAATGTGGAAGATTGGGCAAGGAAGGCCGCCATTGCCTTGTACTGCTGCAGAGGAGCTATCGGGAAGAGATGGGGACTCTCGCCAAGAATAGTACACTGGCTTTATGAGATGGTGGTCAAACCGATTCTGCTATATGGGGTGCTGGTCTGGTGGAAAGCACTGGACACGGCGAGCACCTCCAAAATGTTAGTGTTAGTGCAACGGACACCGCTGATCGGTATCAGTGGCGATCTCAGAACAACACCTACCTTGGCACTGAACGTCATGCTGAACATATACCCAGTGGATATTGCGGGAAAGGCGGCCGCGGCAAGGTTGCTCAGGCTTCGTGATATGGGATATAGACTTTCTGACCGCGGACACTCTAGCCTTCTTACCAGTTTCGACTTCATCCCGGACAGAACGGACTACTGTATGCCGATAACTGCTCCCTATATAACCTTCACCCCAGTTATTCCAGACAGAGAAGATTGGGGAAGAGGAATTATCTGTGGCATGGGACCGGTTAACTTGTTCACGGATGGGTTAAAGCTGGATGGAAAGGTTGGTGGGGGGGTCTTTTGTCAAGAGCTAAATTTAAGCCGCAAGTTTAAGTTGGCTGATCACTGCAGTGTATTCCAAGCGGAAATTGCTGCGATTAAGGATGCGGTGGAAGGAATGCTATCCAGTGCTACCACGGTTAGGGAATTTAACATCTACTCTGATAGCCAAGCGGCTATCAAGGCCTTGAGCTCAACTACAGTGCGATCGAGGGTGGTCTGGGAGTGCCTGACCTCGCTTGCGATTGCATCGAATTATTTTACAATTAAGATTATCTGGATCCCGGGCCATAGTGATATCCCGGGTAACTGTCAAGCGGATCTCTTAGCCCGCATCGGTACAACTGAACCGAATGAAGATGGCTGTAGGGATTTCGGGATCCCGCTGGCCACCTGTGGATTGCTCCTCCATAGCTGGGCCTCGAATCAGCTCAGCAAACGTTGGGCGGATACCACGTCTTGCAGGGTAGCAAGATCTTTCTGGCAAAAGTGGATGGCCATGCGGTACGTCTCAATATACTGGAAACTCCATCCTGCTGCAGCTGTATGGAGGATGATGAGGTGGAATCACCAAATAACTTTATGCTTGATTGTCCAGCTTTTGCCAGAACTAGGCGAAAGTACTTCGGTCGCGACTCACTTGGATCTCCCGAGGATATATCCAAAGTTGAGATCGGTATCATTCTGAGCTTTATCGTTGCTACCCAACGATTCTCTAAGTAGCTAGATCTAAGTCACCGTTATTTTTGGTGTATGTGGTATCACAACGGACCTTCGTGTTGTCCAAGTGAGCTATCCTTATCAGGGCAGCTACCACCTAACCTATCCTATCCTAAATGCAATGGTGACGCCCATGGGCTGCTTGAAGGTCGATTTGCAGCATTTTTCGAAATTCATCTTGCGCTATTTTTAATTTGTTTGTTGCTAAACGTCGCGCCTTACAAGTCACGGGAGGACCGGGTGTTATTTTTATGTGGTGCGCCGTAGAATGCTTCTTTGAGGAAGAGACACCTCCTGGCCGTACGATATTCGGGTAGCTTTGAAGCAACTTATGGTATTTCGTGTTGCGTTCAGAAAGGATTTTAATGCATTCAACACTTGTGCGTATAGAGTTAATGCTCGCGTGCAGGCCAGTGGGTCCGTCGCATAGTTTTTTTTGCTTTTGAGGTCGATTAACAAATTAAAATAATTTAAAAAATCGGCACCAATGATGGGTCGCGTGACGTCAGCAATAACAAATCTCCAAGTGAATTCGCGACGCAAGCCTAAGTTTAGAGAGATTGTAATACATCCATAAGTCTCTATTAGTGAACCATTCGATGCATATAGTTGGTATCCTACTGATTAAGGCTTGCATTTCAACTTATATGGGAAAACAGATAGATCTGAACCGGAATCCACGAGATATGGTGTATTCGTTGTCAAATCTGTGACGAACAGGCGGTTAGAAGAGGCTAAGGAGTCGCAATCCGCCACTAGTGGCTCCCGCTCCCTTTTCCCACGAACTTGCAGCTCTTGCGTCGGCATCGCATTTGTGGATGACGTAATGGCTTCCGTATGTGTTACCTGAAACACTTCGTGCAACTTGTCAGCGGTTTTGGCTAATGATTCTAGTTGTGTCCCTTGGGGAGAATGGCGAGAAACTCTTGAGTTTTCTTTGGCAAGTTTGCCAGCCATCTTGTTTTCAGAACAGCTTCGTCAACTTTGGGTGCAAGAGCTTTAAGATGGCCTAGAAATTGGGATGGCGATCGGTCACCGATAGCCTCTCCGTCTCGCAATTGGCGCAATTTTGCTTCCTCAAATTTTCAGAAGCGCGTTTAGCGTAGTATTAAGCTCGGTAAATGGGTTCGTTTTTGGTGGCCTGATGATGAGAGTTTCAACTTCTTGCGCGTACTCGGTGTCTATAAACGAGACAGCATGATGGAACTTATATTTTTCTTTCACAATTGCGTGTATTGCGAATTGAGCCTCAAGTTGTGCAAACCACAAACTCACTCGCTTCGGGTTAAATGTTGGTGCTTTAAGAGCATTGATTATCCAAAGCTTGACGTCTTCGTCTTCTTTAGTCATAATGAGGTTATATTACTAACACGAAAAAAAAATGTGTGTGTGGTGTGACTTCAACTATAATGTTGTTAGTGTTTGCATACCGATTAACCGCTGGAGAATTCGACCACTCCGCTTTCTAATGCAGAAAAAAAATCTCAGGCGATATTTTACCTAACGGTGGTCACACAAGAATAAAATAAAAAAAAAACAATTTTCTTTTGTACAGTTCTATGCACTTTAAAGTAATTTTGTGATTTTGGTAAACCTTTATCCGGCACTTAAATTTAGTGCTTATGTTGCTACTATTCAATTTTGTTGAAAGGAATGAAATGATTGTGCAAACAATAATTTTATGCACTTCCCATTTGGGTAAAATTGTTTTATGTATTTTTTTGTTAGTCGCAATTTCAACGAATAAAAAGTCTAAATTTACTTTATTCAAGCGTGTAAGTCGCGGGGCACCAATGTAGCATTTATAAATGAATGCTCCATTAAATCAGTTTGTTTTTTTGATATAATATTTATTGCGTATTTATTAATATATTAATTTACTGATATAACATTTCACTGCACCCGTCGCGAGATAATATGATACTGCTTAAAATGGTATGTACCTAAAGACGAGTTAGCTTATCGCTATTTCTATTATGTTCTTCGTACTCGCAAACCACTGTGTGCAACAACAAAATGCATCATAGATTGAGAGTTAATTATAAATATGTATTTACATTTACTTCACTAACTATAAGGTGAATATGGGAATTAGAGGGAATGTAATTGCCACAATACTGCTTAAAATGGTATGCACCTAAAAACAAGTTAGCGTATTGCTATTTCTATTATGTTCTTCGGTCTCGCAAACAACTATGTGCAACAACAAAATGCATCATAGATTGAGAGTTAATTATAAATATGTATTTACATTAACTTCACTTACTATAAGGTGAATATGGGAATTAGTGGGAATGTAATTGCCACATTACTTCCCTTCTTAAAAAAAAGATTATTATGTAAAATGAATTTTTGTTATTATGTTAAAGCTTTTACTAAATACAGAAAAAAAACTTAAGTGATACGAAATTTTGCAATGACATAGTTTTATGTATGTAAATACAAAGTTTGAATATACGTTAAGAATAACTAAAAAAATTACATGTTAGCATTTAACTAAGCGTGCAATGTAATTTTGTATTGAATTTTTTAATATATTATTTCTTTTTTTGTGAAAGTTAGTTCAATTAAAGTGCAAAAAAAAAGATGTAACAGTGTTAGCTTAGGTGTCCTCAGTGGCGAAATATACGGGCTTAAGCCGATATATCTTCTTTCCATGCTGCACGCAAACCACGTAATACAGCTGGTAGGGCATCAAACCGTGTCTCATTCTGGCATAGTAAAGCGGATTTGAGTTGCCGATACACCCGCTCTACCAGACCGTTAGATTGGGGGTGATGCGGTGTTGTGTGCAAGTGCTAATGCCAAATAGCCTCATCAATGATTGAGAACTGTACAAAAGAAAATTGTTTTTTATTTTTTTTTATTTTATTCTTGTGTGACCACCGTTAGGTAAAATATCGCCTGACAATTTTTTTCTGTATTAGAAAGCGGAGTGGTTGAATTCTCCACCGGTAAATCGGTATGCAAACACTAACAACATTATAGTTGAAGTCACACCATACACACATTTTTTTTGTGTTATTTATATAACTTCATTATGACTAAAAAAGACGAAGACATCAAGCCTTTGATAATCAATGCTCTTAAAGCACCATCATTTAACTCGAAGCGAGTGAGTTTGTGGTTTGCACAATTTGAGGCTCAATTCGCAATACACTCAATTATGAAAGAAAAAGATAAGTTCCATCATGCTCTCTCCTTTATAGACACCGAGTACGCGCAAGAAGTTGAATCTCTCATCATCAGCCCACCACAAATGAACCCATATACCGAGCTTAAAACTACGCTTATACAGTGCTTCTCAAAATCTGAGGAAGCAAAATTGCGCCAGTTGCTAGACGGAGAGGCTATCGGCGACCGATCGCCATCCCAATTTCTACGCCATCTTAAAGCTCTTGGACCCAAAGTTGCCGAAGCTGTTGGCTGGCAAACTTGACTTCAGATCAGAAGGTTGCGTGTTCAAATCACGTCGGGGTCACCAGTGTAGCGTTTATAAATAAATTACTCCATTAAATCAATTTGTGTTCTTGGGTATAATATTTATTGCGTATTTATTAATATATTAATTTACTAATATAACATTTCACTGCACCCTTCGCGAGATAATATCATACTGCTTAAAATGGAATGTACCTAAAGACGAGTTAGCTTATTGCTATTATGTTCTTCGTTCTCGCAAACCACTGTGTGCAACAACAAAATGCATCATAGATTGAGAGTTAATTATAAATATGTATTTACATTTACTTCACTAACTATAAGGTGAATATGGGAATTAGAGGGAATGTAAATGCCACAATACTGCTTAAAATGGTATGCACCTAAAAACGAGTTAGCGTATTGCTATTTCTATTATGTTCTTCGGTCTCGCAAACCACTATGTGCAACAACAAAATGCATCATAGATTGAGAGTTAATTATAAATATGTATTTACATTAACTTCACTAACTATAAGGTGAATATGGGAATTAGTGGGAATGTAATTGCCACATTACTTCCCTTCTTAAAAAAAAGACTATTATGTAAAATGAATTTTTGTTATTATGTTAAAGCTTTTACTAAATACAGAAAAAAAACTTAAGTTATACGAAATTTTGCAATGACATAGTTTTATGTATGTAAATACAAAGTTTGAATATACGTTAAGAATAACTAAAAAAATTACATGTTAGCATTTAACTAAGCGTGCAATGTAATTTTGTATTGAATTTTTTAATATATTATTTCTTTTTTTGTGAAGTTTAGTTCAATTAAAGTGCAAAAAAAAAAAAGATGTAACAGTGTTAGCTTAGGTGTCCTCAGTGGCGAAATATACGGGCTTAAGCCGATATATCTTCTTTCCATGCTGCACGCAAACCAAGTAATACAGCTGGTAGGGCATCAAACCGTGTCTCATTCTGGCATAGTAAAGCGGATTTGAGTTGCCGATGCAGCCGCTCTACTAGACCGTTAAATTGGGGGTGATGCGGTGGTGTGTGCAAGTGCTTAATGTCAAATAGCCTCATCAATGATTGAGAACTGTACAAAAGAAAATTGTTTTTTATTTTTTTTTTATTTTATGCTTGTGTGACCACCGTTAGGTAAAATATTGCTTGACAATTTTTTTCTGTATTAGAAAGCGGAGTGGTTGAATTCTCCACCGGTAAATCGGTATGCAAACACTAACAACATTATAGTTGAAGTCACACCATACACACATTTTTTTCGTGTTATTTATATATTTTCTTTATGACTAAAAAGGACGAAGACATCAAGCCTTTGATAATCAATGCTCTTAAAGCACCATCATTTAACTCGAAGCGAGTGAGTTTGTGGTTTGCACAATTTGAGGCTCAATTCGCAATACACGCAATTGTGAAAGAAAAAGATAAGTTCCATCATGCTGTCCCGTTTATAGACACCGAGTACGCGCAAGAAGTTGAAACTCTCATCATCAGCCCACCACAAACGAACCCATATACCGAGCTTAAAACTACGCTTATACAGTGCTTCTCAAAATCTGAGGAAGCAAAATTGCGCCAGTTGCTAGACG
The DNA here is from genome assembly GCF_040869045.1 of Eurosta solidaginis. Lineage (NCBI taxonomy): Eukaryota > Metazoa > Arthropoda > Insecta > Diptera > Tephritidae > Eurosta > Eurosta solidaginis. Next base: position 149,571,953 of record NC_090324.1, on the reverse strand, counting down.
GAGAGGCTATAGGCGACCGATCGCCATCCCAATTTCTACGCCATCTTAAAGCTCTTGGACCCAAAGTTGCCGAAGCTGTTCTGAAAACAAGTTGGCTGGCAAACTTGACCTCAGATGAGAAGGTTGCGTGTTCAAATCACGTCGGGGTCACCAGTGTAGCGTTTATAAATAAATTACTCCATTAAATCAATTTGTGTTCTTGGGTATAATATTTATTGCGTATTTATTAATATATTAATTTACTAATATAACATTTCACTGCACCCGTCGCGAGATAATATCATACTGCTTAAAATGGTATGTACCATGGTACAATTACCAGGTAAAAGCATCAGAGTTGCATTTTACATGTTTTTTCATTCGAAGGTGGTCATAAAATGTCAAACTTTGTTTATGTTTACCTTTTCCGTTTATTTACTTTTGATGTGAAAATTTCTTAATACGCAGTGGTTTTTAAATGTTTTGCAAATTTTTTAAAGAAGGAAAACAGAATTTACTTGTGTTTTGTGCATATTTAAATATGGAAAAGTGTTGTTTGTGCAAAATTAGAAGGGAGAAAGCGGGTGTGAAGCTTTTCACAGTCCCGCAAGATCCAAGGAAGAGAAAAAATTGGGAAAAGGCTTGTGGCGTTAAGTTTCCGCAAAACGGCTTCATTTGCTCGCTCCATTTTCAAGCCTCTGACCTAATTGTGGGAGCGCAGAGAGTAAATTTGATGCCCAACTCCACTCCGTCGCTATATTTACCGGCTTTTATGTAAGTATTCAGTTTCCCGATTGGTGCAAGATAAAAAATGAAATATAATTTTATTTATGACTTAGGAGTACTAATCAAGAGTTTGTTAAAAACGAAAGTTGTCTCGTCGTCCCCAACCGTAATTCCTACGGTGATCTACCAAAATTTCGGACAATACTTTCGCCGCTACAAAGTGAACCTTTCATCTCTAATATGAAAGAAAAGTAAGATAATATATGCAAGTTATTTGATAAAGTCCCTTCTACATGTTTGGTTTTTTTTGTTTAAGTGACACGTTTGGAGCGAAAAGCCAATACTTGGCACGGAAAAACTGCAGCACACAAACGGATATACATGATGTTCAACAAATAAGCTGTGAAACCCAGACGCAGTAAGTTCCCGTAGTTTATTCACTTAACATTTTAGTCTTTCTAATACCTCATATAAATTTAATTTATTTAGTGAAATATTACTCCAGTGTGCAATGGAATCAGAAATTACCCGCTTGAGGGTGGAAAATCTTAAGCTACGTGAGGAGAATGAAAAATTGAAAGGAAATATTGCCAACACGGCCATCGTAATGTCTGCCGTGGAGTCTGTTTTTACAGAAGGACAGATTCAGAAGATGTTGCTACGTGGTAAGTGTTTTCCGTTACCTTGTATTGTATATATACTAATTGGCATGCGTAGAACTTAGGAGTAAAGTACCATAGCTTTTATTTGTGCATAGAACTTGGGATTGGGCTTAAAACCATTTATGTATTCAACATTACAAATTAAAACAAAATAGTTCCCACCCAGTATTTATTGAAAGTTTTTATCAAAAAATATTTAAATATCATACCCCAAGATGATTAAAAACGTTCAAATTTAAAAGCATTTTCTGTTCGAAAATTAACGTATCGTCTAGACAAAAATGTACCATAAATGTGATTATTCTTGAATAATCATTTATGATTCCTATTTCGAAACGCTTTTTATTCATATTTGATATCATTGTAAAATTGAGCTTTAATAGTTTTAGAGTAATATTTGACTGCTTTTCACAGTCATTTTCTGATCCTATTCGTGAATATATTTCAATCGTTTTGGTTGAGATTTTTGAATCATTTTGGAATGCCATTATAATGCATTTATTCTTCATATCTCATTCAAAATAGGATACTACATAATAATCTTATTTCATCAGGGGAAGAAAGCATGCAAAATTGAGCTATTCGAACCACAGCTAACTAGCAAACAAACTTGACCGATATACACCTGCGACTGCGGGATGTTGAAGCCGTATCCAGGTATGTCAAGATGCCAATGTTGTACGAATATCTACAGTCAAAGTATAATTTTAAATATATTGCGACTCGCCGTCTAAATCAAGATTTACTTGAACACTTTTTCGGGAC